>NC_136663.1:5921762-6521762 GCF_903797595.1 Erithacus rubecula
GGACTTTAGACTGTTTTTGTTTTGTTTTGTTTTGTTTTGTTTTGTTTTTTGAAGTATAAGGTTCTGGTTTGTGTGGGCATCTTTCTTGGTCATCACTGTGGACAGAGGGTGAGTTCCCACTCTCCACAGCCATGAGCTCCTGTGCTCAGGAATCAAACCTCCCTAGCCTAGTCACTTTTGAAAGCAGCTTTGCAGGCATTAAACAAAAATAAAAATAATTTCATTGCCATCATGCTGGATTTATTACAAGTTGACAGACCTCGGAGCAGGGCAGCTCCCACCCCCCTGCACAATGCAGCTGAATCACTCGTGGAAAATGTTGGGTTCAGTGCTTGCTGGGGAGGGGCTGGGCAGAAAATGCTTGTTTGAACTATTCCCTATTTGTCTTGAGGCCATAAAACCTGCACATGCCCCAAAGATTAGCCACGAAGTCCCAGTCTGAGGAGTCCTGCTTAGGTAACAGCTCTATTTCTCTCTCAGCTGCCTGAGCCATTTCAATCCTTGAGTTCCAACATGCAATTTCACCCTGAGTGGCTTTGTTTCAAAGGGGGACCAAAGTGCAAATCAGCCCCTCCAAATCCCCAGTCATGAGCTTTACATTAGGCAATTAAACTGAGCAATAAATATCACTTTGTTGTGAACGAGCCTCCATTTCCTCTCCTATTTTAACAACAATAATGGTCAAACTTCTGTTTAAGAAGCAGCTTCTGGTTCTATTAGGAAATGTGCCAACCTATTCAAAGAGACACAAGATATGGAGAGGTAACAGCTTTTATTAAGCCAAATCATATAATTAGTACAAAAACAGCCAAGCTTTCAGGAACACAAGCCCTTCTTCAGCCAGGGGAGAGGCAATGGCTCCTGGCAGCTGCAGAACAGCTGTATGTCAGGGCTGCTCTAGCCCAGGTCCCTTTGATCCCTGCTGCTCTGCCTGGGGCAAGGTGTCTGCCACTGGCTCCCACACTTTCCTGGGCTGGGTTTAAGGGGGGCAGCTCCAGTTTGGGCAATGTTTCTCCTCAGGTTACACTGAGCATAGTTTCAGGATTAGGTATATGTGTGTATATATATCTATATATATATAGATATCTATGTATATGTATATTTTCTTTTTTTTTCCCTGCAAGTTTGAGAAAGACTTGGCTGTTATAGGTCAGAGGTCCTCCAAAAAAGCTGTAAGATAAACTCAGTATTGCAGCCACACAAGCAGAAACCTCTGTTAAATGGTAGCCCCAAATGCCCTGTCTCAGGTTGTGCGAAAAGAGCTCACATTTGTTTTGGTTTGGGTTTTTTTTAAGTAATTTTTTGAACCTTCACTTTGAGCAAACAGGATTCCTGCAATTTCTGCTGGCACAGTCTTTGCTTCATCTTTCAGTCTGGAATCCTCTTGAGGCAGGGACCATGGTTTTAATTATGTACAGCTCCCAGCTGAGCAGAACCATCAGTCCCCATTAAGTGAATAAATAATTACTTCAGTGAAACACAACTCACTCCTGGCTCAAACCCATTACTGAAGTGTTCAAAGGTCATGGTGTATTTGTAAGCATAACTTAAATAAGATATGTGGGTTGGACAACCCATCAACAAAATGTCAAATTAGCCTCCAAATATATTTTGGTGGCAGATTTTTCAATTTATCAGTAGCACACATCCATTGTCATCTGCCACTGCACTGTGTGCCTGGACTCCACATGGAGATGACCCAAGTTCTTCAAAACTGGGGAGAAGAGCCAGAGTAAGCTCCTGATATCTCACAGGACAGGTTTGTGTCAGCGCTCCTCAGCAGAAATGAAATGTAGGATGAACTCTTCTTCAGCAAGGGATCAGGTGTCCCCAGAAGGTGTGCAGGTTTAACACCCAAGCTGGCCAGGTGCTGGGGAGAGGATTCCATGCCAATGTCCCATCACAGCCCTGTGAATGTGCAGAGACTAAGGATGAATCACCAGCAGAAGTTAATTGGGTTATGTCTGTCACCTTCCCTTTTTATGCCAGTGACTAATTTGCAGAAGAACAAGATCTAGATGGAAAGAGGAAAATTAAAATGGGAAAATACTCTACAATTCCCAGGAGAAAAATACAGGTGGCAGATTGGAACACAGGATTCCCTCTTGCTTTGTGCCTTGAAGGTCATGAAGGGTGTTTATCCATGGCTGGAGCAACAGGCAAACTGCCCAGCTCCCACAAGGACTTGTGCCCTATGGACCAAAGGTTTTTTCTCCTCTCTGCCAGACAGCTCTAGAGAAAACTGACACTCTGCTCACCCTGGCAGGGTCCCAGATCATCATCTCCCATGATCATGGTGTCTCCTGCTGTGGCTCAGTCCCTCCTTTGCTGGCAGCATCTTCCCATCAGGTACAAGAGCTGCCAGCCCCATCCTCCAGCCACTGCAATATTCCATATTTTAGATGCTCTGAAGGTTTTGAGCAGCTGCTGCAGGTCACCTCCAGCTGCAGCCTCCATGCCCAGCCAGGCTGGACCTGCCTCCAGGTGTTTCTGGGCTGCTGTGCCATCTCAGTCTCACAGCTTTATCACCTCCATTTCCCCAAGAGTGGCTGTTGCCTTTCTGAGCTGCTGTGAGTGCTCAGGCACTGCTGATTAAGCACAGAAGTCCCCAGTTTTCCTCATCATCCCTGTTGGCATCCACACATTCCCTGTGTGCCCCATACCTCTCAGTTCTGTGACTCCCTGGCACTCACCAGGCTGTGACATCAAGCTGTATGGACAGGTATCACCTGATGGATATTTAATCCAGGAGGTGACATGGAATATCCATTTCATATGTGCTGTGTATTGGGCACAGGATTGTTCAAAGAAAAAGGATAAAAATCACAAATGTTGCAAACACACAGCAGGCAGACACCAGAGAAGTATTGGACACAATTAGGAATCTTTTTGGGTAAAAAGGCAGAGATTATTGCAGGAAGTCAGAGAACAATGCTTGACTATTTAAGGACAACTGGTGTTTCCTTTCTGAACATCAGCACTATTTGTTTTGGGGTCCAGCCAGATCCCATGTGATCTCTGTTCTCTGGTTAAGGTGGAAAAGTATTTGCTCAATGTTACCAAACCAGAACTGGCCTTCATCTCTATTCATGTTCAGTAGCACCTTGGAAACCACCTGCGATTGCCACAAGATGTTATGGACACCAGAAACACAAATTAATTCAAAAAACTGCAGAATTCTTGAAAAGCCTCCAGTGAGGCTGATTAAAATTTAATGTCACAAGTCACCAGCAGTTGGGAAGATGCTGTCTGACCACTTTTGCATTGTCCTGATGCTCTTTCCATGCCACCCAGCACAGGGCATTGGAAAAGAGAGGATATAAATAAGCTTTTGCAATGACCCAGCAAGAGGTGTATTTTCCAGCCCCACTCTCTCCTGAGCAGGTCTGCAAGCAGCTTCCCTGCCAACCCTACCACTCATTTCTGATTTTCTCTATCACAATGTCAGATTTCAGAACAACATCCGGAGTTAATCCCATGCTGGCTTCAAAGGTTTTATTACCAACATATTCTAAAAGGAATATTTAGGTCTAAATCAGCTGACAGCTTGAGGAAGAGAATGTGGTCCTGCTCTGCTTCCAAACAAGGTGTCCTTCAGTCTGAGAGTTGAGCTGCAGCATTTCTGCTGTGGAAGATTTTAACTGACCTCTAATTCTCCCTTTCCATCTTGTAGCTTTCTGTATTAACCAACCCCATAATTAAAAGATCCTTAAAGAGCTTTCCAGTGTCTGCTTTTGAGGATGACACCTTTTCAGGTAGGAATTGTGGTATAGGATGACACGAAATAGGAATGTTACCTCTTAAAGCCTGCTGATAACAGTTGTTTTCCAAGCCCCTTATCTGAGCAGGGAGGTATTTTCCATCCAGTTTTCACATCCCACTGAGCAGGAGGGGTCTTCCCTGCTCCTCATTGAGGCAATGGACACTGTGCTGCAGATACTGTGTTATCTAACCCACACTGTCATGTCTCCAAAGAAAAGGGCAACAAATTCATGGAAATTTAAAAAAAACCACCTCCCATTGTCAGGTCAGTATGGTTTCCTCACAGGTTTGCATCACCACTGCATGGGGGATAATGAGCACCAAGCACTTGAATTTCCTCACTCTGGTGTGGTCAGGGCACTTTTCTCCTAGATGGGAACAGGAATCTCATTCCTGTGTTCACAAGACTGCTCCTCCTGTATTTTTGAATAATTCTGTGAGTACTCTCACTCTAAGGAATGAGGAATAATTTCACAGCAGCAGCACAGCATTTCTTATGCTTGATCTCCAGCCTCACCTGACATGTAAGAACTTTCTATCACCCCATCATAAAAGCAGAGCAGAATGCCTGGTGAAGAGCCACGGGGCAGCAGTGAGGGTTAATTCCACAGACTTCAGTAATTCACAGGGAAGGACAGGGCGAGCTGTGTTTGCACAAACAGTTAAAGATTATTTCCAAATATTAACCATGGCAGCAGCAATCACAGTTGCTTTGCCAGTCACAGGCAACCTGAAAACACCAAAGCTTTTTCCTGCAAATGAAATTCCAGTATAACAAACTATTTAACCCTTTCCATTAAGCAGAAATCAAGGAGCCACAGCAATTAGGCTAGAAAAGGGGAAAGAGGCGGATGGAGCCAAAATAGCAGCAGCACATTTGGCCAGCCCTGCAGAAACGACACAAAACTGGCTGGATTCCAGTGTCTGGTTGCTTTGCAGCTCCAGGGCAGGTCTGGCTGTACAATCTTTACACAGGAATCAGACTCACCCACTCCTCCCTCCTGCTCTCCTTGCTGCAGACAGCGCTAGCGGGGGGAGTCCCTGGGCCAGATAAAGTTGCCTTGGTGCTTATTCCATTAGAGGAAAGGAGATTTTCTCCAGGTTTTTAATTAGGAAAAAATCCCAGCCTCAGCCCAAACACATATCTCCTGCCTGTGTGTTAAATGGCTTAATTTCCCCTTCACTTGCACTGCCCTGCAACTGCTCCTATTCCTTATGTCATCGCTGGTGACAGAGTTTGCTCGAGGCCCTCGGTAATGAAGTGCAAAAAAAGGTATTAAAAACACAGGCCACTTCTCTGGTTTTTAGCACAAGTGAGGGGAGAAAGTGGTGTTTCTTTCTTCTGCCTAAATAATGAAAGGACAGCCTGCAGCATCAGGCACTGCTTCCCCCAGACAGCTCCTGCAGCCCCAGAATGGGAAACTTGTTGGCTTCGGCTCCATTTCCAGCTGGTCTGATCTGGGAACAGGTATCCCACAGCTTGCAGTGCTCTGATGTTGATTTACAACTGCCCCAGTTACAAAATCAGAAGTCCTGAAGCCATACTAACATTTATTTACAGCAAACTTTCTCTCTTAGTCACCCATTAGCAACTGCAAGCTGTTAATGAGTGTCTTGCTACTGTTCCATAGTGCTTTGTGGTCAGAGCTCATAAATTCACTTTGAGCTCACAATCTCATTAGGTTTCTTTCCTTATTCATCTTAATTTCTGGTCTTTTGGGCAGGATTTTGTTCTGAAGACAGGTCCTGATTTGATACATTAACCTCACTGAGGACACAGTTCCATTTAAAAATGACATTTTGTTCACGTTGCTGCATTTCTCATAAAAGTGTTGCAGATGATCTAGAGGCTCACAGCCCTTAAAATTCTTTGTGTTTATTAAAGATAATTTTGTGTCTCTGAGGAGAACCATCCCTCTTCATGCAGTGAAACAAGAAAATAACAGAACTGTGCTATGGCACCAGCCCCCAGCCTGCTGGAGGTGTCAGTCTGGGCTGTAATTCTTGTGCTGTTCAATTCACTGTCCCTGAGCAGGGCTGAAGGAGGCTGAAACCCATCTTCACCTGGAAACCAGAGCCCTCTCACCTCCCTGCTCAGGAGGGGACTGTGGGGTTAAGGTGATGTGGAGCTGTGGGGTTTGCTGCCTCCCTGATGCTTCTGCAGCTCTGCTGAATTACTAACTGCAAGTTAGAATTGTTTGGGCTTTTTCCCCTTTGTTCCCATTGTTTTAGTGAGCTGTGGTCACATTCCTGGGGCAGTGTCTGCTTTTCAGATTGGAAGACTGTAGGTTAAGCTTTCAATTGATTTATGGCTTGTTTTTCTGGGGTGGTTAGCTAGCTAACAGAAGAGAGCAGAAGGATCCACACAACATATATTATCTTGTTTTCAAGATCTTTCCAAGGGTTTTGGCTCAGGGGCTAATGGAAGGCCCCTCTTCCATGTGGGAAAAACATGAAGTGGGAAGAAAAATGTACTTGTACTCTTTGGGAGTTGAGAATCGGGGTTTGGAGGTGTTTTAAATTATTTTGTGCAAACTTCAGGTGTCCTTATACACTGAGTAGCTTACAGGCTTGTTGTATTCTCACAAGAGCCCCAAGAAATGAGGAAATACTGATTCCATGTTACATCAGAGAAGTGAGGCACAGGCAGGCATGGATGAGGGTTTGCTGATGGGAAAGGCAGAGCACTGACCTGCCTGAGGTGCAGCATCCTGCAGAGACCAAAGGTGGCTCCAGGTACCACTGCAGCTCCCTGTCTGACCTTGGCTAAACCCAATTTCCTCCCAGTAACCAGAGCTCCCTGGCACTGACCAAACCCTAGCTTCAAACCACAGCTTTGACCTGTCCTGGCAGAGGCTGAATCTCTGCTAAGGAGGAACAGGCTCTCTCTTTTCTGTGTTTTCCTGTGGGACAGCTCCTGACTGCAGAAATGCTGTTTTGGGTAGGTACCTTCTGGCAGATCCTGAGCACCTTTGGGGTAATCTGCCTCCTCCAGCTGTTGTCCTCTGCCTGGGTAAGATGAGGAGCATTAAAATAAAACCAAACCTAAACACAGATACAGATGCCTCCTGAGAAACACAGTGCCAGAATAAATCCTCCCCCAGCCTCTGCTGTGCTACCAGACGTGAGAATATTGTGAGGCACAGGAATTGTTCCCTGCACACACCAGATCTGGTGGCAGCCCAGCCATCCTGGGCCCTTGAGGCTGCCCTAAATGCTCTGAGGGCTCAGGGATTCCCATATTCCCTCTGCAGCCAGCCTCACACTGAGCTGAGCATCTCCACAAGTGAGGCCACTGCTGGTGTTACCCCAATTGCTGCAGATGGACTGATGTGGGACACCCTGCCCTGCTGGGGATGTGATTCCTGAAGCAAACCCCAATAACCTCGTTTTTTCTTTAAGAAATGTTGCAATCATGGCAATGCATAGCCTTAAGTTTTGTAGACCTGTGGGATGTAATTATAATATTACTGCCAATAATTATCACTACCAAAGACCCTACTTGATTTCACAGTATTAGATGAGGTCCAACAGATCCTGAGGAAAGTGAATGCATTTAACTGGGAAATAAGAAAATGAAGGAAGAAGAGAAAAAGATAGAATCCTATCACATGGCTCTCCTTAGCATTTGATTTGCCCTCCATTAATGTTTCCAAAACAGCAGGAATACGACTTGGCTGTAGGTCTGTATTATGTAATAGTGATTTCTTTGTTTCCTCTCACTTTAAGGTTTAGCAACAAGGAAAAAAAACCCCAAACCCTCACATATAGAAACGGGGGAGGGGAGGTGTTAAGAGATGCTGGATCCCTCTGAGCTATTAGTGGTGAATTGCATAAGCCCTGCTGAGGGGTTGCTAGGCTTTACCACGTCCCTGCTCCCTGTTAAATATTAACAGTGCTCATCCTTTGGGCTGTGCCCAGCCTGGGTCTGGCTGCCAATCCCATCTGGCTGGGTTTCCATGGAGCTGAGCATCCCTCCTGTGCATGCACAAACCTTCCCTGCCTGGCTGAGCCCAGCCCTGGCCATGAGAGCTGTGCTCAGGGCACTGCAGGTTTGCAGTGCTTTGTTGGAGTCTGGGCTCTCTCTGAATTTTCAGAGAGAAATCAATGGGCAGGGATTGAATGAAAGCCTTTGGATGGATTGAAGGGTATTAAGACACTTACACATAAAGTAGACATTTAATGAGAAGTAAGTTAGTCAGTTTTAGGGTGAGTTTTAATGCTTTTAGTAAGTGAAAGGTTTCAAATGCCCCAGTAGTAGTACAAGTTCTAGTGAAGCTTGAAACTTACTGATGTTTTCAGCAAGAGGCTTTAGGCCCACTGTTGTAGACAGGACTTAGTCATAATAGAGCTATAGTAAGAATATTGCTGACATTTTTCAGATAGAACAAGATAGGGTGTATGTGTAGTTGTATATGTAACTTAGCATGCTAAAAAACTGGAATTCTAACAGGATAAGGAGTGGTGGTCTGAGTTTACATCTTAGCTTGTTGGAAAAATCCTATATAAGAGTTTGTACTGGGGACAGTTGTTGCTTTTAGCTTTAGGCTTTTGCTAGGGCTTTTAGCTATTTGCTTATTGCCACTGCTTTACTATTGCTTGTTTGCTTGCCTTTTGAGACTGGTGTGCTTTGTAGTAAGATGTGCTTTGTAATAAATAACCTTTTTAACTATTAGCTGCTTTGCTTATTTAGAAAATCACCCAATGAAGCAGGAGCTAAGAACTCCAGAGTTAGTGCCTAAAACACCGGAGGTCAGTGCTTGTATGGTGCCTTGTGGATGTGCAGGGGTGTTTTTTCCTAATCAGGTTTGGAAATGGTGCCTGTTTTGTCTGGCCTGGTAGATCTGCAGAGCCACAAGGTGCCTTTAGCCCTGGCACAGCCTCCAGTGCTTTGGGTTCTGCTCTGTGGTTGTGGAAAGATGGGGACAGACTTCCCAGCCGGACAAGCTGGGATAGGACAAGGGGGGATGGTTTTACCCTAAAAACAGAGGTCAGGCAGATTTTTTTTTCATCATGAAAGTGGTGAACACTGACATAGGATGCCTGGAGAGGTCGTGGATGGCCCCATCCCTGGAAACATTCAAGGTCAGGTTGGGCAGAGGTCAGAGAAAACTGGTCTGATGAAGATTCCCTGTTTGTTGCAGGGGGTTGGACTAGATGGCCTTTAAACAACATTTCCAGCCTAAACCATTTTATGATTCTCCCCTGCCATTCCTCCTCCTCATCTATCTTCCTTCTGTTTCCTGGTTTAAATTAGACTGTAAAATCTTCTGGATTAAGATGCAAAAAATAAAGGCAGTATCTCCTAAACCGTGGGTTTGCCTTCTTTTCCCCCAGTAACATAACTCTCATCAAAACCTTTCAGATTTACATTTAAAGCATTTTAATGGAGTTAATGGTGCAGATTTTCAACACATTGGCTTCCTGGGACTAGTTTAGGGCCATGCTGGGACCAGTTTTCATCCATGCTGGATGCTGAGAGGTTTTGCTTGCTGTTGGTATTTGGAGCAGGGCAGTGCTGGATGCTAGAGATCTGCATATTCAATGTGCATGTGAGCTCAAACAGATTTTTGTTATGTCTCTAATTAGGCTAAGTAGGGTGTTGGATTCAAGTGCTAAATAAAAATGACCACTCTAAAATACATTAGGATATTTAGGGCCATGTGCTGTTTGCATATTTGGGTGCCAGCTCCCGCTCACCTTTGTGCAATGTAACAAGTAATTTTTAACCTGTCACATTATTGTATTTCTTTTTTATTTTTTTTTTTTACAAACACACCATGCCTAAGAAAATGAGTTTCTAGCACACATAAGGCATGGGATTGTCCATGGCAAAAGGGGAAAGGAGTGTTAGGCACTGAGAAAAAGGAGCTGGCAGTCAGGATTGGTCCAGCCCTTTAAAAACGATGTGAGTTAAAAACAGTGGTGTGAGTACTGAAGAGGGGGGTCCCTGGAAAAAAACAAAATTAATGAAAAAATTAACAATCTCTGGCTTCCTAAAGCTACCCTGCAGGGCTGTGTCCTGTTTGCTGTGGCAGCACTGGGGGAGTTTGGTCAGACTGTCACCACTCAGGGGTGTGGGAGGGCAGCCCAGGTGAGCAGCCAAGGTGCAGGTCCATGCAGGCTGGCTGCTGGCCTGGCAGACAGGGGGTTCTGAGCCCAGAGATGTGTCCCTGCTGTGGCTCCTTCCTGCACACCCCCAGTGCTGCACAGGGACTCAGCCACGTGGAAAAACAGCCTTGAAAAATACAGCCTCACAAAATTGTCATTAAAAATTCATAAACGTTTGGGCAACACTGGGTGGTGTGAAGCCCAGGCTGGAACACAAACAGGCAGCACCTTGCCTGAAGTCTCTAAGCAAAGGGGATTTTGTGAAGCTGGTGTAAACCCCAAGCTGGTCTAGGTCCAATATTTGCTTGGCTCCAGTTCAGTTTCATTCCTGAATTCGAACTGATGAACCTCCAGCCCTCAGGTACATTTATGGGGGATGAATATGGATACATCTATCGCTTAACAGAGCCATAATTTCTCCCTGAATGCTTTATTGTTTGAAAATCATAAATAAGGTGAAGTGAAAAGGACAAGCCCCTTTAATCTATGAGAAGTGTGCTAAACAATGGTGGTAAATCTCTGCTGGCTCCATGGCAGGTAGAGCTGATTTGCACTCCCAAAATGGCAGTGATTTTACCCCACAGCCTACACTGAAGGTGTGGAGATGAGATTTTTGAGGGAAAAGAAAAAAAATCAGCCCCACTCTGGACCAGGCTTGGATGGGAACAACCAGCAAGGCATTGCAAAGAGCCTGGGCGTGCTCTGCTATCCTGATGAAGGAAATGCCCACCCTGCACTGGCCCTGGACTTTGTCAGGCTCCTTTCTTACCTCCTCCCCCACGTTTTTATCACTGCTGATCTATTTATGGTTCTGATTCACATGCTTTTCCAGCCTAGATGAGGCTGTCTCAGGGCCAGTGTGTTCAGGTGTGCCAGAGGAAGCTCTGCCCCAGCAGAGTGGAGCTGTGGGCAACCCCTCCAACACTTCCATGACTCAAAGTCATTTTCACAGAATCTTAGAATGGTTTGGGCTGTAAATCATTAGTTCCATGTGCAGGGACACCTTTCACTAGCCCAGGCTGCCCCAAGCCCCTTCCAGCCCAGCCTTGAACAATCCCAGGGATGGGGCAGCCAAAGCTTCTCTGTGCCAGGGCCTCCCCACCCTCCCAGCAGGTGTTTGATGAGCATTACACTGCAGTGTGTGATCCTTGAAACCCAGATGCTTACACAAGATGCTCACAGTGCTTTAAACCACCCCTGCTTTGTGTCCCCAGCCAAAGGGGTCCCCTGGGCTTGGGGGCACCCCGCTGGTGTGGGGCTGTTCTTTCAACCAAGGTCGGGATGGAATAAAAATCAATAAATGCAGGTTTAAGCATAAATATCCCTTCTATTTAGGGCATGAATATTTATCATTTGGTGGAAAGCAGACCTTGCACATGGCATTTTAGTGTGTTTTATTTGCAAAGCACCCCGGGGTGGCTTTACACAAAAGTTGCTGTATTGGATTTTCCTATGATGTAGTATTAATTTGTACAAACTGCAAATTGATGCTGAGCTGGTTCTCTTATGGGCACAAGCTCTTAAATTTTAATTCATATAAAATCTGGCTCCCCTTTTCAGCAATGAGAGCTCCAGTGCTGGAGAAAGCAGGGGGACCCTCTGGGAACTGTCAGTCAGAAAAAAAAATTTCTAGAAAGGTTTTTCCCTCTGTCCATCTCTTAGTGGCTCTAGCTGAGATGTTTCAGCTGAAGAAAACTCCACCTCTGCAGCTTCTACTCTGAAAAAAACCTGAAAAATCTAACTCAATCTCCTTATAAAAGAGGGATTAATGCTTTTCAGAAAGAATTTCTGTCCTCCTTTCAGTCCCAGTGGAGTTTTCTGTAAGGCAATCAATAAGTAATGACCAGGAAAATACTTTAAAGCCCCTTTTTGCTGTCATATTTACCAGACCGTGCATCCCAACCTCAAATTGAGCTGGGAAACTGAAAAAAAAAAAAAAAAAAAAAAAAAAAAAAAAAAAAAAAAAAAAAAAAAAAAGAAGGAAAATCTGAGGAGGATGTTCATGGACTCCCATCATATTGCCAGGGGCTGCTGGGGTGATGCATTTTTGGGGTGGAGCACCAAAGAAATCCCAGGGTGGCACAGGGCCACCAGCTCTGTGATCCCTCATGGCCACACAGATGTCCAGCCCTGTGGGACACAACAAGAGCACTTCAGCACCCAGAGAAAAAAAATCTTTAAAGAACTGTGGGAAGTTTAATGGAAATAATAAATCCTTGCAAGTCTCACTCTTTTTTTTTTTTTTCTTTTTCTTTTTTTTTTTTTTTCCAGAATGTGAGAGCTGGAAAAGTCTTTTTAGAATGAAATTTGGCATTTTATTGGAAAAAAAGTTCTGGTGTCCTGGGAGAGAGATAAAATGGACATGTTTTTGGCAATGTGGTACTCAGCACATGGCTGCATACCTTGGCTTCTGCCAGGGCTGAGGATGTCTGGGCTCAAAGGAAAGGGCTGGGAGAAAGGAAACCCAAAATCCAGACTTTCTGAAGTGGCCAAGGTGCATGCTCTTGGAGAGCTGAAAGCACACGAGTCCAAGTCACTCCAGTACTCACAGTATTTTTAATTTTTTTTCCCTAAAATTTTAGAAAACTCAGACTAAGCTGTATTTTCCTCCACAAATCTCCTCCCAAAATTTTTGGCTTTCTCTTCCCAGACACTTTATAAAAACCATCTCAAATTCTCGCCTGGAGTTGGTGTCTCAGAAATTTATTTCCAGTTCTTTGCTGGCCAATAAGGGTGACAAAGTGTGTTTCATGAGGAGGAAAACCCTCTTTGTGGTTACTGAGAGCCAGAATTGGAGAGCAGCTTCCAATCACACAGAAATAGTATTTGCAGCTGTTTGCACATGACATTATTTCCTGGGCACCTGGCTTGTACTCACAATTAAGAACTTGTAAATCTGAAGAAATCTTAAATTAAGGCACCAAAATGTGCCTGCAAACATTTGCGCCTGCCATTTTTCAGCTGTAATAATGGGAGTCCTGTTAAAGTGAGGATGAAAAATTGGTCCTGTGTCAATAACCTGTATGAATGATGTTAGAGAAAACTGGCAAGTCATCAAAAGACCCTGTTCTCCATTTAATTCTCTTCCTAGCTCATTATGGATTATCACGTTTTGTCTAGTTAGTGGCATGATTATGGAA
Organism: Erithacus rubecula; assembly: GCF_903797595.1. Classification (NCBI taxonomy): domain Eukaryota; kingdom Metazoa; phylum Chordata; class Aves; order Passeriformes; family Muscicapidae; genus Erithacus; species Erithacus rubecula. The sequence continues at coordinate 5,934,776 of NC_136663.1, forward strand.
ATAGAAAAACTATTTCTCTCTGCTCCTTATCTAAAAGATGAATGAGGCATGTATAATTGGCTTAAGTTATCATTTAGCAGTGTGCTCTGGTGTGCAGGGTTTTATTCTGTCCTCAGCCTGAAGTCCTGAGACTCACTGAGTGGCTGGTGTGTTCCCCTGGTTGTTTTTGGCAGTGCCCACATGCTTAGCCCAAAGCAATACTCCCATTAAGGATTAAATCACTTTTTTTTTTTTTTTTTTTTTTCCCAGAAAAAATCAGTTGTAAATAACTCAGCAGGTGGAGATGATCATCAGGGCATAAATCACCACCACTAAAACAGCTGAATGGCACATCCATGAGCCACACCCACCCTCACCTGGGACTCTGCTCATCCCACTGCCCTAAACCTGCCTGAGCTGCAGCTGCCCCTATGGTTTGTGTGACCCCAGAAACAGGATATGTGCTCCAGGTGGCTCCCACCTCCTGGAGTGTGCTGGGAAAGCATGGGGGATTTAGAAAACATTTATTAATAATAAGAGAGAATAAAAATGGCAAGAAGAGGGGAGGTGCCATCAGCAGGAAGGGTTTTTTCCACCACCCATTAGGCTCTGAAATGTTGGAGGTGCTGCTAAACAAGTATTTTCCAGTGGGATGCTGGGCCCTGGTTACAGCTGTGTGTCCACTCAGTTTGCACACATTTGGGTCCACAATAGTCAGGTTTTGGTGTTTAAAAGCATCTGCCAAAAAGTCCATCAGTCACAAGGATCGTTGGTGCTGTCATTGCATTTCCCGAGGCCTCAGGGGACCCTGGCCAATGATGTTAATTGGGCACTATAAAACATTAGGAAAAGCCAAAGCAATTTTGAAAAGGATCTTTTTACCTTCCTGTGATCTCTCATATCTTTACTCACAGAGAAAATACTGCCTGAGAAATAAAGGGGAAATTTGTTCATCTTGACTTTCACAGTGGAGAAAAAGAGCAGTGGAAGGAGAGAGGATGCTCTCCGTCTGGCTTACAGTATTGGAGCTTAGTTCTTCCCTAAGTATTTTATCCAAAGCCTATTTTTAATAACACCAAAATAATAATTGCTGAAATTCCTGGTTTGTTTTTTTTTTTTTTTTTTTTTTTTTACATGCAAAGCATCATTGGCAAAAATTTTTTCGCAGCTTCCCTTGGCAGTCAGTTGGAGCAGCAGAATTTGATGGACCCTGAAGATACAGAGGGACAGAGGCAGCTTTAGGGGACATAAAACTGTCTGGGCAACAACTCCCTCAGCCCAAACTGCCTCTGTTGTGTTCCTCTGTTGCCTGACAATATGCTCTCAAGAAAACACAAAATGTTGTTCTCTTTGTGGAAAATTCTTGCAAGATTTCTTTTTTTTTTTTTGTGCATGTGTTTACTGAAATAAGAAAAAAAGCCAAAAAGGAAGCAGAAAAAAAAAAAAAAGCCCAGAAAAATTAAAGAACTTTTCTCTCCAAATTACCTCTGTTGTAAAAAATGTCACTGAAGACTTCACATTCCAAAAATACCAGCCAGCTCCACGAGCTGTGAGTGAATGTAGACCCAAGTGAGATGAGGATCAGGCCTAATTTGCTCATAATTATGTTAAACTCACATAAAATAATTTTCCATTTTCCTGGAACCAACCCCCAAATTGTACTTTTAATATCTAGGAATATGCCAGTGAACAATCCATTATATTGTCCTCCCACAGTTATTATTTTCCAAAGTGACAGGGAGATGACAGGAGACTGTGGCTCCAGGTTGTGAATGAGCAGCAGGAACAGATGGGTTTGTGAGAAGCAGCAATCCTGCTCTCCTGCTAAAAATGCTGCAAACAGGAACCCCCAGCTAATGTGCCCTGAGAATATAGAGCAGTGGAAGCATCCCCAGGCACAGGATTTCACTTTGCTTCCCAGGAAGCATCAGGATCTGTGTAAGGAGAAAATGGAGCTGCAGATGCTAAAGTACTTATTGCACTTAAAAAAAAAAAATACAGGGGCAGCTTCAATTATCCCACTATCATGTACTAAATAAGGTTGATTAATCAAGGTTTAAAATAACAGGAGGAGTTTTCAATGCCATTAATGTGCCTCATGGGATTCACCCTTCTATTGGGTAATGGAAAGCTTCTGGTTGTGAAAACATAGATAATAAGGATTTATAGCATCATAATGTGCAGTGTTTTTCATAAGGGACACCATGAAAACATGGAAATTTGACAGCAAATACTATTTCAATTATTTAGTTGCCCACTGGCATATCAGGATGGGGCTTCACCTTCATCTCTGCCTTTTCCTTTCTCTCTTTGCCTTTGTCTCCCAGCAGCTCAGGTGTTTCTGCTGCAGGTGTGCACAGCCCCTCCTTGCCAAAAAACTACCTGAAGAAAACAAAAAGGAGAAAAGTCATGTAAGGGTCTCTTTGCCATTCCCAATTTCCCCAGTAATTTTACAAAACTACAAGTGGGTTCCCCATGTCCTTCCATGTGAAGGGTCCAGCAATAATTCTGCTGTTGGAGCTGCAGTGGAAGTGAGAATAACCCAGAAAATGATGCTCTAGGGTGAATTTTCACAAAGGGTTTTTCCAACAGTCCTGCTGGGGTCTGTGAAGGAGATCTGAGCAGAAAGGGCAGGTACAAAACTAGTGAGAGATACTGGAGGAAACCATAATGAATCAACAGTTGAGTTCTTCACCTTCTTTCTAACCAAAGACAAGAGAAGTTTCTCCATCTTTTTCCATTTTCCTTTGTCTCGTGAGCAATTTCACAAGCAATTTGACATCTCATACTTTCATCTCTGCATCATCCTTGTTCATCATGATTTTTCTTTCATTATTTCTCTGTACTCTGCCAGTTTTCTGGACCCTCAAGCACAGCTGTGAGACCCTGCTGCAGTCAGCTCTTGACCCAGGATGGTGTGAGCTGTGCCAGGCCATGGAAACACATTTGGCAATGCCAAAACTCCATCCTGGCAATGCCATCACCCCATCTGGGTGACGTGGGACACAATAAACACACAGCCTGGCAGCTGGGCTCAGATGAAATATGTGTGCTGCAATGTGCAGCATGACTCAGGCACTGCAGGCACTCCCTGGAGCCTGGCTGTGTCCCAGAGACATTTTTCTCCTGGCTTTAGTTGACACATCCAGGCTGATGCATTATGTTTGTATTTTTGACAGGTTATGATGTAAAGAAGGTTATCACTTCCTCACTGGGGGAGGACCCAGGGTTGAGAGAGCCTGGCTGACCTTTTAACTGGTTCTGATATTTCTTCTGCCTCTTCCCACACAATTCCCTCTTCCTACCACTGTGGGACAAGGGCTGGAACATTGTCCTGGATGCTGCATCCCCCCTACCCCTCCTTCATGGTGCTAAGGTCATGGTAGGGGCTTGAATGCCCAGTCCATGCACATGGAATATGCAGCTCCAGATATAAATTTATATTTATAAAAGAATATGTTATTTTATATGTATAATATATGTATTTATGAAATGACACCACACCCTCTGCAGTGCTGGTGCATGTTGCTGGTACAATGGGTACATTTTCCTTTGGGGAAGGACATGCTGGGGAAGTGGCAAGGTTGGAGCAGGATCCCCCTGGCACTGGACACTGCATGGAGAGGGGAGGGGTGAGCACCCACAGGCAGGGAGCAGTGCTGGGTAGGAGCAGTTATCCTGTTAAATGGGAGTTTTACTATTTCCCTCAGTGAGAACTGAATTATATCCTTCAGCAGGCACAGAGTTCGATTGCTGCTTTTGAAAAATGCAGCTGGAATAAATACTGTATGTGTCCCAGATGAGGTTCCCCCTCACTATATTCTCTAATTTCCTTCATACAGGAGCAATACCTGTATTTGCTACTTTCCCTCCTTTTGCATTTGCTATGAGAGCTTTTGAGCCCAAAGGCCCTCACTTTGAATAGAAATGAAGATTCTGGTGTTTCCTCTATTCAAGGGAGGCAAGCAAAGCAACTGGAGGATGCATTGCTTCAGCCCTGACCTATTTCTGTGCTCAGCACATTTTTCTCCTTCCAGGGACATGAGTTGTCCCAAACCCTGGGGCTGCTTTCTGCTTCCAGCTCTCTGGAATGCCCTTGCAGCAGGGCTGGAGGGGAACAGATATTCCTGAGGCTTCCTGAGCCCTGAGAGCACAGGGCACTCTCCTTTTGCACCCTGTGAACATTTATCAGGGAAGGTGCTCCACACGTATTTAACACTGAAAGGAATCTCAGGAGCAGACACATAAGGCAATTACATGTGTGTTTTTCAGTCCTAATTAGAATGAACTCTGTAATTGTGAGGTACATTTCTGGCTTTTTTTTTTTTTTCATTAAAGAAATAACCCCTCTTTTATCAAGGCTGAGCTAAACCCCAAGTGGAAAGGTGAGGGAAGGAGGAATAATTAATGATGATGAAGATTCTGGCTGCCATGGGAGCACTGCTGCATTTCCCATTAAAGTTTACCCCTCTGGCACAGGAACCCCCCTGTGATGCTGCTGGGACCAGAGAGGGGTGGCAGGGCTGGGTTGTCTCCAGCATGGGGGCAATTAAGGGACTTTTAAATTCAGCACAAAGGGGTGTGTTCAGCTACATGGGCTCCAGTGATCTTCACAGGGGTTAAATGAATAACAGGTCTGAGGGGATGGATGTTACATTAGGAGTATTGGTACCCTTAGCAGATATTTATGTGATGGAAGGGGCTTGGGAGGGCTGAGATGTGCACTGTAAAGAGGGGTGTGATGGTTACCACCTTTCCAGTAGGATCAAACATTCAGAAGAACCCCAGACTGGGAAGATTTGGAACAGTAAAATATCTGGGATTTGGGTGTTAGGGCTCAGATCTGAAATCCACAATTCATGGAGGAGAATAATATATTTGGAAGAGAGGATTTATACAATTTTTAGGCAGCTCAGCTTCCTCCTGCCCAGCACAGGCACAGCCTCACCCAGAGCAGGCAGGGCAGAGAGGTGACATTGCAGATGTCACACGTGGGCAGCACTGGTGACAGCAGCAGGTGGGGTCAGCTCAGCATCCTCTGCCCAGCTGGGTGCAGATGGTTTTCACCACACAACAGCATGACAAAGGCACCTCCCAAGAGCTGAGCCATGCCATGCAGTGGGGGTGTTATTTAGGATGGGACATGGGGGGTGACACAGCTTTATTATGCCTCATAAAAATAAATTCGGGAGAGATTAAAAAAAACAAAACCACTTCCATTTGAAAAGAGGGAGGAATAAGGAAGATAAAAGGTATGAATTTTTCCTCCAAGACAGACTGCTAAATAGGCTCTTCTTGTTCACTGAGGTTCAGTAATGCAAGCTGACAGGATATTAAGGTTATTCCAGGTTCTTCTGTCTCCCAGGGTCATAAGCCTTCTGCTATGCATGTTAATCCATCCTAGCATTCCTCTGAGTAGCTGCATAAGTAGGGCAATCGGTTTAGTGTGTATTCTTTCCATTTACAGCCTAGTTGGGAGGAGAAACCTGCTAATTAACAGAACACCCCTAGAAAATCAGGAGTCATTTTAATAATACAGAGACGCCGCACAATGTTCTGCAATTAAAGATAAACCTTCCCCTGCAATATTTCAGGGGTGAGAGGAGGAGATCCGAGAGAGAAGTACCCTGGAGGCTGATCCTGCAGCTCTTCCCTCTGCCCTTCTCTTCCCCTGGCTGCCACATCTCTGTGAGGGAAGAGAAAACAAGAGCCTGAGTCTCATCTCCCTGCAAGCTCAGGGAGAGCTGTTTTCTCCCAAACAGCAGCTGGAAATTCCTGCTGGAAATTCCTGCAGAGGATTCTCCTGCACCAGGCATCATGCACTATGAACCCACTCATGCCACAGGGTGTCTGACCAAGCCCTGAATATATTGAATATATTCCCCTTCTCCCAGGTAATTTAAAACCTCACCAGTTTTCAAGCAGCTGCTACAATGACATCAGTGAATAATGGTAAAAATAATAGTGCTCGTTTTGAGAGTGAAAAGTCAAATAACAGCCCTGAAATTTGCTACTCTCTCACCTTGTTCAGCATGAATCATTCCCAAGTTCCCAAGCACCTTCCAAATTATCTAATATTGCCTGGATACCATTTTTCTACCTTAATGCTTGTGCTTTTTTGGGGGAGTACTGGAGCAGACGGTGAGCAGAGCTGGGGTACCTCTGGCCCCCACTTCTCAGCTGCTGTGACAAGAGGTGCTCTGAGACTGAATGTAGCAGCATTCAATTAAAATGAATTAGTAAAAATAATTATAAAAATATCTATTTTGCTTTTAGCTGGCTTTTAACAAAATGTTTTCAATTTTTATTTCCTTTTATCATTTCTGCGAGAAATGAGAAATATTTGCCCTGGTCTCTGCTTGATAAGTAGGCAGCTGTTCAGATACTTCCATCCTTTACTCTTCCAGCAGTGATGGGAATGCCCTTCTGCTCTCCAGCTGGGGGATGGGGTTTGCCTAACCCTGGATAATCTGTCCTTTCTGCAGCCAAGGGCTGCATGAGAAAAAAAAATCAACAACAACAAAAAAAACAGATGTAGCATTTCTTGATCTCTGACAGAGAATGAGTTAAGTAATTTCACCTTTAAGGTTGGGATTTATTTTTCTGAAAGACAGAAGGAGAAGACAGCTCAAAGCTAATATCCCCTTCTAGGGAAAGACTTGCTCTAGATCAAAAGAGCCTCCTGAGCTACAGCCAGCAGAGGCTGGAGGGAATAATCCCCCTGCTGCCATGGATTTAGGATCAAGTCTCAGTGTGTGAACACTCTACCACAGCTACTAAGGGTGCTCACTTTCCCAAAGCATTTGTTGTCAGAGATGTTATGGGTGGATCTCACCACAAGGGCAATGGCATTCCTAAGGACAAGAAAGTACTGGGAAAAGGGTGATATTTGGGATCAGAGATCTCTGTAACACCACCAAAATCAGTGGTGATGTGGGGCTGCACCTGACACAGCACAGCCAACAGTGCTTGAACCCAGCAGGGTTTTATTCCTGGGCAGATGATGGAGAATCATCAAACATTTTACATCTTCACTGTCAGAAACTGGAATACAGCAGGAGCTGTGTAATACAACAGAGAGGGCAGGGGGAAATTGGATGAGTGTATTTATAGATAAGAAGTGAGATTGTTTTCAGTTATTGAGATGAAAACATCTCTCTTCTCATGCACTATCAACTCTGAGTTGGGTAACAGACTGTAACTCACCTAGAGAGTCACCATGGCTCTGGCAGCACTGGAGCTGCCACCCTGGAGCTGCCATCCACCAGGGACCTTGCTCAAGTCTCACTTTTCACTGAGAAAACATTATTAGGAAAAAATGAGTAAAAAAATATTATGTTGTAACATATTAGTGGACTAGTGTTTACTTACAGGTGAAATATTTGAAATTCAGAGGTTGGATATATGCAATGTGATAAACAACTTGGATGTCCAAATGACATAACTCTGCCTTCGTGGGGGAGGTCAGAGATATCTTCTGTCCAGCAGCTTTTCCTCAGGTTTTGTGAAGCAGTTAGAGCAGTCTCTGCTACCAGGGGATGCTCTGTCCCACTCTGAGTGCACAGAGTGCTCACTGTGCTCACCAAAACCACCTGAAAATAGAGATGGACTCACTTAGGAAATCCTGGATAATACTACCCTCTCCTTCTCCATTCTGGGGAAACCAAATGAAATAAAATTATTTACAGAAGACAGCTTTATCCCCTTTTATTAACAAGACATAATGAATCTGATTTCATGGAATAACTCCAGTGATTTTGAACTGATGAGCAAAGGATGAGCTGGTCTCAAAAAACAAAATGCCATTTAGCCAATGGAGTAAGCAAAATAATAAATGATTTCACATTTAGAACAATCAATAAGGTGGTTACACAAGATATTATATGATCCATGATTAATTAGGGATGGCAAATTCCCCAGAAGGATAAAACATATGATAAATAAGAAATCTAAATGAGAATCCAGTTAGCAACTTGCAAGAGGAGCTGTTTGCAGTTGGTGCTCCAGCATCCCATGTTGCTCCAATCAAAGATTACCAATCCAGCAGAAATCTGAGCACTCCCAGATGGATGTGTGTACTGTGATACATGATGTAAAAAATCAGTGGGTATGTCAGGAGGCTGAGAGGTGAAGGGGAAGCCAAGGAGGCAGGAGCCTGCCCAGGTGATGGGGTTTTGCTGTTCTAGAGCAGAGCTGTGTCTCAGGGCTGCAGCTGACTGGCCCCAGCAGCAGAACTTGGGAAAACCTCCAAGGTTAATTCAAGAGCAGGAAATCCTCCTCCAGCATCTGAACCAGGGCAGGAGGGCCCACACCCAGTACTTTTCACTGCTCTGCCAGGGAGGTATTGCCTGGGGCTAAACAGGGCATTTCCAGCCCCTGAATTTGCTCTGCTCAGCCGGGACACCAGGACAGGAGAGATACCCATGGGCTGTGGCTTGTACCAGCCTCTCATGATGGGGCACAGCACAAAATCTCATCCACCCCATCTTCTCCTCCCTTGTTACACATCAGCTGAGTCATTCTAACAGTGTGCTTCTCTAACCTCATCAAGGAGGGCTGAAATATTTCAGTGTAGACCTCATCCTTGGGGGTTTAAAGTGATTGCAGGGTCTCAGCTGACCAACAGCATTCCAGTGGAGGTCCCACTGCCCTGGGATATTGCTACATGAACTCAGTCTGTCCTGCCTCATTACCCTCAGAGTTCTCCAGCAACTGTCTTGTTGCTGTTGTTTTTTTCACCCTAGGCAGAGAAATCACATAACTTTTTATATCTATGAATGGGGATGTTGCTTTACACAAGGCTTTGAGAGTTTGTGTCCTCAGCTGCAGCTCTGAGGTGTGTGGAGATGCTGGTGCAGACTGGTTCTCCTTAGCAGCACACCAGTCTGTCCTCTGGGAGCCAAAACTGGCCTGAAATGCCAGGGATGACCTAACATGCAGTTCCAAATGTATGTCACTATATCCCAACAGAGAATGAAATGCCATCATGTTACATGAAATAAATCACTTCAGATTAGTGCAGTTTAAAGCCAGGTTGGGGTGTTCTTAATTTAATGGAAGCACCTCATTTTAAACCATTTTGTATCACCATTTTGGCCAAATCAGGAGCTGACTGATGACCCTTGAGTGCCCCTTCCAACCCAGGATATTCTGTGATTCTCCCAAGGAATCAAGTGCATCAGCTGGACCAGGCCAGCAATCCCCCAGCCTTGTGTGGTGGTTGGTAGCAGCCTGCACAGCTCACACAGCAGATTATTCCCACTGTCTTCTCCCCCCAGAGCTTTACATTCCCCTTCTCCTGGCAGCTGTGACCCCCTCCAATCCCACCCCTGTGAGCTGCCATCCCTGACTGTCCCAGATGCTGCAACCACCACACGGGTGGCCACTGATTCTCAACTGAGAGCTGGTTTAAATCATCCCAGGCCTGCATGTGAGTCTATTTATTTTAACATTGTGAAGCTTGTTCATTCTCTAGACAGTGTGTTAGGGCTAGGGGCCAAAATCCATGCTGATGTATAGCTTTCACCATTGGATTTATAATTTAGTGCAAGGGGGCTGGGGAAGTGTAAGCCAGGGCAAAAAGATTGTGAAGAAGCTTCACCATGCTCCCATCTGCACTGCATTTAATTTACAGGGTAGATTAAAATCGTTGAACATCTTTGACCTCGTTTAGTTTGGGTTGCCTGCAAGATTTAGCTTTTGTTTCATCTTTTTGCTCCTGGGGACTGTGCAGCCAAGGGGAGATTCATACCAGGAGCAGAGCCCACAGTTTCTCTCTTTTGTTGAAAGACACGATGCTGCAAAATGGGAATTAAACCATTTTCTCAGTGCAGCCAGATTAAAGTTGAACTGAAGGAGATGCCAGCTCTTCTCACTGATTACAGCTTTGCTCCCCTGGGGCTGGCAGTGCAGGAAGGCCACATGTGCAAGAAATTGGTGCATCAGATCATAATTTTTCTTGCAGCCAGGTCCCTCAGGACCCCCTCCCTGCTCAGCTTCTGCCTGGTGCTCATCAGCATCCTCCCAGGGAAGCTGAGTCCAGCATGCAGCATGGTGCAGGTGCATTGCTGCAGGTGCAGCTGTGCCTCTGCCTGCACCAGCCCCAATGCAGGCTGAGGTGGGAGCTCCTCACACCCTAAATCATTTATGCTGTCACAGCAATTAGCTGCTGTAACCCAGAATAGGTGCTTGAAGTGGGACAGCTCTCTGCTGGCTTTCTGCTCATTTATTCACCAAGGACATGCCCCAGTTCCTCAGCACCACCTGGTCACACTGTGACCCTCCAGTCTCCTGTCTGAGGCAGCTGGACTCAGATTTTCCTGGCATGGGGCAGAGTTAAGGTTACTGACTGGCCTTTCCCTGGCCTGGCCACTATCTCTGACATTTAGGAGATCTGGAGGGGGCTGGGAATTCTCTAACTCAAGCATCCCTTTGAGGTGACAGCTGCTACAGCATTAGGGGGACACACAGTCTCCTAGGGGAGCTCAGGGCAAAGCTGGATGGGTCATTTTTATAGCCTAGGGATGATTGTAGGATAAATCAAACAATGCTAAAAAGCAATGCTAAGCTGGGCAGGCCAGTCCCCAGGCCAGTGCTCTTGTGGAGTACTGCTGCACCAACTGTAAGTATATATATATATATATATATATATATATATATATATATATATATATATGTATGTGTATGTGTGTATGTATATATTTGCCCCTTTGAAGGGCATCAGTTCTCCTCTTCCCATACCTCTTAATTGTTTTTGAGCCTTGGAACAAAAGCCCTCATTCAAAATAAGCTTTAAATCTCGTTGTGGTGATTAGTGAAATATGCTTTAAATCTTTTACTACACTGTGGAGCTCTAGGTAAAGGATTCTACAACTAGCCTTGCCACTGGTTAAAACCCTTCCTGAGCAGGAGTAAATTCACACACACAAAATTAGTTTTCAGATACAGGGGGGAACCCATTAAGCTTTGTGTGGTTATGCAAGCTGATACAAATGCCTTATTAATTAGAAAATCAATCATGCTGTCCAGCTGATTGATGCTAATCCTACACCAAAAGGGGGGAACAATAGCATCATCAAGACTATATCATTTCTTCCCATTACAGGGAAGAGGACAAGACTGCATTTCAAAGTGATTCTGCTGTAATGAGCTGCAAGAATATATACCATGTAGTAAGGGCTCTTTTAAGATGTGGCACATTATTTTGATCAATAATACTCAAATTCATTCTGGATCCTGAATCTAAGGAAGTTTCATATGAAGATTAAAGGAAATTATAATATGATCAGAGATGATCACAGAGGAGGAGAGCTGTAATTATCCAAGGGGCAACATTAATAAATAGGAATGAGCCCAAACCCTGAATTTCTGAAATCAGAAAACAGCAAGAATACACTAAAGCTGCTCAAAGTGTTTCACAGCATCCAGCTAATGCATTAAAACTATGAAATACATTACTTTTGAAAAATAAAATGGGTATCACTTCAAAATACTAATGTCAGGCAACCATAGGATGATAATTGAAGGACCCAGGTGATTCTTCACCTGTCCTACATTACTCTCAGTCAGCCCTGCCAGCTTGAGGACTGGCAGCAAATGGTCATAGCAGCCCTATTCCTGCCAGCCCAAAGCTGTGTGGCTGGCCAAAATCTTCTGAAAAACACAGGCTAGAATCAGGCTAAATGACTGGGAGATGACTGGAATACACGAGTCAGGCTTTGAAGAAGAAAATAGCTCATTATCATGTAAACACGTGTTGTCTTGGTTCCAGGCTAATTGTTGTATAGCATATCCTATATAACACAAGACAAAGCCCCAAGGCTCACAAGCCAAGGAAAATGCAAATTACACCATTGACAGAGCTGCAGGCTCCATGCAACTTTAATTGAGGGGAGGGTGCACTGGTTTGGTGAGACAAATGAGCAGGGAAGTTACATTAGAAAGACAGAGCTCTCTAATACACCACTCGACTAATGGGCTTTAACAGGGCTAAACAAATGCTCACCTTGGCCACCAAAGTCTAAGGATATTCACACTTCCAAACCTCACAGCATTTCTGGAATAGTTCATGGAAGTGCTCCAAGCTCTGGTGGCAGTTTCCTTTCTTTCACGTCTTTCTTTCATTGGTTTTGTACAAGAGCACATGGAAAATTCAACAGGATTCAGGTCTTTCTGGGCTAGAAAATGTCCCAAAGGCATTCCTGCCCTGTAGAATAGCCACTGTACATTTACTGTGCTGATGCACACCAATACCAGGGGCTGGTAAAGCCAGGAGAGGAATGCTGTGGATTCCTTCAGCTTCTGAGCTGACACTGAATTTATTGGGGAGATGAAGGAGAGATGGCAAGAAAAAAGAATGACCCAGCAACAAATGCACTGGGGGAAGTAGCTCTGGTTATTTCTCAGCCTTTCACTCAGAAAGCAAAGATATGCAGCTCTTCAAGCAGCCTATTTAATACTGGCACTGCACAGTAAAGGGAACCTTGCCAGCATATTTCATTAAAATCCCTCTCCATCAGTTAATAATCATTCTCTGTGCTTTAATAGCACTTCCCTTCAAGATTTCTAAGTAAAGCAATAAAAGTCAGCTCAACCTTGGGAGAGAAGTATTCTTAGAGATATTTTAGTTGCAGAGAGATGGAGAGACAGGGAAATGTTCCCCCAAACCCTGTATTTTCCCCCAAAGCCCCAGCCCCTCCTGACAGCAAGTCTTTATGCAAGAAGTCAGATAACCCAGTGGCTGCTTGCATAATGATGCCCTGAGTTAATGGCCAAGCCAGAAATCAAATCCGGGACTGGTGGATCTTTTTCCACTGCTTTTCCCCTTCTAATAAAAATTTCCACAGATGCTGTGGATGAGAAGTTACATGCCAAATTCCAGGAATAAGCAAATTGGAAACAAATACGCTGTGTGACCCGGTGAAGTGTGTTTACAAGAGGATGCTGCTGCCATTGCTGTGACACTGGTCTGCTGCATGGCAGACTGACCCTGGATGGGCAGCACCTGGCTCCCCAAATCCCCCTGTTGCTGCTCTGTATAGCCCAGAGGTGGCTTTTTCTTGTGGGTCTACTGGCCTTTGAATACCAACATAAAATACTGATTTTTTTCCAAGTCAGAAGAATAGTCATATTTGATTTTTGCCCGTGGTTCAGCCAAAGAAATTTACCAGGAAGTGGGAAATTTCTTCACAGTGAAACATGGTGGGGAGTCCAGCAGTTTGGGTTCATATCTGAGCTCCCAAAGCCATGGCAAGGCCCACAAGGGCTTGTGTGCCCTAAGCCCCAAGTGTTTCACAATTACCTTTCCATTCTAGCCACTCTGGGTGTCCACCTTCCACCTCAGGGGTAAGTAGGAAACCACACATATTTCTGGTAAAGCTGGATATAATCCTATATCAGAGAAAGCTTATAATGCTTTAATATTTAGCTTCAAAATATTTATATTTATTTAGCTGACTGTTAAAAAAAACCCCACAAAAACAAAAACCAACCAACAAAGCATCAAATGCATAGAGACATTTTCTCTATAAGGGAATTCCTTCTCAGGGAGCTGCACAAGGGAGACCAGAGGAGATCCAGAGGCTACTGGAAGATGCTTGGGAATATCATTAAGATGGAATAAGATGCCTGGTCTTTGTCTAATAGCTGTGTGCTGTGCACACAGTATCTGAAGCCATGCTTTTGGCAGACTGTGGGCCAGGTTTTGAGTGCACCAGGTGAAAATGTTGTGGGTAATTGTGCTAAGGATCAGTTCTGTGTATCTTTGATGTCACGGGGCTGCAGCCTTTAGAGATAAGAAACAGAACAGCACAGAGCATCTTATCTGGCCAGGGTCAAGCCTGCTGGAGAGGACAGTCAATGTCAGAACAACACCCCTCCTGCTCAGTGCCTGGTGACGTGCACAAATATCATTTTTTATCAGTGCAGATGTCCAGCCCATCTTTTTATCTGCTGCCTGACCTGGCTGGCAGCCCATGGCAGGGAGCTCCCCATCCCCACAGCCCTGCACTCCTTTTCCCCAGCCAGCCAGCCAGAGAAAGGCCAGGAGAGGAAATGATAATCAGCTTTTCCTTCTTTTGATACAAACGGCCAGAGGAAGCACCACCTTTTAAATTAGCTGCCATTTGGGAAGCAGTCACAGGATTCCCAGCAGAGCCACCCTGCCCCAGCTCTGCTCTACAGCTACAGCCAAGGCCACCCGGACACCCAACACAATGTAATGCACAGATGTTGATAAATTCTCCCATGTGAAAAAAATATGAAGTCATTACAAACAAAGCAGCCTCATAAACAGGGCTTAGGAAACTCTGATAAATCAAGTTGGTCAGGCAGCAGAGCTGGTAGGAGCTGCTGTCTCAGCTAATGCAGATTGAGGGTTCAACACATGCTGCATAGATCAGCATTTTAAACACACAGCATTTACCAGCCTTAATGAATACTAAAAGCCCAATAAGCAGGAGCCAGGGCCTCTCAGACATGGCTTCATACAGATGTCTGCAGCGTTGTCTTTCATTTCATTTGCTAATGAGTTATCAATAGCAGTAATTTGCTGCTGATAATGCTGCAGGTTATAAAAGAGAAAAATTAACAAGTTCTGTTAAGTGAGGAAACGGGCTGCATGCCCTGCTCTGTCCTGGTGTGGGAGCTGATGCCAGGTGGGGTTCTGCAGGCAGCAAAGGCATCGAGGTCCCTGGTTGAGGCAGAGCTGTGGTGGTGCTCACTGATCACCACAGGGATGCTCAGACATGACCCTGGGCAGAAACTCCCCCAGCACGGAGGGAAGGAATGAACCAGCTGCTGCTAGCACAGCTCTAAGTATTGCAGGAAGGGTGGAAAGAAGGGAAAAGGGCAAGTCAACATGGTTAGGGCACAATAGAGCCACAGGCTGAGTCCACTCTGCTACAGCATTAGGTGGGACTCCTTGTTCAGGGTTACATCCTTGTCCAAGCTGGGGACTGATAACCTTGAGCTCTGCTCCTGACCCAACCACTGCCTTCCCCAGATCCTGGCTGGCTCCTGTGCTGCACTGCTGTGAATTCTGATCATCATCCTCAGCCATCTGTGGCAATACAGATACAGTAATACAGGCACTCACCTGCCCAGCTCACTGGAAGGACTGATTTCATACTGCTTGTGAGGAGCTTCAAGGAGGCAACCCCAGACACGTGCAAAATATTATTTCTACCCATTACAGCTAATGGATGGTATTTTTGATAAGTACAGAAGGCAAAATAACTCAATGGAGCAGCCCCTTACTGAGGAGGGAAAGTGTTAGCAAGGCAGGGTGACCTTTGCCTGAGAGGGGTCAGTGGGGATGAGGCATGGCCTGGAGCTTGGTGCCTTCAGCAGCTCCTTCCTGACACCTGGCCTCACATACACAGTGATTTTTACAAAATCTGCCTCTGTTTATCTGAAGTAGATGCTGTAAAATATCCCGTAGATGAAGTTCTTCTCTTTGCTAAGCACCTTGAGCTGCTGGGTGGGAGCAGCATTGATCAGTTCCTGAAGTGCTGGTTCAAACCAAGCTGGGCAAACCTCCAGCTGCACACACAGTCAACCAGGTGCTGCCTGAAGGAAAACACTGTAGAATCTCAGCTCTGAGTGCTGGCAAAGGAAATTGTTATTATGGTTGGTGGTGTTAATGAGGGTCCAACCCTGGCAGTCCCTGGGATGATGGGTGGTGAGTGTGTGCTGTTTGTGTGTGACAGATTGGCTGTGCACCCCTGAACCAGGGTTTCTGTAGGGCACTGTGTGCAGCAGACACTAATTTATTTATAGATAATATAGATAATTTATTTATCCCAGTGCTGGTGTGCTCACCCCCCCCCCCGTGGATGCAGGTCTTGGGCACTTCTTGGAAAAGCAGGAAAAGCATTGCTGGGTTGCCCTGTTTTCCATTTATTTTCCTATAAAAGGCAGTCACACTGATCCACTTTTTCACCACTGAAAGTGAATAGATATCCCTGTCTCTCAGCTGGAAAAGCCTGAGGAAAAATAGGATCAGAGCATTTTACAGTTTCCAACCAATGCTCTTCAAGTCCAGCACCTGGCTGTGACAGTCACTGGCAGCTCCCTGGCACCAGAACCCTGCAGGACCCAAAGGGACAATCACTGTGACACAGAAAAAAGGAAAATACAGTCACAGATGTCATCTGGGGGTGAGCAGGTTGCAAAAGGTTTTCCAGCCTGCCCACACTGCCTGCCAAGCACAGCCCATGGCTCTCTGCCTGGCTGGCCCAGGAGATGCTCCTTGCCCATTTCCCTGATTTGTGCTGTGTTCCCTTCCAGCAGGATGAGCTGCATCCTGGGATGGCCAAGGGGGAGAATCCCATGGCTGTGCTGGAGCCAGGGTCAACTCAGCTGCCCCTTCCTACCAACAAACCATGTCCAGATTGTGGCTGGGACACTGCACAGGGAAAAAAAAGCAACCTCACCATGAATGTGGGGGTTTCACCTTCAGCTGTCTTTTAAAATAGTTTTTCATTTTAATTCAGGCTAATTAATGCATTAATGGTTATAGCTTTAGTTTTAAAGGTTTAGGTGCCATTAGTTAAGCCCTGACACTAAGGACTTCCTGGAGAACCCCAGCCAGGCTGCTCCTTGCTGTCTGCACCTCTGCCCCCACAGGGAAATTAAGGGATAGATTTGGATCAGAAGCAGCAGGCAAGAAACAGCTACCAAGTCCTAATTTAAGCCTGAAATCTTTGATTTTTCCCTCCCCCATTTGCTGTTTCCATCATGGTGCTTATGGAAATTAATTTAAAAGTATTGTGCAATTAAAAAAAATTAATGGTTTCCTTCCTCTGGAATTGAGAGCTTTCTTCTGAGCAGGAGGGAGGGATTTGTGAGCATGTAGTTCCTTTTTAGGGGGCTGAATAGAGGCTTCTATCCTCTCATGTTTTAATTAATTTTTCTATAGTTGCTTCATTAATTGATATTTATGTATTGCTTGTTGTGCATAAATCCTGGAAACAGCACATAAGAGGATGTTCTCATTACAGCTCCACAAGTGCTTGGCCAATACTGGAATATTAATAGTTGGGGTTGCATGGAAAAGTGCAGTTTGTTTGCCTTTCTCTGAGGTCTCTGTCCTGTCCTGTGCCTTCAGGGAATAAAGAGTTGCTTCAAGAAAGGCATTTTTTTGTGTGCTGCATGGGCCCAGTGTCTGTGGAGGTCAGTGCCAAAGTGATGGGGATGCAGCTGAGGCACAGCCTCTGCAGCTCTGAGTTTTGTAGGTTCTGCAAAACTAAACATGGGCAGAAAGTGTTTTCATGGGCACACATTTCCCAGTGGTTCAGCTTCCCACTGGGAAGGGCAGGCAAGCACCCAGACCAAGCTTTTCTGAAAGGTTTTATCTGCTCCTGTTTAGCACTAGTTTGCCTCTGGACAGTTGTTTTGCTCCAGAAATCTCTGAGTTAGAAGGTAAAGCTTTTGTCACTGCATGCCAAGCCCTCATCCCCTCTGGAATCTACTGAGAGTGGGCTTCAGCCCAGCAGCCTTTCCATCCCAGTGGCTAATTTAACCTTTCCAAAAGTAATTGTCCCTGTCTGAAGAGAAAAATAATTTGAAAAGCCCTTTGGAGCAGACTCTGGGGCAGTTGTTCAGCCAGTATCCTCTAAAGGCATGGGTCTGCTTGAGAGGCAAGTTATGGTCTGCCCATGGAGCTATTGTTATTTGAGATTTTATTAATCATTTACTACATTTTATGAGGTTAGTCACCTGCATCGTCTCTGTGCTGACACAATAATTTACCACTACAAGGATGAAAAATAAAATAAAAGATCATTTCCTGACAGCTCACAATGCTCTTACCAGGTTACAAAGGCAGCTGGTGGAGAGAGATTTCTGCTGGGGAACGAAAATAAAACAAAAAGAAATGATGAGGCACAGCCAAAAGGGTATCATTGAAGATCAGTTTTATACTGAAGCATGTGATAATCAATTATTCAGAAACATGGTGTTGAACTATCTTTCCCTATGGGTTTATAAACCTCTCACTGGCTTAGCTCTGGTAACAGCTATCCAGAGATATGTAAGGCTATCTCTAGAAGCCACAAGAGGACATTGATATTGGGCACATAATGAAGATAAGGAGGATTTTAGACAGCACAGAACCAGCTTGTCTCCTGCTGTAAACCTACATTGCTCCACCAAGGTCAGTGGTGCCTCTGCCAGCTCTCTCCAGCTGGGGGTTGGACCCACAAGCTGTCACAGGGTTTGGAAAGGCACAGATGGGTGTGCCCATGATGCTCCCTTTCAAGCTGGCATCAATCAACAGGGCTAAGCTTTGGGGATGCTGCAACCTTTCTGCCAGCTCTGCTTCTTGTGGCTGGACACTCAGGGGGAGCCAGGACAGTGACTCTTGTGTGCATGGGCAGGGCAGGGGCACAGCTGGCCCTGGGGAGAGCAGATGGACATCAGGCTCGAGTCTCCTTGAAAGCATTTTTCAAAATAATGGATAAATTATTTACCAGCCCTAAATGGCCAGGATAAATCTGTTGGTGAGCAGCAGCACAGCACAGCTAGCTTTGACAACTGACAATTTACAGCCCTTGCTAGACCACTGTTATTACTCACCCAGTCTCCCAGTACAGTACTTAGAGCATAACAAACAGTGTCCCCAGCCTCTCCCCATTCCATTTCCTCCTGGCTCCCCAGGACTTGGCTGTGGCTTCTCCTGCACTGCCTGGCACTGAGCCCTGCATCACTCATTGCTCTGGGTATTTCCCAGGTAACAGTCCCTGGCTCATGGCTGGCATGGCACTGAAGTGTAGGATTTCTGCCTGGATGCAGCTGCTGAGGGTTGGCTCCTCATGGCAGGGTGATGGGATGGCCATGGTGATGCTGCTGGGGAGCTCTGCCCCAGCAGCCAGGGGAACACTGCTCCTCCTGACTGCTGAGGGTAAGGAAAAGTGACAATTTAATTTCCAGACCCACTCCAGGGGCTCCTCCTGCAAAAGTGGAAGAGCAGCTTGGCTGCTGATGGAGAGGGAGGAATCTATCCTGCCTGCAGGCAGGTGGTGAGCCTGGGTGTTGGAGGGGCAAAAATCTGCTAAAACAGAAAAACAGCCCTTCCCCCACTTGAAGCACAGATATAAAAATATGCAAAAGTCACATATTTTGCAAGTGAAGAGCCTTCCTAGCAATAATTAGCTCTAAACATTCCCCTGTCCTGTATAATGAATGAACAGCATAGTAAATGTTATGAGAATAATTCATTATTCATCACGAATAACAAATGAAGGGAAAGATTTACCATCCCCTGGTATCTAAAAGGGTCCCAACTCTTCTCTAAGCATGCAGGGATGCTGAGTGCTGAGCAAGAGCCCCTGTTCAGCCCCACAGCTGCTGCTGGGGTGTGCCCTGGCCTGGGGGCCAGCACAGTGCCAGTGGCTCTGTGACACAAACTGTGCAGGGAGAATCATGGAGCATCCTCAGCTGGGAGGGTCCCACAAGGATCATCGAGTCCAGGTCCCAGCTCTGCACAGAGCCCCCCAAAAATCCCAGCATGGGTAAGGATGGTCTCTGCTGTCCTTCCCACCCCAGACTGTTCCCCAAAGGCCCCTGGCTCCCTGCACAGCTGTCCCAGCCCTGGCCATGTCACACCCCTGCAGCCCTGGCAAAGCCTCAGCACAGTGACAAAGAGCCCTGAGGTCACCCCCAGCAGCCAAAGGCATGGCCCCAAGGGGAAAAGGGATGGATATTTTTTGGCCTCATCAGCTCTGTGGCACACACACCTGTTCTGCCTTCAGTGCTCATTCAGCACAACCCAGCCTTGTTCCCCTGCCACTATCCATCTCCCTCTTTACCTCCCTGCCAGGAGCTCTCCTTTTTTCCATCTCACAATATCAGATTTCTTTTTCCATGTGCACAGCCAATCCATCCTGGTGTTGCCTGTGCCCTTCAAACACAGTGCTGGATCATATCCTCCTCCATAGGATTTAACCCCTGCCAAAGGCTCCCTCTTTTGCCCTTCTCAGGAAAACTAAGAGCCCCCCTAATATCCCTTTCCTTGGGAGCTTAACACTGCTGCCTGTTTGGGGGAATTTGTGGACTCATTGCTGTGTTATCTCTGCTGATTATTATTTGTTTATTGCTCTTCCTTCACTTGTGTTCCTCAGTGCTCCAGATGACAGACAGCACATAAATCACTCTAATGGAGCACAGCAGAATGAGATGAAGGTGTACAAATTGTCTGTGTGTGCATGCAGGCAGATAAGGAAAGGCTGGAGGATCATTTTGGTGCCTTCCACAGCCAGAAGTCACATTGCACAGAGAACACAGGGAGTCTGAGCTCCCAGCCCAGGAATCCCCTGCATCCCTGACCACTGAGAATGACCAAGGAAATACCCTGGAGAAACAGATTCCCTAAAAAAAATCTCTCCATGTACCATGCTGGCCAGCTGTCTTGACACCAGCAACCTCTGTAAGGTGTTTTAACCTATGATTTATTAAAAAAAAAAAAAGAAAAAATGCAAATGCCCCATCCCTGGAAGTGTCCAGGGCCAGGCTGGGTGAAGCTCTGAGCCACCTGGTCTTGTGGAGTTGTCCCTGTCCAGAGCAGGGGAATCAGAATGAGAGAATTTTAAAGGTTCCTTCCAACCCAGACCATCCTGTGATTCTATAATTTTATGATTCTGCATGCACCTGGTAGAGCTGAATATAAAACCCCTGCATTATGATTTTAGGAAGTTATTATTTTTTATTCTAACCTTACACCTATTATATTGTTCCTGGATGTGAATAAGCACCAAAACATAAAAGGTTAGTTAAAAGCCTCTGCCTATTACACAGTAACTGCCCTCATGTGAATTTAGCTTGGTGAGTACGTTTAATGTTTTCCAATGATTCCAGCTCCAAGTTTTGCTAAACTTGCACTTTTGGAGACTATTTTTGAGTAAAGACTTCCATAGGATAATCAAGATAATGCTGGCAAACTGACTTTTGACCTACACTATCTCAAAATATTCACAAGCCTGCTGACTAACTGGGTATATTTTTGGTTCTGTGGACTTTCCAGCCCTGAATGGAGTGATTAGCAACAAAGAGGGGGTTTTTATTTAAATCAGTGGGAGCTGATGAAACTCTGGTGTGTGCCAGCTGTGGCCTCAGACAGATGTGCTGTGCTGCTGTGCTGAGGAGGGTTTGGCACCTCTGAGGCTGCCACTCTCCATAAACCCCACCACCCCAGCAGGACCTGGGCTCCTCTCACCCACCCCAGACACCAGGAGCACGAGAACCATGCAACACCCCCAGTCTAATAATATTTAACCTGAGCTGATGCTGAGACCCCCAGAGGGAGGGTGGAAGATGCTTTCTGAAGAAAAATAGGACAAGGAGAGCCACCCCAAACATTGCAGCTACCTACCAGCCTTCCTGGGCAGCTCCTTCCTCAGGGCTGTAGAGGGATGTTTCTGTTTCATGGCTCCTTATTCAAAATTTCTGGCTCTGGAGGACTCACAGATTTCCAGGCATGTCCATGATTTTATGGCTAGATCCCACACCACCTCCCTGCAAGAAGCCAGCAGAGAGGTTTTTTAGATACCTGGAGATCAACAGGGTCCTTACAACGATCCATCAAATGCATTTGCCAGAAGCTCTGATTTAGACAGGCTGCTTTAATGAGAATTACAGCACTCAGGTGAGGGGGTGTGAGCTTTGGTTTGACCCCCAAATGTGTGCTCTTCAAAGAGCACAAGACAACCCACCTGGCTGTGTCTCAGTGCCCTGTAGAGTGGGACCCTGGGGAGGGCTGAGGGAAAGCTGAGGAACATTTTGACCCTTTTAATTGGCATTGTGCCTCCTCAGGCTGTATTGGTCAGCTTTGAAGTCTAACCAGCTCCCTCGTGAGGAATTCACATTTGGCACGCTTGCATGAGACATAATGTGGTAACAGAGGTAGCTCTATATGTATGGTAATTTTTAGAGTTGAGTGACATTCTTCAAATGGATGAGTTCACTGAAAAATGCAGGAACCAAGAGTATTTGTGAAAAAAATTAGAAAGTGTACAAATGTTTCATTCTGACATGTCAAAAAGAAATGGTTTGGAGATAGGGAGACATTTTGTTTCAACATCATTAGAACAAAATATTTTGACTTTTTGTTTGGAAACAAGCTTTGTTGTTTAAAAACTGACCTAAATTTCAGGAAAGGATTTTTTAAACCAGAATTATATAATAAAAAAAAGACCATTTTTCTTCCTGTTGAGGAAAATACTTGAGTTTACTCATTTTCTCCCTGCTTTTGGCTTTGACGACCAAACTAAAAAAATCCATATTCATCTACTTTTCTCACTGTTATCACTCCTGTCTCATCTCCAGCTGCTAAAAGAAAGCAATGCCTTCATCCAAGCGTGCATTTCCTCAACATCCCTGCTTTTGTTGTGCAAAAGGGGGTGCTGAAATGGAGTTTTTCCTGAGCCCCACAGCATGGTGGCTCCCTGGGTGTGTGTGACCATGGGTGACTCGCTGGCCCTGGCACAGGGCACAGACATTCCTGCCCACCCCAGGGTCATCTTTGGGCCCCAATGCACCTGGATTTGCCCCCACCAGGGCTCTCCCCTTATCTTTATTTAGAGCAGCAGGTTAATGAATAACCCCATGGTTTGCCAGCAGGATGAACTCGTGCCTGTGCCTTATCTCCCAATGGGAAGCACGGAGGGGCAGAAGAACAAAGAGGGATTTATCCTGTTCTCTGTTCTCTGCTCCTCACCACTGAAAGGGCTGGGAGGGCTCAGCAGCGTGGCTTTTAAAGGCTGATTTATTTGCTTTCTGCTTCCCTTCCCACTCATAGTTTCAATTCTGAAAATAGCTCCAGTCAAACAGTCGTTGTGGACCCGGCTCAGTTTCTGCTCTGGCTCTGCTGCTCTCAGACCAGGTTGTGCTGGTGTTTAAGCTCAGCCCCCTCCCCAGTGGTGCTTGCTGCAGAGCAGGGACCCTCCCAGGCACATCCCTGTGCTCAGGATGTTGTGGTGGGTGAGCCCTGGCAGCCTGGGCTGCAGAGCCAAAGAATTTGGGGACATCACGTAGTGGTGAGGCTCTTCAGATGCTGCAGCTCCCCAAAACACCTGAAGCCACTCAACACCTTGGTGTGTCTTATTCCAAAGTCTCCTCACCAGCAGAAGATGAATTTGGGGTTTTAACATGCCCACAGACAGGACAGTTTTGTGGGAAAGGGCTGAGAGCTGCCTGCAACACTCACACATCCCTGCTGTGGCAGTCTGAGCATCACTGGAAATGTGTCCTGGTCCAGGATTGCAGCTGTGCTCCCTCAACACCTCTTCAATCTCACTCTGTCTGGGCCTTGGCCTCCTCATCTAATTGGTATAAAAGTTCCTTTGCCCTTCCCTCTGCCATGAGCAGGGACACCTCTCACTATCCCAGGTTGCTCCCAGCCCCATCCAGCCTGCCCTTGGACATTTTGGGCAGCCTGTGCCAGTGTCTCACTACCCCACAGTAAAGAATTTCTTCCTAACATCTAATCTGAATCTCTCTCTTTTAGTTTAAGACCATTAAGGCTCAAATCATTATCTGCCCATGTGAAAAGTTGCTCTCCCCCTTTTTTATTAGCTTTAAGTCCTGGGAAGCCAAAATGAACCTTCCCTAGAACCTTCCTTTCTCCATATTTTAGTCTATTCCCCTTTCCTCCCACTGTTTCTGTTTCCTATAACCCCAGGTGCAGATTGACTCTCAGTGGCTGGAATGGAGCAGTGACAAATCTCTAACACAGGGCATGGTGGCCTTGCTGCAGTGACTCAGAATATGCATAGCTGCTTTTAAAAATTCTTTCTCCAGGACATCACAATTCAAAAATAATTTCCAGTCCTATTATTATTCTCAGCCCAAGGCAATTGTACTGTGGTCTTCAGTGCAGACAGCTTTGCCAGTCACTCCTGTTAAATACACTGAATTCTCTTTCCACTTTAGGGTTAACAAAAATTAAATTTGCGTGGCCAAATATAGGCAGGGATTTCATTCCCGTGAGACCATGTCTGCATTATTGAATCCCAGTCCTTTTCATGTGAAACAAAAATATACCAGCCATGGTTTTTTTCATGAAATAATATCCCACTGAATTATGTTTCAGGGAAAAAGGGTGAGTTTGGGCTTTCCACTGTGATCACAGCACTGAGGAATGAATATTATCCAGGCTCCAGCAAGGCAAGGGGAAATAGATGCAGAAGATACGTGCACAGCAGGGTTGCTGCTGCTCTTAGCAGAGTCAGGATGGGTTTGGAGAATGGCAGGCACTGGATGAACACAGAAATGCCCAGGACTTTGCAAACTTTGTTGGAGTGACCCCTCAATGCTATATTTGTAAATATGTAATAAATTCCTCTAAAGATATTATTTGTGTTGTTTGTTTCCCATGAACATCTGCTCCTGTATGGGGATGCTAACAAAGGGGGGGGGGGTATTAGTGATTTGATTTTTGGGCTTTTTCACTTTCAGCTTCCCATATCAGTCTCAGAATAATCTCAGGATCATTATCTCAGGATAGCCCATAGATTTAAAAGAGGCAGAAAACACCAAATAACTCACTCTTTCCCAACACCTGGTGCTAATCCATAATGCTGAGATGCCAAGCTGTGGCTGTGAGTGCTGCCCAGGGGTAAGGACATCCCTGCTGGGGCTGAGCCAGGGACAGCAGGAGAAGGCTCAGCCCCTGGCATGGCCAAACTGCCTCTGCAGAGGAGGAAAACCTGGAAAAACTGCTTTTAACACAGCAAAGTCCTTAAGAAAAGTCAGAAAGCCCCCTGTCATCAACCCCTGGATATGCCAGTGCCAATGTGTTTATTGTGGCTACATAATAATGATCCATAGTAGTAGTGAAAATTAATGATTAATAACACAACATTAACAGTTATGGTTATTATTTCTGATCTTCATACATTTTTTATAAAGAATTTCAGTGCTAGGCCTTCCATTAGGCAAATCTGCTTTCACAATTGATGTTATAACAAGAAGTAGGAATCACCAGGAACTTTGTTTTATGTTACCTCTTTTAAACATGAAGGTAGCTACTATTAAATATGGATTTATATGTAAATAATCAATAATTTTAAATTATTTTCATACCCTGCAGTGGCATTTAGTAGGTAATAACTAAAATTCATTTAGGTCAAAAAAAGTTAAATAGTTTTAAATGTGACTTTTTTACAGGGTTTTTGTTAAGACAAAACAAAAGAATGAGGTTCCTGGGAGAGTTATGCCTATGGAGGGAGTGAGCTATCTGAAATACAGATTTTTCTGTCTTATCAGACTTCTTTTAAATGGCCTTTCTTCAAAATTACACAGAGTTTTGGAATTTCCCCTCCGAATTCTGTGTCTGCACTTTTGGCACTTGCTGTACCTATGTGGTTTCATCCCAGAAGGGTGCTGCAGACAAGTGTTGAATCTGCACAAATGTTTCCAAATCAAAGCAGTCAAAGTGCTACTCTATTTCCCTGGTTCTCTGATGTTTAGAAATAAACATTGGCAGTGCTTATTTATGGTCTTTTGGAGCATTTCTGTGCATGCCAGCAGCACGCTCCCCCCCAGACTGGTGGAGCTTGCAATTTTGTCTGGTGACTCAAAGTACAGGCTTGGAAACTGCTTTTTTTTTTTTTTTTTTTTTTTTTCCCTAGCTTTTATAAATCTCCAGCCCCTTTGCTGCACATCTTATTGTCTCCTCTCTCTGGAAGATGTTTTTTCTTTCTCTGTGTAAAAACTCCTTTGCATCTCTGCTCTTTGATGGCATGCTTTGCTCTCACCCAGAGAACAAATTCTAATATCTAAATTTCCAAAATTATTTTGTAGAATCATTCTCTACTTCTTATTTGCCTGTCTTAACTCTCTTCTTATAAGTCTTGATTTGCTTCTTTCAAGATTTACTGTGACGTACAAATTGTTTCTATTTGTGTCTGTGAAGTCAGTTGTGAGGTGTCTGGAGAAAATTTGCTTTAAGAACGTAATAAGAAAATAAACAACATCAGGGAAAGCTAAGCTGGCTTATTGTCAATCCATTTTCCACCTTAGGAGGATTTCTATTTTTTTTTTCCCCCCCCATCATTTGCATTATTGCCTTATTTACATTATTGCTGTTTTCTGGGAATGGATCCAATGGTGGGACTGCAGGGTCATAATTTGATGGAATATGGTGATGCCAGCTAAAATGTGCACACACTGTTCTTTTTGGTTAATGTTACTGAGAGAGCAGGGTGGAGGAGAAAATGGATGACCTACTTTTATCCTCTGCATTAGGGATACAAGGTTGTGAGGCTGTTCTAAAACACATGCAAAATCCAAACTGCATTTGTGGCTTCGATTTACACTGGTGTAAGTAAAACCAGAATTGCAGAGTAAAGATAAAGAGAAAAGTACAAACATTTTTGTGTCTGCAGCATGGCTCCACCCTGCTATTCTTGGGAAACTTCATGTCCAATGCTGCTGTGAAGTGGCATTCAATCATCCCCAACTGCTTTTAATTATCTTAGCAGTGTTATTGTTTCTGTTATCATCTAAGGATATGACTGAAGCTCTATTTATACAGAAAAGCAATATCATTTTGTTGGGCCAGCTGATACACTGACAGGCTTTCTGGCATATAAGCCTAAAAAAAGAGTTTGGGTGCCTGAAAACATACCTGCTTTTTTTTTTTTTTATTTTTTTTTTTCCCCAAACCAACAGTTTGTTCTAATAAAAGGTATTGCCTCTCCTTGTAGAATTTGTCTCATTTAATTATACTAGCATTGAAAACAGCTAAACTAAATTGCATAAGATAATTTGTTTTGTCCCAGACCTATGCTGTCAGCTCCAGCTGGGACCTTCTATTTCCAAACAGAGCTGAAACATCAGCCTTCAATTATTACCAGATACATATTAACTCATTTTAATGAGATATATCAGATAAAGCATAATGAAAATCAGAAAGAGCATTAAGCACCAGACTTCAGGCTTTGAATCAATCTTTGAGAGACAGGGCTGAGGCTGACAAGGGCTGTGTCTACCCCTGCTTGTGCATGGGATGCTCTTGGTGCCTTGTTGGGTCTGAATGGGACCCAGGTGTGCCCCAGTGGTGCAGCTCCTGTTCCTCCACCTCCTGCATTGTTATCTTCATACTGACCCATTCCTCTGACTGGCAGAAACCCAAAGCAGAAGCCCCAAAACACTTGAGCTCATTGTGTTTCAGCTCAATACAAGCAAGAATCATCCAAAAATCTTTGGCCAAAATTATTTCTAACCGAGTTTCCAGCCAAATTTGTAGGCTCAAGGGAGTGCATGAATCACAGATAAGCAGCCAGACATTTTCTGCCTAACTTTGCTTCTAATTACAAATGGGCAAACATAATGGATGGAGCCATTAATTGCTCAAAAATAACACTGGGAGTTTGATGTAATGGGATCAAGGCTTAGATACAATGATGAGGAATAAAAGTGCATGACAGAAGGAAAGTTTCCTGGCTAGCAAGATGGAAACAATTTTTAATGCTTCACTGTACCTTGACTACAAGGTACACACTACAGTGTTTAACATCATTTTGACTGCAAGCATTAGAGAATGGCTTTGTTTTGATCACATGCACACTGGCCTGCTTTTAACATTTATTCCTCAGGAGTAAGGATTTTATTTCATGCAGAATTTGCAGACTGAAAGAAATAATCTTCTGCATGCATTCTTCCTTGGAGAGTTTTTTTAGAAGGAATATATTTGTTCAATAACTTTCTATCTTTTTGTGCAAGTGCTTGCTCCCTCTTTCCCCTTCTCCACAGCTTGTTTACTCAGAGAATAAAAACTTGACCTTGACTTTAAGGTCTTTGGTGTTTCAGACTGTGCAGTCAGCAGAGAGTAAGGGGGAAAATCAATGTGTGCCATATTAGACAAGTGTAAGAGTAATGCATAAGTGCTGGGAACTCATCCTGGAAAGGGAAACAATTGAGATAGTTCTTAAAGGAGAGCACATCCCACTGATGCATCTCTTGTGGTTAAACCCACACCCCATCTTCTCCTTTCTGCACCTTTTCCCTCTTTTCTGACACATCCTTGGGGGCATAAGAAGGTTCCCACCTCAGCTTGATGGGAGCTGGACTCAAGGAGCAAAGAGGCTCAAATCTTCACCTCCTGCCAGATCTGCCTCTGCATCTGACACTCTGGATATTACAGGGCTCCTGTCAACATTTCCAATAAAATTATGTCAAAAGAATCAACAAGGCAGGTGAGAAAGGACAGCATAGCAGAAAATAGAGGTGGTGCTGTTAATGAGGGGGTCAGTGACTGATAAGATTGTGCTTGTCACCAGTGAGCTCACAGAATTCCTGTCTATGCTGTTTTGGGAGAAACTCTGTTGTTTCCTTGCCATTTCTTGATTTGTGGGGTGAAATCCTAGTTGAGCTGCCTCAGGACATTGAGGTGAGGGAGGCAAAGTCAGGCTTTATCTCCCAGCCATGCCTTCTATGGATCATTGCCATTTAAATGCAATTCATGTTTGGTTCAATGTATTTAAATACCAGTGAAATGTCCTCAACAATAACAGCAGACTGTTCATACATATAAGTATGAAATTCTTAATTAATTAGATGACATTAGATTATCAGTTGTGTTCTCAAAACAGCTCAAAAGTACTCTTTTAAAGGGAATTAATATTTAATAAGAAAAAAAAAGCAACAGCATCCTGAAGTCTAAATTAAACATGTGTGCCTTCATGGCTTTTACAAGTATTTTACTCATAATTTAGTCTGCCAAGGAATTGCAGAATCCTTGGTTTAAGGAACCATAGGTGTTTTCTGCAACAGTGGGGGTTGCCCTGGGATGTGCACTCTCCTTCAGAGCCTGATTCCTCTCAATCATGTCCTGGTATCTCTCTGAGGGCAGGGAAGCTCCTCTGTCCCCTGTCCTGCTATGGGCAGAGGATCCATGTGAAATTTGTGCCCCCAGCAGGAATCAAATGTCACGTTTCACAGGAATATCAGTTTAACATCCCCACAGCTGGGACATTTGGGGTCACATCCCAGATATTGCAAATGATGGGCATAACCAGGGAATGTCCCCATGCAAAGAACCTGTGAGGTTAATGCTCTGCATGTGGAAACAGCTGACTTGTCACAGCAGTAATGGCCATTCCTCATATAAATTATGCACTGCAAATAATCCATATGTGTTACGAAATAATTTCCATTTTCTTTCTTATGTAACAGAAAATGAAGCAGAAGACAGCTGAAGTGAATTTCAAGCAGAAGCCTTATAAGATAACCACATTCTTCTCAAAAAACCCCATTGTTCAGGATAACTTGAGAAACCAGCTGCTAAAATTCAGTCACTATTTTCAGGGCAGAAAAGTATATTGACCCTATCTTCAACATAAATAATCACCATTAGATTTCCTTGTTTTTAAAATTGGTTTCTACAAACTTTTATTTATCCTGCTTCCTCTGTACTGCACAAATTAGACCAAAATGGCAAGTTTAAGCACATAAAGAAAGTATGAATAGTTTTTGGCCATGGTTTTATTTTCATGACTGTTTTAGAACTCCATATGTTACTGCTCTAATCCACCCTCAATACCAGCAGGGCTGGTACCACTCTGTTATAAAATAAATAAAATAAACACCACTAATAGCAGAAATAGAAGAGAGGAGATCTTAAGTTATCTCATCTCCAACTTTGCCCTTACAACACCACGTCAGGACATTTTGCCAGAGCTGAGGGGAAGGAGGGCTATTGATTTTTTCAAGGCTGCTGGCTTTTTCTCACCCTGTGTGGTGGCCAGGGCTGGTATAAATGGTGCTGGGAGCACAGCATGGAGCAGGCATGGCTGGGGCTGGGGCTGCAGCAACGCCTGCTAGCTCAGACAGCTCACAGCAGGGCCCTTGCCTGAAATCTCAGTGTATTTTTAGTTGAGCTGTGTGAGGGATGAAAGTAGGGCATCAGCGCTCAGCAGAACTGCACAGACAGGTTTTGCATACGGAGCAAAACTGGAGGATGCAGTGGGGGTTGGGCTTCTCCTCCTTTTTCTTTCATTCTGCTGACTTTGTGCAAAAGTTGAACATCAGGTTTTACCCAGTGAACTTAGGTGAGGTTGTTCCATAGATGTGTAGGGGAGAAACAGCCAGTTCAGAGCCAGCCTGGCCTGCATTGTCAATGGTCCCGTGGGGGACAGTGACAGAGCTGGGGTGGGAAGAGGTGTCAGCAGCTTCCCCAAGACATCCTGCCAGTGCTCCTGGCTGGGAAAGCGAGCAGGGAAATTGGCATCATTCAGAGTGCTTCTCTCCAGCCTTATCCTGCAGTCTGGAAAGCAATTTGAATGGAAAATGAAGAGAGTTTGAGGAAGGAAAACGGCACAGAAATTAAAGGAGTGGAGTCTGGGCATGATAAACTCTTCAAAATGAGCATTTCTCCCCACCAAAAGGAAGTATTTTATTTCCCTGTAAGGAGACAAAACGAGCAGCAGGGACTATTGTTGTGCAAGAGCACCTGGAGATGTGCGAGCTGCAGCGAGAGCTTGCTGGCAGGGATAGCAATGGCATAATTTGCAGCAACATCTGCAGTTGGCCCAGCAACCACCTCTCCTCATTAATTAGCAGAAGCAGTAGCTTTGCCAGACAGTCCCATTGGCTTTTGCCTTGTTGCTCTGGCCCTCAGCTAATGAACCATCCTCTTCCCTTCCTGCTGAGTGAGGCCAGTCTGACCGAGAGCGGGCACAGAATTCCAGTGTGCATGGCAGGGGATGGCAGTGCTTGTCATCATTTTGTGTATCCACCCTGCAGGTCAGATTTACTACAAGCACATGATTCAGCTGCAGTGGGCTGTGGGCTTATGGAGATAATAGCAGAGGTTCACTGATGACTCCCCTGTCACTCCCTGTGTATCTAATTTTATGCTGCAAGGCATAAGCCATGTATGTACAGTCCTGGCTTTCCTCTCTGAAACTGTTTTGGATTACATGCAGTTTATTCACAATTCTGCTTTGATCCTCCAAGCTGACAAACATGTTTGTTGACCTTGCCTCATTTTGTCTGCCTGGAGATGATCCATGACACTGTCCTTCAGAAGTGATTTGGTTTCCACCAGTGAGACAACATCACAACCCAGCTCTGCTTAACCCCCATTTCCATATAATGGTCGAGTTACACAAGAGAACATGTGCATCAGCACCCAGAGACCTTGTGGACATCTTTGCCTGTCCAGCCCATGCCATCTCCACAGGGCACTGTCCCAGTGGTGAATTGCTGCAGCAATGGAGAAATTAATACAAGGCAGAGCAAGGCAGCAACCATTAGCCAGTCCCTGGGAAGCTCAGCTTTCTTGTCCAGGGTTGCACTTAAGATCAAATGCCATCTCCTGCACGTGGCTGTGTCCTGGGGAGCTCCAGATCTGGCTGGAAGGAGTTTCTCCCTGGTGGTGCAGGCAGGATCCCATTTGCCTGCACACAGGGCGAGCCTCAGGCAGTCTCACTCAAATCATTTCATGCACAGTTTAATTCTTTGCATAGTGGGGAGGGGGCCTTATTCCAAGAAAACCCCATCCAAAATGATCAAGGTGGCTTAATAGCACGAGGCAAATGGCAGAGCTGTGGCCCTGCTAGACAATAGCAAAACACATTGGGATGCGCAGCTCAGACCTTGCTGCATTACACATGTAATTAGGTTGTTTCCATGGTAATGATCTAATTATGGTCTTCTTGGCTTTGTGTAATCACATTTGCTGCATTTTGGCAGAGCTGTTTTCCTTATTTTTGAACTGCAACACTTGGCAAGATGTTCTTTCTAAAGCCGAATAATAATTTTTGCCTGATGGAAACCGACAAGTCTGTGAGCTTTTATTTAAAGCAGGGTTGAAGGTACAAGACGAGACAAAACTATATATATAGAATATCTATAATATATATGTATATATAAAGAAGGATTTTTATCCCTGTAATTTCTACTCCTTCCTACCTTTTATTCCTCTTTTATTTTTTCTTTTTTTTTTTTTTTTCTTTTGAGTGCTTAAAATAATGAATTGTAGCAGTGGCTCCCACATGGGAGTGAAAACTCCAGAGATCTCTTTTGTGTTCTTAGGCTAGGGATGGACTGACCTTAAGGAAAGAGATTACACCTCTCTCTGCTTTATTTTCCATGTCTGGGGATGATACTGACTTCAGACAAGATGCATATGCAAAATGTGCATTATTTCTGATAAACTCTTTCAGCTCCTTGTAAGAATGATATCTTAGAGAGATCTGGTGAAATTCTGGCCCCATAGAAATCCCAGGGAAAACTCCTGTTGATGTCCAGAGTGATGCAATTCCCCACGTGGCTGTTCAAGCACATTAGGAAAAAATCAGACAGAAAAAGCCAAACCTAGCAGTGTGGATTGCCCACCCTGCTGCCCCAGAGTTGGGCAGCGAGGGTGATGTGAGACTTTGGGGACACAGGTGGTGTCTCTTTTCTCCACCATGGCACCACCAGGGAATCCTGCTGATGGATTTATTGCTCCCAAGTGGGATCCCCTTACCAAACCCATCCCCTCCCTAGAGATCATCTCATTCCTCTGTGTTATAAGGCAGTTTGGGGCAGGTGCAGAGTTCAAGGCTCTGCCAGAGCCAGAGCTCATAGGGATTTTCTGTAGTCTGTGGTCTGTTGTGTAGGAGAGGTGCTTATTATAGCCTGTAATCCCTCCTAAGGCAACTCCCTCCTTGGAGTCAGCTGCAAGATCTGGCTGTTACTTACCACTTATAAAGATTTTTAAAGCTTTCTTGCAAAACAAGAGATATATTCCTGGTTTGAGCAATAGGGGATCTGGGGAAAGCCAGGAGATGAAAGGTCAAGCCAGAGGAGCTCGTGAACCCACACTGGAGCAGAACTGCAGGCTGTAGCCAGCCAGGAGCTTGTACTGCAATTGACAGGGCTATTCATGGAAAGGGTTTTGATTAGAGTTGCCATGACAATGGGAAACACCTAAAAAAGATCTATGAAATGTTATATCGGCGTCAAGCCAAGAAGTTAAGCCAAATCCTGCACTCTGGTTATTCCTGTGAGTCAGTGGCTTTCATCACAGCATTGCTAAAAGAAGGACCTGCTCATCTGAATTTGAAGATTTGGGAAAACAGGTATGAAATGCAAATTATGATGGAAACGATTTGTGCTGTAAAGAATTCGCTGTGGAAGGATGTTGGAAATATTGTAAATACTGTGTGCAGCTCTTGCTTACTGCAAATACACACATGGAGTCCTGTGGTTTTGATGGAAGGGTGGGTATGGCTGTGTTCTGAATGAATATGATACTGCACCCACTGTGCACGGCCTCTAGGGTCTAGGGATTGAAATTCCCATCTCTAAACCTTTACTGAGCATTCCCAAATCCAAAATGAGTGGCACTGAATTTCAAGGACCCAGAAAAAATAATTCATTTTGAAAGCAAAGTGTTTTCTCAAGATATCAGAGGTGAGAAGAAAACCTGGTGTTGCCAATTTTTGAATAATGATGTGAGGGAGGGTGGGTTTTTTTCCTTCAACAGGGGTATCTCTGAGTACAGGATTCCTGGGAGCCTCAGCAAGGACCAGACTGTATTCCCCTGTCAGTTTGCTTTTTAAATTTTTTGCAGAACTGACCATGCTGTTTGCCCAGAGAAAGTTATGCTGTTGAGCCATATGCTTTCCTGTTATGTTCTGCAGAGAATAAAGCTGTGATTAGCTATTGCCACTTCAGTTTTAGCAGATTGACACCTCCCAAATGCCAAGATGTGCCCAAATAAGCCCACAACAAATGCTTGTGAATGGACAGGGAACTGTATAGCAGTCATGGTGAAAGTCAAATAACAGCAGAGCAGTGGGGTGGGGTCTCAGGTCTGCTCTGTCCCTTCTGCTGGTGAGGTGAATGCCTTTTGTGGGGATCCTTCACATCTAATTTGACTTGTACATTTTCCTTGCAGAGCATTGTGATGGAAGAGCTGCCTGAAGGGGACAGGGTGGATCCTCTGTATTTTACACACTCAGGACAGCAGTGAGGGTACAAACACAGCCAGGAGGGCATCATCTCCTGCTTCTCCTCCTGTCTACACCATATCTAACAGCCCAGCAGCACAAAGGACAGGCACAGAGAATAATGGTGTGTTATTGAGAGCCCTGCTCCCTGGAGCTGCAGGTCCCTGTACTTTGGCTCTGGTCGAGGTGTTGGAGAAGATGGAATTCCATATTTTGCTGTGCAGGCTGCACAGATTGCCCTGCTGTGCAAATCCTCGTGTGTGAACTGCTGTTACCACCATCTCTTGCCTTCAAGGTATTGCATGCTTGTAGGGCTGAAATCAGAGCTGAGCAGCCTGTCCTGCTTTCCACAAGCCTGCAAATTTCATTAATGCCACCAAGGGCTTTATGTCTGCCAGCAGCAGACCCCCCTGATTTATTCTGCCCTTGTTCCCTGCTTTTGTAACCCAGATATTTGCATAAAACAGAGCAGCAATGCCAAGTGCCTGTGCCTGTGTTCCTGCTGCACAGGCTCCATATGCTCTCTATCTGTGTCAATTCCAGGCAGCTCTGCCATTGCAGGAGGACAATTTTCAGGCTGTGTGTGTGTAAATTAAAGCTGACAGTCTGCAGCTTTAATTCATGGACTGAAGCTGATCTTTGCTCACACCCTACCCATCAGATAACCTTAGCACCATGATCAATACAGCCAGATAATTACAGCTAGCAGGAAAGCTAAGTGCAGGTTTCCAGTGATTTTTTTCATTGAAACAAAGTCCTAGGGATATATTTCTGCCAAGGCTTAGACAATTCTCCTTTATTACACTGGGAGCTCACACAAGCCTAATACTATATAATACTTTTTTACATGAACACCCTCAACCAGAAATCCCCTCTCGTCTAAATGTAGCTCTTCTATCTTGTATGAGTCTCTAATTCTGCATGTGTAGGGGGAAACTGTCCCTCTGTTTCCCTGTTGATCTAGTGCCAAAATCACTAACGTCAACAGCCAGGAGGAGAATGACTGAGAAAAAGGAAAACCTGATCCATGAAGCTTCAGAGATTTCTGAAGAAAAACCTTCAGGCTTTCCTACCTAAAGCTGGTTGATATAATTTCCCACTTGCACCTGGTCACCCCAGAACTTGTTTTCCAAACAGGTTATCCTTTTGCTTTTTATATATTTGCTTTTCCAACTGTTATGTGAAGCTTGTCCTCTGCAGGCACTGACTTAGGGGGAGATCCTGGCAAGCAAAAGCCATTTCACACTGCCCTGGGAAACACAAATCAACCTGGGGAAGTCCTGATTTTCTGTGTCAGGTGGAGCACTAAAGAAGTCACTGTGCTGACCACAAGCATTGACTGCCAAAGCCTAAAGGATATGTCACTGTTCAATGCCTGGTACCAAGTGAAACGTGGGTGTTTTCCTGTTTTCATTTTACAATATACAGAATCAACAAGGTCCACAAGGCATGGATCAGGGTACCTCAGTCAGGACCCAGGGAGCAGCTCAAGGATGGATAAAAACTCACCCCAGTGCACCAGAGCCATGCCCATAGGTGAGCCCTCTACATGGGAAAGGCTGATGTCCAGCTCTGACTCCAGGGGCATCTGGAATTAAAGAGAACTAGTAACCCTCCAGCAGCAAGAAAGCAAAACATCAACCCATAACACTACTGCAATTGTTAATTGCACTGCTATAAATTCCCTGGGATGAGAAACTTCCCCACAGTTGTGAAGAAACCATCATCAACACAGGCTCTGGTCCCAGGCACACACACAGCATATGCACACACAGAGAGATCAATAGAATGCATATGGTGCACATGGCATCAGTCATGACTCTTCCTGAAGGCTGTCACAAATCTGAGATGAATTGGTTAGGAAGAGTATTGGGTAGCCTTTTAATTAGTCCACAGCTTGGCTGTATTGTAAAATTTACTCTCTGACATTGCATCCAAAAAATTATAACCTTTTAAATCAAAGGAGCATCTCAGATATGCATTTTTGCTAATTGGAGGTGTTAATGATAAAAGCACAAGCCCAGGAAAGTGACATGTTAGACAGTTGTTACTCATAATATTCAGAAGTGTCTCTCAGGCCAAGGTGTTATGGCATAAAAATTAATTTGAAAATACATGGGGCTCCCAGATACCTTACTCATATCTGTATATTACCTGCTTGATGCAGGTGGAAGGAAAGCTGCCCCTTGCTCTTCTGTGGTGAATTCTTGCCAGGAGTGCTGTTAAATGAGCAGGGTTTGGCTCTTACAGGGCCTCCAGCTCAGGCAAACCCATTCAGGGGAGGAACAATTCATGGTGGACACAGCCAGGGCTCAGCAGCCTCAGTGAGAGCTGAAAGTACAGGCTGGCACTGGTTTGAGAGGATCTGGGTGTTGGAATAGATGACTGTGGCTCTCAGCCACACAAATATTTTGATTCAAAAGACACACATTATCATCTCTTGGCTTTGTGGCAGCTGTTGCCAGATGTGCCCTACTTTTTTGCTAGGATAGGAAAGAAAAAGACATTATCTGGTTTGAAGACATACTGAGTTCTTCCTGCAGAAACAGCTGTTCTTTGAGAAAGTTTATGTTGTGCAGTTGTTCCTTACTGCTGGCCAGTTATATTGTATGGGTTTTTCACACCTCAAAATGCTGCTGAAGTTGATGGCAAAAGCAGAGTCAGACAAGCTGGTGCCACTGTATGGAGCAGGGGCTGTCATGTGGGTGGTGTAACAAATTTATCTCTACCTGAAAAGTACTTTATGCCAAAAGACACCCAATGTGTGATTGACTGGCAGGAAGTTGTTGGAAAACATTTATAAAAATGTAACTCTCCTTCATTCCAAAAATAAATTTGTTTTCAGTTATTTTGAAAAGTTTATTTTCAGTTTTGTCCAATTACAGCCATTTTTGCAATGAGATTTCCTTTCAAACCACACGCTTCTTTCATATTGAAATTTTTCATTTGGAAAATGTCTAAAGGTGCATTTCAATAATTGAAAACTCCTTTCCTTCAAAAATATTGAAAAATATTGCATAGGCCAGCCACTTAATATTCCAGGGCTTGCTATTCAGTGATTTCTAAACACAACTGCTGAGAAAGTCTTAACTACCACTACAGCAAACTAACTGGAAAATCTTTTTCTCTTTAGGGTACAACCCAGAAGTGTCCAAAGAAAAAGGCAGGATTGCAAGAGGCAGACACCAGACACACTTTTTTTAGTATTTATTATATCTGTAACCATACTGCAAGTAGTAGATTAGAGTTTCCCATAATAGATACACCCTAAATACTGTACAGGGTCCCAGAGGTCACTCTGTTTGGTTTGTTCATTTGTGTTTTAATCAGTTCCAGAGAGAAAGTCTTTCCCCAGTGTGTTGAGGAGTTTGAGGTTACTGCACTGCAGGTTGTGGCAATTGTGGGTGAATATGGCTTTCTCTGCAAAAAGTAGTGAAACTCTCTCATTACATTTGGTGGTGGTTTTTCTTTGTGACTAAAAGAGCTTTCAAATTCACCAAAGAAAACAAAGAAAGGAAGAAAAGCCTTTTTTTTCATGGGCATGTAGTGATAGGACAAGGGAGAATTGCTTCAAACTTAAAAAGGGAAGATTTAGATTGGATATTTAGAAAAAATTCTTTACTGAGACACTGGAATATGCTGTTCAGAGAAGCTGTGGCTGCCCCATCCCTGGAAGTGTCCAAGGCCACGTTGGACAGGGCTTGGAGCACCCTGGGCTAGTGGAAGGTGTCCCTGCCCATGGCAGGGGGGATTGAAACTGGATAATCTTTAAAGTCCCTCCAACCCCAACCCCATTCTCTGATTCTATAAACAGAAGGTTTTTGGTGGATAGTTTTCCATATTCCAATAGCTCTTCCCGCTTTCAGAAAACAGTCACAAAAAGAAGAGATACTAAGCTTGGATATATTTCCAGGTGCTGGTTGCACTGGCCCCACTCCTGCCAGTCTGCATGTCCTGGGAAATGCCAGCTCCCCCCAGGACATCTCTTCCTGGCAGAGCTTGGGAGGGTTCTGCACCCCTGGGAAGGAGCAGCAGAGGTTTGGATGGTGTTGGCTGTGGGCAGGAGCCTGGCAGCAGTGCAGAGCCTGGGGAAAGCCCATTAGTTAAGAGCCAAGGCACCTGATGCTGTTATCACTAATGCCTTCAGCACAGGACAGGGTTGCAATCAATTTCATAATAAATCAACCCCATTTTCTAATATGAACCAATTTATCTGCCAGGCTGACTTGCCAAACACTATTAGAGGCTGAGGTCAAACTGAAAAAGACGTATCACGTTTTCAGCTTCTCCTCCTAACTTCATATCTCCAAGGCACACTGCAGTCACTGGTTCACAGCTCTTCCCCCTCCCTGGGGACTTCTCCTTCAGGACACTTTCATTTAGAGATGATGCAGACACTGCAGGAATTATGCATTTAATGACAGCCACTAACACGAATAGCTAAGGCTGAAGCTATCACCTGCCTTTTGTCACCACCACACAGTATTTATGGAGATAGAATAAAAAGATTATTTGAAAGGCTTGATTTGCAGCAGAACCAAGAAAATCCTGGTTTACTACAACTGAGCCAATGTTATGATTTTTATCTGTGTTCATTTAGACTACAGCTCTGCTGGAGACACCCATCTTAAAGAATTAGCTACGGTAAACAAGATAAGAGAGAGATTTGAGAATGTTATTTATAGAAGAAATCACACAGAGATGGCCATAAAATGAGTAATACATAACAAACATGGATAAGGATACACAAAAGAAACAAAGGAATCTCTGCCTTGAATGGTCATTGTACAGCACAAGCTGGTGGAAAATTCACATCCAGGGCAGCGAGGAGCTGGAGCTGCTGGCAGCCAGGAGCCTGGGGCTGCAGCAGATGGAAACACACGAGAGTTTAACCATTCCTCTGACATTACAGAGTGGCCCAGGCAGCCACTGCCATTGCCAGACCTGCGAGCATCGATTATCCCATTTGGAAGAGTTAAAGTGCTGCTGAAAGCTGCAATAGCAATAACTGCACCAGCAGTTCCCATCCTGGGTGAATGTGCACGTCAGCAGGGCATGGAAACAAAGGGTGAGAGCTGCCTTCCAGGGCAGGGGCAGCCATGGGTGGCAAAAATGGGCTTAGGCTGGGAAAAACTGGGATCAGGAAAACACAACCAAAACCACGGGATAAAAACGTTAAATTGCAGCCAGGCAGATACAAATCAGGTACATGAGGATGGATTCTGCAATAACACAATTACCATGGCAGCAGCACAAATGCCACCAACACCCAGGCATCCCTGGCAACAGCTTGGCTTTTTCCATACATGTCTCCTTGCAAATTCCTACTTGCACCACTGTTTCCATTAAGCTAATGGAAATAAAATCAGATTGAGGCATGTGTTTAACAAAGTGCTTCACAATTTACAGTGATGCCCACAAAGAAGTCAAAATAACTCTTTTAATTGAAAAAAGAGAAAGGATTGCAAGGGCTATAAGAGTTCATACTTCTGAAAGAGAAGAAAGCCAAAGCATTTCAAATGAAAATCTGGGTGAAGTATCAGTGCTAAGGAAGGGAAGTAAGTAGAAATTTTAGTGACATACAAAATTACAGGAGATGCCAAGGAAGGTGGCTGGTTTGACTCTTCCTTGCAGAGGGAATTCCCTCTGGTGCACTTTTTGAAATCTTTTGATTTTCCATTTACAAAACTTACCTACTGAAAAAAAACTCAAACTTTTTTTTTTTTTTTTTTTTTTTTTTATTCCTGGCTAGATGCTTCTAACAAATATCCCTTAATATTCTTCTCCTAATGCCAATTTTAAAAAAATCCAAGCAGAAAAGAACTGGTCAAATCTACAGTAAACAAGATTACTTATGATGTGCTCTAAAAAATTACGGATATAAAGGCATAAAAGGAAGGATGTACTCTCTTACTCTTTTCCTTCCAAAGAAGCTGACCCTTTTCTATACTAGGTTGTGTTTAGGTGATGTATATCTTCATATGCAAATATGATTTGATGTGAAGCCTGCTGGACTCAGTAGAAGGGTTTCCTCTGGCATTCATCAGTGCTGAGCCAAGTCTATACTACTAATGAAATTTCTTAGATAGTAATAACAAGATTGTGAGTGGTGTCACCTTTGTTATAAATCCAGGGACAGTAATTTTCATTTTGACAGAACCTTAGTTTTCCTGAAATTTTGGTCCAGAGGGCTCTCACTGCTTAGCCATGAAGTTGACTACAATGAGAAAAAACCAGCAGGAAAGTGGGTGAAATGGGGAACTCCTATTACAGCTATTCTGAATACAAGCACAGTGAAAGGAGCAGGTTCCACAGAACAACCACAAATTACACAGCCACAGCCTCGCAGGTCGTAAGTCGTTTGTGCTGGTGATTTGGGTACCAACAGCCAAGAAAATTCAATATTATTATTCAGAAATTTCATCCATGTGATTTTTGCAAAATGTTAAAATTGGAAAATTGAAGGGAAAATAGTTTAGGTTGTCATGAAGTCATTCTTTCTTTCCTTCCCCCCACCCCATACGCCTCGGAACAAAACCCCAAAGGTCTAGAAGTAAATAATTGGTTGACTAAAGCCTGTTTCATCCCATCTTCAGCTCAAGTTTCCAAAGGAATTAAAACCAGAAACTTTAAAATTAATTAATTTGAAATTCTGCAAAGAAAAGAATGAAATTTTCATGTCTGAGTGCCAAAACAAATCATTTAAACTTTAGAAGTTAATTTTCATACACAACTTCTGTTCACTTAAAATGCATTTTCTGAGGTCTTTCTTTTCTTAGTGAGACTGTAAGATGGGCAGTGGATTTATGCACTGCAACACATCTGGATGAGGGGCTCTGTGTCAGCTGAGATGGACAGGGGGCAGGAAGGTGACAATGAGGGCTGGGATGTCCCCTGGCGTTCTGAGCTGTGTCCCTCAGCCGAGCCACTGGAGCCAAGAGAAGCCCTGCTGACCTTCAGGCTGCCCTTGCCCCATCCCAGCCTGGCACAGGTCACAGTGACCCATTCTCCCTCTGCCCCCATCCCAGCCTGGCACAGGTGACAGTGACCCATTCTCCCTCTGCCCCCATCCCAGCCTGGCACAGGTGACAGTGACCCATTCTCCCTCTGGCGCCATCCCAGCCTGGCACAGGTGACAGTGACCCATTCTCCCTCTGCCCCCATCCCAGCCTGGCACAGGTGACAGTGACCCATTCTCCCTCTGGCTTGCACATGATGCTCCTTTGGAAAATCTCCCCTTGCGGATAAGCGCGGCAGGGAACTCGGCAATAACACTAAAATACCTGCTATGAAGCAAGTTGCAATTTCTTTCCCCGTATAAACCTATCTGTAGAAAATGATGCCACAGCCACTTACATTAAACTGTCAGTGAGCACATCCCTTAAAAGCTTTTTATTCTGTTTGTAATTTATGGTGCTTGACAAGGAGGAGGATTGAGTGTGGCTGGTGCCGATCCCGGCGCGGCTCAGCCCGTTTGCTCTGGCCAAGTGCTGGGCCAAGTGCCCGACAGCCCCAGCTGTATATCCTGGATTTTCATTAGCAGATATTGTCACTCCACCACCTCTGCACTCTTTTTATCCAGCTGCTGAACCATTAGAGGTGTTTCTCCATCAGGGATTAAAAAACAGGTACACATATTCGAGCAAGAAGCTTTCTCTGGTCGCATGATGCTTCCTCTCCTTTTTGCCTAAATCTTCTTGTTTATTCCACAATGTTTTAGACACTTTGGGATGGACAGTGCACCAGGAGTGCTGTGGTCCTTCTGGTAAGAGGGAAGGACATGATTCCAGCAGGGACCACTCTCACACAGAGCAGTCACAGCTTGTGACCCCTTGTGCTCCATCGACTGCTTTGGGGACATTTGTGAACGACAGCTAATACAGAGACTCTGCTTTCAGCTGGCTTCAATTTACTGCAACTGTAGCTGCAGCTCCACTGGAAATTGGTGTCTGCAATCAATAAAACTCAGAATCACCTTTAAACTTAAGGAGAAAAAGACCAAACCTTGGATACTCTGTAGGTGAGCCTGCAAGCAGCTGCTGCTGAATCCTGACTTTTGCAGGGGGAAATATCTGCACTTTACAAAGGGTATGGACCCTGCTTCTGCTTGGTTCTGTGCCAGGGCAGCAGTGTCTCTCCCAGACCATCCCTGTGTGATCACCACTCTATCAGATGTTCAGTGTCATAGTGTCAGCTCCTTAGTAAGGGGAAAGAGCTCTTCTTGATTAGAAGGATTTTCTGAGTAGGTATTTAAGGAAGCAGCCTCTGGGTGTTGCCTTCTGAATTAGGACAGCCAAGGTTTTTGGCCCAAGATGCATGCCTGTGGTCAGACATTGATGGGTGGGAGACAGGGAATCTTGGTTGTGACCCTGAACTTGGCCCAGGAGCAAATTTCAGGAGCAAACACCCAGTCAAGCAATGTGGAAGACAAGCAAGAAAATCCTCCTGGTCTGGGCAGACAGGGAAAGCAAAGGAGATCACCTTGGCCTTCCTCCCTGCCCCTCCAGCCACCCACCATGGTCTGTGTGCTGAGGGAGAGCTGCTAGAGGTGACAGCTTCAAACAGCTCAGTCAGGCAGTGTATCAGAGCCTCTTCATGCCTCTCCTCACTCGGTGTCAGGAGAGATTCTGTCTGGGCTGGTTATATTTATAAAACTGCAGTGAGCAATGTGAGTGTTGCAATCAGCTCCCAGTGCTAAATATGGCTTTGGCAGATACTCTGGAGCTTCACTAAATCCCCTTCCTTAGGGAAGGAGAGCATCTCAGACTGTCTATCACTCTGGCCAGCCTCGGCACGTGGTACTGCCTGCTGTCCCCAGAGGCTTTTGGCAGGGTTTCATCTCAGCAGCAAGGCTAGGAAGGCAAGGAGAAAGTTAGAAACAAAGAGGAGCCCAAAAAAGTAGGAGGTCAACCCCTGGTAAAGCCACCTGAGTTTTACTCACTTCTATTTTTATTTACACCCTGGGAGAGTCAGGCTGGTCCCTGCTCACAGATTTGGGCAGCTTGTATGGCTTGAGCATCTGGGGCAGCCCTTGCTGGATTACTGGGTTAAAAATATGGCTTTCAGAAGGTGGTGGTCTCCAAAAATCAGATAGAGATGTTGGGAGATACCAGGAGGAAACCCAAGAGCAGCAGTATGGCTGGGCTGAGAGACCTGGAAAACTCGTGAGGCCTCAAAGGCAGCAGCGAAACCATCGCTCCTGCAGCACATATTTGAACTTCTGCCAGGGGAAAACTTCTGAGGTTCAACTAACAAATGGAGGCATTTTTCTGCCACAAAGAAGCTCTCTTTTGAGTCTGGGAAACTGAACCCAGAGGCAGTGCTGGCAGCTGATGGAAATGTTTGGCGGGTGGAAGC
The DNA here is from genome assembly GCF_903797595.1 of Erithacus rubecula. NCBI lineage: Eukaryota > Metazoa > Chordata > Aves > Passeriformes > Muscicapidae > Erithacus > Erithacus rubecula. The sequence goes on from NC_136663.1 coordinate 5,978,050, forward strand.
TGAGCACAGCGGGCAGAGTGCCATGGTGGGAGCACTGGAGTGTCCCACCCAACACCCCACTCCAGCTCCTCCTGAGAGAGAACAAGTGTCTGCCAGTGCAGATGTGCCTTCTGGGATGACTTTTTAGGAGCCTTATGGCATTTGTTTCAGAGTGCCACCACCCAGAGCACAAGAAACTGCATCTTCTCCCAACAAGCTTTCCTGAAGAGCTGGTGCTCTGAGACTCAGTTCCCTCTGCAGGTCATGGACACATGTCCTGTATGTATTATAAAAATAAATACATTAAAAATTGCAAGATACCACTGTCATCAGTGTCAGGTATGTCCTATGGGTAGGAAGAAAATAAATAAAGCAAAGCTCAGTGCATTTGCATGAGCTGTTACTGAACAGAGAGGGTGCTGAGGCTGTCCTGTGCAGGGCCAAGTCAACTCCATGATCCTTGTGAGTCCCTTCCAGCTCAGAATTCTGTGATTCAAATGCATCACAGCATATCACCAGCACAGTCAGCATCAGCAGGGATGCCAGAATCTCTGTGCTGGCTGCTCTTCATCTACAGAGAGTGGCTCCAACATTTGGGATTCCCAGCAGGTTGGGATTGAGCTGACAGTGATGCCCCAGGTGCTGCAGGTTGTTCTCACATGGTGCTCCCAGTGCTTGGAGCTGGCAGAGACACTCAGCACCTCCAGTGCCAGCTGCTCCTGGAAAATCAGCTCAGGCAGCCCACACAAACTGGCCAGGCTGCCCCTGGGCACTGGGGACACTCCTGGAGGTGTCTCTGTGCCTCCACTTCTGGTGGCAGATCTAGCTCCAAGTCAACACAGCAATACCCATATGAGACACCACATTCTGTAGCTTTACTTCATTATGTCCCAGCAGAGATAAAACCCAGGGTTTTCCCATTTTTGCAATCTTCCCTGATACATGATTCATATACATGAAATAAACAACAGAAACATATTAATTCTGTCATCACTAGAAAAGAGACACTTGTCCTTCCCAATATTTGTTAGCTTCCAAATATTACCCTGACATTCCTAATCCCTTTTCTCTGTCAAAATACAGGATTTTTTTAACAGGTTTCTAGTAGACAAAAACCCACTGAACTTCCGACAAACTGTGTGTCCTCCAGACTAAGCAGTCACCCTCCTTTGTCCTGAGCCTGAAATGAAGCCCAAGATGAAGCAGGATGCTCAGCCTGGGAACACTGGGACAGTGGTTGCTGAACTGACAGGCTACCAGCAGCCCCACTGGGAAATGATTGATTATTTTTGCCTTTGCCATCTGCTAATTAGCTAAAGGAATGGATTTGCAGATCCAAAGATCTGCCTGAGGGCAGGAAAACAGCCAGAGACATTGGTACCCTCAGAGCAGTGCTGACAGTGTGCAGCAGCCTTGAGGCTCCAGCCAGGGCAGCCCATGGGTCAGGATTTCTCCAGTCAGGAGCAGGTCTTGGGTCAGGATTTCTCCAGTCAGGAGCAGCCCATGGGTCAGGATTTCTCCAGTCAGGAGCAGCTCTTGGGGCAGGATTTCTCCAGTCAGGAGCAGCTCTTGGGTCAGGATTTCTCCAGCCAGGAGCACTCCATGGGTCAGGATTTCTCCAGCCAGCAGCAGCCCATGGGTCAGGATTTCTCCAGCCAGGAGCACTCCATGGGTCAGGATTTCTCCAGTCAGGAGCAGCTCTTGGGTCAGGATTTCTCCAGCCAGGAGCAGCCCTTGGGTCAGGATTTCTCCAGCCAGCAGCAGCCCATGGGTCAGGATTTCTCCAGCCAGGGCAGCCCATGGGTCAGGATTTCTCCAGCCAAGGACCCCTTGTGTCCCTGGCCTGCTGCCTCTATGGTGGGAGAGGGAAGGAAGAGAGAGAGCTGGCTCCAGTGCTTGGCTTCAAAAGTCACAGTGACTTTAAAATGAAAATGAGTACATCCATAAACACCTACATGTTTGCATTGTCATTGTCAGAGCAGAGAAGTGCAGGATCACCCTGGGGGTGACATGCAGCCCCTGGCTGTACTCAGGCCTTAATATCTGGGAGCAGCATGGGCAAGTGAAGGGCAGGGTTTGGTGCCAGGACTGGATATAATTTCATGTGTTATGTCCACTTGATTGCCTACTTAGAAATTATAAAAATGTACTGTATTTTAAAACTGCAGTCATAAGACAGCAGTTTCCATCTGAATGATAATGAAACACACTCCAAGGTTACACTGGGACTTTGCTGGTGCTATTAGAGATCATCTCAAAGCTACAAAAGAAAAAATATATTGCAATAATAAGTGTTCCTCGTGTATAAGTTCCCCTTCAGGAGTAATTAAATGTGACTTTTTATTTTTTTCTTTTAGATGGCTGATTTGTGAGGTAGCTGTCATATTTTTGTCTGAGGCTCGAAAAAGAGAATTTGAAGACAGATATTTAAAAACAGTGACAAGTCACCCTGGGGAGAATTCCCACCTGGCAGGAGCTGCTGCTTGGAAAACATGCTGCCAGGTCCATGAGTGAGGCACAAGGGTGAATTTCAATGTACAACAGAGAAACAATGCATGGGCTTGACCCTGCTCCCTCTTTCCCATGGAGAAGAGCCATGGGCTTCCTTCAGCTCCTATGTCTGTGTATCTCATGGAAATGCTTCCAGAAATGGGAGGCTCAGTCTTTCAGGATCTTGGAAAGTCTCTGAATTGGTGGGAGGCATCACCCCAAGTGTTGTATGACCATGCAGATGGATCCAGCTGTGCACCCAAGGGATGAGCCCAGGGATGGAGCTGGGGGTGCACCCAGGAGTGCATCCCTGGCTGAACACACAGCACTGGAACAAGTGTCAAGCACTGGAAAGAGGTGGAGTCACCATCCCTAAAAATGTACAAAACCCTTGGCAGAGCTAGGTAAATGTTGAACTTGCTGATCTTAGAGGTCTTTCCCAACCTTACTGATTCTGTGATTCTCACCTACACAAACATTAACCATCACAGGGGCTGATTTTTCAAATGTGACAAATTGCAAAACAGCTGCATGAAACTCACTATAATTACACCTCTGTGGCCCAACAAATCACACCAGGCTTCTCCAAGTCCCCAGCAGCCATTCCCCATGAAGTTTACTTGTGCTAGAGAGGGAAAACTCATCAGCAAGGTGGGATTGTCACTGGCTGCTCTGTCCAGGTCTGGAGATGGGTAAGAGCTGGGAGAGGTCCCAGAACTGGCAGGGTGAGCCCTGGGTCTCCTCTGCAGGGGAACAGTGACAGGTTTGACCTCCTGGCTGCCTGTGTGGAAAAGGGGGAGAGGGGTGGCCAGATGGGTCTGTTGAGCATTTTGTGCTACTAAGGCCAAAGGAATTAATGTGGGGGTTGGGAGGGAAAAGCTTGACTCAAGCTTTCACAGACATATATCCACACAATTAAGGTCAGGGGCTCATGGCAGTCAGTTCTATTTCTATTTGTTTATTTATTTGTTTTCCTAATGGCTTGGTTTCAGGGCTGGATGGCTGCATTTGAGCCCTGCAAGCTGCTGATTTTGCAATCCTCTCTCTCTCTCTGGTGAAAGTGTTTTGTTTATATTACCAGGCATGTGTTATTTCAATTTTTGTTTATATCTCCTGTATCAATCAGTGAAACAGTCTCAAGAAACAAGGGCAGGCCAAGGAGAAACACACAGGTTTTGTTTGGACTGAGATGCAGCATTCCTGAACATTGGCTGCACCTCAGAAAAGCTCTGCAAATAATGTATTTACTGCTCCCCTCCTTGCAAGCAGAGCCAAAACCCCTGATGGGGAAGGTAGAGCTGATTAACCCCTGGCTTCCCTCACTTTATTAGCTCTTTGCATGGTAAAAGAAATCCTTTTCTGGGCAAGCCTCAGGATGGACCTGGCCACCCTTTCAGTCTCTCTCATCTGTGCTGAGAGCTGGTGCTAACAGGGCAGGAGCATCCATGGATGGAACCAGAGCTGTGAACAGATCTCTGTACATCTGTTTTTAATCTCTCCCCCTGCCTACCACGGGGAAAATTCTGTCTGCTCAGTCTCTGCTGCCAGAGCTCTGCACAACCTGTGGGATCAGAGCACCTGATGACCCCAAATCTGAGCTGGTGGCAAGCCCCAGGCTGGGAGGGGTGGCCAAGCCTGGGAGATGGGCTTGGGCTTGTCACCCTCAGCTGCTGGGGCTGGCAGGGAATCTCTGGGCTGAGCAGAGTCTGTCCCTGGCTGCCAGGGCTGGGATCTGACTGCAGGCAGCAAGGGAGAGAGGAGGGAGTGGGATCACTGCCACTGAGAACCCAGGCTGTGTCTGCATCTTGGACTCGAGGTTTTCACCCACTTGAATTAAAACAAGAGATTCTTCCAAAAATCAAACATGGGGAGGGAGGAAAGTGTGCCAGCCTGGATAGGTCAAAGAAATGGGTTTTTTAACAGGATTGTGACAGCTCAAGGATTTACAGATGAAAGCTTAAGGACACGTGCATGTATTTGTGCCTGAGATGAATGTAAAAGGACATAAATACCAGTTAAAATGTATTCGAAGAAAAAACCCAACACACTTGTACTCCAGTCATTGCAATTCAAACAAAGCAATTGTCAATTCCCTAGCAATTTACATTTAAATGCACAATATAATTCTCATGCTAAATTGTCTATTTCCAGCGTAGACCTTACACAGAGTGTGTGTGGGAGGGGGAGGAGGAAGGGAGGAAGGCTGTGGCTGGACTGGTGGATAGCCACTGCTCTGGGGGAGCTGTGCTGTGCAGCTGAGCTCAGTGACCTATTTTTTCTGGTTTCCCTCAAACCAGGACACTCACTCCTCAGCAGAGAAACCCAGAAATATTTTCACCTCTAAAGCACAGAGGAGATGGCTAGATCTGGAAAAACAGGATCAAGATCAAAATGTTCAGGGGTAGCAGGGACTTCATATGTCATTTTTAGACACAAGCAGGTCCTTCATCAGACAGAGAGGTCTTGTCCTATTCCATGCTCAAACCAAGCCCTCTCCCAGAACTCTGCTTATTGCAACATATTTCTGCTAACAAGATAAGACTTGCTGTAACATCAGCCTGCCTACACGTCATCCACTGCCTGCTTCCCATCTGTTAGTCTTGATATTTCCTTAATCTCTTTCTCTCACACAGCTCCATGAATAGTTCCCCTCTGTAGCACAGGGAGTGAAATTGGAGAATGCAGCGTTGCTCTCTGGGAAAGGCATATATTGGTTTGAAATGAGAAGCTTAAAGGCCCAGGCAGGTTGGCTGTTCCCTGAGACAGCAGAGAGAAACACGATGAGAAAATGGAGGGAGAGCTGAATTTGAAGTGTCTGTTCTTTAATTATAAATGTTCTTCCTCCAAACAGCTTTTCTTAACAGCTGGTCATCAATTACGCAGAGTTACTGAGGTTTTCAGACAGGAGATCAATAAATGGGATTTTTTTCTTGGCCAGGAGAAACCATTACATAATGGCTGTGTTTCTTCCCTGTGCTTGCCAAGCTTTCAGGAACTGGCAGGCATTCAAGGCTATTCTTAGACAAGGGGCACAGCATCAAGCTCAGCAGCAGCAGCAGCAGCAGCGTGGTCTCCAGTGCCTGGAGCCTAGGAGAGCATCCAGGGAGGGTCAGAATGGGACAGGACTATCAGCCCCCCACCCCAGCAAGGGCACAGGGCTGGATGTGGCTTTTGGAGGATGTATGGTAATGAATCAGCAGCCTCTGTGCAGCAGCATGTCTGAGATGCTCTTAGAAATGTGCCAAATCCAAATAAAAACAGACCAGACAGTGACAGGGGAAGATGGACAAGCCCTCCAGAGCTACCTGCTGCTTCACAGAGGAACCTCAGGATGTGAGGCAGGATAAATATACCTGTAGTGCAGCAATTTGAGAACTGTACACCTTTCTTGTCTGGTTTATTTGTGTTATTTGCAGTGAAACCGAGGCTATCTGCACAAACACACACACAAAAAAAAAAAAAAAAAAAAAAAAAAAGAGAGAGCTGCTTTTTCATAGCCTGCAACCTCTGCTGTGTGTTCCATATAAATCAGGCTGCTGCTGTTTGCTCTAAATGGAAGATCTCATCTGTGTCTTTGCAGATGACCTGTCTCACACAGACATGACACATAAGCATTTCTAGAGACATTTCTGTGACCTGCTATCATGCCATAAACCATCTGGCTACCTCTATAGTAGCAGAGCTTAGAAACAAGGCCACTCCCTTTGCAATCTGTGGCTTACAAATAAAACAAAATTCTGTGTGGAGGGGTTGTGCTGCCACAACCTCAGGTTGTCACGTGCCAGCCTGGAGCTGCAGCAGCATGTTCCAGACACAGCCAGCACCACATAATGAATTTGTCCGCTCCTCATGGCACAAAGCTGCTGTATGGGATGTGCACATTTATTAGCCCTTCCTCAGGTGACAGCAAGCAGGGTCAGGCTCAGTAGGTTATGCTTGGTGGAAATACAAACCTAAGAAAAAGCAAATTTTCCCCTGCCAGGTGCTGGGCTGGGGAAACACACCTTTTCCACTCTGGAGGTTGCCAGTATCAAGCAAGGAGAGCAGGACCAGGGTAGGCTGAGAACCAGCCTGAAACCACTTGTGTGAGTGTCCCTCATGTGAGCATCACCAGCGAGACCCCCACCAGGGTGGTCCTTGGAGCTGTTCAGCAAACCAGTGCAAAAACCAGAAAAAAAACCCAAATATTTTCATGGCTCAAACCCTACGTGAGACTGCTGAAGCTGCCAGCAAGGCCCAGTGCTCTGGGGAGAAATGCAAAGATGTATTTCAAAGCACAGCAATAAAAGCACTTTACAGCACCTGGGCCAACACGTGCTCTCAGTTCACCTTCCAGAACAAGGCTTGGCTGACATCCACGTGTATTAAAGGTTTGGTCTCAGAAAGAAGGACTTCCAAGGCTGTTTCCCAGTACAACAAGCTGGGGCACAAAGGCATCTGTGGTGTTGGCTTTCCCCAAGCCCCAGGGGTCTGGCTGTGATAGTTCCAGGCCTTACACAGACACAGATCTTCTTGTCTGACCTGTGAGCAAAGCGAGTGGAATTCAGTCATCTTGTATCTGACAGCTCTTCTTCCTGCCTCTGCACATGATTTCCCTTAAAATAAGTATGGCTTCTATTACCAGGTAGTCAGTGAATGCTGTTTGCAAGCAAGAGAGCTGACAACGAAACCCCTTGAAGAAAACTAGCCAAATGTTAGAAATAGCCCCTCAAGCAAAGGCTTCACAAAGCAAGGGCACATCACAAGAGCAGCCGTGGCCTCTGATATCATTTCCAAGATTAATTCATGCTTAATAAACAGCACAATAAAGCCAGTTGATAGCAATTCTTTTCTCCAGGCCAAGTAATGCTTATTGCCTTTATCCTATCTGATTAATATGCAGAAGGGAACATGTGCCAGCCTTGGTATGAAAAGGCAAATTACACATTATAGGTGAGACTGAAGGAATATATGGAAGTGTTTACACAGGGAAAAAGACTAACCTGAAGTGGTCCCAAAGTAAGACCTGTTTTTCAGAAGGGTTCAAGAAAATCCATTTTCCTAGAGGGGAAGAGGTAGATCCTGCCAGGTACAGGTAGGGATGGCATCCCTCCATTACCCACAGGAGAGAACCAGCCTGCAGCAACTAATCCTGACCTGGAGGGGTCCTGGCAGCCCCTTGGAGCCCCTTAGCACCAGCCCCACCCCAGACCTGCACCCCTTTAGCCTGGCAGCAGAAGCAAACAAGCTGCACTCATCTCACACTCCTCAGGCTCCTTCCCAGCCTGCGAGTCACTAGTGTTTTTTCAGTCTGCTCTGGGTCACCCACATTTGCTGTTCTCCTGAAGAAGGGGAAAAATAAATTAATGAAACACCAGAGCATGCAAGACACCCTCCCCCTCACCGCCTGGCTTCTGTGCAGCCTGCCAGGGCTTCACCTCCTGTTTGATGAACATTCAGCACAAGACAGGGAGGCACAGCAGTTTCTGTGGGCAGCAGAAATGAAAGGGAATGGCAGAGGCAGAAAAAAAAAAAAAAAGGAAAAGGAAAGATCTTACAGCTCTTTGATTGTGCTGGCTCTTTGTTTGAGGTATTAAAAAAAAAAAAAAGAAAAAAAAGAGCAAACTGCTGAAGGATTTGCCTCCTGGAGATAATAACCTGTTCAGGAGACTTGTCTCACCTTTCATTGGAGTTCCTCAGAGGGGATCCCACCTCTCAGGCAGCCCCTGAACAACAGGGTGATTTTTGGGCGAGGCTGAGATTCTCTTGTGAGCCAGTTTTGCCCCAGGAGCACTGCTGAGCCACGGGGAGCAGCCAGCCCACCGAGCTGGGAGGGTCTGCAGGGGGCTGCCCACTGCCCACCTGCAGGCAGAAGGGACAGCAAGCAGTGGGCATGGCACAGCCAGACCCTCACGGGTGCAGATCAGCAAATGGTCCCCAAATCTGTGCCCTTCAGAGCCATGGATGTGTGCTGCCTGCAGGCTGCTGGGAAAGGGTTAAATTCCATGATTCAGCAGGCATCTGCTCAGCTCCCAGGAAAGCTCCTCTGCTCAGAAGATTTATGTCAGTCTTGAAAGAAGGGAACCAGACCAAACTAAAGCAAATCAACGGCATTTTAGGAAAACATTCTTTCTCCCCTGAACTTCTGAGAATTTCCTCATTACATCTGCTATATTAATTTTTTTTTCCTTTTTGTGACACAGTACTGCAAACTTCTAGTCCTGGGAATAACTTCAAAACATTTAAATTATTCTTCATTCTTCAACATTTGGATGTTAAAGTACTTTACAAGTGTTCCTGGGTGTTGGCCAAGATTTTCAAAAGCAACTATTCATTCTATGTGCCTGCATTTTTGGATGCCTCTCTGCACTGCAAATTTCTGTAGTGGGGCTTCATTTTCAGAGGTGCTGGCCTCTGCAGATGGAGGCAGAGAAACAAAGCTACTTATCTTTTTTTGAAAACCTGATCTTTAATTTGGCAATACCTTTGTGAGAGAAGAATGATCAGGAGTTGGGGGATATATGCAAGGTCACACAAGAAGGCTGGGAGAAGCCAGGCATGAGGTAAATTTTGCTCAAATTCACCTTAATTGCAAGACCATTCTTCTTGTGTCAGCTCCAGCAGAAAAGAAGTACTTTCTTTGCAGGAAAAGGTTGTTATTTTCACGACCAAAAGAGCTCTTAAGGAGAAACAAATGCACTCTTGGCAACTAAAATCAAATCCACTATTTGACTTTTTGTTGTTGTTGTTTGTTTTCTTTTGTGCAATTTTAGCTTTTTGGGAAAATAACAAAGATACTGAGACAAAAGATGGAAACAAATGTGGGATCAAACAACATTTTGCCAGAAGGGTGATCCCAGAGTCCTGGACAGTTTGCCAAATAAAGACAACTTGGCTGATAAGAATGGCTCAGCAAATGAAGCATGTGAAGAAAAATTGTAGCAATCAAAAGGGGCCACTAGTCTCATTTATTCTTTTTTTTAACAGATGACAATGACACAAAGGTAGAAAGGAGATATGACATTTAGGCTTTAAGATGATCAGTGCAGCCTTGGAAAGGGACTGACTGATGGATTGGTTAATTAGCAATCATTACTGTGTGTCCAGCACAGCAACTGCTGGACCAGCTGCAGGCCCATGCCACACACTGCAAGGATTTCACACAAAGGGCTGGAGCAGGGAAAGCAGTTCCTGCTTAAATAACTCCTAATGGAGGCTGTGTTTGAACAGTGATGAGAGGCTTTTATGTGCCTTCAGCACTGAGAAAGAGCTTAAAAGGTGAACTCTCAGCTCTCTGCTGGCCAGAGGAGATGAATGAAGGTTGTCATTGTTCAAGGTGTCATCAGCATCAGAAGAAATTTTAGACTCTGCTGGGAAGGGGAAGCAGTTTTTCATCTGAGAAGCCTTATCTATTGTGCAGAGCTGGACTCACAATACAGATTTTCCTCTGGACACAGCCAGCCCATTCCTGCCCTGCTGGTGCTCTGCCTGGCTGCCCTGGTGCCACAGGTGTGCTGTGCAGGACACCTGAAGGGCACGGGCACAGTGTCCCTGTGCAGGGGGAGCAGAGCCAGCCCTGGTGGTCCTGGTGCCCCCTGAGCTGTGAGCTGCAAGGCACAGACCCTGGAAGCCTCCTGAGCTGCTGGAGCAGCTGCAAACACTGTGCTCACACATCTGGTGTGTCACTTCTGCCTTTCCATCAGCCAGAAGCGAGGAGCAAAGTTATTATGAAGTTACTCTTGTTTTCCCTTCCATGGCTGCAATTTCTGTGCCATATCCCTTAGGGAATACAGCATTTAATGGGATACAAAGGCAGGATTTAGCTCATGGCAGTGCAGTGGTCAGGATGGACAGATTTGGGGACTAGGAATGCTGCTTTGGTGCTCACCTCTCAGTGAGCTGCTGATACAAAAGGAAACATGATTTGTGCCCAGTTCTTGGGGGACTTCTGCAGTCCTGACTGCTCAAAAAACTCTTTTGTTGTCCATTTATGCTGATATTAATCACAGCTTATGTCCCACAGAGTGTGGTGGCCTGACTTGGACCTCCATACCTGTGTGTAAGCTAACACAGCTGTCCATCTTCCCTGCTGAATTAAATCCCATGGATGAGGATACCAGTAATCACTAATTCCTCTTCTGAACAAACTGAGTGCAGCAAGACTTGACCACAGATGCATTTTTAGCAGATTGAGGCCCATGATTTCAAACTGAGATACCTTTGCTTGTACAGTCCTGCTGCAGGCTCACACTGGGGTATTTTTGTAGCCATTTCTCAGAAAGGGATTCCATATCCCTTTGAAAAACAAAAAAAAAAAAAAAAAAAAAAAAAAAAAAAAAAAAAAAAAAAAAGAAAAACCTAAATGGGATTACCACTATGTACAGAAAAGGAGTGGAATGAATGAAAGGGATTGCTAGGCTCTGAATTTCCCATCTGCTGGCTGCTAGTTTGTGACAGGATGGTCTGAAAATTGTTCCAAGAGAGGAGTACATAGCACAGAGCATTTCCAAGAATAAAGCCCTTTTTCCAGGAATTAATTCTATATTCCAACCATTCGAATTAACCTGCCATGAGGCCCCCACAGTGTGCACTCACAAACAGGAAGCTCTTCACTCATGGGGAAAAAAACACATTTATGAATCCTGCAGTTGACTTAAAGATGTGAAACCTGTGATTTTTATACTAATTTTAGGAATGCATGGTAGCAGAGCAGGAGGCCAGCAGAAGCTGAGAACCCTTTTGCTGGCAGTAGTCAGTGCAGAAACAAACCAGGAAACCTGAAAATTAACCAAAACACTGCACACTTCTCAGAAAACCAAGCAATTATTCATTCAATGGAAAGGCATATTTTTAGTGGATGAGCAAATAATTTTCAATAGCTAATGAGCCTGAAAATTGCAAAGGAGAAAGCACAAAGGAACTTGTCCACCTCAGTCCAATTCCTGAGTCCAGCTGCACAGACACAGCTTCTCTGGAGATACAGTTTTTACAGGCCCCACTGTTTTTACAGAAGAGACTAAAAGTAATTGAACAAAAACTGTTTTCGATTAAAGAGATTATATCTCATAGAGCTTTTTTTCTTTCTTTAAATTGCACTTAAATGGTTTTTATGTAGCTTGTTATTTTGCAATAAGATTAACACCAAGGTGGATTGAATTACCTGTTAATTCAACACATAATTTACGGGCACCTCCATGTGCCATCCAGGATATATTTAAAAACGTCTTGACAACGGATCCATGGAGCACACAATAAGGACATCATTACTTAAGAAGATACATCCCCAAAGAGACACATGACATTAACCCCATCTGTAGATGAGTAATCAGAGCTAAATCAGGAATGTTCCCATTTAATCTAAAAGAAATGGTACCCTATAAATTCCACGTACAAAAATCCTAGCAATTTACCACGTGATTAAACCATAGTGGCTTTTTTTAATACAGCAGTTTTGCTGAAATATTTTAACTTTGGATCCTAAAAAAAAAAAAAAAAAAAAAAAGATTTATAGCTCTGAATGCAGTGCTTCTGCTTGGAATAATCAATAGTGATTTTAATATACTTTTTAAAAGATTTATTTCCTTGTTGCGGAAAAGATTTAAATTGCAGCGTGCCAACAACTGATGAATTATGATTTAGGGCCAAATCTGTTTCACTTGGAAGAATGGTGATTTTAAATTCAATGAAGTTTCTCTGATGAGTATAACAAGGAAGTTTTGGCCCACATTTTTCTTGAAAACCCACCAATAAAGTAATTATCTTGTCACACTGACAGCCATGTGTATTTATGGCTGGGAAGCTTCACGCCCTGCAGACATGTGACAAACAGGCACTTTCTGAGCAGCTTTCCTCTCAGCCCTGCCTCGTGCTGAGGGTGGGAGAAGCACCCAGGAATGTGGATTTTGGGTCACAACGAGTGCACACACAGCTCCAGAGCCTGAGAGTGTTTACACACCTGAGGGATGCTCGGGAAGGTTTTGGGTTGGAATGCTCTGGAGCAGGGTGGGGCTTTGCTCCCCACTGCACACAGAGATGGGGTGAGACCCTGGCCAGCCCCTGAGTTCAGTGCCCTGCTCTCACCCCAGCGATTAATGCTCTGCATCTGCAGCACCACAGCTGGATAAAAACCTGGTATTTAATCTTGTCCATCCCCAAGCAGTTCATGATTGCTCCCCAGAGTCTATTCATGAGCACTTTGTTCATTCCAGTTTTAAATGACTCAAGAGCTGATAGGGACTCCACCACCTCCCCTAGGAGATAAATCAGTACACTTAAATAAAAGACAAGATGGTATCTAGCATGCTGTTCCTACAAGATTCACCATTAGTCCTTACCCCAAGGCAAGCACGAAATAAACATTCCCTGCTCCCAGGTTAAGTGCCTGCTTTCCTTTGGTACAGTGTGGTAGGGACTGTGCTACCATCAGCATAGGAAATTAACTCCTACCCAACTGACAGAGACACATTTCACATACATAGTTTGGCATCACATCCAGCATTAATTTCCCAGCCCCAGACACGAGGAAAGGAAAAGCTTTATTAGATCACTCAGCCCTGTTCACTGTTAGGCAAATGATTTGCGTCTTAGTGACAGCCCCTGGGGTTTTCTGCAGTCCAAATTGCAAATCCTGCAGCACAAGGATCACCTCCCCGTGGACTGCACATGTGTCTTCACGGTTATATTTACATCTGTATTTTCTGTATCTTTCTTAAGATTAGTTGTGGTTTTTTTTTTTCCAAAAAGCACTTCTAGGATACCCTTTCACTAATCCCTTCCCACTCCCTTTCTGGCCCTGCTGTAGGATTTTTCACAAGTTAACTGTTCCATCTCCTCATAATGACTGTGGGCTTTTCAGATTTTACTTCTGCTAGCTAATTTCTTTCTTATTTAGAGATCTGAAAGATGGAAGTGGCACCTTCAGCAGGTTCCCCATGGCCACTGGGCAGATGTTCCCTGTGATGATGCCTTTGCTATCTCCTTCCCCCACATCCCAAAGATGTGCCAAGCTCCCTGTTCCCACCAGCACCCTTGCCTCTTTCTGTAATGAGATGTATTATTTCTCTTCACATGGATTAACTGCAATTTTCCTATTTTTAACATTAATGTTATTTTACTCTAACCACATTTTCCCTCATATCTAGGCAATTACAAGACAATTCACTGCAAATTTTCATGGGGATAGTTCATTACGTGCTAGAAAATGTACAATAATGAAGCGTGAAAAACATGGCAGCTTGCAGTGGCATTTCCTTTTCAGACTGTGAATAAAAGTGGAGAAATAGTGTTCTGTAGAGCAAGATTTTTTAAAATTAAAAAATAGGGCAGAAACTTCCCAAATAAATGATGGTGTGACTAATAATGCATCGATCCTACTTTTTAATTCCTTCTACAGCATTTCAATTGCCTTTTAATTTTCATGATTGTGCAAGTAAAAAAAAATTAAAAAAAACAAAAAGCAAAGCAGAAAGAGATTGTAACACATGGCTACATGGTTGGAAATCCATGGCTCCATGATATATGTGCTGTAAATGTTTGCTTAATGAAAAAGAAAAAAAAAAAAAAAAAAAAAAAAGAGTAAAATTCAGTACCTCAAGAGTTAAACCAAATACCTAAATATTGATTCTGCTATCTGAATAAGCACCTTTTGCCAAAATTGTCCTTCTTCAGAGTGGATGATCAAACATCGTGGTGACAAATTGGTTTATCTCAGACCAGGTGCTCAAGTCAAAAGATGCTTTCAAAAGGGACAAATCTCAGGGAGGAAAGAAATGGCTCTAATCACACTGGGCTCTCCAGCACACACAGACAGAGCAGGCACTGCTACAAGAAATTGTGCAGCAAGCTTGCCTCAAGCATTCCTCTCTCCCACAGGCTGTATAATAAATGCAAGAAATGATTCAAAAGGACCATTCTTGCTTCCCTCAGACATATTTTGCTAAACCATAGCAATAAAGATCAACTCTACCAGTTTCTTTTTCTCCTGCCTCATGTCTCTCTGCATCTGTCAACGTTGGACTTCATCTAAAGAGTGGGTTTTGTATTTTCCAGCTCCTTACAAGGAGGCAGGCAGGCAGGAGATGGATCATACACCAGGCACAGGCTGAAGGACTGGGGAGGAGTGTGGGAAAAGGGTGTCCTAAAGATTTTGGGGAGTCTTGTACCTCACTGCCAGCACTTGATGCAGACGTGTATGTATCAAATGTAGAATTCCATCACATCAGGTCTGCATCTGCTCCTCCCTCCACTGGAAGGAATTCAAAACATTTTCTGGTTGCTGCCCTTTAGCTATCAAAGCCAGCACTTGGAACATGAACAAAATATGTAATGGTTTCAGGAAAACTTGCTTCTCACAGATCCCTAAAAATGGAAATAGGAGCAGTGTCTGAAGATGGGGTGGACTGGGGATTTTGTGGAAGAAGGAGGCATTTGAGGAGCCTGCAGGCAGCTTGCACTGCTCACTTTTAATGCCAGAGCTCATCTCCTGGAGCCTGAGGAGAGCAAAGGACAGTGCAGGGAGCCAACATGTGAAATGCCTCAGGCTTTCCAGGATAGAGACCAAGAGCTGCAAGCACACACAAGTGCTGCAGCAAGCTGCTCAAGGACCTTGTCCTGACACAAGAGAGGTTCCTATTGCTGGGACACATCTTTGCACATCCCTGCCTGTCCAGGAGACAGTAACAATATTCCCTACCAAAAGCTGTCCCCAGGTCTCAGCATTTGACCTCTACCAGCTGATTCTTTCAGCTTTGCAGGAACTGATCCCCACCCCCAGCCTCTGCTCTGCCCTTGAGCAAAGACTCCCTGAGCATCTGCCTGCAGTGCTGATCATTGCTCTCCCTGGAAATCCTCTGGGGAGTACAGCCTGAGAAATGCTGGATTTACCTCTGCATGCCACTGCCAGCTTGGAAAGGAAGACAGCCCACTATTCCAGCAGGCAAAGAGTTAACTTGTCAATTATAAAACTGAGAGAAGGGTTCCTATAAAGTGAAATAAAGCAATGAAATGCTGCTACACATTGTATTTAACCAGATTCTTTCTGAGCTGTTTCAGGGCCTCAGCTGAAGCAGTGGTTGAGCTCCAATGCAGGGCTGGCTGCTCTGGGGTTTTTCTCCCAGCCAAGGGTGCTCTGTCCTCTGCCAGGATAATCCTTCTAGTTTAAAATAGGCTCTTGCTGCAAGGCTCTCTCAAATGTTACCAAATCACTGATCACAAGCAGCATTCCCTGTATGCATTTCTCATCAAATTAACAGCATTTGCATTGAGTTCTTCATGAAAACCAAACTTGTTTTCTTCACATGGAATACATATTTGGGATTTTGGTGACTTCAATAACCTTGTTACCTTTCTCGTTTTCCCAAGCACAGAACTAGTGTTGATTTGGGGTGCCCTGATGAAAAAATGGCCATTTACAAATCATTATACTGAAATGGCTGATGAAAACAAGAAGGATGTGGATTATAACAGAGAAAAGAGATTGGTAAGCACTAAAGAAGAGTCCAAGAGCACACTGTGTAGGTGAGGTAGGTTGAGGGGCTCCAGTAAAAGAAATAAGTATAAAGAAGGGAGGACATCACACAGTGTGATTATTGTGGTGTCCTGCACAGGACCATGAGGTGGACTCAATGATCCTGGTGGGGCCTTTTCAATTTAGCACATTTTTATGATTCTGAAATATAGACTGAAATATATGTACGTTGTTAATTTACAGCATCATTTTAATTTATTCTTCATCAGCTATAAGCAGTGCTTGTATGTAACCCTAATAATTCATCATCCTGTGTGCAACATCCTGGTGTTGAACCCTGGACCTTGTTGAGGTGAGAGAGCATTGCTGGCACAGAATGGGTGCAAGAGTCTCCTATTTCAAAAGCAAAAAGAACTAGAGCTGTGCAGAGCCAAGAAGAGATGGAATGGTGAGGTAAAAGAGGAACTCAGGAGTCTCTAGCTGCATTTCTGCAGCTATCATTAGCAAATTCCCTTCTCCCAGTTTCTCATTATCAGTGTTTTTTATGAGAGTTAACATCTGATGGTCACTGCCTGGCTCAGGGGCCCTGCCCAGTCCTGCCTGGGATCACAGCTCAGCTCAATGCCTGCACACAGGGCTTCTGGAGTTTTCTTTTCTGCTGGAAGTGTGTGTCTGGGAATGCCCAGGGAGTCTCACTTAGCAGAGCAATGAAACACAGGCCCATCAATCTGCCTGCCAAGTCACTGATATGCTTCTCCATCACTGCAGTGCCTACTGTCTTTATATTGTTGTGGATGAAAGGAATTTATCCCCCAAGGTAAGGAAATGTTAGCCCTAGCCTATGAACCTTGAGCTAGAGGCTAAGACCACACAGGGAAGCTTGTGGCTCATTGGGGAAATTCACTGTTCTCTAAACCAACTTCCAAATCCTGCTTTCCTCATCAGCTCTTCTCCATTTCATTACAGCACGTCCCTTGACATCAAATAAGGCTTTTGCATCTATTTTTCTTTCATGTTCCAAAAAGAAACTTCTGGCAGTCTTTCTTGAATTTAATATTTTCTGGAAAAACAATATTTTCACAATGATGTCTAATGAGATTCCACAGCCAGCCCCAGAAATAAATCCTGTATTTCCAATTCTTGCATGAAGCAAAGAAGGGGAGTAAGAAACCATATCATTTATTTATTTAAGTGACAGAAAAATACAACTGAAACAATCTTCCTGAAACCTTGTGAGAGCACAACTTCATTTGGTCACAACACTCCTAGGCTGCATATTCTCCTTGAAAGTTTAACTCTGTCTGCAAAACCACTGAAATGAATGATTTTCCATTGGGGTCTACCTGTAGGAAAATTCTCTTGTACATCAGAGGGGCAAAACCAGGTCTGCTGTGGAGTGATGCTGCAAATACTCCTCTAACAAGCTTTAATTAATACCCAAGTGTGTTTATGTGGCAAAGTCCACAGGCAGTGAGGAGCTTCCTCCTATGGGAAAAATTTCATATTTCCTTGTAATATGGTCCATGCCCAGAGCCAAACATTTGCTTCTCAGGGATGTTCCTATTCCCCCCAGATAAATCATCCTGGCAGGAATGACTCAGCAGGGGATAAATTTCATCAGGGGCCAGGATATCATTTCATCCTTCCTTTCAATGTAACAGGAGGTTTTTAATCAGGGACTCCTTCTGATTACTCCCAAGTGCCATAAACAACCAGGATTTGCTATCATGCTTTTGGATTATTACCAAAATCATGGTGATATAATGCACACCGTGCAAAAAAAAAAAATAAATATTACCACTGCAAGTAGAGAAAATGCTTGCAATTAAAAAGCACTAACTTCCATGCTGGCTGCTTTAAACAACTCCTGCTATTATCATCTCTGATAATAATTAATCCTTATTGCTGACACCATCCAGAGGTCCTGTGGCAGATTTGAAGAAGCTTCATTTGAGTTTGTTTGTTTGTTTGTTTATTTATTTATTTTAAGGAGTGTTGTCATCAAGAAATCTGTGGGACCCAAGAAAGAGTTGATTGATCACAAGGTCCTATCAAATGTCAAAGCTGGCCCTTGCTGACCTCCCATCTATTCAGAACTGCTTTGATTTAATCTCCAGGCTGGCTGCCTGTCCTGCCTGTGAGCTCTGCCTGGAACCCATGTGTCAGTGTTTTGAGATATGACCTGTTTCACGCTCCATTCATCTCATCTGAAGGACGGAAATTAAACTGGAGGGTCAGCAAGGGGCACAGCTCAAAATACACACACATTAAACTGGAGTCTTTTGTTTGGGCCCATCAGAAGAGTTAGAGCTGCCATCAGAAATAATATTCAAGTGGAATTGATTTTCTTTTTTCCCATTGAAATTTGTAATACTAATAGATGTGGAAGGGTGGCAAGCCTTGTCACAGAAGAAGGAAAAATAATCATGGTGCCTTCCTAAAAGACTTGTGATGCTTTTAATCATATCAGTATATGAGAGTGTGAACACCTCCAGGTTTAGGAGTGCGAAAAAAGCAGTATTTCCATTGTAAATCCAGCATTTCAAGCTTTTTTATGCTGATCATAATATTACAGCTTGAGCTGAAACACAGTGGAAAGTTCACAGCATGGATCACAGTGTTTTAAACCTCATCTGTCTTCCTTGGGTTTTGTTATAATTTGGAAAATGCTTAGCTCCAGTTCTTGCCCTGTGGAACACAGCCAGCAGCTCAGATGGATAATTCTCAGGGGTGACCACAGTTTTACAGAGCAATTTTCACCCTGACTTTTCCTTGGCGAGCAGACAGAGTGTGAGGGATGAAGCCTCCGAGGCCATGGGAGCTGTGTGCCCTCTTTCAGCTCTGCCATGAGCTCTGTGCCCTCTTTCAGCTCTGCCATGAGCTCTGTGCCCTCCTGCAGCTCTGCCTGACTCACAGAGCACCCCTTGCCTGGGCTGCCAAGGCTCCTTCAGGCTGCCTGCAGGTGAATCTCAGGTGTCAATGCACCCTGAGGTGCTCATGGACAAACACCTGCACCCCAGACACCCAGTGGGACCTGCAGCTGAGACAGCAGGTGTTTCTCCTTGCAGTCTCTTCTTTCTAACAGGTATGTAAAAAATTCCCAGCCTGCTGGCACAGTTCATAGAATCACAGAATGAAGGGACCCACAAAGATCATCACTCCAACCTCTGATTCTGCACAGGTCTCCCCAGGAATCACACCATGCTCCTGAGAGCATTGTCCAAATGTTTCCTGAGCTCTGTCAGGCTTGGGGCTGTGACCACTTCCCTGGGAGCCTGTCCAGTGCCCAACCACCCTCTGGGTGAAAAACCTTTTCCTAGTGTCCAACCTAAACCTCCCCTGACTCAGCTCTGTGCCCTTCTCTCAGGTCCTGCCCCTGGTCACCACACACAAGGGATCAGTGCCTGCCCCTCTGCTTCCCCTAATGAGGAAGCTGATATCCTGGTTGATAAAAGTTCATTGCATTAACCTCTTGAGTATGCAGGTGATGGCATTTAACTTAGGCAGCACCATCTCTGTTAAAAAAAAAAAAAGAGCAAATAAAAGGGCTCACACTCAGCACTCCCTTGAGAACACTGGTGATTGTCACCATTTTTGTAAATCATCTCGTCAGCTCAGTAATATAAAAAAGCTCAGATCCCTCTGTTTCATGTCTTTCTTCAACCTAGTATATCTGTAAGAAATTAATTCAATTAAAAATCCTGACAATTTAAACTTAAAAGCTCAAGGAGACATGGTTTTGGAGGGTATGCTGCTGTTTGCAAATCTGCCTGCCAATCAACAACAGAAAAAAAAATAGTGATTTGCAAAGATGTTTCTTCACAGGAAGAAAAAAACTAGAATGATATTTATCAAAGGCACATTTGCCCTTGAGCCTGAAACAAGAAAGCATGAAAATGCCTTCGAATTCTTTTTAGTTCTAAGGCATGTCTTTTTGTTCATGCTTAACTGCAGAAGAAAAATTAGGAACAAGTGTGTGCATATCAGTGCATGTGTTAGCATAGGCTTTAATTGGCTAGGAGTAAATTAATGGCTGCTTGCAATATTTCTGGCAATCTGTTATAAGCTATGTAAATTTTTAAAAGAGGTTTCTTGAAAAGGCTGGCTGAAATCCTGTAATTCATATTCTGCTGGGGGAATTGATTTGAGAAATAATAATGAAATGTTTTACCTCAGTGATGAATCTTAGTTTTGTAGCACTGCAATTTTTAAAATATTCTTGTAAATAATGCTATGAGTGTTTCTAAGAATAATCTACTTGAAATAAATATATCTGTCTCTGAATTAATAGCATTTTTTGCACTGCTCTTTTTTACCTCTTTGTATGCCAGCATTCCAGGGGTTCATTGCAAAGCCAGCATTAGCTTTGATATTATTATAATAAATTAAAATCCAGCATTTGTTAACATGTGACCTGCTCCAACAGATTTTATTATCAGTTTTGCCACTGAATTCAGTGGGAACCTAATCAAATATTTAGGAGGTAAGTCCAGTTTTATAGAGAGGAGCTGGAAATGGCCCAACACAGCCCTGACACTTCAAGGTGAACCTGCCTGGGTTGTTTTGGTGGGAGAGCTAAACATTGATGGGGACAGTGGGAAAACATCTAACTTGGCTGCCCAGGGCACTCAATGAGACTGCAAGAGGAGAATTAAAGCCTCACATGAGGTAGGTGAAGGGCAGGGAGCTGAACCTCCCACAACCACTCTCCTTCAGCACATCAGGAGAGGGAGAAGCTCCCTGGCAAAGAACCAACAGTGGAACAGCCACATCCCCTCCCTGCACTCACTGACTGAACACCTGACCAGAGCACACGGGCTCTGGGTGCTGAGATGATTCCACTTCTCTGGAGAGCAACCCCAGCAGCAGGAAATGCCAGAGTCCCACTCCTAAAACAACAAAGAAAATTGAAAAGTTTTATTGCTTGTCCAGGACAGGTAATACTGAATGTCTTTGAATGAAACCCCCAAGACAGGAACTGGCTAAAAGCAAATTACTGGTATAGCTTTTATTATGGCTGTAAGTATAGCTCCTGTAATGTGCCTGACTGCCTTAGCTCCACTTTTCTCTTATCTTGTATATCTGACATTTTCCTTTTTATTGCTTAGCAGCATGTAAGAAAGTATCTTGTACTGTCAATAATGCTGTTATCCTTTAATAAAAAATTAGAAGCTACCAAAAAAAAAAAAAAAGGAGCGAGGGAGGGAAAGAGAAGGCTATGAAAAAATATGGCTCGATGCCTAGAAAACTTCAATATGTTGTAAAAGGAAAAGACTGCTAATTAGGTCTTGCATAGCCTATTCTAGTCCCCTCTGTGCTGCAAGAAATTTAACCCAGCTCACTTGGCTGATGGCTGGAGAAGTGGGAATAGAGTGTGGGAGCTCTGGAATCAGATTATTGAGATGATCTATGAAGTAATGAGTCAGTGAAATGCAGCTGGATGCAGGGATTTCACTGCTGGGCTCCAAACACAGGGAAGAGGTTATTAAATTAAACAGAAGGCTGGTCCACCCCACGGCTCATCATTACACTTGGCTGTGCTGAAGCCTCCCACCAGCCTGGCCCCACATTTGCTGAGTGATGCAAAGCAGGGAAAAGGCTCTGGAAAAGCTGACTGCTACTCCAGAGGCTCTCAGAGACCAGCCACGCCGTTTTGGGGAAAAGGAAGAAAATGGTGCAGGGAATCCCACAGCTCTGCAGGCCACAAAAAACCTTGTGAATGCCCTCCTGGAGCTCCTGGCTTCTAACATCTCCATCCCAGTTCCATATTTCACTGGGATGAGTAGGATGGAAACCCATGAGAACATGAGCTGGAGATTGGGAAAGACAAAAGGATGGAAGTGCACCTCTCAGAGCAGTCATCCCCAGAGGGCTCAGCTCTGCTCCTCACACCTCCTGTGGCCCAGGTGGGCTCTCCCACGAGTCACCAGCTGGATTTGGTCCCTCCTCATCCAAGGGAAACCAGGAAGAAAATGTTTCTCATGCAGGACCTCCAGAACAGCTGCTCATGTCATTCCCTCTGTTTTTCACTGACCTGCTGTTTTGGGAACAGCTGCTCCCAAGTCATTTTAGGTTTGATAGCATTGGGTTTTCCTCCCTGCACTTACTAACAACCTGTCTGCAGCTTTTGCTGCTGCTGTTATAATAATCTGGGTGGATCTGTCATCTTGCAGTGATTTTGATGACTTGAAATTGGTAAATAGTGTCCTGATAATGCTTTCACTTGAGAAAGGTGACATTTTGAAATCTAGCTACATGAACTTAACTGGAGATCAGCAGCTCAGTTATAGACATTTACAGGCAAGAAAAATTATTTTGAAAAATATGAGAACTTTCAGTGCTGTATCTTTGGGCAGAGGCAGGTGAATAACATGCACACCTTCCCTGCTGCCGTAGAGTAAGAGAGGGGAATTCATAAGCAAGCACACCAGCTACCTGCTAGCCCAACCAGGCAGTAGGCTTGGAAAATATATGTATACACGAATAGCACATGGCTTAATTTGCATACTAATTAATCTGTAACACCTTATTTGCATATATATTAATCTGAAGGTGCTATATAAAATTCTTACTTTTAGGGAGTGCTAGTGCATACTTGACAGTCATGATAATCTTCATTTTAGCTTACGAAAGGAATTAGGAATGACTTTGGCTAATATTAAAATGCAAGTTCAAAAAGGCAAATGGAAAACATCAGCAGCCTTGAGTCATTGGGGTAAACTCCATGGTTGCTAAGGAATTTATTCAGCTTTTGCAGTTCAATGAGGTGACTCAAAGAGTCAGAGGGGCTCATCACAGCCCTGCCTTCCCCTGGGCAGGTCCCTTGTGCCATCAGCCACAGGAATATGGTAATTCATGCTGAATTTAATGCTGCCTCTCCTCCCAGGAACTGCAGCAGGCAGAGCTGACAACAGCCAAGTGCTCAGGGAGATGTCTGAGCCCAGCCAAGGCAGGGAGGTGGGGATGGGCAAGCTGAGCTGGTTCTGCTCAGCTCACAAGGCTGCATGGGATGAGGTGGGCAAGGGGTGTGGATCATTGTCTTTACACCAAAAAAGCACAAACCAGCCACGCTGCTTCATCCAAAATGCAGCATTTTGTGCAGTTATGGCCAGTCTGAAGGCAGCTCCTTCAGGAAAACTTTGGGGAGAAAAAGCTTTCAGGGCACTTTGGATCACATGCAAAGCTGGACAGAAACTCCTGCCTTTCTGACCCATGTGCCTGGGGACATGGTGTCATTGTCAGGAAGGGAATTCTCAACAAGATGAGTTTAAAAATGCCTAAACCTAAAAAAAAAAATTAAAAAATATATTAAAAAAAAACATTTAAAAATGGTTTAGTGGCATTGGTCCACTAAATCTTTGACCCCAGATGTAGACAACTTGTGCTCTCATTACTGTGGGGTGCAGATGGGCTTCTGCTGCCTGTCCCAAGCAGCACATGGGGATGAGGATGTCCTGGCTGGTGCTCTGTCATTGCCCTGCCTTTAGAGAGGCATTCCTGTCCCAGGAGAGTGCTGAACAGGAGCAAGATGATTTTAAAACAACTATTATTTACTGTGCAAGCTGCCATTGTAAACTGTGATTAAAGGTGCTCTTTTTGCTAAGACACAGCTCTTTTTTACTGCAAGCTCTGCCTTTAAATTCTGCTGATATTTTGAAAAGGACAGGCACAGAGGGAGTGCAGTGGGGGCTGGGAAGCATCTCCAGGCAGACCAGGTTGAAATGGCTGCAAGCACAGTGTGCTTTTCTCCCTGGGGCAAAGCTGATGACTGTGGTGACCAGGGGATTGGTATAGCTGTTGATTTTGGGAAGAAGCCTGTAGTGTTTGCTTTTTGCAGAAGGGAAAGCTCATGTACTGACTGATACATTCCCAGGTGGTGTTATAGACCCATTTAATCCAAAAAAATATTTAGCAAATCTACACTGAAATCAGTTCCTGGGTAGGCTCATGTATTACAGTGCCATGGCAATAAAATCAGCCCTGTGTGATTCCTGTTCTCCTCAGTGGGGTGGCTGAAGGGACTCAGGTTATGAGACCTGGCAGCTGGACATCACTGCTGGGGCCCTTGGCTTGCCCCATGCAGCAGGGGAGGGGAGAGGGGACACAAACATCAGCCTGCTGAACACTCCTGCTCAGTGAGAGCCTGTCCAGGGGGAAAACCTTGCAAATCCTGCAGCTTGCAGAGGCAAGGCAGCAGCTCAGGTGGAGACAGCTGCCATCCCCTCTCCTGTGGCCACAGCTGTGCTGGAGGTTCAGCCAGGGCCAGGGGAATCCTCCACACTCAGGGCTGCTCCCTCCCCTCTGCAGCTGGTCCCCCTGACTGCCATCTGGAAACACCTTTCCTCCTGCTTTGTGCCAAGGAACAGCTTGCTTACACCTTGCTGCTTCTGCACACCCTCCACAGCCCTCCTCCTCCTTGCCAAATCCTCCCTGCAGTCCCCAGTGAAGGGCACAACTCCCTCATTACTGATTTGTTTTTACTGCCTGCCTATGAGCTTTCCAAAGAGTGCTCCAGCCTTAGGAAAACATCCTTCCCCTCAGCAATCTGGATGCTGTTTGACTGGCAAAAGCCTTCAAGGGATAGGGATTCTGGACCACCACAATTTTAAAGAGGGCCTAGAGAGATCATAGTGCTAATTTTAAACAGATGGCCTTGACACTAAGAGATACCTTGATTAAATTAAATCTGTGCTCAGCAAAGCTCTGGCACAGCTACAGTACCCTATTTATAGAAGATGCCATTGTGCTGATATCTGTAACATGGACTCTGCCTGGGTTCAGGTTCTTATCGCCTGAAGGGAATAAGCAGCACTGGGAAAACACAAAATCTTCTCCTTTTTTTTTTTTTCTCTTTTTTTTTTTTTTTCAAGTGAGTTAAGCAGCAGGTAAGGCTTTCTGTGCAAGGAAGGAATTACACCCACGTAGCAAATGCCATGGGAACAGAGGAGCTCCAGGCACTGGTTCCCAGCTGCCTCCCCAGGGAGCCCTGGATGTACCAGCTCCTGCACCTCCAACCCAGGAGAGCCCAGAGCAAACATGCAAAATGTGCTTTTAAACTTTAAAAATTAATGTTGGCATCTATTTAAAAATGGGAGCTGGCAGCTCTCCAGTGGTTCACCAAGTGCATTAACTTAGTCAAACGCCCATTACTTCCTCCCTCCCCACTAACAAGAGTGTTTTGAAGAGGCGAGCTCTGCAAGCTCACAGCAAAGCACATACCCTTCCTTTTTTTTTTTTTTTTTTTTTCATTTAAGCTGCTAAAAGCAAAGGCTATTTATAGACAGTGGATCAGAGACAGGCTTGGAGAAAATCTAGATGAGGGTGCTCTAAAATTTAGAAGCGAGGAAGGATTGCCTCAAACCCAAGATCTAAAACACAGGAATGTGGGCTCAGACCTGCATCCCAGCACCCCACAACCCCCCCTGCTCCCCCAGCCCTCCTGCAAGGCTGGGATGCCTTGGCACACTTCTGCCATCAGTGTGCTCTGATCTTCACTAGCAGCAACACAAACCATGTCCAAGGCAAGTTCATCCCTGGCTTTGCCCCCACGACACTGACTCTAGAATTTCCAGCCAGAGCTGTCCCTCCCTAACCAGCTCCCGAGCTGTTTTTGCCAACAAACACCAAGCCCAGTGCTTTTGCAGCACCATCTGTGATGTTTGGGGTGCAGCAGTTCTTGGAATACAACTGTGCAGTAAGGAGCACATCCTGCAGCTGTCTGCTGGACACAGAGATGTAACTACAGAGCTGCTTGGGGAATTTCTGCTGCATCCACTCTTGTGGCAGCACAGCATTCAGACATATGAGCTGACAAATTTTGTGGCTGTAAACAGCAGAGGCTTGCTGAGAATCTGGACACTGGTGGATAAAATGGGAATACTTTCCTAACGTGAAGACAAGTGAAATCTGTATGGTCTTTCCAGGAAGTCTCAGCCTGCTGGAAAACCTGCAGTTGCTATATGGCTATAGGGGAATTTCAATACTGCCAGATCCCACAAGGACTTAGCAGTGAACACTGCATTAAATACTAGTTTCAGAAGCCAGATTTGTAAGCCTATAGAAATAGGTTTTAGGCTGTGCTGTTGGAATGAAATGAGAAAGGAATATCTTCATATAAATCTTTTATGATTATGAGTATGTATGTCATCTATAGACCTCTGATTTTCAGACCTGCTCTGAAAGCAGTAGAAACCAATTATTCTCCAGACAAAAAATCCAGAAAGACAAAAATCACCACCAATTATACATTTCCCAGCAGATAATAGGTCAGATTCTGTGCTCTTTTACAACTAAGGAAAGGTGGAATAACTGGAGCCCTTGGCTTCAATCCCACAAATTTACCTCAGGGTCAAGCTGAGCAAATTTTTCATTATTTTTTCCCCTCAACACATGTTTTCTTCTGAAAAAGAGGATGTGGTTTCATTTTTGAGAAAAGTGTGCTGAAGTGTGCAAGGAGCACACACCCTGCTGTGCTGGTGATAAAGCCATGGGGAACCACAGGGAGGAACAGGAGGGATGAGGATCCACATGGATCCAGCTCACCCCTGCTGCAAGGGCAAAATTCATCCATAAATTGCCCTTTTCCACACTGTTACTGCTCCCATAGGTTATACTCACGTTACTGAACTATTTACACCCAAGTGGGAAAAGCCCAGCACCTTCCACACAACAATGGGACCAGGAGGAATCTGGGGCTCTCCCATTCAGCAGCCACTCCTTCCCCCTGCTCCAACCTCAGCAGCAGCCTCAGAGCTGCTTTGAGATGAGATTCCTGCTTTGCTGACCTTGTACACTTCTCCTACACAAAAAACCTTTGGAGAGAACAGGGTGGATTTTACCCAGATGGCAGAAAAATAACATTGCAGATTACTGCCATTGAAAGCCTTGTTAGATTCTTGCTGTGCAATCTCTGCCATATATTTTAGCAAAATACTCGCCCTACGCTCCAAAAATCTCATTAAAAATCAAATTTAAAATGGAAACATTCACCTTTTCTATCTTATAAGCTTATTGCATGTGTTATATGTGGGTGGTGAGCATGTTAGGTACAATTTAGAACATAATTTCCAGAGAATTGAAATGTCACCAAGAAAAGGATTGTAAATAATGAAAGTTTGAAAGGAATCTGAGATCTTTATAACAGATAATCACATTTTAATTCTGACTTATGGCTCATCCAATTGCCTACAGTTAGAGAAAAACAATTCCTTTTTCTTATTGTATGGAAATCAGATGAATCAGATGAAAAGCCATCAACATCACAGCTTGGAAAACATATACCAATGTTCAGTGATGTGAGCAAAGCCCATGAAACTGCTTCAGTTTGTGACCCTTTTTATTGGCTTTCCTCAAATATTTATAAGAGGTCTGTGTTAATAAAAACGTTAGTTGAAAAGTTTTCTAGAGATACAGCAGATGACAGAATTGTTGAGGTTGGAAAAGCAAGTTCATGGAAGGACTCCTACTGAGTGAGGCTGCTAGGAAAAGCTGGAAATCTCTTTTCCTCTCTGTAGGCTTTTCAGAGAGTCAGCCAAGGACCAAAATTAGTATTAGATCACATGGTTTCTCAATCATGGGGTTGGAAGAATGACTATTGAATGGTAAATAGTCAGAGTGAATAGTTTATCCATAGCCCCAACAGGCAGGAATGTGCTGGCATAATGCTGTGGATCTGATTTGAATATGAAAAACAAAATGCAGAGACATCAAACACTCTTTTAATACAAATAGGAAAAGTAAAATTGGACAAAATGCAGCAAATAAATTATTGCAAATGCTTTGCCTAATGACTGTTACCGCAAAGACAGGCTGCAGTGTCCAAGAAAAACAAGGGCAGAGGATTTCGGTGCCTAGGCACTTTCTGATTTTGGTTTAAACCTGTTTCTCTCTTGCTGCTCCCCAAAACCTTAAAGCTTTGTACTAAGGAAATTCTGGGAGACCCACTCAATGAAAATTTTTGACACAAGCCATCACCAACAAGCTGAAAAGGTAAGACAAGCCACAAATATAAGATTTTATAAAGTCCATCCCCACTGCAAAGCAAAGCTGTATCCCAGAGTGGCCATCAGCCCATGGGTGGGAGGGAGAGAGGACCTCAAGGTGAATTTGTCTCCCCCTTGTAACTTCTTGCCTTTTGGCCCAGCCCAGTGAATTTCCCAGTTCCCCTTGCCCAGGGCTGCTGAGTGATGCACACACAGATGCTCAGGCACGTACACACACCATTCAAAAGAGAGGAAAAAAAAGTTGCAGAGCAACTTCCAAAAAACTCATTTCACTCATTATGTTCTTCAGGTATCTTTCTCTTGATCCTCTGCCTCCCTGCTTTTTTGCTAAACAAAATCAAGATCACTGCTTTCTCATTATTCTCCTCCTAGCAGAGTCTGTTCAAAGTTGTGGCAAACACCTTCAGCTATGGATCCAGGAGCACCCCACAAACCTGGGGGTGTTCCATGACACAGAGCAAGCCCTCACTGCTCCCAGAGGCTCCATCCCAGAATCCATGGCCTTGCACCAGGGTCCCAGCTCATCCCAGGAGTCCTGTGCAAGCCCTGCTGGGTGAGTGTGCGTGTCCTGGGGCAGCCAGAGGGTATCCAGGACACACCACAAATAACAAATAACTGGTTTTCCTGTTGAGCCTCTAACCCAAAAGTCAGGGAACTAAATTTTTTTTAAAAAATCACTTTGCATTGATGCAAAGCAGCATTTTTCCATGTTTTCTTGGCAAGAGATAATTATGGTAACAAGCCAAAAAAAGAAGAAAAAAAAAGAGTATCTGTTTAAGATCTGACTAAACAGTCCATTTGCATTTGTTAACCCTCGGCCTGATTGAAGCTGGGCTGCTCTGTACATGAGAATATTTTAAAAAGGAGGCAATTTCTTCCCCCCCTCCCTTGTTCTCCACCAGGCAAGCTCCCAAGCAGTTCACTGACAAGCACCCTCTGCATCTTCGTGACTCCCTTCCCACCCACGTTTTCCTTTCTCCAAGCTCTCCTTTCTGCTGAACCCTCCTCTCTGGGGGGAGATGCTTTGCCATAAAGACACAATTGTTTGAGATCCCAGTGCTGGCCCAGCTCAGCATTTGATGTCATTCCCTCAATTACCAACACTGAGTTGCCTTTGTGTTAAACAGGACAAAAACAAGGAAATGAATGAAAAATCACATCTATGGTGATACAAGACCCCATCAGAAACCATCAGACAATCCACCTTCACTCATATCCTCCAGAAAAAAAAAAAAAAAGACAACCCTTTACACAAATTTAGACCTCTGATGTCAACCACAGGCTGCCCCAGGTAAATACAGAGACAGAGCAAAGAACTGGTTTGGGGCTCTCCTGGATGCTTTGTTACAGCAAATGAAACCATTTTACTGTGGAAAAAAAAAGTATTGTGTGGATATGGAACGTTTCCAAACAAGAGACAAGGTGAATTTCTTTCACATTGCAAAACTGAATGGTAAATTTTTTTAATAACTACATATGTTTTATTATCTTGGACTCTTTTAATGCCTCACATCTCTAATTGTAGTAGTAATTATTAGCTCAGTTAATGAAAGCTTTGGAAACAAGATTGTGTGGGAGTATTTCAAGTCATGAGTTAAGTCTTTTAACTCAGTAATTGCCAAGGATTAATTCATTTTTCCGTTTAAGCTCTGAAAAGCTGGAACATTATTTCCTTGGACTGTGTTTGTGCTTGGCAGTTCTGAGTTAATTACAACTCTGTGAGCCCCTTTAAATCAAATTCAGAGGTTTCCAGGTGTACATATCATGAGGTCCTGGTAAATCCTTCAACATCTTGGGAAAGGATTCCTGCTGCTCTTCTGAAGGTCTGCCTGTTATGTATCTACAGCCTTTAAGGGCACTTCAAGTGCAATGGCAGTGAAAAGCTCAGCTTGTGGAAGTTCTCACATAAATAAGGATTATGTGACTGTCTGGTTTGGAAATCATCCCCCTTAATTTTTCTGGATGGAGACAAGGTCTTGGTCAAAGCCCTGCAAAAATAGAAGTTAGTGCATAAATCACCAGCTCACCAGCTAGAACTGGTGGAAGGAGCTGAAAGAGTGCATGGAGAGAGGGACACAGGGAGAGCCAAGGAGGGGCAAAGGACACAGAGGCATCTTCCCTCTCAAACACAGGACTGAGAACATTAAAGAGACCTAAAGGGTTGGGGTTTTTTTGTTTTGTTTTGTTTTTTTTTTCCCAGTGGCAAGGAATAATTTCTTCAAAGCTACCAAGAGCATCTCCTGGAGAGTGCTGATCCTCCTGCTGCCCATCACCATGGTTCTCTATCCATCCTTGGTGGTGATTTCCCCTTCCTGAAGGATGCTCCAAGCACTCACACATCCCCCAGCTGGCTCTTTCTCCATCCTTGGTGGTGATTTCCCCTTCCTGAAGGATGCTCCAAGCACTCACACATCCCCCAGCTGCTTCCTGGCCCAGTTACCTTTCTCTTTCCTGATTCAGGGCTTGGCATCTGCCAAGCTGGAGCCCTCCCTGCCCTGGGGGACAGCAGGGTTTGCCAGCACAGCACAGCACTGTGCAATGCCACAGTGCAGAGGAGCCACATCACCACAGGGAGAGAAGCAGCAAAGGCACTGACATCTGCTCTGGGCCTCACAACACATTTTACAATCCCTGCAAAGCACTGAATCCCACTCCTGGGTCCTGATCCTTGCTTCCAGCACAATTTCTGTATTTTCTACACTGAGACTCAAACATAAAAGATAAAATTTGGTCTAATTTCCCTTTTTTTTAAATGTCAGTTGCTCACAATTGGGGATGCTGATGCAGCTGGAGAGAGGTGCCTGCTTGCAGCCCTGATGCAGATGCCAGCTGGGACAATATTTAAAGCACAGTCCACAGCAGGTACATCCTGTGGCTCACTCACTCCAAGCTGGAGATGTTGCCTAGGTTTCCACTCCACACTGTGCAGGACAGAAGCCAGCCAGCCCTGGGACAGGGACACTGATGTCACCCTGGGCCTCACCAAATGGCAGGAAGGGTGGCAGCCACCTTGAAAATGCCCAAATCACTGAGCACATCCAACCTTCTCCCTTGGGCTAAGCCTGGCAAGGAGATGAGAGACTCATCTCTTTCATCAGCTGAAAATTGTTGGAGCAACCTGAGTTGCTCAATTGTTCAGAGACAAACCTATTCAGCTGGAATCTGGACTGGGGCCAAAAAGGACTCCTTGACTTTCAGCTCTCTCTCTCAACTAGAACATTGTATTCCCATATTTGTTGTGGTCTATTACTCCTTATTGTTAATTCAAGGTTTATTAAAAATTAACATCTGTTAACCAGAGACACTAATCTCATCCCTACTTTTAAAATTCTTGAGTGCCAATTACCCTGGACTGCTAAACCAAAAAAAGTGTAACTCTACTAAATCTTGTTGAGCATTTTCTTTAGTGGCTATTAATCTGAAAATTATTTCCTTTTCCTCATCTAGTGTGAGCACAGCTCTCTGCTGCTGTTTAAAAACACCACAGAAAATTTTAATCAAACTTGTTTGGTTTTTCTCTGCATCATTACACTAAATTAAATCAATAACTTTCAGGTGGGAGGGAGAAATCCATGATTTTCTTGTTAGCTCTTTGTGCAATTATCTTTCTTCATTAGAGACACCTGAGACCCATGCCAGAATATATATTAATATATAGTCCAACCTTTAAACTGCTTTCTTTATTATTCATGTTTTTTTGAGTGCTGTTGCTAACTGTCACATCAGAGGTCTGGCGGGTTATAAGTGGGATCATTAAAAATAGCTCATTTTAGTAATAACACAACACTATTCATATTTTATTCTCTATTTAACAGTCCACAGGAGATTCCCATGCTTTCTCATTTGCCAGATTGTCTCTTCTAAATGTCATTGTCAACCACTCACATCCAGTTCATCCTCCTGAGCAAAATGGCTTTCATAAAGCCTACCATAACCAAAGCAGCTAAACAGATGGCAGACTGCATCCCTGCAATTTCCTCAGGCTCCAGTTTCATCTCTTTCAAATAATAGCTCCCCTTGAAGTAAGTATGTTCCTTTGTATTAAAACAAGAGATGTAATAATTACAGAGGCTATGGAGCAATTCACTCAGTCACTGAGTGAGCAAACTAAATAAATGCAGGAGAGGTAAGGAGACTGCAGAGAGTCCTGCACACACTGACCAAGGTGGTCTGGGCTATATGCTGAGAACTACACCCAAATTTAAGCTCCTGTGTTTAGACTCACTGGAGCAATGTTTTTCTGGGGCCAATCAGCTCCCTGTGTCAATTCCTTATGACACAGAGGTGAAAAGAGTGAATATTTCAGCACGAGAAAGGGAAAGCAGCAGTGCCATTGTTGCACACCTTCCTTCACACCCTCAGTCCCACAGCCTGAGGACAATGGCCACAGCTGCTCCAGGGTGATGGAGAGGCTTCCAGACATGGGTTCTGTTATCTGCTGGTGTGGCCCTTGTGCTTCACTCCCTAAAAACCTCAACCTGAGCCTCAAACAGCAAGGCAGCATCAGGCACATATGAAACAGGGCAAGGGAAGGAGGAAAATGGGTGAAGAAACATGAGTGCTTTTGGATCTGGGCTTTAGCTCTGTGGGAAAACTAAACTGCAGCTCACCTCCTCTGGGAGAGTAAAAAAAATATAAATAATGAGTGTTCTGCAGTCTCCTATCAACAGAACCATGGCAGCTCCATCCTGGGGAGGACCAGCCCAGCTCTGCTCTCCCCATGCCCTGTTACCCTTCTGCTGTTCTTCTTTCCACATGCATTCAGAAAAACAACTGCGAAAACCAAATGCCCCTCTGCTGTGACCTTCTCATCCCAGCAGAGCAGGCTGTAAACCCCTCACAGAGAAAGACATTTGTTCCCACTGGAAAAAACAGCTCCTGAAGGGAGACCAACAAAGCTGTGTTTGGTCATCTCAACAGATCCTGCAGCTTAAACTCTGACTTAGAAGAGTAAAAAATACTGCTCTGTGCAGCCATAGCTCCTAGACTGGGATGACTAGTCCTGTTTTCATCTCCTTGCCCATCTGATTTATTTTGATTATAAACTCCAAACATTACTACAGTTTATACAGTTCTTAGTGCAAGGAGATGCTAATCTCTGTGTAGGTAACTGAGAGAAAATCAACATCACAAGAATATATTAGTTAAACTGTTTCATTCAAGGAGATTAAGAGAAGAAGATTATACTACTATTAAACTTTTTAAAGTTCAATAAATGCTGTCCACGTGCCTGTTCCTTTTTCCAGGGATATTATTTTGTTGTAGGTTAATGCAGTGTCCTTGCAATGAGCCTCAAATCTCTTCCAAAGGATGTCTCTTCTCTGATACAGCCACCTCTGGAGCTGGCCCATTACAGCTGTTCAACATCACACTGGGGCACGAGTAATAATAGTATTCACAGCACTCACATAGCATTTTATACTTTCAAAGCACTTAAAATAATTAGTTACAGAGCTAAAGTATGGGTTCAGGCACGATGTGAAAAAGAGAAGTCTATCCAGTGGAAACTGCAGGGGGAATTTAGGGAAATGTAATGTAATTACTCAATTTGGAACCTGGCCAAAGCAGCACTGCTCCAAATGCC
The DNA here is from genome assembly GCF_903797595.1 of Erithacus rubecula. NCBI lineage: Eukaryota > Metazoa > Chordata > Aves > Passeriformes > Muscicapidae > Erithacus > Erithacus rubecula. Next base: position 6,011,549 of record NC_136663.1, read on the forward strand.
ATGGGACCTGTCTGGCCACACACGGTCAGGACCTCAGCCTGGTCTGCTCCAAAAGGTGAGGAAGCCTTCACAAAATATGCTCAGTCATCAGGTACAGGAGAGGGATGATTATACAAAATCCTGTTGCTCCCTGGACACCTCATAGCTACAGGAGCCCATATCAACTCAGACCTCAGAACCTTCCAGATATTTTCAATTAAACACTTCCAAATTTGATGGTATTTACAAATTATCTACCTCACAAGCCCATTAACTGGTCTTAATTGGGTTAAAATCCCCAAGCAATTACTCATTGCTCTCTGCACTCCCCAGCACACACATGTACCCTCATTTTGGGTAAAACAAGCCCATCATGCTGAGCTATGGCATTGCTCCATGCCAGTTTGGAAATGTTAATGCCATCTAGACATGCAAATGTCACAGCCTTTGGCCCTCTGCAGCCATGCTGGGGATGCAGGGCACACCCAGTGGCTTTTGATTCTGTCAACCAAACCAGAGATGCAGATGTGGATGTTGCCATTTTTTGCAGTTTTTGTAGGAGGGTTCACTGGCTGGATCTAAAGCATTTCCCGGAGCATGGGTTTCCTTGTAAGCAGAGACTTTAAAGACAGCCTTTAAGTTATGCACAGTCAGGCAGGAGCTGCAAAAATAATTAGGGCAGGGTCCTGGTTATTGATTCTCAGATCCCAAAGTGACTTCAGCAGGAGCAGTGCTGTGGACAGAGCTCACCCTGAGTGACCAGGGGAGAGGCTGTGTGTGCACAGCCTGCCCTGGGGAGAGGTTTGGGTTATCCCCAGTCCTGCTTCACCCCTTTTCTGGCTGCATAGAGCAGTAAATAATCACAATATTAAATGTTGCAGCTTACTCTCATTTCCTAGAGAAATAATCCAGTTTCTGTGCCATCAGAGGAAGCCAGGGGCAGCCCAGAGGAGGTGACTTCCCAAAGCAGCAGACACCAACAGAGCCCCTGGCTTTGTTTCAGCACTGTTCTGTCTGTCCTGCTCCACACTTCCACACGGATTTCTTTTGCATCAACCCATTTTACTGTGCTAGATAAGTTATCTTTCACTGAAAGGAAGGGAACTAGGATTCATCAACGAGCTTTTCAACAAGTTGTCACCACCTCAGTGATTTAGGGTAGGCAGAACACCTCATATTCCCATTGCCCTCAGTGCCACTGCAAGCTGCCAGTCAGTGTGAAAGCACAGCCCACTAAAGCATCTGCAAAGGTCAGAGTTGAAATGTTTTCACAGAAAGATAATCAAGCCATAAGATAAATGCTTCACCAGGAGGAAATGTCAGCTCCTGAATAAGGACAGTTATAATATAAGACATTTCTTTACCTAAAGGAAGCAGGTTAATATACCTCCAAATTACTGTTTATCACACCATATAATGTTCAATTTCCAGTGTAATTTCCACCATGCTTTCTACTGCATGTGTGGAAATCAATTCAGAGATGAGTGAATCCTTTCTTCTGTGTGTTTACAGCAGCAAGTAAACTAATTAAGAAAAGCCACAACAAAGAGAAAGATCACGTAAGAAAGAAAAACAATTATGTGAGGTGGGCTTTTAAAAAATGTCAGCCCTGTGCAAATCCTTGTGTGTTCAAATTTGGCATATCTCTTTAACACATCATTTTTTTCAGCTAGGAATAGGAAGGACTCAAGAGGGAGCGTGCTGGGTTCCAGCAGGGAAGGCAGAGGGGCACAGTGGAGAGGAGCTCAGAGCAAAGAGCTTGCAAGGAGCACAAAAGGCATTTAAAAAAATGCCTCGAAGGACTCATCAGCAAATGTGAGATATAAAAGGCTGAGGGAGCCCAGGGAGAAGAGTCAGAGGCGGCTCCTTGAGGAGGCGACAACTGTGTCACAATTGGAGAGGGCTGGAAAAAAACCACAAAAGCACCGCGAGGAAAGAGGGCAATGCTGCTAGAAGAGCTGAAAAGTTAAAGCCAAGTGCCTTTAAGAGTGCCACACATTAGGAGAGTGATGGAGTGACAGTGGATTTGAGAGTCTCAGAATGAGGAGTAATTTCCTTTCAGGAAATACACGACCTTTAAAAAAATTCCATTGATGAACTCTTTCCAACAGGCTCAAAAAGAAAAAAAAAAAAAAAAGAAAAAAAAAAAAGGGCAACTCTTTTCAAGCTTTTAAATTATTTGCAAAGCAGCCTAGATTATTTTTACTGCAATGTCCTTCTTCTTCCTTTCCTGGGCTGAAAGTCTCCTTCATTTGCAGGATCCTGCTCACAGGGTGTGCCTCTCAAAGCCCTCCCTGCACAGCCTCTGCTACCTGGGAATAAACCTCACCAGCCTAACCACTTCTTCAGCAATTAAAGGCAAAATAAATAATCCTCAGATGTGCTGCTTAGAACCCCACAGAACTGACACTGTAATATTGCTGAGCTCTGTCTGATTTCACTCTCATTTTTACAGCCCAGCAGGTTTACATTTCCAAAAGGTATTCTGTGACCAGCTCCCAGGCATCTCACACCTGATCAGGAGATCCAAACTAAATATATTTCCTCCTCAACAACTCCCAAGTCATTCAAAAGATAAATATTTTTTTGCCTTGCTGACAAGATCTACTTTTGGCCATGTTGTTTCTCACCCACCACCTTGCTCTAATAACAGTTACATTTTACAATTTTCCAAAGCTGTCAACATCATCGATCTTCCAGAATGAATGCACTTGTCTTCTATTATATGTGTTGAATTGCTTGTGCCACAATTAAGTCTTTATTTGGCTGAAGGCAGTTTACCTCCTCTGCAGCATGTCATTTGCTCTCTAGCAGAGTAATCATGGTGTAGGGCTAAAAATACATATGTACATTAAAAAAAATAAAATACTCCATCAGGGTCTTGTAAGATGGACACTCTCCACATGGTAAACTATCACTCTGGTGAGATAATTGGTTTGGTTTGATCAAAACTATGTGCTCTTAGAGAACAGAGCGTCTGGCAGTGCTCACAGCTCAGCATTAAAAGAGAAGATTGTCTTTGTCAGATCTGTCATGAAAACTGGAAAAGGAGAGACTGGACTGCACTGAGCAAAAATGAAGGGATGTCCTCTAAATCCAAAAGACTGTGTGCCTTATTTATCCTGGTGCTGCACATTTAGTCTCTACTGTAAGTTCTCTGTGATCTCTTTTGATGTCTTCTATTAAAGGGAAGGGAAGCTGCTAGCAAAGGCATCCCACAGAAGGCCTATCCATCTCTTCCTGCCTCTTCAGAAGGGCCACAGTGACCTGAGCACTGCTAACTCATGCAGGCAATGAAAAATGAAATAATGCTGTCTGCACTGTTAATTGGGAAACGCATATTGCTTCATTGCCACCTAGAAAAATGACTGTTCAGGTCTACAGCTGTCAGACCCCAGGTTTGCACATAGGAAAGGGAGCAGAGAACATGGCAATTAGCTGCCCTGATGAACTCATCTCCAGCTAGAGCCCCTCCAAGCACTGGGTCCTGCTGGGCTGCAGCACCTTTTCCAGAAAACTCACACCTTGGTGGCAAAGCTGGGAACACACAGCTGGCACTGCCCCTCTGCACTGCCCACAGCCAGCATGCCTGGCAGCAAGCTACTGCTTATTCCTCATATCCCAGACTGTCTGCACCTGGATCTTCTGGGGTGACACTCTAACACTCCTGGCATTTAATAAGATCCACGCCTCACTTGACAGACATTTGTAAAAGATGCTATGTTTTGATTTGCAAAACAAAAACAAATTTGGTCTAGAATCCTGCCATCTGGTGACTCCAAATATTTTTTTGCATATGGTTACAAAGGCTTGTGTCTTTTACTTTGCTTTACCACTTGTCATTTATCTGTCCTTCCACACCCCTTTACTCTGTGTATTGCAAAACCCTTTGAATAAAAAAGGTCCTTTCAGCTGAATACAGCACTTTTGTCTTCATTTTACAAGCAAAGATATGATGACATAGAAGGGCAAGAGTCTTGGCCAAAATCACTCAGCATGACAGAAAAAAGGAAGAAGGAAGGAAGGAAGGAAGGAAGAAGGAAGGAAGGAAGGAAGGAAGGAAGGAAGGAAGGAAGGAAGGAAGGAAGGAAGGAAGGAAGGAAGGGAAGGAAGGAAGGAAGGAAGGAAGAGGAAGGAAGGAAGGAAGGAAGGAAGGAAGGAAGGAAGGAAGGAAGGAAGGAAGGAAGGAAGGAAGGAAGGAAGGAAGGAAGGAAGGAAGGAAGGAAGGAAGGAAGGAAGGAAGGAAGGAAGGAAGGAAGGAAGGAAGGAAGGAAGGAAGGAAGGAAGGAAGGAAGGAAGGAAGGAAGGAAGGAAGGAAGGAAGGAAGGAAGGAAGGAAGGAAGGAAGGAAGGAAGGAAGGAAGGAAGGAAGGAAAGCTGCAGCTCTCCAGGGCATGTGAAATTGGATGCTCTTCTTTCCATGTTTTCTCCCCCTTCCCAGAAGGGTCATGAAGTGTGACTTGTCCCCAGGGGTGTAAATATACACTGAGGATATCCAGCGTGACACCCTGCAAGGAAACAATTGTTCTTGGCAGAGAGATGGTTAAACAACAAAAAAATATCTTGGAAGCCTCCTCTCACACTCAACTCATTTTGCTAATATTTTCATTCCTAATGAAGGGATTGTGTGAACAGAGGCTGGTGCTGATGGAAGAGGAGGAAAACTGAGATAAACTGCACCTTCTGCTGCTGTCAAAGAGTTTAAAACCAAAAGCTGACTACCAGGAACAGACTGGCCTCAATGTACCACCATTGGGATCTTTGGATGGACAAAGTGCTCTTATCCTCACCATTTCTGCTTTTCCATGTTTTCCTTATGGGGCTGAAGCACATGGCACCTGAGTGCCACCAACTTCCCAGTCAGTGCCCCAAATCCTGAATTTCCAGCACTGCTCCACCCCAGTCCCTCTCAGACCTTCCCAGAAGCTCTGCCTGGATCCAGAGAAGAACAGGGGCAGCACTCTGTGCTCAAGGTGCATGTCCATGGACAGGCAAAGAGCTTGAGAGACCAAAGCCTCCCTTCCCTGGGCTGCCCATGTGGGGACAGGGCTGCAGGATGGCTGGGAAGCCTGAGCACCAACAAACACAAATTCGACCATCCCAAAGGATGGAAAGTTTGTGGCTCTGAGGTTTTGGTCCCAGTCCCACACTGGGTGTAACTGTGAAAGCAGAACAGTGTTCCCTAAAGTCAGCAGGATTCAGCTTTCTCCATAAACGTTATTTATAGAGGGCTGGGCCCTGTGAGTGAAAAGCTGAGAATTTTCATTCTGCCTGAAGGACTTGCAAAGATTAGCTGACAAAGTTTAGTGACTGGGAATTCTGCCCAGATTCAGCTTCAGGGAAGGAATTAGCAAACTGGTTTAATGGATCAATCTTTTCACTCAATTTCACGACGTGATGGTGGAGATGTGAAGTTTGAGGGAGGATGTGCATGTCCCACAGAGATTTTCCACAGATTCGTGGCTGACTTGCACACCCCCATGTGAAAGTGAGCTCCCCCCTCGCCCACAGCAGCCTGGCAGGAGAGCAGAACAGACCAATCCAATTTGTGAAAAATAATTGATCCAGCTGCCTCAAATCTCTGCCATTTTCTCACTCCAAGAAGTGTATTTTTGCAATTATCACACATGTTGAGCAGCAAACACAGATGAAAGTTCTCAGTTCACTGCTTGATAGCTATAACAATATATATATATTTATACATACACACACATATACATATATATATATATATATGTACACATAAAACAGTGCTCCCAAATTATTTCTGCTGAGGGGGAAACAATAGTTGGTGCATACTCTTTATTTTAGATGGATTTTTTCCCCACTATTTACAGAAAACAATAATAAGGAACAGACAAAATAAAATTTAAAAAAAAAAAAAAAAAGAAAGTAGTGAGAAATAGCAATTGTTCTGAAGGGAATAGAGGGGATGAAGGGAATGAAAGGAAGTCATTGATCCAAAATTCTCTGCCATTTGATAGCCAAATATCTCATTTCTGAGTGCTCTGAGACCTCCCAGCACAGCTCTGACACCCATGTGCACTGGGTGATTACCCAAAGCTCATTTAAGGCTGTGGAAGGAATCTGCCAACCCAACTGACTTTGGTTCATCCTTCAGCCATGCCGATGATAAAATCTGAAAAAAAAACCATTCACATGAAAGGAAGGGTGTGCAAGGTGTGAGAGGAGGGAATGTTTCTTGCATTAATATTTCTGAAAAAACATTTCTCCTGCTGTTCCTACTAAAACCAGGGCAGCAAGAGCTGGTTTAGGGAAACCTCTGCTTGGGGTAGCACTGAAGCATGTTTGTTCACTTGTGATTGAACTTGTCCTTAAACATGGCCATTCATTATGGAGAAAGTGCTTAAAGCAGTTTGCATCCTACTGTTGTCTGGGTTGTTGTGTTTGGGGGGAGTGAAAATTTCAGAGAAGTCCATGTGCAGCTGAGCTCCATTTACATTGACTTCTCATCATGGAAAAATCTGGGAAGAAGGTCAGCAGGAGCTGAGAGACAATTTGCCTTGGGTGCTCTGAGAGCCACAGGACATGCCCACTACAAGAGATGTCACACATCTGCTGAAGCAGCAAAGGCTGGAATCACCAGCTTGGTATCACTGGTATCACCTGTGCCACTGCTGGAAACCTGGAGTGAGATCTACCAATCCACAGTAACAAATTTACTGCCCCTGTGTGCCCTCTACTTACACCACCAGTTCTGTGGTTGACATTGCAAAAATACAGGATACAAAAAGGAAGGCACCAAGATAGTCATTATGGACCTCACTCTACCAACAGCAAACCCCCTAAAAAATCACCTTAAAATTCACAAATGTGGCCATTAGATGCTGCCTGATGCTTTTACTGAACTCCTTGGTCATGGTGCTCTGGACTCCAGGGAAGCTGAAGCCCCCATGACCTGGGATCCCACAGGTGTTGCTGGAGCTGCCCCAGCTCCCAGGGCACAGAGCATCTCACTGATTTACCCATTAAAAAAACACAAACAAACAGAAAAACAACAACAACAACAAAACCAACAAAACCAAAACAAAACAAAACCCCCAACAACAACAGAACAAACAAGCAAAATAAACCTGAGAGGCTCACTCCTGCTCTCAGCCACTTGCTCTGAGCTGTGTCTCAGAGCTGGGTTCCCATGGATACGCTGAGGATCCTCTGCCAGAGCGATGGGAGTGACTCGGCTGATGCCGCAAACAGGGAGCAGAGTCCCCTTCCACACACACAGATCCCCCTGCCATACACACAGACCCCCCTTCCACACCCAGGGATCCCCCCTTGGACACCCAGGGATCCCCCTTCCACACCCAGGGATCCCCCCTTGGACACCCAGGGATCCCCCTTCCACACCCAGGGATCCCCCTTCCACACCCAGGGATCCCCCCTTGGACACCCAGGGATCCCCCTTCTACACCCAGGGATCCCCCTTCCACACCCACAGACCCCCCTTCCACACCCAGGGATCCCCCCTTGGACACCCAGGGATCCCCCTTCCACACCCAGGGATCCCCCCTTGGACACCCAGGGATCCCCCTTCCACACCCAGGGATCCCCCTTCCACACCCACAGATCCCCTTTCCACACCCAGGGATCCCCCTTCCAGACCCAGGGATCCCCTTTTCACACCCAGGGATCCCCCTTCCACACCCACAGACCCCCCTTCCACACCCAGGGATCCCCCTTCCACACCCAGGGATCCCCTTTTCACACCCAGGGATCCCCCTTCCAGACCCAGGGATCCCCCTTCCACACCCACAGACCCCCCTTCCACACCCAGGGATCCCTCTTCCACACCCACAGACCCCCCTTCCACACCCAGGGATCCCCCTTCCACACCCAGGGATCCCCCTTCCACACCCAGGGATCCCATGTGTGCTGGGGATCCAGGGATGTCCCCCCACACCACTGCAGGTTTCAGTGCTGGATGCTCCTGCTGTGGCACCAGCCATGCTCCACTCACTCCTTCAGCTGCAGCCACAATTTTAAACTGACATGCAGGCAGAGAAGGGAGAAAATATTTCCCTAAAGAAACCCCCAAACTTGCTCCCTACAAAGCATCCAGAGCTGATGTTATGGCTATGGTACGTGCTGGGGCTAGAAAATTTGAGAATGTGGGGAATACAAGCAGGGCAGACACATTGCTGAGACAGACAGAGCCAGACCACTGTGGAACAACAGCAGGAATCCAAGGTGGGACCTGGAAGGACAGTGGTGGTTCAGCTCACAGCAGCTGGAAGGAGGCAGGGATTTCAAAACCCAAGGGGAAGGTGTTTTGGTGGGGAGCACACAGCCCTGCCCAGCAGGGAACACCCAGCAAGGGAGCAGAGCAGCCCCTGCCCCCTGATTCCTTACTCCTAAAGCCAGGATGTGTCCACATGGAATATATTCTGCATGTTGAACTGGTTGAGAAATTGCTATTTCCCTATAAAAGAAGCAAGAACAACATGTTGATATAAAAATAATCTGGAATTTTCTTTTCCCAGGCATCTTTGGTGAGAATAATGGTAATAATCAGATCCTGGTCTGGAAAGAAGGAATTACTTAGTACATAATTCTTCCCAAAGCAGACCTAACCTTATGCACATACTTCTTGTCAAACACCCCCACATGTTTTTCAAGGCCTCCAGTGGTGGATACACGTTGGTCCACAGAAAATCCACTCCATTCTGTTTTTAAATTCAAGTTCATCTCTTCAAAAGACTTTTGTCATTGGTCACCAGACCACAATTGCACACAGAAGTTTTTATCCTGCTCTGGAGCATCAGAACCTTCTCCAGTGTCATCTGGTGTCAGGCAGATGGGAACAGCTCGTGTTCCCTGCACACTCAATCTCCTTCCTCAGCCTTTGCTCTTCCTGACAGGAATGCTCCCCAGAGCCTGCTCTGGGAATGATAATCAGTTTGTTGATTAATCATCAACATTGTGCCATCCCTGGTGCTTTTAGGTTAGGAGAGAGTTTGGGATGGTGGGACACCAACCCAGCACCTGGAGAGCAGCTCAGGGTTTGGGGTGAGGCATCACCCACCCACTCTGGCTCTCACCAAAACCAGGCAGAGCCTCCAGCCCTGCCCAGCAAACCTGCAGAGCTCACCTGGCTCACCTGCAGGGCTCACCTGTCTCTTCCCCTTGCTCCACAAAGCACTCCACCATTTCCATGGCAATTCTGGTGGTTTCAGCCCCCTCCAAAGGCTGCCTTTGTTCATACACGTTGTAAATTTGTTTCATTTTCTCCAGGAGCTCCCACACCATCAAGATCAAATTTAAGGTGTTAATTAAATGGAACGTGTAACACTTTACAGTCCAGCAGACAGCAATTTGGGCTAATGGCAATGGCTGGAGGTGGGTTACAGCTGTGGGCAGGGAAGGCTCCAATTGCCCCCTCTTGGCTTCCTGCTAACCAATATTCCTGTTTTGCTATATATTCTCCCACTTCTTGGATTTCAATAATTATTTGACTACACCTCACTGACAGCACATTTCAATTTAAAGGCTTTACTTGTCAGCTTATACATGCATATCTGCAAAAATAATTCTCCATGTTTATGGTTTTCAGCTCCTCAGCCTCCCAGGTGTCTTTAAGTTCAACTTTATTTTGCCTTCATCTTAATTCAGCAGCTGCAGAGGAGCACACAGCAGCTTCCAGGTTAACTGGTTGATGGGTTTTAGCCAAACATTGTAAAGAGTTCATGGTCGACCATAAACTCATTTGAGGCAACAACAAGCACACCAGGTCACAGTCTCTGCATGACAACAAGCTGCCTGCAGCAAAATCCAGCTGCAAAACCTCTCAGAAAAACCCCAAAGTGCCCCAAAAATGCCCTTGCATTGCTTTGGTCTGCACACCCTATATGTCAATATAAAAGACTATTTTAATATTTTTTTCCTTAGCAATTTTTTTCTAATAGTGCTTAAGAGAGTTTCCCTGATAATGAGATGGCTTCTATTTCCTGCAAGTTTTTATGAAAGGCTGAGGAGGTTGCACAAACAGCATAAGAACTCTTGTAGATATGAACTGCCTAAAAGCAGCATCAGCTTTTCCAAACAGATTTACCACCAGTCTGAATACTTTTGGTGTCAGTCAGAGCAGTTCATAAGGAGCTTGGTGTTTGACACTGGAAATGCAGCCTCTTGTTCCATTATTTGGACAAACGGTGGTGCCTTATTTTGGCCACTCTCAGAGAAAAAGTTTGCAGTGTATTTATATATGTAAAAGTTTAAAATGTCTTTTTATGCACATTCTTTGCCATCATCCTCTAATTCCCTGCTTATGCCAAAGTCTTTGCACACAAACTGATCTGTTACAACCTCAGAGCAAAATACAAGATGGGTGCAAGCATCAGCAATGTCAATCCAGGGTTTCATTTATTTATTTACAGATAACTTGGTAAGGGATTTTCCCTGCTTCAGTTAGCAGCCTCTTTGCTTTTTTTGCAGCAAAATCATCAGCTTCAGTTTCTGTGGTGGTGGAATGGCAAAGCCAGGAGTGAAATGGGGGATAAAGCCAAGTGAATGCATTCATGTAGTGCTCACTGTTTGCTGCCTAAAGCTGTGCAGCTCAGCTCCTGTTTCCTCAGGCTTAGCTCAGTTTTTAAGCATAAACAGCTACACTGCTCTACTAAAATGAAATTATGAATGTTAAAAAAGAAAATTCATCAGAACCTTTTTATCCTGGAAACCGCTTTATAATTGTCACAACACCACCCCACTCATACACTGACCAGCATCTCATATGGAACAGAACAGGTTAATTTTTCCAAGGCTGAATCATCACAGAATTCATCTATAATAGCCCATGCAGAATAAAAAGCTAGAGATGCATTTAAATACCCCCAAAGTAATTTGGTTAGTCAATGAACCACAGTATCTTCTCCCCACTCTCTGGTTCACTTGGCATCCATCACTTTTATTTTGTATCAGATACTCATTGTCTGCAGCAATAACAGATATGTGATCCAAAGGAAGGAGCATCCCATTGAATTGCTGGCACAGAACACAACACTGTCATTATGCAGCATTGTGGTGCAAGCCAAAATACCCTTTCTAATGTGTTCTCTGCAAAGAAATTATGGCACCCACGTCTCTGCTACATAATCTCAGCATGTTATTAAATCCAGTAACACTAGATTTGAGTTCATCCTGAAGGAGATAACATGGGTTGGTCGTAGTTTTAAACTCCTATTTCCACAGACAGAGATGATTTGGACACCTCTTCCTTTTTTCTTTCTTCTCTTTTTTTTTCCTCCCCCTTTTCTTGCAGAATAACATTTTTTAAGTTGACATCAAGTTTTCAGATTTTCACAGCACAGAAGCTGTGAGCACAGTGCTTACTCCTGAAAATGTATACTGTGAAGCTGACAGCTTAGGGAGAGGTGAAAATTGGATAAATGACTAGCAAAGATGGCACGAATGCAGCAGAGCACCTTTCCATTGCAGCCATGGGCACCAAATGTAGCCAGGGAACTCAGTTTCCAGCTCTTTCCTGCAGCTCCAAGCTCACTGACATTCCCCTCCCATCTCCTTCCAGCAGCTGCCTCCCCCTTCTCTGCTCACCCTTGCCCCCAAGCATGTTCTAAAGATGAGGTGTTTATTGTGTTGCACAGCAGGAGCACAGCATAATGGTTAAATATCTACAAATATTTCTATCATATTTCTCTTAAAAAAACCTCACAGTCTGGCTGATGCCTCCTCCAAGGTACAGTGACTCTACCCCACCACTGTGTCCCTTCTGGCTCGTGCCCCAGCAGAGAGAAATTAGTTTTATTCTACCATACAGCCCAGCAACACGCATGCTTGGAAAAATCTTTAGCAATCTCAGCTCTCAGAAACAGCATCTAGCACCAAATCTTCATTCAAAGGGAATTACCTGGCTCAGAAGAAGGGCTGAAGCAGAGCCTCACAGCTTACTTCACTCTCTCCACCCAGGAAACCTTGAAATCCAGCATGATTGTGCCAAGCCCATCACCAAGGGCTAAAATCTGCTCACAGGTAGCTCTAGGCAGTCCTAGCTGCTCTGCAGGCACAGGCCCTGCACCTCATTTTAAATATACATATATAGGATTTCTCCTTTACATTTCTGTGTCCTATTGATCACAGTGAAACCTGTAAAAGGAGAAAACACAGAGAGTGGGTCCCCAAATAAACCAGCTGGGGAAGGGCAGGACAAGAGGCTGCAAGGGAAGAGTTGGGGTTTGGGGGATTGTACTTGGAGCACTATGGGGAGGGGTGCCAGGGTGAGATCAGTCCTGGTGGTGGAGGTCCTGTGGGGTGCATGGAAAGTGGAAAAATGCCTTTGGTTCAGGACCTCTAGCACTTCCAGATGAAAGGAAAAAAATCTGCAATATCACAGCCTAATTCCCCACTCTGTGGAGAGCATAAAAAATACAGAGATGACTTCACAAGAACTGCTCATGCAAATCATCCATGGGATGCTGCAGCATCCTGGGGTCCCAGCAGGACCTGAGTGCTGCAAACCTCTGAGCACAACCAGCCAGTGCTCCAGATATCACAGCTGAGGCTCAGGGTTTTGACTTTTACTCAGACACGTCCAAACTGTTTTGATTCACTGATTCCTGGCTTACCCAAAAGGTAAAGTTTAAAGGTTAAGTGAAACAGCAACAAAACCAAAGCCAAGAAGGATTCTTATTGACTTTTGAACAAGGTGAGGGAGCATGGATTTGCACCAGCTCTCCAGAAAGGGAATAATTGTAAATAAACATCCCCCACACCTTCCTCCCACACACAGAGGCAGACACACTCTAATCTGCTATCTCACTTCATTCAGCTCCAACAGCTCCCAGTTTCAAGATAATTAACCCTTTTTATTATTAGTTCCAATGTATGGCACGCTGGCATTTTGCTTTTATATCCTGAGGCTTCTAGCTCAGGCCAATTAACCCTGTAGGATGAGGAGGGAAGCCTGAGGCTCTCTCAGCCCAGAATTGCTCTCAGGCAGTCCATGCTTCACACAGGAGCTCAGCTGGGGGAGAGTGCTGTCTGCCCTGCACAAGAGCCACTGGTGAGGAGCTGACCAACCTCCATGGACTCAGGAACCATCATATTTACCCCTTCAGACCACTGAACACTTCTGTTGAGGTAACACCCCTTTGAACCCTAAAATCCCCACTCCTGGCAGCGTTGTTTATGTTCCTGTACATGGCCCTATGGCAATGGCCAGTTCTGGGGAATAAAGGGGGCAAACATGCTTCTCAGCTAGGCTCAGCAGAACCTGCCTCTGCATCTCACTTCTCTCTTCATCACTGTCATTGTTCAGAGAGGTGGGGCCATGCAGTCCATGCAGATTTGGGAGATATTGTCCTACTACTGCACAGCCCCTCCCTGGCCACCCAAGCTGGTTCTCCTGAGCAGGGCTGACCCAGAAACAGCATCAGGAGCTGACAAACTGCAGATTTCCCTGTGCCACACAGCTCTCCTGCTGCAGCAAAGAATTTAAGTTTATTTCTCCTGTGGGCTTTTTTTCCCACTGGTGCAGCCACAGCGAGGGTGCTGGGCTGGGCTGCAGGACTGGGAGCTGAGATGGGGCTGGGGACCAGGAAATGCTGAGCCAGGGTTTCCCCCTTCTCTCTGGCTTGTACCACTGGGACCCAGCCCCTCCAGGGGCAGGGAAACGCTCAGCTGCTCTTATGAAACACATCTGAGAGTGGGTTTGTTCCACTGTCACATTCTGACAGCCTTGACCTGCTTTGGAGCATCCCAGCTCTCTGCCAAGCTGCTGAATCAAAGGATGCTGAACTGCCAAGTCCACCAAACATCAAAGGAAATGAAACTGTTCCCATGGAACTGGTTTTGCTCTCTGGCCACAGAAACCAGAGCTTCCCTTTGAAGAGCCAGGCAATGAGGTGCAGCAGGATCCCCAGCAGCTCCTCACCTCAGCCAGGCAGGGTTTATCTCCTCTGCAGAACAAACCAAACTGCCTCAAAATAATTGTGAAAAATCCTTGACAAATGCAATAGGAATAAATAAAAGAGGGGGGAAATGGCTAAGGAAAGGGGAAAGGTAGTAAAAGGCCTTTTGTGGGTGGTTTGAATTTCCAAATAAATTCCTTGCTGGTTGCCAGCTGTCTGAGCCCTGGAACTTGGCATAACTACAACAGACACTGAATTTGATACAGACATTTGGTTCCCCATATTAATCAAGTAGAGTAGAAATAGAATACATCACTTTTGTGTTTGCCTCATCAGCTAAGGTTTTATCCCCTTAGACTTAATGGAAACCTTCCCTTCACTTTCCTTGTGGCCAAGATTTCAGGTCCAAAGCACAGCTCCAGGAAGGCACTGCTGTGAGGAAAAATCCCAAGCACCTGCACCTGCACAGAAATTCCAACAGTCCAGGCTTATCTCCTGCACAGTCAGGGATAAAGTGGGCTGGTCTTTTGTCCTTTGCAGAAGACAGAAATCCCAAAAAAACAAAGGAAAAGGACATCAGAATCCATGAGGTGCTTGTGCTGGAGGGGAGAGCAAGTATCTGGAGGAGAGCTGAGCTGTGGGATGGCTGGATCACCCTGGTCACTCAGGACATTACCCTCTCAGGGAGCATTTGCTCGACTGGATTGTGTCAAGTGAAGCAAAAAGATCCCACGTGACCTTAAAATGTATTAAAAATGTCAGTGCATGTCTTTGTGGCACAGTGAGAACATCCTTCTGGAGTACCACCAGCCCTTCCCCGTGGTGCAAAGCCAGGAGGGGAAGAAGAAGTGACTCACTGCAGTATCTCTCCTCTCTCCTTCCAACACCAAGCACGCACACAATTACCCTAAAACCAGAATGTACCAGGGGGTTAGTATAACAATACATGTCTTATGCCAGTATTGTTCTAGAAATGTCTTTTTTCTTTCTTTCAGCTACTCCCACAGGGCAGTAAGCACAATACATGTGCATGCATCTGGTGTGCCACAGACTTCACAAAATGAGTCAGGTCCTCAGCTGGTTTTATTCAACTTGGCTGTCCTGATGGTTTTAATACTTTTTTTATTATTATTATTTCAGTTCCTCCTTCCAAACATTCTCCCCTCTCATATTCTGTATGCAACAATAGCACCATAATATCTAATTTTATCATAAGCATCTCTGCAGTACCTCACAAAAGAAAAATAGATGTGTAGATGTTGCTGACAAAGCAGCTGTGTCTGAGTGGCATTTTGTTTAACAATTCCTGATATCAGATTCCAAATCCTACCTTCACTTTCCTATAAAAAGGGTTTCTCCTTCAATTCTGGTTATCTAATATACTAATCCTGAAAGTATGCTTTTGAGTATCTTCATGCTGGGGGTGGATTCTCAGGTTTTTCATGTCTGGCACCAGCACAAGTCCCTTCTTCTGTGCTCACAAGTCTGCACATCATATCATTCCCCTGCACCCCTGATAATTTTCTCCCAGTAGAGTTCCTTGCCTGTGACCATTCAGAGCCAGTGGGGGAAAGAGCAGAGGCTGGTTGGCAGCAGAGTCATTCTCTGCCTCACTTTGTCCCACAGAAAACCCTCCTGTGTGGGAGGAATACTGAAAATCAGCTCAGCAAAAGGACACCAAGAGCCACTGCAGGTGTGGCCAGAGCAGTTTGCACAAGATGACCCTGCATTATGCAAGCAGAGCTGAAATACTGGTCAGAGGGAAATCTGTCAGTCTCCTTGCCTTTCCCAGTGTTTCAGCAGAAGCTCTGCTCTGCTGGAGAACTATCCCAAGAGTTAGGGCAGCCTTTGGAGTGGAGCAGAATTGCATAATTCCAGCTATCTCACACATATCTGTGCCTGTTTACACAAGAGGGGAGTCTGGTCTTGTGATTTCTAAGAAGCAACCAGCAACTGATTCTGAAAGATTATTGTTTTATTGTCAGCATTCTGAAGAGTCAGGTAAAAAACCTCAAATACTAGAAAGCAGGTAAATGAGTTCTCTGCAAAACCTGCAATTTCTGCAACAAAAAAACCAAATTGCAACACATGGCTCCAGATCTCACTTTCCCTGGGCAACCAAGTGATAGCACCTTCATTAAATTCAGAAGCACATTTCCACCTGGGAAGAACGTGTACCACTATTCCCATTTAAACAGGCAGTAAAAGGAACATGCCTTTCCAATAAATCTTGCACTTCTATTCCCCTCTACTCCATCAAAAACATAGAGCAAAGAGAAACTCTTAAACTTTCTTGTATGAGATGTGAAGGTAGAATATTAAGAAGGCACAAAGTTCCTCTTTCTTTTTTTTCCTAATCTCCAAATTAGAGGATAACTCCTGAACACTGACAGTATTCCAGTGCACTTTCACCTAACCCATTTAAATCCTCAACCTTTCTGAAGTGGCAGGATCTGCATTCTCCTTTCAAAGGCTTGTTTTGAAGTGCTGAAGGGTGTTTGTTCCTCTACAGGAATAAATTTAATACTTCAGTTGCATATATTCCTTCCCTCCCACATAGTTGTTTGGGAATTGCTTGGGAATCTCAAAAATAAGGATCACAACTTCAGTGAAACTCCCCTGGAAGGGTTTCCCCCACCCAAGCCCATTTTGGTTTCAGCAGTTTTTGCAAAGGAATCTCTTACAGAATCTGCATCTCTGCTGGGAGCAGCAGGCTGGGCTGTGCCATGGAGTTAAATATTCCATCATTATGCTGTCCAATGCCTTCTTTAGACCAGGCTTGTCAAATGTTTTTGGCATTATGCATTTCTCATATTCTCAATGCTTTGGGTCTCTTGAAGCTTGTCAGACCACTGAGCTTAGTTTCAGAAGTGAGCTGTGAATGAAGGTTTATCCAGAATTTATCCAGACAGCCCTGCTGCTCACTCAGGCCAGCTCCCACCTTTCTGCACAGCTGTTCCAACAGAGCTAACACGTCTGTGTGGTTTTTACACTTGCAAATAGAAAAGCCAAAATAAGAACCCAGTTATTAACACGATGAAGAAGTCAAAAAGAGAAGATACAGCAAAAATGGCACCTCTCCCAGATAGCTGTAGGACAAACACACTCTGTTGAACTGCAGTCCAAGATTTGTTTGGGATGATGAATAAGATCTAATGACAGATGATTAATATCTTAAGAGCAACTCCATTCCTCCTACTTACTCCATGAGTCTAACAAAGCTGACCTTTTCATAATGCTGGTAATTTTCATATTACATCCTGAAAACACCACTAAAATGAGTGTGCTGGAGTGCAGTGTGGGACCACAAGGGACACACCAAGCAGGGAAACTGTGAGCAGAACGTGACAAATTACTAATCCCCACCTTCACAAAGTCCAGTTTGAGATCCTGACTGATAAATGTTTGATGGATTCAGCTGAGCTGTATCAGACAGAATGGGCTAAAATCCACTTTATAACTGTCACACATTAGTTGAAAATGCTTAGGAGAGGATTGGTGGGACAGAATGACAGGATAACAGAATTACCTCCATCACCCACCTTGCACAGACTGTATATATATTGAACTCAGATCACAGCAGTGCCCAGGACCTCATCACAACCCACTTTGTTCAGAAACCACATCTCAGTTCCACAAATAACTTTTTTTTTTTTCCTGGCCTGCCTCGCATATAGAGAAGTTTGAAAATAAAAATTGTTTAGGGATGAAAGAATATATGATTCACTTTGAGCTTTCTGGTAAAAGGATGTAGGACATGAATTTTAAACTGACAAATGTTCAAATAAAAAGTTCAAAACTTATAGTTTGATGAATATTGAAATGAAACATCTCAGTCATTCTGCCTTTTTTTTTCTTTTTGATGACAAGTTGCTTGGTGCTTTTATTTCTTACCAAAGTATTATCTGAGACATATTAATTTTTAAAATATGTTGGTTAAAGCAATTTCATTTTTCATCGAAAATTATCTTGAAATTACAACTGCATTTCATGTTTTTTTACTCCACAGTCATCTGATATTTCCAGGAGGCACATGGGATAACAAAGTGATAGGCCAAAGACACAAATAACCTTCTATCAGCTTCTGTAGCCCTGGGGTTTATGAGAAGGGTGCTGCAGGTCCTTTCCTCACATTTTTAGGGAGTTCCTCATGTGGGCAACTTCAGTTTGCAAATAGCATTGCCCATTGCCCAGGCACAACTTGTCCTGATTGAAAAGACACAGAGCTGTAGCTAAAATAATAATTTCAAGAGCAACCAATTGATCAGATCTGTTTCCTTCAGCTTTGGGCTGCTGGGTCTCTTCCTCCTCTTTGTGAGCATCACCTCCTTCAGTCTCACCCCTCTGCTTTCCTCAGGTTACCCTTCACCCCTTGCTTGTGGGAATTTGACACAAAAAGGACTGCTGACAAAACAAAATATCAGGGCAGGGGTCTGCAAGATGCACAGAAAGACTTTTCTGTTACTGCTGTGATACTCCTTAACCCCAGCACTAACCCCAGCCTTGCAGCTCATTTCTTCCCCCACTGTTCTCTTGGACTGTGCCCATTTAGACTGGGAGTTTGTCAAAGGATGGACTCTGTTCCTGGTTTGGGAAATGTTAATGCAGAGTGGCCTGAATAAAATAGAACCAAAGCAGTTCACCTCACATCCTCTGTGCACATCTGTGAAGTGCCAAGAACATTTTTGGTGTTGTACAAAAATAATAAAGATAGATGTAGTTAATAAATAGGTAAGTTCATTTTCAGCCCTCAGCTCCTCATTTTCTTTCAGCATAAGCCCATTTTTTACAGCTGACTGCTGTGATCTTCCAAGGGATGTGCTGATGTGGCTTGAACCAAGTTAATTTGCTTCCTTTTTCTTTTTTTTTTCAGGATTTGCAGATGTCATCAAAAATAAACAGTACAAAGTGGGGGGAGAAAGAATAGGCAAAGCAGAAACCAATTAAAATAAAGCATAGTTTTCAAAACCCCTTTAAATTATTCAGATGTCACAATCCAAGGAAAAACTGTTCTTTTCTAAGCATTCTGCTTTTTTACCTTCCTCCTCCCTGCTGAAATAACTAATCTAATTAAATGTTGAAGAAACCTCCAAGTGAATTCAGGTTAACACAGACATGATTTGGGAGGCATCCAAAGATCTCCAAGTAAGAGTAGTTTTGGAGAATTAAGTGTATTTTTTTTTTTTTTTTGCTGGAAGTGGTGAAACTCAGGAACTAAGGGGTGGGGGACCTGGTAGAGCTGCCAATAATCCCTGGCCTTGGTCAGGGTTACAGTGGCCCTGTACAATGAAGGGAGCAGGTCCAGCACATCTGGAGAATTAGGAATGATTTATGGCTCAAGGATTTACAGTCCCTTTCTCTCCACTTGCCCTGGGCACAGAGGACAGTGAGGAATGAATGGCTGCTGCACTACTCCAAGCCCCTCTTTGTGCATTTGTTTACTCCAAAGAATATCAGATAAACACACAGCCACCACTGCCATGGTGCTACAAGGGAGGTACCAAGCAGGGGGATGCTTGTTCAGCCTCAAACCACAACATCCAAACTGTTTCCAGCCTCATTTGCAAGAAGCAACGCAAAAATTCCAAATAGATTAAATTGTAGTGGATTAGTGAGCTCCCCAGAGTGAATTCTTAATCCAAAGGGTGTTTCCAGCAAGATGGAAACTTTCCAAAGCCTTCTCCTCATTTCACATCTCCCCAGCAGGGAATGCAGCAGGACAGGTCAGCATTTACCCTTCTCCTGCCAGACCATGGGATAGCTGAGCTCTGAGCCTTTTGCACCTTCAGGTGGGAACAAGGCCTTCAGTTTTGGGTGCTGAGAAAAAAAGAAAAAACCTCCACCAAGATCTTTTCTGCCTATGAGAATATTTCAGGGAAACACCCAAGGAAATCTCTGTTCCAGTCTGGTTGTGGGGATATTTTTGCTGGCTGAGCATGCTGGCAGTGCATTAAAACACTGCAGCAGATCATAATTCTCACTTAACCTACTTTATATCTCCAGCAATTATCACTGCTGCTGGTGCACTCCTTCCCTAACTCACAGAAAATACCCAAATTCTGTTACTTTGATGCTGCACCTCATTTCCAGCCATACCAAGGCACAACCTCCAGCCTGGGGCTTCCCCCACCTGAGGAGCCACTTCTCCCATCCCTGAGTGCTTTTCTCAATATTCCTCTTTATCTTACCAATGTGCATCCTTGATTACACATCCTCCACCCATTTTTGCCCCCAAACCACAGGTCTTGAGTTCCCCTTGCCCAGAGCCATGCTGGGAGCAGTCGTGTCTCCTGCAGCTGTTAATCTGTCATTAGTGTGCCATAAGTCACCCAGATATACTGCAACCATTACAGAACCTCAGCAGAGTGGAAAAAAAATCATTTGCTTTACTGTCAACATAAAAACTTTTTTATCTCCATTGACAGTTTTATTTAGAAAAATCTCAGCTATATTTTAATTTGGCTCTAATGATAGCTCTCAGAAAGCAGTGTCTGTATGTTAAAGTTTACTGCAATAGCAGCTGTTAATTTTCTTTTTTTCCACTTTTTGGTTTTGTTTCACAGATATTTTTTAAGAAAGGATGCTTCTGGAGTATTTTTGCTCTTGTGAAAAAGCACATATTTCTGACAACCTTGCAAGCTGGCTAATTATCAATGGTTGCTAAAGATTCACCCATGTTACCATCAGCACTGGAATTTAAAAGGACATATTTAAATCTTTATCTAGGGAAGCACTGGAATTTAAAGGGACATATTTAAATCTTTATCTAGGGAAGCACCTACAAATTTACTTCACAGAGAAAATGTATATATTTTAGTGGAACACCATCCTGCCTTTGCTCTGTGAATATTTTTCTCCTCAATAAAAACAAAACCAACGATTTGAAATAAAAATGCAGGGGGCTAAAGAAGTAGATTTGTATCTGTAATTTCAGTGAGCAGACTGGATACTGAGAAAGGAGGTATCACCAATGGTATGAAACCCTGTTTTCTGTAAATAAGGAAAAAAAAATTAAGGCATCCATGCTTTTGAGTTCATTCTGCCTTTTCCCATGGTAGGTTAGCCAGATTTTCCTGGTTCATGACCACAATGAATTCATTCATGCATGGGGAGAGTGCATAAAACAGCAGCTAAGGTTCTCTATTTAGCCAAAGCCTTTCTGCCTTCCATGAACTATTTCCTTTGGAAACATCAAAGCTTCTACAGGGCTCAGCTCTGGGATTTTGTGAATCAAAGTTAATAAAAGTCTATAGGCTGGTAAAATCCTTGTTCATAGAAAATGCCTTGCAACAGGCCAGAACTCTGCTTGTCCCTCCCTCCAGCCACACCAAACAGCTGCAACAGTTCCCTGGAAAAGCAGGCTGGACATGGAGACACTCAGCAGTTTTGGGGTAGTTCCCACCATACCAAGGTCCATGTAAAACCCTAAAGTGTATAAAAGTAATCCCTAACCTCATCCCTTAAAAGTTATGCATGGCACAGCATTCTTGGTAAAAAAAAAAAAAAAAAATAGACAACAAAACCCCCCAAACAAAAAAAAACCACAAGCTGTCAAATAAATAATGTTTGTGAAAGAAGTTCCAGAGGGATTGTGTTGTCTTAGACATGGACAGCAAGAATGGCAGATGGATTGAACTTCTTCAGAATCTGATTTTGTTTGTTTTATTTTAAATTGTAACAATATGAAACTGATCTCTCAAAACACTTTCTTTTTTCTTTCTGAAAGATAAAACCCCAGAGCAAGAATATTTGTGCTGGAAAAGAAGTTTCTCAGATGAATAGCTTTGTACAGATGAGGATAGAATTGCCTGAAATAGCTTTGTTTTGAAACAATACATTGTCTCACAGGAATTTTAGACATTCTTTACGAAGGCAGCACTTGGCATTATATTTCATGCCTTTCAAAGTATCTATTTTCATAGGAAATGAAGGAAGGGGATGGGAAAGATGTTTTTCACCAAACTGACTTTGTGGTTGTAAGGATCTCAAACAGGAAGATGCATAGGAATGGACAGAAGAAAAGATATGATATCCTATTCATCCCAAATGGCAACACGAAAAATAAAGAAACACTCTCTCCAGATTACATGCATGAAGAAATATTTTCTTTGAAGAAAGTCTTCTCTTTATTGCTGAAAGCATGTTTCAGCTTGACTGATGAATGATGCAGAACTGCATAGGTGAATTCAGGAGACCCAGCTGAAAAATATCACACGAGAATATAACATTCCATCTAGGTTTTCCTAGCAGCTTATTTTCTGTGCCAGGCATGCTTGTTAAGCTTTTTGTTTGTTTGTTTGTTTGTTTGTTTTTTTACCTAGGGAAAATGTCGTAGAGTAATATTTGGATACGAGCCCTATTTACAATGCCACCAAAATCTGAAGGGTCTGATTTAGTGGTCTGGTTCATATCCATCTGTCTCTAAGGTTCCAGGCACAAACTCCAGCAGCTTTTCCAGAGCCCTGTGGATCCAGTATTGTGGTCTGGATTCATGTTAGAATTCCCCCAGGACTCAGATTTCACCTCTGGAACATCAAGTCAGTTCATCTCCTCGTGGTTCCATCAGCTGTGGGAAAGCACCACAAAGAAAATCTGAAAAGCCTATCAGGTACACAGAAAATTTATATTTCTGAGCTGCAGGCCGCACAACTTCATTCTCACACAGTACAGTGCTTTTTCACTTTTTAGTTTATTCCTGTTCACTATCAACTTGCCAGAGGGCTGGCTCACACCTCAGCCTCCCAGCTTCATTTTCAGCTGGTAGTTAAATCCATCATTCAAACAGTTTTTCATTTGCATATTTCGTCTGAAGAAAGGTCCATTGTGGGCACATTATTACTCACTCTCTATTTCCAGTATAAATTCTAAGTCCCCTCTTTGTCCCTTGTGCAGCCCACACACTGACGCAGCATCTTCTCACACTTCTCTCCCACACAGGCAGCTCATGAAATTGCACTCCTGAGCCATGAAGGGGATGATGGATGGCTGGCATTTCTCTATTTTATGCAGGATTGGCTTACTCAGAGGCTGGTAAGAGAAGTTTTAGCTGGCCCAAGCGCCCTGCAAGATGCACTGGCTGCCTACATATGGATCCTTAATTGCTTTAAGAGTTGACTTCACAAAAAGTGTTTCTTTGGCAGACAGCACAGCAGGCAGCCTTGGGCAAGAAAGAGGTCAAGGAGCAGAGGCAGCTGATTGCCATCTGGAGCTCAACACCACCAATTCCTCATGTGGGTGCTGGAGCAGCCCCAGAGGAGCACTGCCTGGGGGGCTGTGTGCCAAATGATCAGCAGAAGGTTTCTAGAGGATACAGCTGCTGGAAGAATTCACAGAGAGGTGGAGGAGAGATTTCACCAGGGAATGGCAAAAGAAGAGCTGAATATGGTATCTGTGCCCTTGTCAGAGAATACTACCACGCAGGAGCGAAAAAAATAGCTGTAGAAATCTGTTTTTCCACTTGTCCCTGCACATCAGTAATTATTTGCAGGAAATCACCCTACTCCAGACACGCTGGCAAAATGCAGTCACAGCCCATCTCGCTTTCATGTTGGGCTTTTTCTTTTCCTTGCCAAGGTGTGGAACACGAGGCCAATAAATCTGCCTTGGGAAGGAAAAAAAATTAGCTCAGAGAAGCTGCTTCATCATCTTCCTTCTGCTTTTCTCTAACAGTCAGTGTGGCAATATCCGCTGAAGTTTAGAAAGCATTATTGTTACAGGATGTGTGGGAACCACAAATACCATTTGAGGCCAAGTTACAGTAAATCCTATTCTTAGTGTCATTAGTGGAAGTGCTTCCTTCTCCTCACAAAAGCAAACGAAAGGAGGTCCATTAATTTTTCACCGGTGGAGCAGTAAGGAGGCACTTTAGGCAGGGGGAGGAAGGACTCCAGGTACCCAAGTGATTACAGAGCTTGGCACACTGCTGAGCCCAGAGGCTGGAAACCAGTTCCGGTCAACTCCAGAGTTCTGCTTGTTACTGTATAAATATCTTAAATATAAGCTCAATTTGAATCTGTAATTATGTTTGTGTTAGCATGATGCTAGTTATTAAGGCCAAGTGCTGCAATAAGGCAAATCATTACTTCTGCTGTTACTGGCCACTATCTTCATTGCAGCAGAATAAACCAGAAGAAACACATTTTCTAATATTTTGAATATAATAAGACATAAGATAGTAAATATTTAACTTGGTCTTAGCGTTTACACTCCCTGGACTTGGTATTCCCCTGATTTATGCCAAAGTGAAGTAGGTTCAAATCCATCAAATTCAATGGAGATAAGCTAGGGTAAATCAAGCCCTCTATTACCAAAAATCAATTTTCCATTTGTTTTAATACCATTAATTTAAATGAACTCGCTTGATATTCTCATACCTCTGGTATGTGCATGCAATTTATGCCAGGAGTAATCCTGGGCAAACCTGGGTGCTTAGGGCTGCCCAGCCCAGTAAGATTTGAATGACTATTGCTAATAAAAGTATTAATGGGATTTATTTTTTGATCTTTCATACTGAAACCAAAAGCAGAGCATCCAGTTAACTTAAAAACAATCTAGCAGGCTTGGCCAATCGAGCAGGTTATTGTTGCCCATCTCCTTTGTCTTGGGGTCCACTTGCATTTCCATTTTTAACTGCACGCCCATTTGTATCAGGGCTCTGCAAGCTGGAAGAATTGTCACTCAGAAGTCAGGGGCACAGACCCCAGTCCTCAGCCTGCCTCCCTGCTTTGGGGCTTAAGCTCTGACTCATCCCTTGGTCTCCTTGCCAGGGTTCTTGCCTCAAGAAGCCACCAGAGCATTGGTTAACTGGATCCCATGTAAGACAGAAGAGCTTGATTTCATTTCCCAAAGTTATATTTTGCAAAATCCCACATCCACTGACAGTGTCTGAGCACAAAAATACACCTTGCTAATGACACTGAAACAACAGACAGGAAAACTTTACAGGAAGAGATGGGGTCAAACCACATTCACCTGGAAATAAAAAATGGGAAGAACCCTCCAGAGAAAAAGGTAATGTC
Source organism: Erithacus rubecula (assembly GCF_903797595.1). Taxonomy (NCBI): domain Eukaryota; kingdom Metazoa; phylum Chordata; class Aves; order Passeriformes; family Muscicapidae; genus Erithacus; species Erithacus rubecula. The sequence goes on from NC_136663.1 coordinate 6,036,425, forward strand.
CCAAGGAGATGCTTTTTTTTTTTCACCTTTTACAGTTTTTACCAAGACGTTCATGTGGGAGAAAAAGAGTGATCAGCATCAGATTAATAAATCCTTTGTTCAGGGGTGGAGTGGAAGCAAACTCAAAGCTAAATATGGTTACAAAACAATTATTCCAGGCTTGCTGGCCACTGGGGACAGAGAGAGGGGCAGTAGGAAAGGTCATTTTTGCCTCAAGGTCCTGGGCTCAGCTGGGATGTGGGGGTTGGTTGTCATGAAGCTCAAAGACCTCAGTCTCCAGGCTTTTGACCCCTCTGGAAATGTGGAAATTTAGTCCCTGGGCTCATCTCTGATACCTGCTCCCCTGAGCATCAGACCTGAGCAAAGGGTTGTGTGGGGATGTTTCTCCTCCCCTGGCCCCAGGCAGTTTGTCCAGATGTGCTTGGTCCTGTGGCTCCCATGAGGGCAACAGCATGGGATGTCTCATTCCAGGACACAAAAAGTGACAAAATCTTACACCTGAAGCTACATGACTCAATTGGGCTTCTTCAAAAAGGTCACCCAGTGCTGCATGCAGGGCATGACAGATGACAAGAAGCATTGTCTTTAATAAATAGGATATCCAGTACTCAAAAAAGTCCATTCCTTGTTGCTTGAGAAGATTGATAGTCATAATAAAACAAGTCTCAGTGTGTCTGCATTTTCTTACATACATTAGGTAGATTAGCAGGATACTTCCAGCAGAAATGCTGTAAACAGAAATAAATTATGGTTTATGTATCTTGTGAGCTGCTGGTATTAGAAGTTTAAATATTTGATCAGACACATACATCTTCACATTTCTTCTCCTTGGCTGATAAGGTAAACAGAGAGTAGCCAACAAGAACTGAAATTCAAACAAAGACCCCTTTGATAGATAGCTACAGAGAAAGGGTGAGGCTCTGAAAGGCCATGAGACCATGCCAAGATCTGGAAAGTCCCTCTTAATGAACCACTATGAATTAAAATTGCTATTGGCTTTGTGAGGCACCAGCTAAGCAATGGCACCATAAACAAGGGAGTGTGTTTTGGGGAATGGACCCAGTTTTTTGGCTGTGAGAAGAAACACTTTGAGCTTGTCTTGAAACACATCTTGGCTTTCTGCAGGAAATGTGCCCTGACAAAGTTTTGGCAGTGTTAGGACGTGTCAGGGCATCACTGCAAGGACAAAGATGAGAACAGCAAAGGCAACAAGGAGAGGAGAGGAGAGGGAAGTGACTTGTGAGAGACAAGGGGAAAGGAAACAATAAGGAAAGAAGAGCAAATTAGGAAGGAGGGGAATGAAAGCAAGTACAGGAAAGCTGCTGGAGAAGGGCCAAGGAAATCATCCCCACACAACTGTGCATTCATTTCCATCATTGTTCTGCTCTCAAGCCTTGGTTTCCAGATTCTGCATCACTTCTGACTGCCCAGAAACCCAGCCCCAGGAGAAACAATGCAGCTGCCTGGGCTGGTGGCCAGGATGCTGTCTGCCTAAGAACGTTTTTATTGAACTTGAAGTTACAATTCTTTGTTTCTGAAAATGTAACATTTGATATAAACCCAGTGTGCTGACCTATTCCTTTTGAAAACATAGAAGTCATTTGAGTTTTAGATCCAGCTTTTGATTAAAAAGCTTTTAAGGGAAAACCTCAAAAAATTCCCATGAAAATTCCATGCCAAACCCACTCTCTGGCCTTTAATTTCCAATAACCAGGGAGGAAACAACAATAAAAATGGGGAATAGAGACACTATAAGTAACTTCCACAAGATTATTCATTTTCCTTAATAAGGATCTTTAACAGCATGACGACTCATGCAATATAGATAAGGAGAAACAAATCAAGAAATTCAATAGAAATAGAAAACAAATGGAAAACTCAGAAGAAAAAGCATTTAATAAAAAACTTGGTGAAGGGAGAGGGAATGAACTGGTTCCTCACATAACACTACTGCCTGGGGTTTTTCTGCCCTTCATGGGCAATTTCTTTTGCCTCTGTCTTTTTCTATGACAGAAAAAGTCTTTGGGAGTTAGTAGAGCTCCCTCTTTTGCTCTGGGGATGGAGCTGGTACAATAAAGGAGTCCAAACTCTCCCTGTGTCTCCTTCAAATACAAAACTAGAGACCCCTCCAGCACTCATCTGTGTGTTCCTTGGAAGCAGAGATCCTGGAAGGAGCTGGCAAAGGGCTGATGTGGGGAATCAGAGCAGGGAACATCTTCTGCTAAAAACATACTACAGATATGGAAGGGAGATCATAGCAAAAAATGTCTGAGTCTGAGGTTGGTTCTGTTGCACTCTTAAATCTGGATTTCAACTCTCCTTTGTGAAAGAGCCCCCAAAATGGATGAGAATCTGTATTTTTATTATTATTATTATTTTGTTTTGTTTTGTGATTCTCCAATCTTGGCAGGTCTGTACATCAATACTTCCAGACTTGCAGCAAGGGATGGTGTGATTTGCACTCAGATGAAGTGCACCTTACAGTATTTCTACATATTATCTTCCTTGCATTTAACACCGTTATTTTAGAATTAAAAAAAATATCAGAGCTAGGTGATGCACTCAAAATGAACAATGACTTAATTAAAGAACCACCTTTCTGTTGTCTTTCAATCTGAGAAAATGCTCCCACACTTTCATGCCCATTATTCCAGAATTTGCTGGAGCTTTGTTTTAATGATGACAATCTGTTGCAGCTCAGACACAGAACTAACATTTTCCCCCAGACACCCAGTCTTTTCTTTCTTTGTGTGTGTGCATTATTTTTTATGGGGCCAGCTGCTTTGTGATCAGCGAAATGTCAGAAAAATCGTCTTACCATAACAAGGCTGAAAATAAAATATTCAAGGAAGCAAACTCCCATGGAAATCTTTAAAGGCCTAACAAGGGAGAATTCTTGTCTCTGTGCACATGGGTGACTCACTGAAGTAAATGGGAATTACGTGACTGCATCAAAGATTTCGGTATGAAGAACACAGATTTTCTCTCAGCTTTGGCCTTTTGGAATGAACTCACAAACAAGTTTTGATGAAGATTCTAGATAGAGATAGACTTGCTCAGTGGTATCAGCCTTGAACCAGAATGATTTGAGGGAGGTACAGTATCACCCTGTCAAAATTAAGTGCATACTTAACATATTACCTCCTTAAATGCTTTTTATAAATTGAGTGCTCACATTGAACTGTCCAATTTGAAAACTGAATTAGTGACACTTAAGGGTCAATACAGGTGTGTCTTTGCAAATATAGAGGCTAATTGACATAAAATTGTTACAACTTTGAATATGGGGAGGGGGGGGAGGAAGCTGTTTCTGTAAATATTGTAATTAAACAGAGTGTTGTTTTTCTAATTGTTGGAGAAGAAAGCTCCAAATTACCAGGGGGAAAGAAATTAGAGCAAACAGATCTGCAGGAAAATAACCCTATGAAAAATTCACAAAGATGTACTCATGATGCACCAAATGATCCTCCCGGGTTTCATAATTCTGCGAGCGAGCGCGATTAGTTAACGGCAGTGCTGCTCCAAAGCTGCTCACTGTGGCTGCTGGCTTTTGAAACTGCTCCAGAAACCAAAGCCTGACGCTGAACAACCATTGTGTGTGGGTATTAGGCAACAGGAAATCTGCCTGATGATAACTGAGTTACAGCAAGCCCTGCAGCAGCCACTCAGACACTGTGTCCATTTAATCTGCAGATGGCAAGGCAGATACGCCATTCACAGCTGCATGCATGAGGATATGACATCTTTGTCTATATTAATCTCATGGCTGGCTTCACATGACTCATTCAACCTTTTCTTCTATTACATGAAAGGGAAGTTAACTAGCAAGACCTCTGGTGATTTTTAAATAGGTCCAGCCCTGCTGTGATCTACATTTCAAGCAGGAGATTGCAGAGCTCTTCTCCCTGTTCCTAAAGCTCTCATTCCTCACAGTTGTGCAACCCCACAAATCCCCCATTTGTGCTGTTAGCTCATTGCCAAAACAACCTCTGTAAAACACAGGGGCTGGGATGCCAAGAATGTGACAAGTGGGTCGAATGTACTGAAGTCTGCACTGGGGGAGACAACCATCAGCAGGCTTTGTTTTCCCAGTTATCAGCAGGGAGATAGAGAACTCCAATATATGAGCAACCTTAATTCGAAAAAAGAAAAATCTGCAGCATCTCTGTTCCACAAAGATAAGCTGACAGCTAAGGCAAAACATGGTTATGCCCAGAGGCAGCAGGAGCAGTGTAACAGGCTCCCCTGCTCTCCTCATCCTCTGTGGCAAGATTAAGAAAAACACCATGGGTTTAGCTCCAAGTGGTTCACAGGGGAACTTTGCTGCTCAGGGTAGCTCAATTGTGAGATTTTATGCTCTGCTTTTCAATCAATATTCAGAAAAATACATCTTCAAAGTGAAATATCACTGGGGGGGAAATATCAAGCTTTTCATCATCTTTTCCTGCAAAAATGCAAAGAACACTTTCAGGGTTTGAGGATGTCCACACAATAGTACTATTTTCAGTTATAGTAGCTCCTTCAAGCCTCAGAGGAGGTTTTGTTTTGAAAACCAAGAGACATTCCCCTCAGGACTGTCTCCTCAGAGAAATATCCCCTGGAATTAGGCAAGATACTGAAAGTGAGGTGCAGAACAGAGAAGCAGAGAGCTGTCATGGTTCACAGTGGACACATAGACCCCTCAGGGCAGGGGTTAGCTAAGGATGCAAAATGATATGGGGAAAAAACAAAAGAAAAAAACTTTTTTAAAGCATTTCAATGAGGAAAAATAAACATTTTCATGCTAAATTCCTATTTTGAAGTTCAGAGACCACATTTTTCCACAATAACCCCATCCAGCTTTATGCAAATAAAAATAATTAAACAAGAGCGGAATATTTTCCCCATAAATACTTGTCTCATGTGGACAGGAAGCTCCAGTTGCTTACAGAAAAGCACAGAATCCAGGATCCAGCCACAATGACTAAATTTTCAAGATGTTCTTGTTTGCATCTCTCTGCTCCATTAGCAGTGTGCTGCCTGCTGAAAGCTGAGGAGTAACTCAGGGAACAAGTTATCTGTAAAAAATAATTTGTGGAGAGAACATCTGCTCCACAGAAGTGGAACCAGACTGTAATGAAATGTTTTAAACCTCCCAGATCAGTACAAAGAGCTGCAGGCTTCTGTAAAATACACATCATCTCCCCTTTCTCTGCATGTAAAAAACAAATAAACACTTAATATACTTTAAAGTATTTGTGGATGTCCAGATTCTTTAGAAAGGTTAAATTAAGCTTTTCAGAGGCTTTTTGATGATCAATAACTAGATCAGCTCTGTGATTGAAGCAGGTTCACTAGCTATGCTTGAGAAGACTTTTAACTTCAAAGATTGATGTGCTTAAGGGATAGTGGAAGAAATTATTTGCTAAATAAAATTAATCTAAACACAATCAGTACATCTCTGATGGACACCTGTGTTGATCTGGGAACTGAATGCCAGCAGCCACATTTGTAAGTTATCATGTGTTTAAAACACAAGGGAGTAACTAACTTCTTGCAGAATTGAGAAACAGCAAACCAGTGGATATCCTTGGACTTTGCCAAGTACATCCAAAGTTGTGCCAGATTTTGGCAGCCAAAAATGCAGAGCTTCCCTTATATGGAACCTATGTGTATGTATATAAGTTAATTTTTTTTCTGTTTTCTTATAAAAGAAGAGCAGAGGTGCTGTTGAGTGTTCCTAAAACTCTCCAGTGACAAGAGCTACAATACTGTCCCCTGGAAATCTGTACTTACAAACACCTTTACCTCTTCCAACCCCCAGTGCACTGAGCTAAGAGAGCAATTCCCTTTAACAATCAATGCCTGTGGCAAACAGATCAGCAGTGGTGTTTATTCCTTGTTCCAAATGTGCTGTTACATTTTTGTGTGCATCAGATGCAAAGTAAGGTGCTGATACCAGATTTGGAAATCAAGGAAAGGCAAGGGGGTTAGAGGGCGCCAACAGAGACCACAGCAAGAAGAAATGATCTTGTTTGTGCTGCTGGTTCCTAGCAGGAAATAGCACAATGTGGATACAGAGATGGATATTCACATCTCTGCTAAGCAATCTGCAGGGGCAAAAGCATTTCAGTCAAACCTAGAATTTAACATCCAGCATGGGGGCAGCCCTGGATTGAAGTCACTGCTTGCAGCTCTGGCTAAAATTATTTGTCATCTTACCAGGAGATAAAGCAGAATTGCCATGAGATAACCATGTGGTTACTCCAAGGAGCTGCTGGGTTTTTACTGCCCATCCATTCAGAGTTACTGTGCAGTGTTTCTGAAGGTTTACCCCAGTAAATAGCCTGTCAAACCTGCAGCAAGCCCTCATCACACAGGTGACTATCCCTGCAGGGATACCCAGCAAACAGGAGCTGATCCCTCCTCTGGAAGCAACATATTGCTGAAATCTTGCAATATTACACTGAGAAAAACAGAAATGCATTTGAAATTGCTTTCCATCCTTTTACAGTGCTGCTCTTACCTCTTCACTCCACTGGTAGGAAATGGACATTGGCAGCCACTGTCAAACCTGACAAGAGAATTAACAGCTCTGGTAATTAGCAGGAAAAGTCTCTTGCCAGGCTCAGAGTTCAGACTGCAAGGTGATCTAAAGAAGTTCTTTTCCCCTAGGGTCAGAGTAGGGGTAAAATAATAAAAATGGTGAATTGCTTAGGATATGAAAAGAGACAGCTGAGCTACAAATTTTAGCTCTGCAGATTGTAGTCAGATGTGCTATAAAGACATCGCTTAACCTGCACCTCAAAGCTTGTTAAAAACAAAGCAAGCATCTTAGAAACCCAGCAAATTAGATATACTGCAGACAGTTAACAGGAATAAAGGAGGTTAAATGACCCTAGTCACACTTTGAAAACCAGAGGAGAATTTAGTACTCATCTGAGCCATATGTTGAAATTGGATAGCATTCCTGTTCAGACAAACACATTTTTGGAATGTAGAAACTGAAAACTTTTGCAGATAACCTGATGGTGATGATTTCTTTATTATTTTATTTTGCTGCAAGGAGGAAATACGGCCTCCCACTTGCCTGCTCTCACTATTAAGAATGAGTAAATATCAAAGCAAAACAGGAATATGGAAACAGTATGGGAACACTCTCAAGGAATGACAGACCACTTATTGACCTAGTCTGAAAATATATCTGAAAGTTACAGTCCAGCCCTCTTTCTGAATAGCTATAATTTTTTATTTTTATTTTTTTAATTTGCTGGAAAACCAAAAAGTCTTGTCCATTTGCAGGCTTGAGGGCTACACCATATCAGGAGCAGCCTAGAGAAACCCCTTGGAGAATATGCATGGAAAATACAGTGATTTAGCACCAGCATTAACATGACATGGCAAAGCAGAACAATGATGAAGGAAGTCCCCTCACTTGTAACTAATAAGACTTTGGATAATACTGCAAATCAGTATTTGTTCAAATTTTAAACTAATTTTCCTTTGTATTTGAAAGCATTATTCTTATACATGTTAATACTGAGACAGAAAAGTAATTCTGTGTGTGTCAGCAGCTACCATAAAAAATAATCAAGCAGCCGTTGTCCCTTTTGTGCCTCTAATCTAAATATACAGAGAAAGCACTGGGGAAAGGAAATGTTGCTATTCCCACCTTAGAGCTGGAGAATTGAGACAGATAAGAGCTGAGCAATTTTCCATCCTTAGAAGGGAAGTCTGTGCCAGAAACTAGGACAGAATGCAAATTTCTACAGCTATTCTCAAAACAGGTTTGTTGGCATAATTGTTTTTCGCCTGCACATGTTGCCAAATTCTGAGAAACATTTATGGAAAGCAAGCCTTAAATATATGTATTCAGCAAAGAGCCCTTCCATGCTAAGGTAGTGGATGGAGAGAGAGATTCTGTGCAGCTGATTTCAGAAAAGGATAAATAGTGACAAAAGTAAATGGGAGAGAGCACATGATCCAAGCAAAGTGAAACACAGTGGTGTCAGATCCAAACTGCTGTGCCTGTGTGGAAGGTGATACCCAAACACAGCTGGGTGGTCTCTGGGCAAAATATCAACTCAAGTCACTGAACTCAACAATGTTACTGCAGCGAGCTAAAAGCACTGTAATACACTGATTAACAAGGTGAGATCTAGATAGAGAGGGAAAATGATGTACAAATGGAGATTTTGCTGAGAAAGAACTCCTATAAATCCTGAGTGTTCTAAGCTGATACAAGACAAATACAACAAAGCCACACATACATTGTTGGTGCCCCACTGAAATAAATGGGTTCCCACCCTCTGGTAGAGATAAAATTTCAAGATTGGGTGTGACAAAATTCAAATGCATTGGGATTTCACTGAGGATGACAAAATTACAGGGTGATTGTTCTGCAGACCACAGCCATAATACTGATGTAGTTTGATTTTACTGAAACCCTCTCCAGAAAAAACACTTTGTGCTTGATTCCAATGTCCAGATTTGGAACAAGTCAATGTATTTTGTTAGGAGCAATTGGGTTAAGTGTAGCACTTAAAGATATTTCTTGAAGGATTGCCTACTCACAGTTCTTTTCTGTTTATGGGATAATAATAGTGGGTGGATTTGCAATTGGGGTTGCATTTTCCTAAGATTTTAAATAAAATACTAATATTTATGTGTAACTGCTTCACTGCTCTTTAGAATCAGAATAGTTTGTATTGAAAGGACCTCAAACCAGTTCCAACTCCCCTGCTGTGGGCAGGGACACCTTCCACTAGACCAGGTTGCTCAGAGCCCCATCCAACCTGGCCTTGAGCAATCCCAAGGACACAACAATCACAGCAACTGGTTCCAGTGCCTCACCACCCTCACAGAACAGAATTTCTTCTCATATCTAACTTAATTCTACCATCTTTCAAGTTAAAGCTATTTCCCCTTGTCCTATCACTTCATGCCCTTATGAAAACCCTCTTTCCAGTGTTCTTGCAGCCCCCTTCAGGTACTGGAAGGCTGCTGGAACATCTCCCCAGAGCCTTTTCAGCTGTGCTGTTCCCTGAATGCTAATGATTTTTCCTGCCATTAACCAAAAGCATGGAGACCAAGTGGAGGATTTGTGTGTCTGTTCCTGGCAGTGGCTGACAGACCCGAGGGTGATGGGTGGCTTTGCTGCTGCTGTGCCCTATCAGATCTTCCTTGTGATGACTTTGCCTGATAGACTCTGCAGAGTTCCTCCCAGCATGTATCAGCAAAAGCAGTGTCAGAATAAGACCCTGTGCACTCCTGCTGCAGCCTGTGGCAAAAACATGATTTCCTATTTGGGAGTTCCTAATCTATCACACATTAATTAATCGTGTAGACTGTAGATAGAGTGCAGTTGAACAAACTGGGTAGAGAGGAATCTGAAGCCAGTCCAATATCCCGAGGGCTTTTCATAGCTCTGGCCTCCTTACTCAGAAATGTCATTCTATAAAGTAGGTCTTACATCTTTAGAAGATGAGCGTGGGGAAGAGCTCTCATCTGGGATACAGAGACAGTTTCAGGCAAAATAGCAAGAGTGGCTGCTCTAGTTTGATGAGGGTTTCCTCATTATATTCAGTGCATTTCAAATGTGAGAGTTTGGTTTTGTAATGATATTTCATATCATCTTTGAGCCTCCGGGGGCTGGATGTGGGATTTCAGAAATAAATATATTAGCAGGAACAATTGCATCTTAGGAGAAAAAAAAAAGTGAAGCTGCAGCTTTCCTGATTGATAGCTTTTATGTGCTACCTACAAAGGCTTGTGTGTCTCTGCTCTGGAGTTTCCCAGGCTCTGGGGTACTTCAATTAATTGTCATTTATATAACCAGTGCATCCCTTTCTCAGGGGCAATGAAAGCTCTGACTCAGGAGAAAGTCATCAGATCACTTTCATCACTTGGGAGCAGGACCTGTGACTAAAAAGCATAATATTTCACTTGGGTTTAGTCTCATCTCTGAAGCACTTTGTAACAGCCAGCACACTTTGCTGCCTCGTTTTTGTTTGCTGACTTCAGGACTGTACTTCAAAAGCTCCCTGTCCTCCTAATGAAAGTGCTACACCTGCCTTTTATCATGTCCTTTGTTGTAAGGTTTAGCCCATATTCCCAAATGGAAGATGAAGAGTAGGAAAACTTATTCAGCATGACAAAACAGTCATTGTGTTATAAAAAAGTGTAGCGTGTATATAAGTGAAAATGATAGAGAGAAAAACTCCTAATAAAGAGAGCAAACCTCCTGAGAGATGTTTTTCTTCTAACAGTGCCCCTGCCCCAAAAAAAAGGAAAGAGAAACAGAAGAGACAGGGAGAAAGGAAAGGCCCATGCACGTCCAGCTTTAAGGAATCCTGTAGAACAGGGTTGGAGGTATGTGACAGAACATGTGCCTTGTCTGCTTCTCATGAGTCTTCCACCCTCAGCTCTATAAACCTCATGTACCCACTTTATTGAGGTCAAAGGAAGATGGCTGCTAAATTAATATTTAAAGAAAAAAAAAATTTGGACAAAAAAATTTCTGTGTTTGTAAGGTGCTTTATTAAAAATTATTTTCCTTGGCTGATTTCTGCTCATCCAGTGAATTTCTTTGAGGTATAATAGTGATTTGTAGTTTTTTCTTAAGGATACATTTTTGATTGAGTTTGAAAAGTAAGATTTTAATAGAAAGGCTGTAATCTAAGGATTATTTATGTCTTGCTATGATTAAAAAATTTAGTATTTGTATGTAGCAAGCTCAGTCTAGTCTTAGTTTTCTTCCTGGTGAGAGTTACACAATACTCATACCTATCCCCTAGGTCTGATTTCCTTAACAGCATTTGGACTGGATTTGCATCAGGTAATTAGTCATTCCAGAACAGCACAGCAAGTACCTTCCAATCCTAATCTCTTTTTGTGTAATTTATAGTGGCATTCAGTTAGAGCAGAGCATGAATTGCTTCCTATGCTACTCCAGAGAGCAACTCATGCTTCATGTGGCTTTTGTCTCCTAACAGCCTGACTTCCCTGGGCTCTGATGTGCAGGAGGGCACACACCTCCTCAAGCTTTTTGAGAAAGTCCAGTTATCAACTCACAGCTGTGTGTCAGAGATGGGAAAAAAATATAAAAAAATTACATCATTTCAGGAACATCAGTGGCATTGTTTGTCATAGTCCTCTGTGAACCTGCTTTATCCTTTTTCCCTTCCTTCACAGCTGGCAATTTAAACTGGCCTCTAGTCTCAAAAAATCCTCTTATTTATAATCTGGTTGGCCTTAATCTACTAACTCAAGCTCACACTGAATGATTTGTAGAATGTACAAAGCAATTTTTAGGCTCCCACAAGGAATCTGAGCCATTTTATTCTAGTTTGTTAATTTACCTGCATCAAGTGCACAGATCTCTGTGGGTCTGAGCAGGTTACAGATCCCTGGTACTCACACACACCTTTGTTAACCTGAAGTGTCTCCAGCTTAAAGAAATTTATCTCTCTCACTTGCTCATTTTACTACTTGACTTCAATCAAAACTATCTCCACTGAAGTCATTCTATAGATTTCATTTCTCTACTTAAACACACCATCTATCCTCACTTGTACCACCTCCCTCCTCCCACTCATTTAAATGGGCTGTTATACCAGGGCAGATTAATGTCACCACTGTCTCCCTTGATTTAAATGGTGTTTGATTATATCTGTCAGGATCTACTTCTCTCTAAGTATGTGCTCTTGCCCAATGTGTTAATCTGATGGAGTAAATGGGCCTGGAGACATGGGCTAATCATTGCACAACATTAAACAGTTAAGGCAAGGTTCAGCCTTCCAGGTACAATCTTGTACTGGCAGTCCCTGCAGGCAGAGGGAAAAGTGCCAGCTTTTGATGATATAATGGCCAAAACACAAAAGAAAATTAGAGTTAGTCAGCAAATACAACATTTTCTACATTTTTATATCCATCCCTTTTTTTTCTTTTTGTTTTTGGAGTCAGAAAAAGCTGCTTTGCCTCCAGCACAGTTTTGAAGCTGGTACATCAGCCATGAAAGCTGCTTTTCCTGGACCTGGGAAGGAATATTAAATTTTCACCCCACAGCTGATCTCTCCCTTTCCAACACTCTCCTGGGTGAAGAGAGACTGTCACCTCCTTCAGAAGAGCTTCAAAGTGAGGTGAAAGAACAAGGGAAAATCCCAGGGAAGCAGAGCAAGGGCTCCTGGTTTAGGCCAGACCTTACTGAGGAGATCTGGACTCTCTTGCAGAGTAGAGATTTTTTTTTTAGTTGGCACACTGTGTAAATGGTGCAGTGTAGATTCCTTAAGGCCTTATCAGTCTTCAACCATAATTAGACACTCTTTTTATACCAACTTCATCACCAAAGCTGTCCAGTCTAAAAGTACATTTCCTATGGGAGAATCTCTGAAAAGGTGGTAGAATTCCATCATGTGCTGGAAAGTCCACAAACTTGGGAGCTCATTTTAATTCCAAAATAGAAAGCAAAACTTCAATCAACAGAGGAATAAAACTTCAATTTTTTAAAATTTCTAATTAGTTTTTGCTTAAATAACAATTGAAATAAGCTTTTGAGACAAATGCTTTCAGATGAGAAAAATCATAATTAAAATATTGAAACAGACTTATGATATTATTGAAGGAGGTTTTTGACATGTTTCTTCTATCTAGCATTTTAATTGCAATTAAACCAAAGACATTCTGGTCTAGTTTAAAAATAATTTAAGTAGGGAAAGTATAGAAAATTCATGCAGAATTTTTTCTGGGAACTTGAGTAGGAACTCAGTGCCATTAAAAGATGCAAGTTTTAAAGAAAGCCCCAAAATAAAATTAAAGCCAGGGCAACCCCCACAGTACTCATTTTGGATTACGTCTTCTGGGACAGGAGTTTAATATTTTGTATATCATTTTTGTGACTCTCAGCCTCAAAGAGACATCCCCTACCAAGTGTTGCACACTTCCATGTCTGTGCTGACCTCCAGGTTACTGCAGTCCCCACCTTCACACAAGAATTCATGGCATTGCTTCATTTTCCACATCTCACCAGGGTCAAATCCATTGAAAAGCCCCCTGCTCAAAACTTCTGTATCCCTGACAGATTCATGCTGTAAACAGGCAAGGAAGGGAATAACATGGAGAACAGGCTTCTTCCTTTAAATGAATTTAAATGAATACATCAGAGAAGGATGAGAATCTTCTCTGCCAGAAAAATCTTTCCTCACATTTGTGATAGGTCACAAATGAAGAATCAAAGAAACACTGAGCATGGATGATGACATGAAGGCTTCCTAACAACAGCAGATGCATTAATTTTTTCCTTAGCTGCGATTTTGTGACTAAGCATAATTTATGAGTGACAGAAAGGAAACATAAAGCTGACAGCCTACTGTATGACTGTGGTCCAAAATGCTGAGAGATAAATGCACAGGGAGGGAAGAAAGTCTAGTCTGGGGAGGAATTGTTCTAGCTCTGTGATCAGGGACTTGTTAATCAGTTTTTTGCCAGCTGACCCAGTATCAGATGTACATACTGCAGAGGCAACCACCATAACATCATGTTTCTCTAGTCCCTTCTTTCTAGATGGATCATTATTTATATACCACTTGCTGTGGGCTAGATGTCCCCTACAGGAATTTACAGTCTCATTTTATTCATGATGTTCAGTTACTGCAGTGAAAAGAGCCATTTATATCTAGAGACAGGCAAGCAGTAAGAGTAGCAAACAATGGGGGAAGCAATGCAAGAAAAAAGCAAAAAAGTCAGGATCCCAGAGGTTTTATGTACTGAGAAGTTTGGGATGACTTTAGTTGTGAAGATCAGTTATGCAGGGTGATGGTTCATCATATTATACTTTATAACAGTACAAATCCTTTCTGTGCATATTCCCTATGCTCATATTCATTCTTCATGTTCCTAAACATTGGGTTCAGCCTGATCCAGAGGACAGCAGCTTTCACAGTAATGTGGGGCTGTGCTTATCTACAGTCCCAGTATCAGAGGACACCCTCAAAGGACTGCAGGACACTTCAACCCTGCCCAGCCATGGCAAACAAGCCAGTCCTGCAGGTGTGGCAGAGCAGACAGAGCTGTGGGGCCACAGTAAATGCCACCAAGAGCTCAAGATGGGCTGACCACAGCAGAGGACAGAGCCCCACGCCACAGCCAGCTCTGCCTGCTGTCTGTGAGCCCAAACTGAGCCCAGACCCTCAGCAGCCCACAGAAAGAGCACAGACCCCAGGAAATACCCCAGCAACCAACTCCCTCCTCCACAATCCTTCATGAATTATACAGGGCAAGAGGAAGAAGTGATACTGCAAATAGCACAGAGCGTTGCAATTCCCAGCCCTTGACCTCTTGTTTAATGTTTCATTACCCACAATATCAGGGCTTCCCAAAGCCACCTGCAACAGAGCAAAAGTAAAGTGCTTTCTCTGTCTCCTGAAATGAGTATTTTTTAAACTGAGAAGGTTTATTGATAGTAGAAATGTGAGGGAAAGAGATACTCCTAATTATATCCTCATAAACAAAGGAGGTTTGGGGCAAGCAGGAAAAACACATGGAATTGGAAGGGCTAGAAAGAAGGCATGAAAGGATCCTGCTTTCTACAAAAAGAACTTAATGACAACAGGAAAATATTGAGAGAGAAAATCCTCCAGCAATAGGAGTAGCAGTGATTCACCACTTCTAGAGTTAGATCAGGCAGTGTTGTGCAAAAGCCCACCCATGCATTTACTCTTTTTCATAACCATCACCAGCTCAGCCTGGTAAGGGGAGAGTGGCATCTGCAAGGCTGATACACTGCAATGATTTCTGGCTAACCAACCAGCCTTAGTATCATTTTCACTGCAAAGATATTTCATCATCCTGTGTTATTTTGTGCACATCTTGTACCTACCCTTTAAACCTCAGTCCTTCCATACACTGGCTGCACAGTTACCCCTGCAGGGCCCAGTGTAGCCAGTACTACATCATTAATGCACACATGTAGCTGTTCCCCATGAACATGACCCTTAGCTATTTTGACAAAATCCACAAAGAAAAAGATACTGTAGTTGTCATGCAGGGAAAAAAAATGTTTTTCAACTAGAATGAGACTGTGTGACTTCAACCACAAGCCAAAATATTTTTTCCTGAACTATGTTCTAACGCTGTTCTTTGCACAAACGTTGATTGTGTACACAAGATAATAAATGTTGGGAGAAAGTTTTTAGAGTTGTTCATCTAGAATGAAAGGTGGATGTTTCCTCATCAAAATAGCTCTGCACAGAGAAACGAATGAAAGGAAAACAAACCCAGCCATTATCCACACTTGGCCTCATGAACAAAGTGTTAGGCTGAGCCAAGCACTGGTATCAATTTTCTTTGCCTAATGAAAAGGTTTTCCGAGATGTAGTCCTTTCTGCTCCACTGTGGATTGACAATGCATTCTGACCTAATGGAGGCTGATTACTGTTTCCATTATGCAAGGCTGACAGAAGCAATATTTCTTCAAACCACAACCTGTTGTTGAGCACAGGGTTATTGTAGTGTGACTCTGGGCTACAAAGGCCTTTTCATATCACATGCTCCTCATCTGCTTTGAAGCACCACACGTCCTCCCACGTGATGGTGGGGAGACCTGTGGGGCTGTCCTGCTGTCCCTGCTGGGAGATCATTGCTCAGGATTAAAAATAGAACCATGTGGAAGTGTTGGTTCAACATGAAAACCACATGTGACCCACATTACACTTCAATACTCTCAAGACAAAAAAGCACTAAGTACCACAATTGAGAGATTTTGGGTGGGAAGTCTTCAGCTCCTCCTGATCTCCCCAAGGCTTAACTGAGCTCTACCAGAACTGGCACAAGAAACCACATCCTTCTAGCAAAACAGCAAAGAAAAATTTAAATTGCATTACTGTGTACATCTTGTCCCTGTCCAAGAGCTGTTTCTATTTGGAGGATTTGGGAATTGACCAAAGCAAGGGCAGAGCCTGGGCTGCTCAAGCCAGGCCTGTGCTCAGAGTCATTGCACAACCCTGCCCCTGCCTCCTCCCAAAGCCACTTGTGCACTTGGCATTCTGTTTGTGTCTGTTAATCACATGCAGCAGTGGTGTTTCCACCATTCCCATTTCACAGCCTCCCAGCTAAGGCCAGCTCTGCCAGGCTCTGCTGGCACTCTGGACTCTCATTGTGCTGGGGCACTCTGGGCTGCACATCCCAGGGGAGCTTCACATGCCCCATTCCTGCCAGCCTGGCAGGGCAGGGTGCAGGAAAACTCACTGAGAAGTACAGAACCAGCAGCCTGCTGTGCTGGGGTTACACAGCAATGTATCCTGGGCACCAGGAAAAGGGGAGTGAAAGTGAATAGCCAGTGTTAAAGTGACCAGCTTGTGGAAAGACTTTGAAGTAAAGTTAAAGGTGGAAAGCTTGGTACCATAGGCAGAAGAAAACATATTGAAGTGGAGAGCAAAGAATCCAGCATGTGCCAGGTCTGAGCTGATCTGAGGCTGCTCAGTGTTTTACATTCCTCTTTCAGCATCAATGTGCTGGGCAGACATTTCAGGAGAGACCCTCCACAGTGCTTTGCTTTGCCCGTGTGATCAGTGTCACTACAGCTTGTGGGAGCCCCCAATGTCCTCTAAATTAGATGCATCCTTGCTAAACCAGCTGTGAAACACGCTTGTGCCTGAAGAGCCTCAGGGAAAAAGTTTAAAAAAAACCTACAAAAATTGCCACCAACATGAATAGAAGCCTTTTCCAAAGAATATTAAAGGAGAGCTAACATGGTTTTCACATGCTGGGTGGGGAGGGCTGAGTCAGCTTGAGGAAGTGGTTTTCTCTACACCACCTCAAACCACTCAGCCTTCTCTCAGAGAGAACAAACTAATGCTAAAATATATTCCTTAGGCTTTGGTACATGCACTTTCTCTGTTTGGATTATATTCCCTCCAGTTATCTGCTATCAGAAAAACATCTCAGCAAGTGGCAGAGCACAGCCAGTGCTGGAGGGCATTGTCTGGACCCTGCTCCTGTGTGCTGGGCAGCAGAACCCATCAGTCACAGCTCTCTCCAGCCTCTGCTGACCCTGAGAAGAATAAAACATTTGTCATTGCTTGGAGGATTTCTCAATACACCTTTGCTGTGGCCAGGGCTTCACCTGCCAAATGGTGTGTTGCTGGGTGCTGGGATTTTGTTAAGCAAAACCATTTGTTGCTTTTAAAATAACAACTTGAAGAGTGGGTGGTGGAAAAAAAAAAAGCCAAAACCCCAAACCAATCAACCAACCAACCAGCAAATAAATAACAAAGCAAAAAAACAACAGCAGCAACAACAACAACAACAAACAAAAAAAACCCACCCCAACCAATAAAAAGGCTCCCAATCAAACAAAAGAAAACACATTGCTGCATGTGATTATTCTGCAATAAAATAGTTGCTGGCATGGTACCACCAAAGACACAGCAGCTGAAGGGCAAAACAACATGAAAAGCCAGACACCAACCAATTGCCAGACAAGAGTCATTACTTGTGCACTTTTGGCTTTATTTTTCTGGGGACAAAAGGCTCTATAGCTCCATGAACTATAAATTTTCACACCAGGTTGCCATTGCAGGTAATCCCCTTCTGTTAATGAAAATACACTGTTCTAAACTTGCCCAACACCAGGAACTCCCACTGCTTTACAGCAAGCAGCCACAGAGAGGACAGCACTTGGCTTCTCCAAAGGCACTTGTCACCTCCCCTGGACCTGTGCAGCCAGGCTCTGTGACTCCTGCCCAGCTCCCAGGGGTCCAGCTTTGCCTGTCCAGCCTTAGGAGGGATTTCCCTCAATAGTGCCATCCCCATCCCCTGAGCACTCACTTAATGGCACCCGTGATCAGCAGCACAATGTCCTGTCCGTGGAAGTTTCCTGCTTAAACTGCAGAAGGTAGAGAAGGAAACTGATGAAGTGACCTCTTTAAAATCAAGGAGAGCCACGAGTAAAACCACAGCTCTGCCTAGCTCTGTGCTACAGATTTATTCTTGGAGCCACAGACCACAGCATTAAGTTGCTTGACTTAAAAGACTATGTGGATGCATAAGAACAGCAACTCTTTCTAGTTCCCTTTTGCTATGTAAGATAATCCTGGAATATCTCACATATCCTCGAAGCTTCCTGTCACTTGGCTGGCTCTGCTGTAGGGGATACTTCTGATTATCTGCTTACCACCTTTCCTGGTGCTCAGGACAGATAGTTTGGGTTGTGAATTATTCAGAGTGTTGTGCATGGCGAATGTGAATTTTGTTTGCCATTCTTGAGCTGCAGAGATCCTACATCAGTGCAGTGTAGGAATCAGCTGTGGACACATGGATAACTATGCCTTGCCTTCACTCTGCAAAACTGTGCACTCTCCTAAAACTGACTGAGTGTGGCCCATGTAATGCTTTTGCCAAGGAGAAATGTGCTCACAAAACAATTCCATAAGACATGCAGCCACACTGACATTTGCATATTTGTATGCTTCATTTAAAAGGGCCTGCTATGTGTTGTGGCTTATTTTCCAGGCAGGGCTAAGTCATATTTTCCTAACTCTTCAATTTGTAGCAATTTCACTCTCCCTTAATTCCCTCCAGTTTACAGTGAGCTCTGCTGCTGCAATCCCCTTCCATTTAGAGGAGCAAATAAGTGGCACGGCCCCTTGGAAACTGTTACCACAGGTATTCAGGAAATAGCTGGCAAGAAGGCTGCTGCAGTTCACAGCCCCCTGGGGCAAGCACAAGATTGGCACAGCGCAAAGCCAAGCCAAAAAAATTCATAAATACAGATGAAAAGAAAATTCAGCATAATCCTTTTCCAAAGGCGATCCCTGGTGAATGTGGGAGATGACAGGCTGAGTGCTGGCTCGGCTTTCTGCTGACACTGGGGTGGCTGATAAGGCTTTGGCAAACCAGCAGCAGGGAATTAGCTGTGCCTGCAGAGACCTCCAGCAGCATCTCACAGAACCCGAGCAGCAAATTCACTGCCTGGAGCAGCACTGCAGCACCTGAGAAACAGAGCTGGGCAGCTCTGCTGAGCCAGGGAGAGGCTGGCATGGAAAAAAACTGCAGAAACTGCTGATTGTGGCTGCAAGCCAATCCAGGAAAGGGTATGGCAGAACCATGGTGAGCACCTTGTCTGCAAAGTGCCACAACCCCTCTGCCAGGCTGATTGTCCTGCTTTTAAACCCCACTTTCTTTCCTCTCTTTGCAAATCAGGCTCTGGCTCCCACATATTGGACACTGCATAGTCTCTGGTTATGCAGTTTCCTTAACACTTCACAGCAGATAGGTTTGTTATTTTTTTCCTATATCCTGGTTTCAAACAGGAGTTTCAGCTTCTAGCCAGGTTTATTTCTAACAATAACAGCCAGATCCTTGTTTGCTGTGGATGATTATCTCCAGAGAAAATAAGGATAAAACCCAATTGAAGGTGATCTTTCAGGGAGCAGTATGATCTGACATCCAACTCAGGTCTAGTTAGGCCAAGATTTGAAGAGTTTGGGGTAGAAATTATGCATTCAAATTTCTGTCAATATGGTACTTGACTTTTAACCATAGATGTCTGTGAAAATTCAAGCACTCTTAGACTGCATGATCTTTTATCACTCATTATTTTAAATATCTGTTGCTTGTTATTTCCCTTTTTGGTTTCTGTGTAGAAACAATTCTAAAGAAACTCCCCAAAATCAAGTTAGTACAAACCTATGCAAGCTCCTAAGTGGTCACAGTGATTTCAATGGAAAGACTCCAGCTGACTTCATGGGAAGCTGAATCAGGTCAGTAATGAAGGCTGTGAATTCAGGTTCAGTTCAGGCACACAGAAGTTCAAAGGCTTGTCTAGATCTGTTGAATAAATGAAATCACCAAGACTTTTGCACTTTGCAAGAGCAAACGCTACCCTAAGAGTCTTGAAAATGAGGATACTGCAAGACTAACCCTCTCACAGCACTGCTGCTACACTGAGAATTGAACCTAGAAAGGCAAAAAAGGGACCATTTGGCATGGAAGTGAACACAATCTCAAAAAGAGGATTTCTTTTTTTCCCCCCTTTCTGGATGCTCATTGTTATTTTGCTTCCTTTATGGCATTCACTCTTTTCATCAGGAGAAACAGTATGCTCCTCTCTGCTTTCTCCTGTTCTAGCCTTGCTCCAAATTACAATCTTAGCCACATATATTATTAGTTACATGTCCATGGCAATCAGCTCCTGTCCTCAACAAAAGGTTTCTGCTCCCCTATTAACAATATTTCATTCCTGCAAAGATAGATACAGGATGACAAAGGCATATGAAATAATGAACAATGCCATGAAAGCCCCTTGGATTTTCCTATTCTGCCCATAGAACAGGACAAGAATGAGGAGACATTTCATGAAATTAGAAAGGCTGCAAAGGCTGCTACAGATTAAAGAGAAGACTTTTCCTCTTTAAACATGGTTTATAACCAGTCTGTGAAATTAACTGCTGCCTACTCAGAGCAGGGGACGAACAAGATCATATTTTCTGTGTCCTTTTTTTAATGTGGAATCTAGTGACATTCATATCATCAAAGCTCATTTTGAAATAAAGTAGCAAGGAAATATTTTAGTTAAAATATGAAACAGGAAGAATTGGTCTCCATAAGGCCCTTGTGGGAACTTTTGATTTTCTGACTGGATTAAAAATGTATTTAAGAGAAGGAGGCTTAGAATAAGATGCTTGAAAGACATTCCCCTGGAGGGAAGGGTGAGATGCTGAGCCAACAAGCCAAAGACCTTCAGATGTGTAGGTGGAGGGGCAGCTTTGTCTATCCCACAGTGGGAAGGATGGCAGGGCCAAGTCAGAATTGCCTTGCTGAACTGAGGCACAGGGTGAGGATCAGGAGCAGCAGGCACAGGGACACTGAGCTGGCACTGCCTGGGCCCAGGGGGGACAGAAGGCAGAGTGTTGAGCCTCTGTGTTGCAGAGCACAGCTCTGTCCAGAGGCAGCCCAAGCCCTGCACTGCTCTGTGTGCTGCAGTTTGCCAGGCAAACCCAGCAGTGCCACAAATATCCCTCAGGAATCTGCACTGTGCTACACCAAACACCAAGCCAAGCACCATTAATTAATAAAATTAAAGGTTGTCTTTCTCTCAGTAAAGGTATTGGTGAAGTTATGCTCAGCTCCTGCTCTGAGCTTGTTTTTGTGGCTATAAATCCCCAGTGCTAACTTTTGGTTTGCTTCATGCTACTCCTGGCACTGCTGGGCATCACCTTCTTCCACCCTGGCACAAGCAGCTGTCCTGGCTGCTCTGTCTGGACAGTGGGACAATACAAACACTGTGCTGGACTTTAGCACCAGTTCCCTTTTGTTAGATTAAAATCTTGTGGTGTACAACTCAAAGATTCAAAAGCTCGTTGCAGTGGCTTAATATCCACTGGCAAAATTAAAAGTGATAAGGGATGTTAATCTTCATGCTCCAGGGTATAAACTAATTACCATCTGGAGTCACAGGAGGAGATATTCCTCTATATACTGATACAGCCTTTTGCTGTTGCCTGGGAAAATGATGAGTTTGGAAGAGGCTGTTCCTCTCTCTGATGCATTGACCTTTGTCAAAGACTGGATTCTCAGCTAGTGGATCAATGGCCTATTTTGGGATGACATTCCTGTGTTGATATATCACCTTCCATTCAAACCCATCCATTTGATTTAACATCCATTAGCAAGGTAATGCCCCAGAGCCTTGTATTTGTCAAATTGTTTGTTTACCCTTTTTATTCCGGAGATCAGTGCAATCTTACATGCAAAGTGCAAGTGGACACACTCATGGCTCTGTAAGTCCCTCTGCTCTGCAAGGTTCATGTTCTCCCCGTGCCTTTTGGAGGCAGCAGCACTGGTGGCACTGGTGCAGACCTAAGCCTTTTATCAATGAGCAGCGTGGCAGGTCTATTTGTTTGAGCCCCTGCTGACACCCACACTCTCTGTAATTCAGTCTGACAGATTGAGGCCATGTTCCAGATCTCACAAAAGAAGCAGAGGCGGGTATTGATTTTTATGTTATTGTTGGTGATTTGCTGCTTCATTCCTTCAACAAATGTAAAAAAAAAAAAATAAAAAAAAAATTAAAAATAAATAAATATATATATATATCTACATGCAGTAAACAGGAAGGTCACAGCTGCAGGTTGGCAGAGCACACAGTGCTGTTCCCCCTGTTCTCCTCTGTCTCTCTGATTCAATGGGCTTGTTCCACAGACCTTGAGCAGCAATACTGGATAAATATGAAAAAACTGCCTATGGTGCTGCTTACAACCCAGACGGACTCAGGAGAAGCATCTTTCACACTGTGACTTTGAGTACTGCTCCTGAATCCCCAATCAGAGTAATGTCTGCATTTGCATTTCTTCCTGCACTAACTCTGGCATGGAGAGACCCTTCAGGTCCATATGGAAAGCAGCCCCCTCAGCACACTATGCCCAGGCTGAGCTCTAACTCACCTCAGGTATCATTTGTGAGCCCCCCACCCAGTGCAGATCCCACAGATGTGCTGAACACTGCTGGCCACATCCCCTCACTGCTCCAGGCACCATGAGGACAGCTCTGACCAGCTGCATGCCCATCCTGGGCATCTGCTGCATTTGTCTGGCAAGCTGCACATCTTGTAGCACCTTAGACCTGATGTACAAACATGCTGAGGTATCAATCTCCCATCCAAACCAGCAGAACTCAAACACTCAATCCCTTCCCTAATCTACTCCATTGGTTCCTGTGCTTCTGGGAGCTTTCTAATCTCCAAGTGTACTAAAATAAACAAAGGATAAATCTTTATGGGTCTGATGCTTCTATTATACATCATCCTGAAGTGTTCAGGATTTCCCTTTTTGCAGCTAATTCAGGAGAGAAGCTGTGCAGATTCAACTTTGAACTTCTGGACAGGGTGTGCTTCCAGGTGTGGAAATCAGCCATTTGTAGTAATTCTCAGTAACTTATTATCAGTGTCTTCTGATTTCTCTTAGAACATACTGAATGCTGCTTTGTATTTAGCACTGTGTTAAAAAACCCAAACAAATAAAACAGGCAGTTTTAGTTGCTCAAGTTTGAGAGCTTTTGTTTCTTGGGGAAGTGGGATGACGTGGAAAGGCTGGACTGCCCCCACATATCCTCAGTGGAGCAGTGGATATCAAACACTGAACACTTTAATGGTGTATTGATGTCTCCAACATAATTGCAAAATATATCAGAGATTTTTAAGCAGCCTTTCAGACTTTAGGAGAGAGCAGTAATATCTTGGTGCTGTGAGCAGAGCCATTTTCACCATCACAGGGCTTTGACAACCAGCTTCCTACACAGTTTGTCATGCTGAATGTCACTAATACCATCTGAATGCTGATACTGTTCTTGACTTTTTGTTATGTTGCATGTAAAGATTTTATGTATGAAATTTAGAAAAGGCATTGATAAATGAATAAAAATCTTTGGAGAGGCTACTGGAAAAACTCATTTAATATCACACTGAGGTCTGTGCTGTGTTAGGCTTCAAAAATATTTTCTACCCTTTTTATGAGCTCAGTGAAATTGCAGTGATTGCTCTTAAAGATGACTGAAAAAACCCAGTAAATTCCTGGGAATATTGACATAAATCTGGAGTAACTTTGTTGCTTCTGATGGAGCTACCTGTGCATTACTGGGAGTGTTATTCAGCCCAGGGATTGTGTCATACCTGCACTTACCAGTAAGAAGAAATACAGCTACTCAGCTTAGTGCATGTGTTTCCACTTTCTCTGAAATCCTTGGCTTACTTGCCAAAACAAGTATTTTCCCTTCTCCATGAGTGTTGTGCAATACCTTCTTCTGGCTCTGGCTCACAAGGAGCATTTTCTGCTCTCCCAGAGGATGAGAAAGGAGCCAGCAGAGGGGAAACCTGCACCTTCATGGGTCACTGCTGAGCCAGAGGGAAGCTGGACCACCAAAACCAGCAGAAATCCTCATTTCTCTTGCTCCTGACATTGCTGGCTCGCTGTTCTTGCAGGGCAGCCTTGCTCCCAGCACTGCAGGTGGAGAGCAGCAGGGCAGGTCCCTCTGTGGCCATTCTGCAGCAGGGGCTGGGCTTAGGGCACCTGGGAGGGTTTGCTTTCACCACTTACAGCCATACACATTCTGCTGCCTTTTTAAACTTTTGCATTATTATTTTTAACATTTACATGCTTTCAAGGAGGCAAATCTATGCTCTCAGCAGGACTGGCTCCTCTTTGAGAGGCATCATGTTTACTTGCCACAGAGCCAGTTCTTCTGTTTTGGGCACCCTGGCCTGGAGGTGATGGCAGTGATGGGGGCACAGCACTTTGCACCTAAGGATGCTGGCACATCGCTGAATGCAGCTCATTAGCCCTCCTGCAGCCCCGGGAAAGGGAAGGTGTGACTTTGCTCCCTTCCATTAACTGTGCCAAGAGGTCACTGCAGAGGCTGGAGAGGCTGGGAGGGGCAGGAGGAACAAGCAGAGAGCCCCAGCACCAAATATCAGAGCAGAGAGATGGGAGGAGACATGAAGGCACAGAGAGGTGAAGTGACTGACCCAAGGTCAAAGCAAAGCAAATCACAGCTCTCCTGAGTCCACCCTGGAGCTCTGTGATACCCCAAACAAGTTTGCCATAAGTGAAAGAAATTTGGCAGCATTTCATTGTGCACAGCTGTAACTGTGTCATGGCAAATGTCGTGGTCTTATATGGGATATTACTTCTTCACAATACCCATGTTATCTAGTAGGAATGCCCTACAAATGTTATTCATGGTGCACCTCAGGAGCTTGATTAATAAAACATAAATGGAACAAATACACAGGCACGGTAATGGAGAAGGCTGTGGGACTTCAGCTACCCTAGGAACTTTTCCATTTTTCTCACAGAAACTGTTTCCACAGGTATTTTGATTTAAATTGGGCAGGAAGGGAGGGAGGAGGAAAGTTTAATCAGAAGGTTGTTAACAAATTACTCAATAGTGGTGAGCAGCATCACTACTCACAGTTTCATTCACTATGTGTCTTTCCTACAGATAAATTGTTCCAGGACTATCTGGAAAAGGGAGAGGGAGAACAACAAAGACCACTAACATGTACAATATTTAATTTTTTACTTTGTTTTGGGAAAAAAAAAAAAGTTTCTGGGAATTTTTTCTTTGCTGGTGTATTTTTACAAGAAGTAAAAACCTTACACTGGTATAAAATAGGATCTAATGTAGCATTTACACCTAATTATCACACAATTTTCCTCATTGTTGGGAGCTTATGAGAAAAATGTTAGAAGAAGTTGTGCTAACTGAAAGAAGCAAAACCATGGAAACACTTTCTGCTGTAATGGATACAATCACCGATACAATAGACACAATCATCTATCAATTAAGCAGTTGAAGAGCTGTCAGCTTTGTCTTTTGACTTCTCTATCCAAGATCTTATCTTTCAGCAAGAAGATCTAGCCAGAGATAAAAAAAAAAAAAAAAAAAGAATAATATTGTTCATCTTGGTGCAGCGCAAATTTGTCACCCTAAAGAGAATTTTCTTCCCCAGATTAACTCTTGCGAAGCCACAGGAAGAGGTGCAGGATGTCAGAGAGGTAACACAAAGCAAGCCAGCTCCTTTTGCTTTTCCCTGCCCACACTGCCCTGACAGCAGAATAATTCACAACAGGAGAGGAGCCAAGTGCGGGAGTGATGGCAGGGGCTTGGCAGCTTGGTAAAAGGGATTTTGGGGTGAGTTTTGGTAAACAAGTGATCTTCAACAGCATTCCTGCACTCACAGTTGCATTGCTGACAAGGCAGTGGATGCCCCCAGGAACCTGGAGGAGTTTGGTGGCAGAAAGATTAATGTCTGAAACATGTGCTTCATTATACTATGGTATAATAATGGCTGCACAGGTTATTTTAATCAAAAATAAGGTTGGTTTGTTTGTTATTCTAAATAAAACCCTCACTCAAGGTCAATAGTAAATACCTGCAATACCACAAGTGGCAGAAGAGATGGAGGAAGCTGGCCCAGAATACAAACAGCATTGTAACTAGAAGCAAATTAAGAAGTGCTTATAAATTGATAGTGTTAAAGTCTGGGGAACAGTAAATGAGGAACACTCCAGTCAGTTATAGAAAGACTTAGATCATTTAGAAGCTAATAGCAAAGACAGTTCAAAGCTGACAAACACAGAATAATGAGGATTTTTAAATATCGAATACTCTCTGTGAATCTTAAAATGCACAGATTAAAAAGGTAGGGAGCTCCAAAGAGACAACCTGAGGGTTGTTTTGGGGTTTTTTTCTGTTCTGGAAATGAAGAACAAAATGCAAGGTCTTTCTTGGGAACAAGTATCTTAAGTAAGTGCCCTTACACTGGGGAGAAGTTTAACCAAAACATTTAAATTGTTTAGTAGGTAGCATAAAATCTAAGGAGAACAGCAAGAATAATTTAGAACAAAATTACTTGAAATCAACAGAAGTAGGCATCCTGGTTAGTAATGTATTCTTTTCAATTGTAGTAAGCATCTAAATTCCTTTGCAGAAATGGTCTTCAAGCAATTAGAAGTCACATTTTGTATAGAAGTCAATGTACTAAGGAGTTCATTTGTTAAATCATCCTCTACAGTGAGACTAAGGCTTCTGAGTTGCTTTTGTTCTTGGGAAAACACCACTTGGTGCCCAAACACAGTCCCCAAACCCAGTCCATAAAAATCACACCCTCCAGGTCATTCTGCCTGACCACACTTCAAATTCAAACACACTCCATGTGAATGTTCAGAGAGTAACTTTCAAAGTCTACAAGATCCTATTGCTCATAACAGAACCAAGCAGATCTACCTTTACTGGTCAGGTGTTTAATTAGGTATTCTACTGTTTTTCTTGTTCCTAAAATCATGTTTTTTCCCAAATGAGAGAGCTGACACGTAGCTCCCAGCACATCCTGGCTCTTAGGTGGCTTTCCCAAAAACATAAAGAGCAGAGTCTCTTTCAGAAAAGTAAAAAAGGTACAATTTTCACAGGGTCTTCTGCACTGTGAAATCCTGCTCTGGAGCTAACTCACACCTCTCCAAGCTGACCAGCCTCCCCCTACATCCCAGTGACATCTCTGAACAGCTCCAGTGCTTCATTAAAGCACTAAACTGCTTCCAGACCCACAGCCCTCCTGGCTGAGCAAAATACAACCAAGATAGTGGTTGGTTACTGTATTTTAAATAACACTGATGAAAACTTTACTGAGCTCCTCCACACAAACTTGGCCAACAAACATCATTAAGCTTTGCTTAATAATCTTGTAGCATTTGGCAAATATACCACTCAATAAGTGTCTTACAAATTTAATAATTTAATTTTAAAACTTCCTTTGAGATATGCAGTTCTAAGGGCGAGCATGTATTTTATTATAAGATATGAAAAAACCCCAGTCAAACAGAGTAAGTGATTAAAAGACCTCAGAAGCTTTAAATAAAAAGGAGAGGGGGTGGAAAGAAATGAAAAAAAGTCAAGCAGACCTATTGAACACACTGGAAAATGGTGCTGAAAGTTGCCTGGATATGGAATTTTGAGCCATTTTTTGGGCTAGACAGGGTCAGGTATTTAATGGCAAGTATGCCTGTACTGCTTTGTTATATATACATGAGATATATCTCAATACCAATACAATCAATCAATCAATAAGATACAGGGCAATTTTTTGAGAATTTCACACTCCTCTAGATATAGTCTTGTAGGTACTGAGAGGACTATGGTAAAAAAATCTGTGCTGAAGTCATGAAGGGAACTATTTCCCATCAGCTAGTCAGCTTGTTCTTATTATGTAGACCAGAGAACCTGAACTGGAAGAAGGATAATTAAGTAAAGCACCTTTTATTCTGGATCAACTGGTGAAAAAGCACGTGCAGTAATAGATGTAAAGAATGGCTGACCAAGCTGTAGTATGGTAGATTAAAAGCAAGAGGAAATTAACCTGTAATTGTTAGAAGCACAAAATGTAATTCCTATGAAGTTTCAAAATTCAAGAAAGGAATGAAATAAAGGCACAGAGTAACATGTCCTTCCAATTCATAAGTGAGTCACTGGAGAACAGATTAAAAGTTAGGTATTGAAACTGAGAGGAAGAATAAGTAGATTTTTTTACAGTTGCCTTCAAGAAGAGAGAGTTAAACTAAAAATATAAGATTAAATAGGCCAAGTATGTAACTGCTGCTGTAACATCACATTTAGAAACCTCATTGAATTAAATAGATACAGAATAACAGAGATCCGGTGTTGCAGGTCTGTTGTGTCACTTTCTGTGGCCCTAACACCTCTCATTGAACCCTAATGAGCCATCTCCTCTCACCCACACAGCACAGAGCATCCCAAATGCTTTGTCCAGCTTCTTGCCATTGACAGGCAGCCCCTTCCCAGAAATTATGATGATGCAATGCAAGGATCATAGTAGGATGGAGGAGCATGCCAGGAAGTCAACACCTTTTCCATAAAGGAAAACTCAAGGATAAAACCTCCATTTATTTATTTATTTGTTTTTAATAGGAAAACCTATTTTTTTCCCCCAGTAGTAAACAGATGTTTTGAACTTTTTCAACATTTAGGTATTATCCAAAAGTTTTTTAACCAGTTTTGCTCTAACAGACAGAAATGAAAACTGACACAAAGACATCACCCCATAACTCAGGATCTGCACCTTACCATGTGAAAAATATTATTTGCTGAGCAGCATCCACACAAAGGACTTTCATTTGCAATATCTTGTCCAGGTAACCCGCCCCTGGCAGCCTTACAATACTTCAATTTATAATCCTCAGAAAGCTGAAGGATGCCTTTTGAATATCCCTGAACTGGTGCTGGTCTGTGTGAAATCAATAGGCAACATTCATTTAGCTGGAGGTTGAATCCACGCCAGTTCTGACTGAACTGGAAGGTCAAATAAACACAGATATTTCAAGATTAAGGTTTGGGAAAATTAATTGACCTTTCATATGCTTCTCTAAAATTAATCTTTAGTTCTGGGACCAAATAATGGGAGCTGGCTCTCTGCAGAGACTAAATCACGTTGCTGGCACGTGAAGTTACTGTCCATGCTTGAATTTGAGGAATGATGCCATCAATGACTAAGCACAGACATAAACAGGCTCTGTGGTTTCCCCACAGTCATTCATGTTTTCCAACCAGTGCTTTTGGAGGAGAGAAAGGCAGGGGTCTTGTCCTGTGCTGGACAAATAAATAAATAAGTGATTGTCATTAACAAAGCTCTGCCTGCTGCTGCATTTTTATTTGGCATTAGTACATGTATGTGACAGACACAGTCCTTGCCCAGAAGGGTTGGCCTCCTAAATAACAAGGGATGGAGATGAAAAAGCAAAAATATCCTGCCCCTCACCCTTGGCCTTGGTCAAACACACTCATGGAAGCCACCCCTGGTCTCCTGGCCTGGGATGTGCACCTCCCTCTCAGCACAGAGAAGAAAAGGATGAGCTCTCTCTTCAAGGAGAAATCAGCCCCAGTTGCAACAACTCAAAATTCCTGAGTGAAGAGGCACTCTCTGAAGCTGAGCCAGGCACGAAGGAGAGAAGAAAAGCAGTGTACACAGTAACTGTTTCACAACATTACTTCAAAGTTTCTCCAAATGATCCAATTTTTATGCTATTTATCTGTGCAAGAAGGAAAATACAGCTCACCTGAGCAGATTATAGGGTTGCTGCAGGATTAAGACTTTAAGCCAGTCTTGTCATATTTTATTAGGCATAACCTAAGAACACACTGGTAAGGCACAAACTGCATCATTGCTAGGTAACGTGAGATTTCTCAATTATTATTATTCCAGTCATCATCGTGCTAGAACATGTAGAGATTTAAAAGGCAAATACCATAATTATACCCACAGGAGGGGCGTGTGCAGGGGTGTCCTTGCTGGGTTCACAGGTACACACTCCTGGCAGGTCTGATATGAAATGGGTTTTTTTAAAGAAAGTGCAGCAATAATTCAGATTTCCATTACCATTTCCTTCTTGTAAATATGCAAACCAATGCATTAAGTATAGGTGGACTTATCCCATCTCATTTATTTTAGAGATCCTAACAAGGCTTTTGATCATAATCTTACTGAGATTTGAGGTCTGGGTGGTGAAGGGAGAAACTCACTTTTCCTATTAATAATCAAGTATCTCTAGTTGCAATTCAGTGTCTCTATTTGAATGAAATTCAGGTCAAGAAGCTGTGAGAAATCAATGAAACTGTGTTTCAATGAATTCCTGAAATTTTGGATAAGACTGCATTTGTGCAGAGCTTAGCCCTCTGCTGCCAAAGGCACAGGTTGTGTCCAAGAAACAAAAACAAGTAAATAATTTCTCCTCATCTTCCATGACCAGCAAATCTGCCCAAAGCCTGATCCCAGCACTTGGATACTTCTAAAAAAGGGAAATATGCATTTTCCAGTCTATTGTGATGCCAGTCAAACCAGCAGTTCTGCCCATACCCACTGCTGCCCTTGTTCTTCCCTGCTGTTTTTAAATAGTTTCAGTCAATAAAATGCATTTTCCCCCCTTTAATGTATCTCTCTGTTGACTTCTGAGTGACCCCAAATTGGAAAAGTATTGGAGCCATTTAACATTTCAAGTAGAACAGCTGCCCAGACCAAATTCTACTGAAGAACAAGTGAAAGAGTTTAAATCACTCCAGCTGGGAATATTAAAAGATCCCTACAGTAGAAGTCCTGCTCCTGGTCTGTGAACATTACATATATGACATGTTAATGAAAACCCTAAAAATAAATTAACTTGGATTTTAAAGGCCTTTGCATCCCTGAAAACCAGCTCACCAAAACAGTGCAGTTTGTTATCTGAGCAGTTAACAAACAGCAGGAGCTCACAGCCTGGGATGGCCATGGAAGAGTCTGGAGCTGTTCTGCTACAACAGGAGGGGAATCAGGGATAATTACAGGCTGAATGAGTTGCATAATACAGTGTGCATCCTCAGCAGTACATTGTGTCCTGATTACCAGCACAGAAGTTAGAGCTGCACTGATATTATGGTTTAAAATTCAGCTGTCTGGGGTTTTTTTTTTTTTTTTTTTTTTTTTTTTTCTTTTCTTTTTTTTTTTTTTTTTTTTTCTCTAAGGGACTGAATGCAAGAGGCAGAAACAACCAATTCCAGATATGAACAAAAATAATTGGTCAGGGGCTGAGAAAGAATTGTATTGTCTTCTGGCTGGTAGTCTGACAGCCACAAATTTCTGTGTAGCTCTGTGTCTAATAAATAGGTGGATAGGCCTTTGAACATTAGGATGCCTCTCCTAAGCTCTTCATTAACAGCTTTAAATGTCAGGACACTGCTCTCCTATTGTTTCTGAGGGGTCAGGAACCTGTTTTCAGTGGTTGCTACCCATGGGATAAATAATGTCAGGTCCTGGCAAAAAGAGAAAGGATGGAAAGAAAGAAACAGCTGCTCAGTCTGATGCTCAGAGGCTGCAGGAGGATGGATTTAAAATGAATGTAACCTGCCATGTGCTAAAATGTCCAAACAGGCTTTGGGTTCAGTTCCAGATCTTCAGAAGGAATGTTTTCAATCATGTCTTCACAGGGGTTTAAGACTTCCTATCAGCCTACTCCCAAAATGATTTTCCTATTCTCACCCTCTAGACAGGCTTGTCCCTTGCTGAACATCCTCTCTTCTGGAACTATCCCCACCATCTGGACAGTTTGTCACAACCATTTTCATTTGGTTTTCATGTAATTTCTCAGTGTACTACATTGAAAATGGATTAAACTAATTTACTTCCTTCTTATGTTAACAAACAATTCTTAGTGAAGTCATGTCTTCCTTCAAAGACAATTTTTCTTTTCATATCTTGCTGTATGTAAGATGCCCAAAGAACTTTTCCCAGATTTCATTATTTAATCACTTCTGATGGAAAATCAAAGGCATAAAGGACTGATAAAGCTGAATTTTCCTCAGAAGCAAACATCAAAATGCCCCACCATTGGTTTGGCACAGACATGCAGGTTCACCTGTGTATTCAGATCCAGGTGTGTGCATGTACACAGATATACACTCACTAGTGTTCACCTTGCACTTATCCTCTCCAGAGCAATTCTTCTGAAGGTATGTGCTGTGTATGGTATTCAGGTTGATGTATACAGCACAGAATTTTAATTTTCATTCTGAATTAATTAAGAATTAATGACTACTTAGAGTGCTAGTCATGTCTTAAAATGCTATTTTTCTCAAAGGAAGGCAGTGGCAGAATAAGTCAACTCTGAATAGTACAATTAGATGCAGCTTCATGAAAAGCATGAAGAGTTCAGCACATTAAAGGATATTATTTTACTGAGCATGTTATATGCAGCGAATGAACCTTTTGTATGTCTGCAAACCATTTAAAATTAATTTATTTTTCATTCTGTCTTACATATTGTATTAGAACTTCAGCTAACCAAGTACCCTTCATTTCTTTAGTCATTAAAATTAATATATTACCATACTCTGAAGTAGGGCTGGACTAGAGTTAAAACAGTTTCCAGCATTGCACAGCAGAATTGTTCTGAAGGGATGCAGAACCCTGTGGTCATCATTTCTCCAATGCACTACCAAGTGTTACACCATCCCCCTCTCCATGGCAGGGTAATCAGCACCAAGGAGGCAGCAAGGAATTTTAAAAGAATCCTGGTTCAGCAACATTTCTGCTGTACAGGACTCCCTGTGGGTGTGTTTCTTGGAGAGTGTGAAAAGAAACTTTCAGCTACAAGAGATATTTGCACCTGGGAACGAGCCCCTGAGGCAATCCATCTTCCTTGGCTGAAGGTGAG
Source organism: Erithacus rubecula (assembly GCF_903797595.1). Lineage (NCBI taxonomy): Eukaryota > Metazoa > Chordata > Aves > Passeriformes > Muscicapidae > Erithacus > Erithacus rubecula. The sequence continues at coordinate 6,069,148 of NC_136663.1, forward strand.
GATAAAATGAACTGGGATCCCCAGCACCACGTTATTCCCAGTGCATTCTCCACTGAGGATTATTAAGCACTGACAGTGTGCTTGTCACCCAGGGTTAAACACATCCCACAGAGAGGAATTACACAGGCCCATATGCCACGTTGCCAGAGCCAAGCAAATATTTTTTCAGGCAAATATTTTATTCACAAAATAAAAAGGACTTATTTCTCAGCTGAAACAATTTGCAAATGCAGATCAAATTCATTGAATTGCCTTGGTTTAGTAAAAGAAGGGAAAACAAGCTTCTTAAAAAATGTGCATATTTTATTTGGGTAGTTTGAAACAACAAGTCTCATCTTTCTGTTTTGCATCAGCATTATTTCTTTTGCATTTGGCATAAGATATTCTGAGGTCTCCATAAGCAGAAGCCTTCCCTCCCTACATTTTGGGTCAAGGCTCACTTTCACACAAAATCATTTTCTTAGGTTTGTGGGTAAAGGAGTTGTCTTTATTGGAAAAGGCAGTCGCTGTTATAATTAGAACACCCCAATGTTTTGGGACCTGATCATAATTTAGGTAAGTGTAAAAAAATATTTGTTCAAGTGAAAACTGCAAGGCTAGGCCAATTTTTACGAACTGTGAAACCAAGGTGCTAAAACATGAGCTGTGTGTCTTGGGCAGACAGGAACATGAGGAGAGAAGCAGAAAATGAAAGAACATCCACTGAGATCCTGCAAGAAACAATATCACTGCTTTTCAAAAAGCTTCAGAAATTCCCAAGCCAGCATGACAATTCCCATCTTAAAAATTAGGAACGTTCTTACCCATATTGAGGCTTAAATTTGCTAAGGCTAGGGATGGGATTTGGGTTAATTTAATCTAAGACAATGGGAATTCAGAAACTGTGCACAGAAAACAAGGGCAGCAAGAGACAATCATAATAACAGAGTTCAAAACCCTCCAGGAGATGAACAGATGATGCCAGTCATCAGTGGAAACAAAGGAAAAAAAAAGGAGATGAAATTCAAGGGGAAGATGCATCTTTACAGCTCCAGCTAAATAAAATCTCTAACTCTCCTACAGCGTGTTAATGTTTATTGAGCAACAGAAATACAAAGAAAAATGAGACAGCAAGATAACAGCCACCCACAGCTGTCCTCAGGTTATGCTTGTAGGGATAAAAGATGAAGTGGTTTAATACCTTCTAATAAGATTGAGTCATCCCACCTCCTCTCAACTGTGGCCTTGGGATCAGCACAATGGGAACATCCTCACCCCAAGGATACCTACAGCCACAACTTCCCATTGTGTGAGCAGAACACCTGGGAGGGAAATCAGATATTTCTGCATCAATCTGCACTTATGAGAGGGATGGTGTGAGGTGGGAGCCTGGCAGAGCACAGGATCCACTCTGCCAAAGAGAGGAGCCCTCCTCACCCTACAAACCCATCACAGCCAGGACTGGGGCCCTGGCTGCACAGCCTGAAATACAGACACTGAAATACTTGGACAGCAGTGAGGGTGCAGCCACAAGCACAGGACAAAGGAGAATCTGCTACAAAAGCAGAATCTATGATAGTCACCTCCTTTATCAAGTGGATCCCCAAACCTCACTAACACCATTTATCCACACCACCTCATCCATGTCAGTCCTGGGGCTTGAAGTCAGCAGGAAAGGTACCTGCAGATCTCATTTTAATTCATGCTCACAAAGTCCAGAAACACCAGATATCACTGTTTTCACTCCATCCTGCTATGCATGGGAACATAAATTTTGTCCTTCTATGATACATCTGATACATTCCTCAAGAACCCCTGCTTATTAAGTAAAAGGGGGGGGAAACAATTTGCAGGAAGAGCAATTAGTCAGTGCTTTCCTTAGATATTCTCACTTGGAAAAACCTCTCCGCCTTTTCCCTCCCACCTCTCTGGAGGCTGAGCTCTGACAATAGCACTGCTTGTTTCCTTGTACACTGAACTAGAATGTGGGACATCACACAGCACTTGCATGATTCATGAGGAATACAACACACATCTTCCCTTTCATGAGCAGCAGTATATTCTTGTCATTTTACAGATGCAAAACTGAGATGCAAGAGGATTAAAAGGGGAAAAAAATTCCCTTTGTTCCTTGCATTTTTAGGATAATTACTTCCCACAAACATGAAATTATGACAGGGCCTCAGAAACTGAGCCTTTTGGTGGCTGGTGGAGGTGGCTCAGCTGAATGGGCTCCTGTATATCCCTGCAGCAGGGAGGGCAGACTCAACACCAGAATCATTAGGGACCAACCTCCATGGGGCTGGGGGCACATTGTCTGGCACATTCTCTGTTTGGATACTAGGAAAGCATCTCCAGAAGCTCCCCCATGGCTTCACTCAGCATGAGGGATGGCTGTGAATGAGAGGTTTGGTGTTCCCAAAGCAGGCAGCCCCTCTTTCCATAGGTCAGGCTGTGGTGTCTTTGCATTCTGCCACTCCATTATTCCTCCAAGGATATCAGGGCATGTTACCAGCTTCCAAGGAGCAAACACAGTCCCTCCCTTACAGGCGACAGTGTTGGAGTGAATGGCTCCTAAATCTCTGCTGTTTGAAATCTGGAGTGTAACTTCTACTTTCAGCCCAAAGGATTAAAACCTGGTGTGATTAAAAAGAGTAAAAGCCACAGTCATCCTCTGCCATGATGGAAAATCAGTAAATATTGAAAAATGCATGTTCCAGTTTGGGTCCTTAAACAAAGAACAATACAAGGTTTGTGATTTTAAAGGGTCTATTCGAATTTATTTTATCCTTATTCAAATTCTCACCCCTCAGTCCTACTCACTGATAAGTGGCATTGGCAGCTCCTCTGAAAATGTGTCCTGAAGAAGAGCTGGAAGCAGCAATATAAGCATGAAGATTTATTATCAGATTTTGACTTGAACTGGATTTGTCACTCTTGTCCATGACAGAGAGGATAATCTGAGAATGGCAGAAGGAAACAGATCAGAAGTAGGGAAGAATGTTTTGTAACTTGTTTGCTTTTCCTTTCTCTCCTTTTTTCTTCCTCTCCTCCATGATGATATGCACCCAGAGACCAGTTCCACAGCTCTCCAGACCCATCAGAAAAGTTCCTTTGTCTCCAGCACAGAGTTAGCTGAAGTGATTGAACTGAAGGAATGTAGATACAATCATTTATGGCACATGAAGAAACATCTTAGCAATACCAGAAACTATTTGATGAAACTTCACTAAAAACATCAACATTCATCAGTGTAAAATAAATTCTTAAAAGGAAGGAGAGAAGAAAATGAGACCAAATATTTCTGATTTTTAAGTGTATCTGCATTCAATTCATTTGGTTTCAGAAACATGGTTATCAATAGATCAACATAAGCTCCAAGTAAAAAAAAAAAAATCTCACTAAATATGTCCAGAAAAATGTATAGATTAATTTAACCTGGAATGTAATACAATTCTGACTGGGACAGATGGCCAGGTGATGTCAATTCTGGATTATTTCTTTCCTGAAATAGAATCTTATCTATATATACAAGTGTGTTTTCCCTGCACTTGGCCACCCTCCCCACTTTACAACAGGTTTTACAGGATTAATGTAAACTCCTCTTGGAAGCATATTACTCTGTGAAAACCTTGGCCTTCATATTTTCAGAAAGTAAATTTTAGCTATAAGGTGGGGCACAAAAGCATGAGACCTCTAAGGTACTGAAAGCAACTGAGAGATTTCAATTTACAAAGCCTAAAAGCCAACTCTTTGTTTTGTAATATTCTGCCCAGTCTTGATTTCCTGTGCACTGCCTTCATGTTTTCCATCAAGACAAATAAAATGCATCCCCAGACTTAAGTTTTGATAGAACAACTCATCTACAAAACCCAAGGTCAGTGTTAATAATGCCTTGTATGTTTGAAGTGCAGTGGAAACAATTGTGGCAAAACATTCTCCAGCCATGGCTGTGATTCAAACATGAACTGGGGCAAGGCTGACTCAAAACAGATGACAGGAAATAGTGATATGTAAATAACAATAATGTGAGCAGTGGTTCATGCTGTCTGCATTGACAGAAATGTAAGCAACCAGTCCATTGTATTTTAGGAATTTTCCAAGTTTCAACCTAATGTTTTACTATCGAAGAATATTTACCATCTGTGATGTGAAAATTTTAATTGTAATGTCCCATTACAAAGTGTGTTTTTTAATATGGCATTTTTAATAATTTTAGCTGATCAATATACAGATTAATACCACAATCCTTTATTGCTAAATATATTTATATTGATATCAACAGCATGGGACTTTGGGTTTCTAACCCTTTATAACTCAGAAAGCTCTATATTGCTTGATTGTCTAATTCTATAAAACAACAAACATGCAGGAAAGTTGTCATTAATTTGGAAAATAATCTGGAATCCAATTCTTAAATACAATTTATTCCTCAAAATAACTCCCACAGCTTCAAATATTTAAAAACTTTAGTGTTATATCATTCCCTGAGTGAGCTCATTTGAAGTCTTTCTTTTAAAGCAATGTATATTGGCATTGACTACTCTGAAATTAGTTTAAGTTAGATCAGAAATAGACCTATTGCCTATAAAAGGCTTATCTACTATAGATCAGTGGTTAGCTCATGGTTACTGGAAAATATTTCTCCCTCCCTCTTTAATCCTGCTCTAATTGGGTTTTTTTCCTCCTTCTTTAGAAAACAAACACAACACATAAAAGTAAAAACAAGAGACAATTAAACCTTCCCACCCCTATAATTCTGCATCAGGGCAGATTTCAGATACTGTGACCCAATTCCCTCAGACCTTAGATCCAGGAGAAAGACAATTCTTTCAACACAGGTCAAAGATCTATAAAAACAATGTTGCTGGAAGGGGCTATAGCAATGTTCAAAGTCATCCAAGCTCCAATGAAAAAGAAACATTAACCGCCAGATTTAGGATTTTTTTTTTCTGAATATAAGGTAGATGAGAATCTGGCCCAGAATGAGCAACAAATCATTTGTTAATTTCCTTTCAAACAAGAATTGCAACATCTCACGGGTTAAATCTGTTTAAATGTGATTCATTCCACTTTTACTAAAAAGCTATTTTCCATCACCTTACTCCACGTACTTCCAGTTCTGTGTGGGTCTCAGCAGATAATGAAAAATACAAAGGTTTTTTCATTCCTAGGATTCAGGAAGCTGGAGATGTCCTTGGCTCAGAGCACCCAGCCCCAGGTACCTGTTTCCAGCACGTGGCTGGGGCTCCAGTTCCATCTCCCTGCCCTGAGCAGGGGTGATGTGGATACATGCATTGCTTTAACTGTCTTCTTTAGTTGTCTTGGTGATTATTTTTTCAGATACACAATACCTGGAAATATGCTGGGTTTTCCTGATAATACATTAAAATAAATTTGCCTGTAAAAGTAGTGCTGGAGTTTCCATTCCAAGCTGATAGCAATCACATAATCTAGGCCAGAGTTTACATCTGGGGTAGGCCAGCCGAGTGCTATTTAAATCTAAAAATATATGACAATTTATATCAGTTGAGAATCAGACCAGCTGTTTCTAATGGGGTTTCATTTAAAGCAATTAGAAAATGTAAAGTTGGAAATCCTATCATCTCGTTAGTTTTCCAAGGGCTATTATCTAGTCTGTATCTCTTCTAGAGGAGAGCAGATCTTCTCCAATTACTCATTGCTAATTCATATGCCAGACTCCCCAAGCTCTCCCTCCACCACCTCCCAGGACACAAAGAGAAGCTGCTGCATCACCTAGTGGCTGAAATAAAGCCTTCAGAGCAGCAGGGACACTCCTGAGAAAGGGTTTCTTCCCCCAGTGCTTCTGCCTCTCACTTCCATAAAGCACAGAATTACAGAATGCATGCAGTATGTAGCATCTGTGTTGTTTGGGAGGTGCATTTTTTATTTAGACTATTAATATTAATGAATACCTAAATATATGAAAGGAGCCCCTCAGTGGGAATTACCTTTCCTCACAAGGTAGAAAGCAGAAATTACCACACAGAAGAGTCAGGCAGGTCCTTCTCAGTTAAAGGTTCCCCTCCTGACCCAGGCATGGCTGAAGCCACCAGAGCAGAACACAAATGTCTCTCCTCTCAAGCCCAACCCAAGTGCTACTTGTGTCTCACAGGCTATTCACCTAGGGCACAAATTTGGGTGATTTCAGAGCACATTACTGACCCTCAAATCTCAGTCTCCAGGAGCCCCTACAGAAAGGGGGTTCAGCATTATTCTGGATGCAGGTGAAGGACAGAATTTTTCCACCATCACAGTGGATTTGAACAGATTGTTACAACACAGGTAGAAGGAGAACTTGACATACCAGAACTCTGAGTGCAACTACTAAAAATGAAGCTGAATTCCATATCATTATTACTAGAGGAGTTGAATTCATTACTATTATTACTATTATTATTATTATTATTATTATTATTAGATATGACTGAGAGTTTTTTCCTCAAAGTGATTTTCAAGGAGAGAAAAAAAAAAAAAAAAAAAAAAAAAAGTCAATTAAGCAAACCAAAAAACCCCAACAAAATCAGATTTTCCCAGACTGAAATTTGCCTTGGGAAGTACTTGCTGGTCTCTTCTCTCTGTTTAATACTTTGTGGAAGCTGTTAAAGGGAGTGTAGCATGCAATAGACCACATTGCAAAACCATCTAATTCTGCACTTGGACAGAGGCAAGAGACACCTGAACTACATTTTCCATAACATGTTCCCATAACATTTGCACTGGATCTATACAAAAGGTTAAGTATTTCTATACTACAGTGCTCTTCAGAACTCCCTGTTCATAAATTTTTTTCAGTATTTATTTCAGTTCAAGACAGAAACATGGCAGAACATCAGAATTTTCTATGGGTAATGATTTCCAGTGTTGGCATAGCTCAAATAATATTTCTATTTTACAGCACAGGTATTCTCCCAGAATATTTTATGTTTCAGGATGACTCTCAGGATGACAGGACAAGCATTAGAGATTTGCAGACAATTATGGTCTTCTGAGATCTTAATTTTGATAGAACCCAGAGCATTGGTACTAAGTACAAAGTGAGGAACACTCTACCCATTTAAAAACTTACAAGTTATACAATAGAGGTGGTTGGCTTGGTTTTTTGTGACTGCTTTTCTCCCTCTAAGTGATAAAGAAAAGCAAAGAAAACTTCAAGGAACTGTGTATCCTAAAGGAAAATGAAATTCTGCCATAGACAGGCCACAGTATAAAATCTTTTGAGTCCCAAGAGCAGTGCCAAGGAAAGCTTTGTATCTGCACATGCAGGTTGTTAATGCTTGTGGTGTTTCCAAGCCTGGCACCTGGAGCTCCATGGCACATGCCAGACTTTCACAGCATCCCAGGAAAGTGCAGTCTTTGTCAGACACTTCCTCTGATTCATGTTCTCTGCGACATGTGCTTATATCACTGTTACTCTGGTTAATAACCTGACCCTGGAAACTGGAAATATACCACAAATCACCACCATGGAAGAGCTTACGTCTCAACTTCCTGACTGGATTCAAAGTTCAAATGATAAACTCATCAGTGAGTGTACTGCTTTCTGTTACTGGTGCAGAGCTATTAATCTTCCAAAAAGAACTGCAACGACTTACTCCAGATGATAACTTTGTGATGGGGAAAGCAAGAAAAATTGTATGGCAATCACTGCTGACCCCTGCCATTAAAATGCCATTTAGCAACTCTTGAAACCAGGGCTTCAAACCCAGTGGGCAGCTCGCCAGCAAGATCAAAGTCACTGGGAGCTCTGCCCGAGTGAGTTAAGCATTAATAAGTGCCCAAATAAGGCACTTATCCAGAATGCAAATATTTCTTCCTTATTCAGCATGTGGAATTCCCATTGATGTAAATGAAAGCACCATGTGTGCAGACAATGCAAACGATATCTACAGCGTGGATCAAGGGAAGGAATTTTGCCTGCAGTGTTACGAAATCTTAATCATTCAGCCAGCTCAAGAACCCCAGGCTGCAGAGAAAAAAAAAATATTGCACATATTCTGTGTGAGAATCACACCATCCACCATCTCAAAACCTTCTGAACTGGAATAGGGCTGTTTCTCAATTGCCAAGCTGAAGAAGTGAAGAAACTTGATGGGTTTTGCACGGTGACAGAGAATGAGGTTCATCAAATAAAATAAGCTGTTGCTTATTTGTGAATAAAAGTGTCAGGATATTTTTAAATGACCTTAGTTTAGTTCTGTACCTCAGAAATGCAGTGTTTCTAATGCTAATGTGCAGGCACACTGAATTTGGCACCACATTTATAACTCTTTGAACAAGAACACAGTACCCACCTCTGTGTCAGTCCTAGAGGACACAAATACATAATTTTAGTTCACTTCCATGATATGGAAATCAGGAAACTTGCTCCCCTGTGGCCGAGTTTCAGAATTAGGCTTTATTTACAAGTAAATCAAAGCTCAGGCAGATTGAAAGACACATCATTCATAGACAATGATTTTGCTTGCAGACCTAATGGATCTGGACAAATGACAAACTGACTGAAACACATCTGTAACTAAATGGCTGAATGTAATCATTATCATTCATGGAGGTCAGACTACCCAGGCTCCAGCAGTGTTCTTCTGACTGTTAATATTCTTGAAAACGTTTGCAAATGCCCCAAGTTGCATGTTGCTTTCTAGTTGTCATTCACCATTTGCTACTCCCTGTCAAAATGTTTCAGTCATTAAACCAGAGAGCAGAAAATATACCACATGCCCAGTCACACATTGTGAATAATAAGAGTAGACAATTTGTGAACAAACCCAGAATCAGAATAGAATTCATGAAAACAATTTAGCAGACATCTGAATAACAGATCTCCTTGCAGACAACAGCAGTGATTTGCAGGTTGCTTCTTAATTAAAAAGGGAACAGTTAAATCCATCAAGCTTTGTGCTTTGAAAAGTGCTATTATTGTAATCCTAATATTTCATCTATATTTCTGCTTTCAAAGTGGCTTTCAGGAGACTACTTCAATTTACCTTTTTTGACAAAAATAACATTTATTAGGACTTTAAGTTCAAAATGCTTATCGAGAACTCATGGCAAAATACATTACAGGGAATATTGACTGTCTCAGAACAAAGAATTCTAAGTCCAGGAAATGCAAAGAAAAAAGTTAAATATTACAAGAAATCCAAGCATGTAAAGATAAGGAAGAGTTTGCTGGGTTCAGCTTTAATTCTGCCCGTCACAATTTTAAAACACATCCTGAGAACTGACTGAAAAAAACCTCACTGTTCAACATGCACTATGCAAAATGCTTGGAAGGCTGATCTCTCTCAGAGCCTTTTCTCTTCCTGAACCAGCATGCAACCATTTTGTTGATGTGCAGATGTGAAAATCCAGTTCTGATTTCTCCTGAATTCACACAACAGAGTTTAAAAAATATCTTTTTTTTGCAGGCATTCCTAACACCAAGTCAGACTATCTGCAGTAAAAGTAAAGTGTCTCTGAAGCATTGGTAAGTGGGGTTGCTTTTGGTGGTATCAGCCACACAGCTCCTGCACAAATGGAGTGAACAACCACCACACCTGGGGTCTGCTCATTGCTCAGGTTTCCCATTTGTTTAAGGATTGATATTCTCATGGCTTCTCTTTGGGCTAACATCAGCACACCCCATGGAAAAACACAGCATTAGACCTTGATGGTTGTGAGTTACAACATAAATTGCATTGCCCACATCTGTTCTCAGTACAGAGCTCCCCTTCCCTGACACAGGAGTTTTACAGATTATCAGATCCCACTTTCTGTGCTCGTGGTGCTCATTCTAGACAGAATTTGTTTCTATACAGAGGATGAGCACAAGGCTATTTAAGCCACAATTAAGCCCTCAGAAATAGGCCTTAAGTGATGCTGCTGTCAGCTCCCTAAATTTCACCCTATGTAATTTCTGCCATCACCCACTCACATTATGTTATTGTCTATGGCTTCAGAAAATTACTACTAGCGCATGCATAACTTCCATTCAACAAAGAGCCTCAATGATTGTTTTCTTAAACGCCCTCTGAGCTTCCCATATTGACTCTTGTGCTTGTACAAAGACACTTTTCCAGTATGAAATTTCTCTCCCATCTTGCATGGGAAGGAGCATGATTCAGAGTTCACCCTGGAACATCTCATCAGGGAAAAAGAGTTGGCTATGCATCATTTCCATTCCTAACACTATACTGACCTCTAGAGTAAGAAGTGCTGCACACCTGACAAATCGGCTGGGTAGCTCAGAGAGAACAAGAAAGTGAAATGGGGTCTCTCCTTTTTGTCTCTCAGCTGTCTGCCCTTGGGACAGGTCCCAGGAGCAAAGCTCTGGGACAGCACAGAGCCCTGGAGTTGGATCTGGTTGAGCTGATAATATGGATTAAGGTTCTGGCCATGCCTTATCCCTTGTGACCAGGACTAGGAGTCTCACAACACCCCATGCAGCATTTCACATTTTGATTCATGTCCTGAGGATTAAAAAACTTCAGACTCATATAGACTGGCAATGGTTCACACAGCTTCAGCTCTTTACTCTCATTTTCACTTTTCAAACAATAGTATTTTAAGATCTGAACATGTTCTATCTCCTCAAGGGAAAGCAATAAAAAATATGTTCACAGTTTTCTCTAATGATATCAATTTCCTTTGCCTTGCCTTTTCCTTTCTCTAAGCACTCAACTGAAATATTGATTACAATATTCTTCAAGTATGAGTGAGTTTCTTTAGGAAAAGTTTTCAAGGCTTCAAAACATATTCCAAAAAGACTCAGTTTGAAAGTACGCTTTACTTGTCCTCACCTGGATTTCTCCAGGAAGACCCTACAGACTCTTACTGGTAAAGTATTGAAATGTGAGTGGAAAAGAGCTGCTTTACACCATATTGGCTGGCCTGTCTCCTAGGTATAGCCAAGAAATAGAAATGCCTGAGAACACATTACTAAGGTTGAGAGAATCCATTAAGAGACAAGTGGCTCCCATTCAGGCTCTGGACAGCCCACAGGAGCAATAAGGACAACCCTGCCACTTCCAAGAACTGCCCACAGAATTGGCTGGCTGAGTTCCAGTGTCAGACAAATGCCTAAAAATTTCATTTTACATCCTGACTACAAATATCTCTGGACTTATGAAGCTGTCTCACAATCAGAGATATTTTGGTGTGATGGATTTGCACAGTGATCGCCTTCAACAATTTACAGTAGTTTTTCATATCCTGCACCAACATATCTTTTCTTTTTTTTCCAGTGTAAGTCAGCTATTTCTGCTCTCCTGTTCCCTTAGGTGAAGTCAAACCAATCTCTTGTAAACAGGTATAAGACCTCTGAACTTCTGCTGACTGGAAGGCAGAAAGCCACTTCCTTTGATCTTCTGCATTACTGCAGCAAAGTTCAGAGTAAATTTAAAAACAGCACTAATAAAAGTTTTTCTATTAAAAAAAAGTTTCTCTAAGAATTATGTTGATACTTAAAAAGCCCTCCCAAGACGTATGTGGCACTACAAAAAGCTTTTCCATGATTTTTAAAAATAGCAACTTCCAATGAGACGTTAAATGAAAAGAAAGCCTCGTGCTTAAGATTTCAAAAGGTACACAGCTTGTGATGATTTTCTGCATTAATTCCCTTCAGGATCAAAAGCAGCATGTACTTTCCCACAGAACCATGAAAAGCTCAATTGTCAGTAAATACAGGTCAGCATTAAAGTGTTTCAAGCAGGCAGGGGCTAAGCATGAGCAGCAGGTGAAATGGCAGGGCCACAACCAGCCTGGTGTTAAAGCACAGGGAGCAGAGCTGGGCAGTAGAGGGTAAAACAGCTTTCTGCAGAAAGGTTTGTTTATTGGTTTCTTTCCCAGACTAAAGCAAGTTCCTGTGTGGAAGCTCCTGGCAGCCTCCAGCAGAAGGGGCTCAGTGTCTCCTGCTGGGAGCATTGTGCCAGCACACAGGTACTGACCCCAGCACAGCCACTGTCCCAGGGCCAGGGGAAGAAGACAGCAAGGGGAATCAGATCCCTCAGGATCCCCTGAATAACACACCCTTTGCACCCAGCAGATGTTCCTGATGACCCTTTCAGAGCTGTAAAACATCCCCTTGAAGATCTCATTGGGCAGCTAAAGATGACCCTGTCCTGGTGCTGCAGGGAGGAACTGTGAAGAGAAAATGCAAAACACTCTCACCCACTGCAGTGGGGCTGCAGGGCAATCAGAAAGACTGCAGGGAAGTTAATATCAGCCCCCAAGATGATGGACCTGAAGCTGCATTTTTATTATTAAGGGGATCTATATCTAAAGCTACACACAGAGTTCTTCTCTGAGCCCATTTTTGGTCTTGCCCTCTGCACTGTGTGACCCTCCCAGTCGTCCCAGGGTGTCTCTGTCCTTGAGTGCTGACATTTCCCACTCCCACCCTCAGCACACATTCAATTATCAATGGATGAGCACAGAGTCACCCTCAGCAGTGGATCCAAAGAAGACAAGCAGCACTGAGGGCTGGAGGTTTGGCATTGCACCACTTTGGGGTTAAACACACAAGGGTGTGATGGAAATTGCACCTTCAGGGAAAGTTTACAGCAGGGTCAGCTGGGGATCTGGGCTGCACAGGCTGCTGGACATTGCCATGGTGAGGTACCAGTGGTGGAGCAGCTGCAACCTGACCTGGAAGGAAGCCACCAAAGCCTGCATTTTATTTATGTTTTACATGCTACCTCCTAAAATAAAAATCAATATGTGTCAGACTAGTGGTGTTTAAATGGATAATTCCCTTTTTAGTGAACTGATGCTTCCCCTTGCCTGCATGATAAACAGCTCTGGGAACATAAAATAGGAAAAGATCTTGGACATAAGATGAGAGGTACTCAAGAGACTTGAGGTTACAGGACGAGGCAGAAAACCAAACTCACTAGCAAGCTGCTCAAGGTCAAAAACCAAAGTGGTTTGTCAAGATGTGCTGCTTAGTTTTTCAAACCCAGAGTAAAGAGAAACAGAAGATCCAACCTATTGTGTGCATCCTCCAGGGCAGCACTGGGAGAGGGACAAGTAGATAAATAACCAAAAGTCAACAATCCAGAAGACAATGAGGAAAGCAAAAGGGAGAGTGAGAGGACAAGGCATGTCAAGAGGGGGAGATCACCCAGCAGGTTCCTCAGGAGCTGGAGGAAACACTCTACAAGGGGTAAATACACAGGTCAAGGGTGAATCTCCATTCCTGCTGCCACGTGAGATGCAGTTATCTGCTTCAAAGGCACCTTGGCTGATCAGCAGCCAAGAGGAAGCCTGAAGGCTGTTTAGTAATTGGCACTATGCTGGGTTTCTTGGTTTTCCTTCTATCTGCCATGCTTTTCTATCTTTTTTATTTTACATCTCTAAATGTGTTTCAGTCTACGACTGACCCAGAAATGAAAATAATTAACCCTGTTGCTATTATTCATTATTGATTCTCTCATTTGGTAAGTGCTTGGCATTTGAGTGAGGAGCAGAGGGCAGTGGCTGAAGTCCTGTGGGCCAAGGTTTTTACAGAAATTTTTACAAATATAGATAGAAAATATAAATATAGGTGATTTTGCATTGGATGTTGTGTTTTGTATTTGTTTGTAAGACCCTCAGAGTGTGCTGGGTTTGTATCCATGCTCTGCCATGCTGCTCTTTATGGAATAACTTGCATGTTAAAGAGCAGTGCTGCTCCTCTCTGCAGTGGCACACACTTTGCTGCCAACATACGTGGTTAGATCAGGTTATGAATGTACAAGAAAATGCATCAAGTGACAGCACTGGGGACAGAGAGTGGGGCAGGACAAAACCATTTTGTGAACAGGAATATCCCAACTGGTACTCGGCAAGGGCACTATTTGATTGATTTTTTTTTCCCTGATGATAAAATTAGACCAGCATTTCCACTGGCCAGTGTATTGATATGATGCTACACTCAATATGCCCTGGAAATACACAGTTTATGAGGCTTTGGTGGGGACTAGTGGTGCCACAGACCTGCCAAGGGCACCCAGGAGATCCCTTGGCCCTGCAAGGAAAAGCATCCACACCTCAGAGAAGTTAAAACATGTTTGACATCCAGGGCAGTCACAAACTTGTTGTTTTGGCTACACAGCAGTTCCTCTTCAGGAATGGGTAGCAGCCATTTTACAATCAGATTAAATCACTTTGCACAAGCTGCCTAAAGACAAAGTCAAATTCTCTTCCAAAAACTCCCCGTGCTGCCAGCTCCTTTCTGTACCAAAACAAGATCTGCCTGGCCAGGATTCCCCTTTGTAGTGTTAGTTCTAACCTAGATCACTGTCTTGGCCTCCTTCTCTGAAAAAGCAAGAAGGGACAGTGTAGGATGAGGGACAAGAATGGGCAGGCAGCAGCACCAGCTTCTAGAAATAGTGACAGCTTTTCATTGCTTTACATGATTGCACAATTATGGCACAAGTTGCATGATACCATTCTTGGATGAATAGCTAGAACTTCCTAAATAAGGATTACAAGTGATAAATAATTAATGAAATTGCAGATAATACATGACAGGCAGTTAATACCTTTTCTAGGAACAAACTTCAAATAATTCAATTCCTCTGCAAGACAGTGATTCATCAAACATGTATGTGAGCAAGAGAAGTCTGGTGTGAACATCAGAGGTGAATCAATAATGGTCATGAGGGTGGTCAGCATGCACAGTCATTGAGGACTGAAATAAAGGCATTTGGACATGAGCAATGCTTCTGGGGCATTCAAACAGTACTCTGAAGATTTTATGAAGTTCTAAAGCTTTGTAGTGTCAGGCTCCTTTCTGACATTTGGAAGCCAAGTATCTTGAAAAATTTCAGAGGGAGTAGGGGAGGTGAAGAAAGGAAGCAGTGAAGAGGGGAAAATATAAAATATCATGGAAGGGCCACTTCTTTTCAGCTCAAAAGAATCTGTTGGGTTAAAAATGACATTTTTCTCATTGTACCCTGAGGCCTTGCTGCCAGAGGTGTGAGCTCTGAATCCAAGAGCAATCCTCTTTAAAACCAAACAGAGAATGTTCTTATAGTGGCAGCCATGGGAAGAAATTTCCAGGAATGCTTTGAAACATTCCTGTTTACTCCTCACTGTGTGAACAGAGAGCCTGTGAACTAAACTTCCACAGAGCCATGCTTTGAAACAGGATTGAAACTCGTTCTTTTTGTCCTCACCTGACTTCTACTAGAAGCTGAACTTTATTTCTAAGCTAGTTTGGGCCAACTTCAAGGCCCAACAGATGAAAATTCTTTAAGAAACTCTCACTGCATCAGCTCAGGGTTCAGCCTTGAGGGCAGTTTTCAAAAGGTTCCAGGGAAAATTTCAAATATTCACTATCCCAGGCTGTCACCAGAAATGCTCAAGCACTTGACATGGGGACACCTGGCACCCAGGCTCACACTGTCCCTGAAGCTCAGGTAGAATTTGCCCCCTTCCTTGGCTGCTTATATGGAAATGATCTCCTCTGCAAATCTTGCCTAGGGCTAGCAGTGCAATGTACAGCCTCAGAGAACAGGATTTGCCAGCTTCCAGGTTTGTCTGGGTTCCAAAGGCATTACTCATGCTAAATTCAAAGAAATTAAAAATAAGCAGAAGGTAAAATAAAATGAAGACACAACAATAGTCTAACAATATTAAAACCTGACTCAAACTGTTAACAGCCCCACCGTAGTTACTGACTGTCAAACAGCATCAAGTCAGTATATAGGCAGAATTTTTTGTGATGTAAATATAAAAGGGTATCCCAGACAACTGCAGCATTCCCCATGGCAACATCCTGTGAACTCTTCAGAAAATGTAAATAAAAACATAAAGTCATGTCATTGTGCACAAAAAATCCTGCAGAGGGGATGCCCTACAGATATGAGCTCTGCAATAATCTGTCCTCCTGGAAGCCTTGATGATTTTCTTCCCATGGCTTTTTGTGTGTGTGAAAGGAGTTTCCTTCATTTAACAGCTCACATTCTGTTCTGGGGCTTGTTAGTGCAAAGGAGACAAGTCTAATTTTGCTAATCCATGCTGTGAAGAGAGTCAAACAGCATTTCCTACCCTCACTGCCAGTATGAAACAAAATCACACTTCTATCAGGTTCTTAATACTATCTCACAAGATAAACCTCTGTTGCTAATAATATCTGACACTTCTATGTATGAACACACCAAAAATACTTCAGAACAAATTGATCTCTGGTGTAACTGTATTGAATTTACTGGAATTAAACTAGAACTAGGCTGGCATGTTAGGGGGTCAAGGCAATAAGTTGGAGAGGCTCTTTTCCCCTCAGGCTCACCTGACAGCCAAGGTTAATGGTGCCAAGCAGAGCTCCAACATTCCCTGCAGCCACCAAAGGCTTGGATCAGGATTGCACAGCACTGAGAGGAGCTGCTTTCCTGCAGAAACCTGGGCAAGGAAGCAGATCTCTAGTCAGTGTAGTTCTCTGATTCCTCATTCCAGGCTGGCACATCTGAGTGGGGTGTGTGCCTTTCTCTTGCCTTAATTATTAATGTACAAACTCATCCTGCCTCCAATGGAGAGAATGAGGGACAGAAAACTGTCAGAAATGCTCTGAAGTTAGGAGGAATGTTTTGCAAATATAAAGTTTGCTAGTCTGACTACTTACAGACATTTTTGGTTCTCCCAGGGTTCATCTCCAGGTCCTGGAACCACTCTTGCCTGGCAGTAACAGACCTTCATGTGCCAGTAAGAATGGAAAGATCACCTCAATCTCCTGAGGTGTGTATCTGGCTATTAGGGGAATACACTTGGTTTGCAATTTATGGCATCACCTCAGAGTTCATGCAGCATTTCATCCCAAATGACCTGCTCAAAGCAGACAAACCAAGGAACTGCTTCCTTTCTGGCAAGGTGCTTTACAGTACAATGTGAGTTCAACAGATTGGAAATTATAACAACTATAATCATGTTCAAGGATGCTCTGCACACAAGTGCCAGGACAGCAATTTACAGAATGTTCCTGCAAACAGCACCATGACTTCAAGAAAATATATTTACAGCACCTAAGGGAGAGGGAAAGACCCAGTGGCCTGGAGCCTGTGTTTTGGGACTCATAATACAGCAAAGATGTGAAACACACCCAGCAGACCCAGCCAGAGATCCCAAGGGGTTTGGATACTGACAAACAGCAACATACAGCTGAGCCTGATGTATATATATATTTATGTTTGGTTTTTTGTTATATATATATATATATATATATATATATATATATATATATACAGGGGTTTTTTTCCTGGGGCATTTCTCATGAAAATATTAATAAAGTGACATCAGCATAAGAGAACCCCAAGGTACTACAGCAATGGGTCATACACACACCTGAAAGAAGAGAAAGGCACAGAGGAGGCTGCAGGTGCCTGGTTGTTTCAGTCTGACTGCACTGATAACCTTCAGTGACTGCAGTTGCTCAGATAGGCACATTTGCTCCCTTATTGTTATATTTATTTAGAAATAAATGGCAAGAATATAACCATTATCAATGAATAATGCTTCTATAAAATGGCTCTCTACTAAAGCAATGACTCTGGAAGCAGATATTTCAGTGTGTATAATAATTAGAAAATATCTATTGTTGAAAAAACCTTTCTAAAAAGAACATTGCAGACCCAGGTGTCCTCTGTTGATGTTAAAGGAAATCCCTCATCACTGTCACCCCAAAGAAATAAGTGCAGTGAGAGAATTGAAGTTTGGATAAGTGCCCATGTCTTGGACATGCCATATGGTAGCCACGTCTTCCCGATGCTTTGGTTGCATCAAAATGTTTTTGGCATTCACATGAGCCACATGGAACCTCTCAGTGCCATTCTCAGCCCCACAAAAGGACAATCTGGAAGTTATCCAACATAAACCATCATGGCAGTTTGAGACTGCCATTCCAGTGGCCAAGGCTGGAATGTTGGAGCAGAGCTGTGTTACCCTGCCCTAGCCCACCAGCCCTGTGGCTGCCCTCCAGGCCACCTCTCACACCTGCACAGATATTTCAATCCACAGATGGAGGCTTTACAGGGAAAGCAAACAGGCAGAACCAGTGGGAACAAGGCTTAGAGGCAGCAGGGACACAAAAAATTATACCTGGAAACGAAATGCCAGAGATGGAAGATGCACTGGGACAGCAGAGTGAAGATGAAAGCAGAACCACAAACCTTTAAATGTTTAGAATAGCAATAGTGCAAGGGAGAAAAACACCAAGGCAATGTCATATTCAAGACAAGGTCAGAAAAAATTAGCTTTAGGATAATAAGAAGATAAGAGATAGCACAGGGAAAAAACAGGAAGAGATTACAGAGAAAAATCCATTGTAGAAGGTCTGACCAGACCTTGGAGTACTGCAGGTCTCAGCTCCCAACACAGGGTGCCAAGAGGAGGCACATACAATGGAAGTGCCTTTGGTGGGAATGCCAGGAGGCTGACAGCAGAGCCCAGCACAGAAATTAACTCCTGGCAGCAGGGATAAGGACAGGAACATTTCCATGTGAATAAAGGACAGCCATGGAGGTCACACTGAGACAGAGACCCAAGGAGGAAAACACAAGGATTTTTCAAGGCATTCATAGTCTTTTGTTTCCTTTCCAAACTCTTTCACTGGGAGCAATCACATACCCAATTATATCTATACTAAAAATCTAGAGGAATTGGGCAATAACACAGTTATCTCAAAGGGATGTGGTCAGGACTGTTCAGGTTTTTGCATGGTAACAGCAATAAAAGAATCTTAAATTCTGTCCTGTTTCTCTGGGAAGGTAAATATCAAGTTTGTTTGTTTGTTCTCATATTGTAGCTGATGTTTCCTCTCATGTTTTCCCATGGTTTACTCATTCACCTCACAGACAGCTTGAGTTTCAGGATTCAGTTTCCTCCCTATTAAAATGCAGCCCTTGTAGAGTGGAAATTGCAAGGAGAGACCTTGTACAGCAATGCTGATCAAAAGTTTGTGAAACAAGGTGTAAAAATTTACCTGGGTAGGTCTCCTCCAAGGTGATGTGGCATAGAAGAGGTGAGTCCAAGACATCAGGATACCGGGTTTGATTTTTACCTGAGCACACTCACTACTAGAGCTCACATTTGGGATTTGGCATTGCTGCAATTTGGGGTAACAGACACTACCCACACTGCTTCCCTCCCACTCTTACACTGCCAGTGTTTCCTTCCCCTGCTACCAAATGAAATCAAAATGCCACAAAGAGATGAAAGCACATCAGATATCCCCAGGATTGCCCAAGGAGAGAGCAGAGCTGGGCAGGCTGTGCTGAGCAGCAGTGCATGCCAGGCATTGCCCATGGGAAAAACTGACATCAGCAAGGATCCTAGTTAAAAGTTATCTGCTTTTGGGTGTAAAATCCCAGGGTGAATTTGTATCAACAAAGGGAATGTTTGTAAAGTACTGACTGGTTTTGGAAATATTCCTTCCCCTTCCCAATGTAACCAGCAGTGTGTGAGTTTAAGAGCATTTTTTATCCAGAGGAGGTGAGACTACATCTTAGCCCACTAAACATTACTCACAACCTCCCAGGAAATTTGGCTGCACGAGGAACCATCCAATATCTTAGAACAGCCTCTGGGCCAGGGTAAATTCTTTAATCTCAACCGTTCTAAATATTATTTCCACAAGACACATTCCTTTTATGCACCTAATCCCTGGAAATGTTTGCTTGGCTGCTTTTGCTGATCTTACATGAAACAAACTGTATTTTTAAAGTTCTGGTTCTGGGTCCTGGTTTTTATGAGAAATGCACAGGGAATGTAGCAGAAACATTATTTATGGAACATAATTTCTATATGTAATGTTTAAATGAAATTTATATATTTATTTATGGTCCCTTTCCAGGTAATGTAAAGGTGGCCTATCCACCAGAGTCCAGACTGGTGAT
This sequence comes from Erithacus rubecula, assembly GCF_903797595.1. Lineage (NCBI taxonomy): Eukaryota > Metazoa > Chordata > Aves > Passeriformes > Muscicapidae > Erithacus > Erithacus rubecula. The sequence continues at coordinate 6,088,998 of NC_136663.1, forward strand.
TTTTATTTAATTAATGGTTTTGATGACACATCATGTCCTCAAGTCCATTTCATTATAGGATTTTTGGGTAGGTCACACTTAAACTCTCAAGGACAGATGGCCTAGAAAGCCTCAGAGAATTCTTCTGATAGTAAATTCTCCTGTTAGGATTTTGCAGGTTCTTGCAAATCTGCATTTAACTATCCTCACTATCTATTTAACATTTATTTTAGCAGACTGAATATTTCCTCATTATTTGGGGGGTTTTTTTGTTTGGTTTTTTTGGGGGTTTGGTTTTTGGTTTGTTTTTTTTTTTTTTTGTGGGGTGCTTAGGACTAATAAAATATCCCTTTCTAGAACTAAACAGATGGGGCTACCCTGAAAGGTCTTCCAAGGTGTTCAGTGTTCTCTTGGCTCTTCCACCCCATATTTTCAACCTGCATTTGGATCTACTGCCAGCAGGACCTGAGATAGAGTTTGCAAGAGATACATCCCTGTGCTGTGTATTCCTGTAATTCCTGTATTCCTGTAATTCCAGCATTCCTGCCTGGAATTAGGGCATCACATCAGCCCTGGCCACTTTCCACACTCATGTTTTTAATATTGCTGTCTCAGCTAGAATTCCCTACTGACAAACCATAAAACAGGAATGGAGAAGAGGAGCAAGATCACTTATTAACATGCAGGAGTCATTAATGAGGATACAGATCAAATAAAATTTAGTGGAAGGGGAAAGTAAATTAAAACTGACACCAACAGATGTTTATGAACAACGGACAGAAAAGAGACTGTAAAGATTTCCTGTGTCTCACAAAACATCAACAAGAGATGCACCAGTGAAATTGAATTGCAGCAACCAGAGGAAGGGATGATAGGGAATCTTTTTCTCCCAGAACACATAATTAATTTGTGATGCATCTGCCATGAATTACTACGAGGTCAAATTAGCAGGACTCAAAAACATTCAGCTGTTTCTATCAATAAGAATATCCAGAGACTTTTAACTATGAGTAAAATGTGAGAGGGAGTTTTTTGTAAGTGCTGAAACACAACTTTTATCACAAAACATGTATTATCCTCTGAAAACACGGATAGTCAAGCACCACAAAACTATCATGTGAAGGGGATTTTCTTGAAGAAAAAAGTGGAGTGGAGGGTGTTCTGGTCTGTCTTTTAACTTAGGTATAAATTAACCTGAAAACAGATGTGGGAAGGTAAATACTCAAAACATCAAAAGTCAAAGGCAATCCCCAGAGGCAATACAAAATGGTCGAGATCATTCAAAATGGTTAAAGGTCATTCCAAAAAGCAAAAAAAAAAAATATTAGAAAGGTCAAAGGTTACTGGAAAGATTGAGGGTCACTGAAATCTCAAAGGTCACTAAAGAGATAAAAAGCCACTAACACATCAAAGGTTTCATAAAGGTAAAATGTCAAGGACAGGTCAAAGGTCACACAAGGGTCTCTCACAATGTCACAGGTCACCAAAAATTCAAGGATTAGCCTGAAATGTAAAGTGGTCTAAACGACCATGGGCCACAGAAAAGTCAAAGGTCATCCTGACAGTGAATTTTATTTTCCTGAAAGTCAAAAGTCACCCCAAAATTCCAAAGGTGGAAAACCAACCATATGTAAAAAGTCATCCCAAAAGATCAAAGGTCATCTCAACAGGCCAAAGGTCATCCTAAAATGTTGAAAATCACTCAAAGGATCAAATTCTCCTCCTGAGGGTCAAAGATCACTGAGAGGTCAAAAGCAATCCCAAAATTCAAATGTCACTGAAAGGTGAAAAGCCTGTTGCTCTCTGCCTTCCTAGGGCAGCCAGGGAGGGAAATGGGAGGGGATGGAGTGACTTTGTGCCCCCTGAACCAGCACCCTGTGCAAGGACAAGCAGTGATGCAAGGGGGGGATGTGCCCACTGAGATGCAATTACACAATTAATTGTAATTATTTACAAAAGATAAATATGCATCCTGTTCAAATATTAATAAAATTAATACACAGAATGATACAGAGAGGGGACAGCAGGACAATTTCAGTATTTTGGGTGGTAACCAGCCCCTGGATTGACTATAAACCCTGTCCTTGTTGCACATAGAGCAAAGTTTGGTACCTAAGAATTTGCCCATGCTTCTGACAGTGCTGCTTAGCAATGAGGAAGAAAATATCTAACTTCAAAGGCCCTTTGAAAGCCAGTAGCTTAAATATAATTGGGCTGGAAGTACTCCCCTGCTTTTCCTTCATAAGGTGCCCAGCTTTGTGAATAGTGAGAAAGCACAAACCCATTGCTGGCAATTACTCCAAACAGTTGTACCAACCAATTTATAGCCTGGGAGGCTTGTAAATTGTGTTCTGCCATTAACCTGGCTCAATTATTCAGAGTTGACATGTCAAGCTTTCAACCAGCTACAAAGGCAGCAAGGCCAGATGCTCTTTCTGAGAGAAAATTATAAAGGAGGGAAAAGTGTGCTGTCATGTCACTCCATGTTGGCCAGACCTAAAGGAACATTCTAAGAGGAATAATCAAAAAAAAAAAAAAAAAAAAAAAGGGTTCTATGTTCTTCTAAAGGTCTGGCTTTATTCACAGGAACTTTAGTGGTGTAAATCAATTGTCCTGTACTTCCAAAATCAGTTCTCACCTCTTGTGCAGTATTTTCAGTCCTCATTCTTCAAACCTTGGCCAGATGCTGCTCTAGGTGCACATCCACTGCACTGGAGGGGAAGATGCAGGTTAGTCCTGCCCAGGGAGCAGTTCCCAGCCTGAAGGCAAAGGGCTGGGCACCCTTCTGCCCCTCCTGTCTCTGTGTCCCAAACCAGCCCTCACCTTCTTGGCAGTGTGGATGGAGAGGCTTCCAGGTTTGCTCCTGGCTGAGAGGACCCACACAGGAAAACTCCTTCAGAAAACAAGACTTGGAGGAGATGCAGAAAACTGCAGTTTTCAAGGAGTACCAAGGGCATGGAACTCCTGCTCTCTTGGCCTGAGAGTTTGGTGAACCAAGTGGATTCAAGTCTCTTTTAATATTCCAGATGGGAGCCAGATGACTCCTTTCTCCCATGATTTACTTTATCACCTTATTACATGATCTGTGTGTCTCCTTACATAATTCACAACTTTGTAAAATCCACCAGCCCATGGAGATGGAAAACAGCAAAGCAAAGATGTCACAGAGTTACAGGGGCACAGGGTGGAGTTTAATATTTTATTTAATAGGACAACTCCTGCAGCACTTCTTTCACACCTCTGCTACTGCCTCCAGTATTTTCTTGTTCTGAGCTCAAGGCAGACTTTATTCACCCCAGTGAATGGAATCTTAATTTCTCTCAACCTCCCTGAAGTAGTTCTAGGTTTATTCTGAGGCAAGAACCTGATACTGGCTGTTGGAAAACAACTGAATTTGCTACATGCTGGGAAATTTCACACACAACATATGTCAAAAGATGTCAATATATGTCAAAACACACGTCAACATTTTAAAATTCAAACCTAATTGTTTGTTATTTCTTCCAAGCCACACATTAACTGTCAGCACAAAAGTTTCCACAGCTACCCTATGACCTACACCAAGGAGCAGCCCTGGCTCTTGGAGAAGCTCAAATCCACTGAGGCAAGAATGTGAAAACACAGCTGGGTGCAGCAGCTTCTGCTGCTGCAGTAAATCCCTTTGCCCTTCCATGCATCTCTCTACCCTGAAAGCCTTTAGAGGTGAAATCAGGAGTTTTCATTCTCATTGCAGTTCTGTTTTGGCACTAAAAATCCTTCTTGAGGCAAGGACAGTTTGGCATATTCTCCTTGTCTGCCCATCAAGCTCTTAAAAAATTAAGTTATTAATCATCTGAGCATTCACCTCTGCTGCACTTGCTGACCAGAAACTCCCATAGGTGGTTATTTCAAATATGACTCTGCTTCTGTTGAAGACTTCTGAATTTAAAAAAAAAAAACCAACTTGAATTATGGACAAATGCACCTTGTCATAATTACTGCCTAGCAGAGTATTTTTAAAGCAGTCAGCTGAGCTTCTAGTTTATATTTCAATAATTTGCTTACTTGGTAAAAAAAACCCCAAAACCTAAAAAAATCCAAAAAGCCCTGACAAACCCCACATTCATCACACAGTTTATCTGAGGTCTCCTCTATAGCAAAGCATTGCTTGCAAGGAGGAAGAGAAGTTTGCAGCTAAACTGTTTTGTAACAGATGTATGGATGGAAAAAGTTACTAACTGGGAGTGTTCTCCCTGCGAGTCTCCCGTTGCTATTAGTGCTGCTCTGTAGGGTGTAGCTTTCCTCTGGGGCTGCTGTGTTTGCTTTACGTGTTGCTTTTCCTCTTCCTTTTGGTCAGGAGCCTTTTTACGACCTGGCAAAATAACACTGAGCAGCAGCACCAGATCTGCAGGACAAAAATGAGCCTTTGCCTCAAATACCCCCGAGACAAATGGAGGTGAGTAGAAACAAGTCTGGGCTGGGGAATTGCTGTTGGTTTTGCTGTTCAGGAGGTTTTGGCGTTATTTATTAGTTATTAGTACCTTGGATTTGTTTGGGGGTTTTCCCCCCTATCTGGCCACAATGTTGGGAATTTAACTAAAGTCAGGCGTGGAAATAAAGTGGAGTTGTAATTGCTTCCAGGCCTTGGGGAGGGATTGCAGAGTTGGGTGGGACAGGAATCCTTAGAGCAGGGTTTGCTGGGCCTTCATGGCAGACCCAGACACATTTTCCCTCCTCTTTTTCCCTGGTCTGACAGAGTGTCTCTGCGTTTCTGAGTCCCTGATGAGGCATTTACCCTGCTCCCATCACCTCCCTGTACCTCATATATAATGCAGAGGTTGTATTTGCTCAGCTGTATTGAATCCTGCTATAAAAGCAGGGGGCAGAGGGCAGGATGCACAGTGAATCTCTGTAACTAATAAAATATAGCACCTGCCCTGCTGGAAGTGTGAGTGTGAAACCAGAGTTGACAGGGTAAGTGATCCCAGTTCATAATCCTGTAATGCTGGCACAGTTTGGTGGGACTGGCAGAGAAGTGGTGCTGAGAGCTAAGCTGGACTTTGAGATAAATTAAAAATGGTGTCTTTAAAGGAAAATTACTGTGTAGGGGTTTGATGACGTGCAGATCTTTTACTCATAGGGTGTCATACCTGGCAGTTGGGTGGGTGAGAATGATTTTGTGTTGTACAAACAAGACTCCACATGAGTCAAAAATTGGCAATTAAAGACTAAATTTTCTTGACACTCCTTCTTTCTGTTTTCTAAGTTGTCTTTTAAGAATATTGAAATTTATTAGGATGGTTTTTGTTTGTTTTTTTCCTGCACTGTTCGATGAGTATTTCTAATATCAAGCTTCTAGGTTATATTAGTTTTGCATGCACACCTATGGTATGTTGGTCTCCTACTGTTTTTTCATGGGGTTTGGAGCCAGGTTTCCTGACTCAGCTTCCAAAAAAGAAAACACTGTTATTTCCTGTTTGCTGATAATTCAATCTTATGTCTATTTAAAAGTTTTCTAGGGAAACACTGACAGCAAACAACTGCAGGTCAGAGACCACAGGGCTAGTTCATGTATGAAACAGAATGAGCAACTTTATATTCCTAAAATACTTGATATAATATAGAATCAACAATTCTAATAATGTAGAAACAACAAACTTTTTTAGATTAGTTTCCTCTCCAGCTCACAGAGACCAGACACTGCTCCCTCATGTTGTAAAGTAGCAGAAAGCAGAGTTGAGGGGTCACTAAAACTCAGCAAGGGTGTCAGAGAGGGACAACCTCAAACTGGGGATATAAAAATTACCTTTGTCTTGGTCTGTCCCATGTAGTCCCAATGTGTGACTGGGTGCTCATACAGAGCTCTGGGTTTGTTCATCCCTTTCCATGGCAGAGTTCACTGCAGCTGATGGAAGATTTTACATGTCCATAGCAGAGCTCAGGATATGACTGCTCATGGTTTCATGGAAACACTGAGTTTAGCTGCCTTTTTGTTGGCAAACCCAAGCCCACACAGCTGAGTCACTCCACACAAAGCAGCAGCTTTGAACATTTGCTTTTTCAAAGTACAATCTCCCCCTTTCACCGAGGCTTCCAGGACACTTTTTGCAGCAGAACTTTGCTTTTCATGTGCTACACTGAGACAAAAACACAGGCAGTCACACACTTGGTAACAAGGGAACATAAACAAACCCAGAATTGAGGCCTGGATCGTGTTTAAAACCTTGAACCACAAGCACAGAGAAAACAATTAAAAATAACCTGAACAGCTATTTTCACAACCTGATTTTATGTGAGGGAGTATTTCTACAGGCTTTTCAGTTTCTCTTTTTGGACAGCTTGACATGCTGCCCACAGCCTGTAAATTTGAAGGAGCAGGTTTTGGGCACATGGAAATAACCTATTGCAGTCATCAAAGTCACATCCAGGCACTCAGGGTGATGCAGGACCAGCCATCCCTTCTGTCCTGAGCTCTCAGCTGGAGCAACCTTGGATTTCTGCTGTGAGCAGCTCATGCTCACCAGTCCCTCTGCTACTGGGTCATTCTAGCTGGCTATATATTAGTTATTTAGATTATTTTAATAATTATTCCACATTGGGGGAAAAAAAAAAAAAAAAGAAAAAGCATGTTAATTGTAGAATTGTAGAATCCAGAGACTAAGAAAAATATCATGCCAGGAGGAGTACACAAAATATCCACCTGTAAAATAAAAATGTGCTGGGGAGTCAGTGGAGAGTGAAGAGAAAGAAACACCAGAGCAACCAACTAGAAAAAGAAAGGCCAGCATAAGACTTGATGGTCACAGGAAGATCAAAAACAAAAGTAAATTGTTTAAAACCTCTCAGTTGGGATACATTTCAGAAGAGCCTCCTAGTCTCAAAGAAAGCTGTCAGAACAGCAAATTGAAGTCAGCAGGCGAATTTGAACAGGAGATGTCCTAAAAAGAGGTGAAAACTATTCCTATAAGTAACAACTGGCATGTCAGAAAGTAAAGTACTTTTAAAAGAAAAACATTGAGAATGGCCATAAACTGAATTTGAAAATCTTCCATCCAGTGTTTTACTACTTGCTGCTGGAGATCTGACAGCCATTTAAATTATTTCTCAAGCTCATTTAAGAAAAAAAAAAAAAAAAAAAAAAAAAAAAAAAGGCTTGCTTTCCTATTCCATCAATTAGAGAAAAATCATCACATCATTTTCTGTTGAGAGTTAGTTGATGGATGTCGTGTCATATATCACTGCCTCTGCATCTGACAGGAATCAAAGCAGACACTTTGAAAGGCAAGAGTCTTTGAACTGCTAATTATGCTTAACAAAGAAAGTGTTTCACATGTTGCTTCTTAATGAAATTTCTGCTTTTACCTAAAAGGTTTTTCTCCCATCTTATTTCTGGACAGCATGAAATTATGTTGAAGATAACAGCAATCTATTTATTTCTGATTATACTGTAATGTTTAAAAAAATGGGGGAAATATTCTGTGTTTCTTGCATAACTAAAAGCTTCTGGAGATTTATTGTGAAATACTGGCAAAGGTAACCCTCTGGTAGATATGTTTCTCTTCTGGATATATGATACTAAAGACATCTGTGAATGTTCTGAATGTTAGAATAGTATTTTAGCTCTATTTCTCTATCCCCAGGAATTTCCTCTTCCCCGGCTTTCTCTTTGGAGTCTTATTCTCAGAGTGGTGTAAAATACTCCAACAAAAGCTACACCCAAATAAATCTTCTCAAACAAGAGCAATTACCAAACAGGAGGATAATTTGTAGAGAGAAAAAGGTAATGAATGCTGGGGCAACAATTTGGCACTTACATTCCACCACATTTACATAAGGTTCAAAAAAAAGAAAAGAAAATGAATAAAGAAAACAAAACAAAAAAAAAATCAGCAAAACCCAAAGAAAGAACAAACACCCAGATTGCAGTGCAACCCCTCAGCGCCTCAAATCTTTTGAATTACATCCTTCTCTAATCTTAAAGCTCTGGAAGTGATGCCAAAAAGTGAAACTCTGCAAGTCCTGGGTTAGGAAGCAAGTGGTGTATGTGTGTCTGCTCTGCTTTTATCTGCCAGAGAAGGGATTGTTTTGTATGGTCAGCATCAAGCCATATCTTTCAAATTAGGAATCTTCAGTCTAGGAAAATACTGGAATGTGGGGCCATGAAGAAAGTCCCTGTAATGTAGAGAATGTAAAATGGCAAGTCAGGAATTCATACTAAAGGCTGGAGTACCTGATGTGAATAAATAAGTTTTATAGTATTACTCTCCAACACTGGAATAATGGATTTTTCTGCTACTAGCCAGACCAGAATTATTTTTTAAAATTATAATGTTCTCTGATTATATTCCATGAATTGAAGAAGGGAGTGCAAGATTTGTGCTAGCTCCTCAAACTGTAAGGGACAATGTAAGCTCAAGAGTGTCGATTCTCATTTTCCTTAAAACTACTTTTAAAAAGCTTTGCATATACAGGCAGAATAAAAATGACAGGTCTGCTAACTACTTCAGAATTGCTCCTTTCCACTGCCAGTCTGTCCCACACATTCCTGTGAAGTATGCAGTTTTGGAAAAATGCTTAAAACATATAAATAGTACAATTCAGTCAGTTGCTGTTCATCAGTAAATAAGAGAATTCAGAGGGACTGTCACACAGCAGAGCCTGGCATTAGCTCTCAATTGCCTCTTTGTGAAATCTCCCTGCTGTTTCCTCACATCCATTCACAAACATTCTTCCTTTTCACCCACTTACAGTCCCTACAATGTTTAGGAGCTCAGCTAATTTGACTGGGATTTAGATGTGGACATTAGATAATAAAAGCAATTTTTAAAATCCATAGTGTGCTGGCAGTGTCCTGAAATGCTCCTGTTGCTCTGGCACTGTGTGAGCTCTGAGTTGGTGCCAGTTTGACAGCACTGCTGGGATGCTGGGCTGCAGGGAGCAGGTTTGGTGCCATTCCTGGGCAGAAGTCCCTGGATGTCAAGTGTGGAAGAGGCTCACCATGGAACATGCAGCAACTTCTCCCTGTGATACTGAGCTGGGGGGTCCCTTTTGTGGGCCATGTTTATGCACCCCATAAAAATGTGCTCAAGGATGAAAAGCAAAAGGAAAAGAAGATGATGAACCAAAAAGAGAGTTAGCCCCATTCTGCCCTGGGAAGGCAAAGAAAGAGAAGAGTAACTCAATGAGATCACTACTGAGAGCTGCTCTGGTGCTGCCTCTTCCCTTCTGCTCCAATTAAGGTCCTAAAGGCAACTGCCTAAGTATCTTAGACCAAAAACCCCATCTAGCCAAAATTCATCTATGCACATCACCTCACAGGCAAATGTTAGCCTGTACCTTCCATTTTCCAGTCCTGGGATTTGCATTTTCCCAAAGGATCAGTGTGATTCCTGAAAACATTGGTAAACCACACAGTGGCTGTTGCACATCAGATTAACATCCCAGAGAGAAGCTGCTGGCTGGACAGCTGTGTTTTTCATGAAGCACATCTTTTACCTTATACCTGGTGGAGTGGTGGGTGATTTGGGAATTTGGAAATTATTTTGGAAAACAGGTTAGGACAAACAGAGAGAATTTCTGCAGGTAAAGCTGAACCTGGACCAGGTGACCCCTGAGGGACTTCTCAGTCTTTCTTTTCTGTGATTTCTCAACTTAATGCTTCTGTCTCAGTAACTAGGCAGCTGGACCTCTATTAGCCTACAAATAAGACAAATTATGGGGTATGGCTTAGATGAGGCCAGTTTGGACTGCTTTACTTGCACTCATGAGCAGCCCTGAGCTCTGGAGCAGAGCTAACAGGCTCCATGCATGGCCAGGTACTGTCTGGGCTTTCAGACAACTGAAAAGCTGAAATCTCTCCCTGCAAAAGGAAGGTTGTGCATGCAAACACTATCCATTCCACAGCTTTTATAGAAAATATCCAGCTGCCTACCCTAGTCTGTGATACTGCTTGTGAGGCACATATTCCTCCATTGCATTAGAATTCCTGTCACAATATTGACTTTTAAGTGAGGGAACAGACTTCATCTGTATGTTTGGAGGCAGAAGTTCTAAAAACTACTATAAAAAATGTCAGTTTCTGACCTTATCCTCCAGCTGAGCCCTGAGAACTTGGTCTCTTTAGAGAGGCTGCTATCAGTGTGCTCAAACATGAGCCAGGTTAATGCAGTTAACCCTGAATTCCTGGTGCTGTCCTGGCCCTGCCTGCAGGATAATGAACTCACCAGTTTCAGGTGTTGATGCTGCTTGGAAATGATGCAGCACTGGCCTGTGTGCTGCTGGTAGCACTGAGAAAAGGAGCAAAGGGAGAGGCAACACCATCCATTCCACTCTCACCCACTCTGGGTGGAATCAGTCCTGCTGTCTCCAGTGACAGCTCCCCTGCATCCTGCTGCACTGTATTTACTGTGCTCAGCAGCTTTGGTAAGGGATTGAAAGCCCTGGATTTAAAGCTATCACAAAGCAAATAGTCTTGAAAATAAGTGTATTTGAGCAAGAAGAACCAAGTCCTCATCTGGCAAGGAAACTTTCATCTCCCCACTTCAGTCTTTCTCCTATTTACAGTCTCAATTGTTCACAGGGGAAACTTAAGATTTATCTGAGTCAGAATATACCTGCCTTTTAGTTCTTCCACTGCTGAGAAATATGTACAGTTGTTCCCATTATTGCAGAAGGATTGGTTTGTTGGTAGATTTTAACATCACCCCCTGGTGTCTTCTAATTTTTTTTTTTTTTAAAGGCTCTTATTTTTGGAGCTTAGGAGTCATAATGAATAAAAACCTGTGAATGCAATTCATTTCAGATCCACATGTTGAGTCACGGGTTCCTCTCCAGTATGTGCAGGAGTCAAATCTTGCCCTTGTAAGGGGATTGGCAGTAGCTTTGGAAATATCTGTTCTCTTTCCCAGTTTGCAATCATGTGCTGTGCTTCCAGCTCACTTTTTATATAAAAGCAAATAAACATTTTATCTGCAGGCGTCAGATACTGTCTTAGTAACCACCCCTGTGTCTGTGTGCCGCTGCACAGGGTGGGAAAGGAGCCTCTGAAATTTGTTATGTGGTCTGAGCGTGTCTCACCCTGTTCATATTCCTGCTACTGTCAGGAGATCCTTCTCTCTCCCTCTCATCTTTTACTCAACCCAAGCAAAGCCAAACAAGTGCTTCCCACATCTCTCTGTCATCCATCACCTACCTACTCTTTTATCATACCTGTGCAGCCTTTTCAAAATCAATGCTTACATTTTGTCAGTCATTATTGAACAGCTTTTCAGTGCTCTAAATCCCTTGATTTGGAGAATGCCCAAGCTAATGATGTGAACAGAACAAAACCATTTCAGGCACTGATTCAGCTCAGCTCTGTCCCTGAGATCCTCCTCCCTTTGAAGAAGAATTCACTTTGCCTCTTGGAGTCTATTTCTGACCTTTGCCTCCTTTTACCTATTTGAAATATATGTTTTTGCCATGCACCTGCTTGGGCAGTAGTGCCTCACAGGGCCAGCCAGGGACTTCTTTGTGCTGTCCTGGGGGTAAATGTCACCCTCACAGCCTTATCAGCACATCAGAGAGACACACAGCTGCATTTGCCCCCTATATTAATTAATAAGATGAACATTATCACACATTTTGTTAAGCCATGAGTACAACAGCAATCTTAGGCAGTACAATCCAGTCTTGACACTGATCCTAATCTAAAGGCAAAGCTGTGCTCAGGCAGGACAAGCTTTCAGGTTTTGATGGCTGCTTGTGTTCCCAGGTTTTGGTAAGGGAAAGGTGTTGAAAACCCATTTATAAATGATTTATAATCGACTTTTGTGGCCCTGGATGGGTCAGATAAACATGAGAGTGAATTTGCTGAGGAAAACAAGCTGCCATTCTGAACAGCTGGAGGTTTAGCCATCCCCAGAGCAAAGTCCATCAAACCCAGAGAAGTGGCAAACTGCCAGACAGCTGCATGTGTGTCACTTTGATGGTCACACAGAAATGGCCTCTGGGCAGGAGGGGATTCATGGTAACTCTCTGAAGCCCCAAGTGCCTCATTTCTGATCTTCCTCTGGCAGTATATTTCTTCTTCCATTTTCACTTTGTTCTCAAAGATTCACTCTTCATTTAAACCCTCTAAGGAAACTCCTTGCAAGATAGATATACATTACCCTTTCAGGAGAAACAGAATCTCTGTCAGAAAAATAAATACTGAAATCTGTTTAGTAATGCCCCTCATGTAGACATCTCTCCCTCATCTTCTTTAAATATTAGTTTAGAAACCAGCTTTCATTGATAGAAATTTAATTGCCACAATCCAGATAGCATGGAATATTTCTATAGTGATGGTCTAATGTTAATTTGCAAGAATGGGAGAACATTTGCCATCCTAACAAATTCCTTTTGTCCTTGGATGAAAGAGACAGCAAAGACAGTGCCCCTGGCTAAGTGGAGACATGAGACAGATATTCACAATGCTCTATAGTCAAGGCTAGTGTTGGAGATGTTAATAATTTTCAGTTTAACTCCTACAGAATTAAAACTAAAGCTTTATACTCATTTTCATGCAGAAATCTGCTTAGAAATAGCCTGACTTGGTGTTTTGAAAGGTGCCAAAGATTACTTCTTCTTGACCTTGGAGATGTGGATCCAAATAATGATGTCTGGGGGTTTATATGAATGGTTCTTCTCAGAGCTGTCCATCACAGCTAATTTTGCCAAATGCACATGAAATTGATAAAACCAGAAATATCTTTTACTTATTCTGAGTCTGTCCATGAAAATTGATGAGCACTAAACTCTAAATCCAGCAGTCTAATGTAAGACTTAAGAGCACCATGTGAGGGACAAGATTTGGTGGACATTGTTCTTAACTACAATTAAATTCAGTGTGCAAACCCATGTGCTGATGATAGTAACACCAACCAGCCTAAACACTATTTCTACACCACCCTCCTCCTTTTCTAAAGCAGTGGTTTGGGGCTAAATCTGTGGGTGTAAAAATATTTAGTTGAATTCATCAGGCTTGATACAGGTGCAGGGCAGAGCCACCATGATTCACATCCCTTACCTGTGGTTTATCCCTGTTCAATCCAGCCCTTACTGGTGTGTGTGGAGCTGACAAAGACTGTCCCATGTCACACAGGGACCAGGCCCACAGAACACACTGAAGCTAGCAATGCTTGGGCAGAGCTGTATCAATCCTTGGCTGCCAGGAGGAAGGTGAAATCAGGGAAAAGATTGCTATAGAACAGAACAGAGTTCAAGAATTGAGTTTGTCTGCAGACCATGGTGAGACAGCAGTGCCATTGAGCCAGGCTGCTCACTGGGGACACTGGGGACACAGTGGGGACACTCAGTCTGCCAAGGCTCCATCTGCACCTTGGCTTGTCAGGACTAAACAAGTTCTCCTCTGCCTGTGAGCCCCAGAGCCCAGCACATCTAGGCCACAGTGAGAAAGCAGCACCTGCCAGTGTATCTGCAAGGACTGTTGTGAGTTCTGCACAAATATTATTTGTGGGGAGCAAAAAGAGATTAGCATGTAACCACTGGCTCTCGGTAGAGTCACCTTCAGAGCAGTCAGGCACTGTGCTATTAATCTGCCTGCATTTCCAGAGCACTGATCACTATGTATCTTTGCATCGTGGCCATCCATCACACCACCAGATTCTCATCTAAATACTGCCAGCAGCACTGTGAGCAGCAACATTCCCTCCTTCTCCCTCTGCATCTTATTACTGAAGCTGCTGCTGGCAAAGGAAAGGAAAGTGGCTGTGTCCACAGTGACACTAGCAGAACTGTCAGCTTAATCAGTGCTGATCCTTTCCCCCTCATCCATGCTTCTCTGCCCCTGGTCTCCTTTAGGAGGCAGCAGGAAATCCATATAGGTTCACCACTGTGCACAGCCATCCAGAAATCCTGCTCATGTTCCATAAATCCTTTGGCACCCTGTCTCCAGCTCCACGTGCTGTGTCCCCCTGGGCCACCCAAGGCCCCCAGGCAGCACTAGCAGGTAGCTGCATTTCAGGAGGAGTAATTCCATCTGGTCAATAGTCCCACCAGCTGTGGAGAGCTGCTTGTTAAACATCTCTAGATTGCACAGTGATATGAAGCTAATCAACTCCTGCCTCAATTTTCAAATCTCATTGAAAACCATAGCTTGTCTTCCTCTGCAGTACTGCTTCATTTTCCCCTTCCACTGAGCTATTATTTAATTCACTGGCAGTAGCTGGCACTGGCTGGAACACAGTTCAGAGGATTGACCTGAGGCCACAGCCCAGGGCTGAACAGTCCTGCAAGCTTGGGCAAAGCACTGTGCCCCTGTTTCCTCATCTCTGACATAAGAGTAATGTTTCAGCTGCCAAGGGATGCTGGAATAATTATGCTTCAGGAATATTCAATGCTAAACACTTCTGCCAGTCTATTTATCATGTTTATAGAGTAATAGCTTTCAGGAATAAGAGATTAGAGAATATCCCTGTAGTTGCAGAGTTGGGCCTGACTCCTGGCTCTTAGGAAACAGGAGAAACCCTAGGCAAGGTTTGGGCTTCAAACCTCCTCCTTTAGGATGGAAAATACAACCTTTCCCTCTATGGAAGATAAATAATTCCTATTTATGAGTTTTTAAATGGAACAGTGACTGTCAGTTTTTAAGTGAATTGTCACCTGTACAGTTCCAGTATGGATTCAGCCTATAAATAAAGGACAAGAAGGAATAACTGCAGTTGGAAGAGGATTTGCAGCACTTGGTCAATGTCTGATTCTTGTATTAAATGAAACCTTGCACACCAGGATTAATTCAATGAGGGAAATGTCTGTCACAGCCATAGTCATTCATGACATTGAGCAAGACAGCTATTACTTGTATCCCTTCCACTGAATTTCAGGAGAACACCACCAGACCCAATAGCTGAAAAACCAGAGAAGGCTGCTCATGTCTGTAAAACCAAGGGCCATGCTTTGTGAATTTCCCTTTGGCACAGTTTCCACACAAACCTCTCTGCCACAGTTCCAAGAGTCAAAGACAGGCCACACCTGATCTCCCAGGGAAGTTTTGAAGAGAAGCCCAGCAGATTTGATTAATGCCCAGTGGTGTGAGCAAACAGAGCCCATCCTGCTGCCTCCCAGTGCCCTGCAGCTGCTCCAGTGCAGTGAAGCTCCAGGGCAGATGCTCTCCCTGCTCCTGCCCCTGCTCCCTGAGGGAACACTCAGCTGCTCTGCAGCTCTTTATGCAGTTAATGGACTCCATGCAGCATCTGTGAGCAGGGGCTTTGCAGGGCCCCTCATTTGGAGCAGTTCCTCCTGTGGCACAGCCCTTATGGCCAGTGCTGACCAGCAGCTGCAAACCAAATGCTGTGGAGTTGCACTGACACACACCAGCTGCCCACTTGCCCTTATCAACTTTCACAGGTTTGATAAAATACACAATTTATTAGCATCAGTGAAGTTACTGCCAGAGCTGGTCTCTCTGCAGAGCAGTGCCTTGCCTTGCACAGGATATGCTTTATTTGCAATTATGCAACTTCCTTGTGGAATATATTTTCCTTTAGCCCTTTTCATCTTCTCTCTAGACAAATATTTTAGATGTAGACTACAGAAAGCTTTTTCTTTTTTCCCAAAATGTTAAGAAAAGCTGCAGGGGCAAGGATGCTCATTTGAGGATACCAGTAGATGTTGGAAAGGAAAACTTTGGATGGCACAAGGAGTGCCTTGGTAACCTTGGTTAACCTTGTTAACCTCTGGTTCAAGGAGAGGAGGAGGGATCACTGAATAAAAATTGCCTGTCCTTCCCCTTTCCCTTCCTGCTGGGAAGGTGAGTGATCAGAAGGATGCTCCAGAAATCACTCCTGGTGGTCTCCTTGGTCTCACAGATCTGGTGGGTCTGATACAGAAGGTAGGAATGGTCCTGGGATCCAGGACAGTTGGGTCCATCATGGTTTGACCCCAAATCCTCTGGGACAGTGGGAGAACTCTGGGTCACTCTGTGCCACAGCCCTGCAGCTTTGGGGTGCTCCCTGGGGCCCGGAGCCCCTCTCTTCATTCCCTGTGTGCAGCCCCCCCTGGCAGGGCTGTCCCTGGAATCCACCTCTAGGTGCTGCTATACTACCAGCTATGGATTTCCCGGCAGGAAAAACGGGAAAGGCACGGCAGCAACAACTTGGTGTTGCAGGAGAGAACTGCAGCAGCTCTCAATCACCAAAATGTGCCTTTTTAAAAAGCATCGTGTTAATTCTTGCATAAAGCAGCACAGCTTTCCCTCCCCATGCCCTGCAGGGATTGCAGCAGAGGGGATGAGCCTGAGCATCACCTTCTGCATCATGTTTTGACTGAGGGACAGCTCTAGTTTAGCTTTTCACACAAAGGAAAAAGAAGAGGTTAAACTGGACTAGTGGCATTGTCAGGATAGGACCCTACCAGGTCAAGAGCAAGGACATGAGTGATTTGTCACAGACAGCAGTAATGCACATGGGGCTGGTTCTGGAGAGTGAGGTTTAAGGCTTCAGGCATTAGCAAATTAGCATTTTGCCTAATGAGATATTGATCACTATCACAAAGCATCTCATGACCACCGTAAGCTTACCACAGTGTGATGGAAAATTAGAACATGTACCAGAAAGCACATTAATCCCTTCTCCTCCAGGAACTTTACTCAGACATTTAGCCAATCTGCAAGTCCTATCCTGCTGTTTACTAAATGAGTGACAAATATTCCCTTGTTTCCCAAGGGCAGCCTCAGTTTTCCCCTTTACTGCCATACAATGATTTTCACCTTGCATTAGGTAAGGCATTGTTTCTCCTTTCCTGATGCCCCAAGCTACACAATTCTAAGGTGTTTCATTCAGATCTGATCCATGCCAGCTGTGACAACTGAGGAGGAGGATTTTGTCTCTCCACCATCCACAGATGATGTATTAACTGTTTTCCTGTGTGAGTCCCATGCTGTGCAGGATTTAGCATAAGTTCTTTGTGACCATCCTACAACCAGCCTTACCTCTGTGTCCCTGGGTAACAAGAACTTTCAAAGTTCACATTGCATCCCTGACAGCACATGTAGACTTACATAAGTGGTTTATTCCTATATGTACTGCAGAGAGAAAGAATAAAGAAGACTGTGCTTCTTGTAAGTTTACTCTGGTCTGCAGGAACTTTCTGAAAATGCCCACAGGACACAGTATTTCCTTTGAAACCTTAATCTCAGATTAGGGCAGGAATGGGGTGTGATCAGGCACAAACCTTGGAGAGCAGGTCTTTAATTTTTCCATCTGGGAACTCTCCTTTCAACAGATGCATTTAATGCCTAATGTGATCTCTGGTGGTCTTTGCATGCTGAATGTGAGAGTTGTATGATGCTGCTCATCAGAAGGGAAGGTCTCAGGCACACCATGAGAATCAGTTGGGTGGCAGAGAGCTGTGTTAGGGTCAGTGATGGGAGCAGCAGAAGTTGGAGCACAGTCCAGCACAGGTGATCCTGAGACATGGGAGGCAATACCTCAGGGGAGGAAAAGCCTTGTTGTTAACCTTGGGATGTTCAGCCCTTGCCACTTCAGCATATAGAAAACAGTGCCTGGCAGGAATCACAGGTCCAGCTGCAGCAGTGTCCAGGCAGTCCAGCAAGAATATTGATCTGTGGGTAAGAGGTCCTGGCCAGATACAGACAACAGCTCTGCATGGAGGTGAACCTGTGAAAGAATGGCCCCTACCCACTGCTCTGCCCTGCCAAACCATGCCCCAAATAAGAAATGGTGCTTGAGAAACAGCAGGGAGCCAGAGGTACCTTACAGCCAGCACCACCTCCTGACAGAGCTCTGGAGAGCTTCCCTGCACCTGCTGGAGAGCCCAGATCTCTGCTTGTCCTTTCTCTAAGGAATGACAACGTTTGCTCTGAGCCACTCCTGGAGCTGTGCTGGAAGCTGAGCCCTGGGAGGGTACCTGGGCTCTCTGCTGGTGCCTGAGCTCAGCACAGTTTGGGAGCTGGCACTGCTGCTCTCTGCCCTGATGCCCCACGACCCTCACCCTGCAGGCTGAGCCTGTAGTGCTGAGCAGCTCCCCACCCAAAGGTGCATTCTGCAGCACTTTCCCTGCAGCCTGATCCAGAGCCATGCTGCTGCCCTGCCTTTGCCAGCCCCCTCATTCCTGTGCAGTTTCACACAGCCTGCAAACTTCTCCTCTGTGAGAACACACAGCCTGCAGGCAAAGCTGTCAAAGCAAAGTGCAGCTTCCTGCTGCTAAGCAGGGAAAAGGCATCTGGGGAATCCAGACCTGATGCCAAAGTTCTTAATGCCTGCAGAGACCTTAATGCCCCCACAATATTCTGCTGTCCCTAGATGGGCACTGCTGCCCTGGCTGACCCAGCTGCCAGCTCTGCCCAGGCATGAAGCCCCTCCTGGTGAATAGAGAGACAGGCTTTCCAAATATTATGTTGTGTAGAATCAATCTTGACTTCTCACCTATCAGCCAAATCCTCACACTTCCCCCTGTGTGCACACAGACATATCACAGCTTCTTTGCATTCAAAGCTGGAATGTTATTTCTAATTTTTATGGTATTTGTTGATACTGCTGCAGGTGTTTGGGGGCTGAGTGAAGAGGAGAGAAGGCAGTTTATGCTTTTCAGTAGTGGAGTAGGATGTGTCTGTGGGCATGCTCTGCATCTAAGGCAGTGTTACTTATATCAGGGAGGTTTTTCCTGGTCAAACCCTGTCTTCTTAAGCACTACAGACATTATCTCTTGCTCTGTCTTGCAGTACCTCCTGTAATTAGCTTTTACATTAGAACTCAGAGTCCATTTTCTGTGTCAGACAATGCCTCAGCAAATTTTGGCTGAAGATTGAGGATTGGTATCTGTGGGAACTGAGCCAGAATTTATAGCAGAAACACAGGTTCTATTTTTCACTGAATTATATCTTAGCAAATGTCAGCGGGTGTGATAATTACTTGCTGGATGAAATATGCTTTTTTTAATCATGTCATTTGTTCCAAAACACTGTTTCTGGTATTTTCTGCAAGGGTTGTTTATTAATGACACCTCACAAGCTGAGAAACTGGGACTTTTCCCTCCCAGCCTCTAACAGGAGTGAAGGGCTGTGTTTGGGGTTACTAACCCAGACTCACTGCAAGCTTGCCCAAAATACAATTACCTGCTTTCATTGCAGCAGATGCTCTTACAAGACCTCCTGTGATTCTGTGCTACCTGTGGCCCATGATTGCCAAGAGCTGTACAGGGCAATCAGAGGAAGGGCTGGGCAAGCCCAGGCTGTTGAGCAAGCCCAGCCTGTCCTCCTCAGTGCTGGTGGCATCCCAGCCCCTCTCACTGGTGAGCTGGTGGGGACCCAGCAAGGCAGGACCTGCTCTCAGCTGAGTGCAGCTTCCCTGGAGCTGGACAACACTCGAGTCAGAAGAACAATCACCGCTAAAAGTGGATGCAGGTCAGCTTTTTCACTGCTTTCTCTCAGGCAGGACACTCAGTGATTTGTCCTAGGCTGGGAGCAGTTTCTCTGCCCAGGGTGGACAGGCAGTTTCCTTTATCAGGAGTCCCCTCATGTCACACATGTCACAGCTGTCTTTCTGGCCCCTCTGTGTTCTGCATTCTTGTATCAGCTTTACTTTTTATTGAGTTGATCCTTAAAATCCTTCTCAGCATAAAAATCTAACAGTTGCCACCGTGACAGGGTGACATCTGTGTCCATCCCAGTCAGAGGCAGCTGAACCCTGCTTTAATTTCTCCCTACCCCACTCTTTTCCCATCTCTACAGCTGAGTGTAGGCTCACACAAAGGGGTTCAGTTCAGAAGAACAAAGGGGAAAAGATCAAATACACATCAGTAAGGTGAGGCATATATTCATATGACAAATGGCTCACTTTCTGAGAACAGACTGTATTCAACATGGGAGGAAACCTTCCCTGTGGACATGTAAGAGGCTGGAGTACCCACCACAGACATTTTAGGCTCTCAGAGGCTGTCAGGGTTTAGCATTAACTGTGCTTGTTGGCCCAGTCTCTGATATAAAACAGATGATGTGCCACCTCTCAGTCACAGATATTTTCTGTCAAATGCCTGAAATACAAACATATGTAATATGGGCGCTGATTATGCTTCAGCATGTTTTCTAACAAATTATTTTTTAGAAATAAAGCATTAAACAAATGGGAATTATAATGAAACAAGACAACAGTGATAATGCCATTGTATGTATCTGAAGTAATGATGGGGCTAGATCAGATAATGAAGGTGTAAAATGGATAAACATTGGCATCTCTAATACCCATCATAAATTCTAGAACATTGAAAAACTGCATGATATCAACAAATAAACAGTTCATAACACTAACAATAACAACCTCATAGAAAAAACGATATTTGGAATGCTAGTGATTGAAGGAAAGTGTTCCAAAATGCAGAAACCACTACAGGACCACATAAAATGGATATTTGAAGCATGAAAAATAATCAGAGCAATTCTCCTGCTATTCCTCAGCTTCTTGGCTTATGCTGGTATCTCACAAAGCACCTTTTGCTCTTCTGGTTTCATCCTTGCACGTGCAGTGGGGGTGACAACTGCTAAAGATAAGAGTGACATTAATTCCTACGGCCTTGGCATTAGCAAATTCTCTGCAGATCCCTCTGCCTGACAGGCAGGAAACTTTGTTATAACAAAATGTGCTGCCTAAAAGTGTTTATAATGATGAGGGGAGAGGAAAGGATATTCTGTGGCAGTGTCACAGGGGAGGGTGTGAAGCACAGTGGATGGGAATGGCATCACTGCTGCTTTGCACACTTGGTCCTCTGTCACAGAATATGTGATGGAAGCAGCAGAGGTGACAGGGTGATGGGAGCAGAGGTGACAAGGGGACAGCAAACTGCAGCACAGGTGCCTGGGGATGGCAGCCCTGCAGGGAAAGGCTCCAGAGCTGCACCCCCTCTGCACCAGCACCACTGGGATCACAATTCCAGCCCACTGGCTCGAAGAGGAAAGGGATGGATTGGCCTTTCCTAACCATCCAATCCTCACCTCAGAGCTTGCTGTTTGGTCAAAATCAAACCAACGAATCTGCTGAGGTCCAGCAGCCCCAGATTTGGCCATATATTGTAATAATCTGCACCAGCTCTGCAGAGCCCTTCTGGGTGTCACTGGGGATGAAGAGCAAGAAACCAGATATCCATCAGCATTAGCAGACTAATAACAGTGTCACAGAAGGCAGGACTGTGGCTTATCCCTCTCCTCCAGAGCTTCCTCATCACTCTGCAGCCAGGGAAGCGAGGCACAGGGTGGTGCTGCCAAAGGAGATTCCTGAGAGCACAGGATCATCCTGCAGGAACATCCCCTGCCAGAGGCTCCCAGCCCAGGGGGCTCCAGCAGCCCCTGCTCCTCAGGAGCAGCAGAGCACACCCTGCTGCCACGCTGGGCTCTGCTCAGCACATCTGCTGCCTTTGCAAGCCGTGCCTCTCACAGGCTGAAATTAACTTCTCAGACAAAAATCTGCTTTATTGGGAATGAAAATGAGCAGCAGACCCATCAACACAAGCACAAGTGTGTGGCCAGCAGGACTGTAACAACATTTGTGATTAAGCAGCCTTTCCCACTGTTCCCTTCCTCCACATATGATAATTTAGTTATGGTGCCATTTTTCCAAGACAGCTAAGTGAACATATTTTTCTCTTTTTAGTTGACTGTGGCTATACTTGAGAAAATTAGTTTTTATCTTTTTAATAATCTAATTTTCATAAACCTTTTAACGCAAAAACAAAAACTACTTAATGCACAGCAAGATAATTAATATTGAAAATAGACTCTGCAGGGGAACTGTAGTACCTGCTGCCTTGCATTAGGCTCTCAGAATAATGAATTAGCCAGGAACTTTAAGTAAGTTTGTAAGAACAAAATAAACAGTACCAACACAAACACCATTTTCACTTGATTTAGACAGATCACATCAAGAAGCTACTTAGTATGTTGATAACCTGACTTTGAGAATAACTTCACCAGTGTCCCTGCTGGAAATGCAGTGACTCTTAAAAAACAAAATCTTTCATATTCAGAATTCCCACTCTAGAGGTGACAGCAAAAAATGTAATTACTTACGTGGCCTGAAGAAGAGAATTTGCCTTTTCCCTTACCCACCAAGCCTTAATGGGGTGAGAGAAGAGTTTGCAGCTGGAACACAGAATGGGCCAAACCACCTCAGATCTGCTCCCAACCCTAGGACAACAATTGTCCAGTTTGGAGCAGGATGAGGCTCCCTGCTGCCCTAAGGGAGTGGTAAAGGTGGATATTCCCTTTTCTAGCAAACAGTAAGTTAATTTGGATTTGTTTTCCTTTTTTTTTTAGAGTGCAGGGAGAAACAGCAACTAATCTTTTCTGCTGAACACACCTACCCCTAAGCACATCATTCATTAATGCTGAGAACCAGGCACTGCCAGCAGAGACTGAAAGGGCCCTTAAATGCCAAAAATAATGTGTGCACTTAGAGAGCACTTAACACCTTCAAAGTACTGTACAAATATTAACTAATTATTTAAGGAAATGATTATTTAAGGAACTAATTACTGACAGCAAGAAGTTCACTGTTTTTTGTGAGCATCAGGTGCATGCCAGGGATCCTTTGAAGGACTCTGATGAATTTGCTGGGGCTGCAGCTCACTCTGGGGGGGGCTGATTGCTGATGTTTTGGGGTGGGAGCCCAACTTTAGCTTGTCTGGCCCACGCGAGGATGCTCAGCTTAGGGGGACCCAGTGGCATTGGTTCTGCACCCATAATTCACAAGGGACCATTTCCAGAAATATCCCCTCCAATCTCTCTGGCAGACAAGATGCACAATCTACATGATCAATAAATGTCCACAAAAGGTTTTTTATCTGTCACAGTTACAGTCACTTCACGAGGGACTGCTCAAAGATGTGAGGTTAAAATTCTGTGCTGGAATAGGAAATGGTGGGAGGGGAATCAAACAAGAATACAGATTTGTTTAAAGCTCATCAGGGAATGATAAGGATAGGAAAAAAATCAGAGTGAATTAATGCTGTCAAAGGGTTTAAAGAGAATATGAAAGATTATTATTATATGAGTATCGGGGGATGACAAGCACAAATCCTAGACAGACAAAATGTCCATTAATTAGTAAACTAAGCTGGTAGGAAAATAATGATGACTAGAATCTGTCTTTAATGAGACAGATAAAAGAAATGTGAACAATTCAGAAATGAGGAAAAGCCAATAAAATACATTTTCTTAGTGGCATATGAGAAAATACTTCAAGGAAAATGAGCTGATAACTAAATCAGCTGATACATATCAGTCTATGTTATTGGGGGAAGTGGTGAAAATGCCATGCTGCAAGTGATTATTCCTCCTAATTAGCCACCAGAAGAGTAAGAATTGACTAAAGAAAAGGCTATATAGACACTTAGAATGAGAAATAAATTATCCCAAACACTATTTTCTGAATATGTACTTAATACCCTTTCTGAACTAATCACCATTGCTCTGGAAGGCAGTGAAGGTGAGGAATACAAAAAATGGGACAGAGAATGGGATAAGAAATGGGTTAGGGAATGGGAAAGGGAATGGGACAGGGACAGGGAATGGGACAGGGAATGGAATAGGGAATGGGATAGGGAATGGGAAAGGGAATGGGACAGGGAATGGAATAGGGAATGGAATAAGGAATGGGACAGGGAAGTCGCACCACAGGTTGCTGTACAAGATCCCAACATTTTGGGACAGAAATCACAATCCAGCATTTTCACCTGTGCTTGCATTGGTACAATAATGACAGAACTGCCAGCCCATAATTCTATGGAGAATTAGCATAACAGTGCCCCCCAAACACCAGTTTTTGGGGGTGTTGACACATCCAGCTACCTCAGAGATAACTCTGGTCACAGGTTTTTGGCACCTGAGAGCTGGGACCAGCAGCACAGAGCCTCCAGCAGTGTTGGTCTAGCAAGAATAAATCTCAGCAGACAAACTTGATTGCTTTTCTGATAGAAACAGAAAATTAACGGATGAAGGGAATGCTGGAGCTGTAATATATTTGCATCTGAGCAGTGCATTTGATACTGTGCCTCATGAAATCTTTCTAGAAAAATTAATTTAAATCAGCTTGAAGATGAACACTGTCTTCTTAATTGAAAATGGGCTGGAAAGGCATAAAGAGAGGCTGACAGGGAGTGGCAAAGCATGGAGCTCAAGATGAGGAGACTGCAGAAGAACCACAAAGCTTACTGTTAATTTATGTTTAATATCTTCACTGTTCATCTAGAAATGGTGAAGGAAACAACATTTTAATAAGATATGCAGATGAGATGAAACTAGGAGGAATTAGATCCTCCACAAAAGATGCAAACAGATCCAGAGAGAAGCAGCTGGGTCTAGACAGTATAAAATGCATTCAGGGTTAGTTACAGAGCTGGAGACTGTGACCAGTTTTCCTGTTTACTGGAACAAACAGATCATTAGTTTTCATTGGTAGGAGGAAAGGAGGTTTGGGCTCATAATTTTGCATGTCTGCTTCTGTGGATGTGAGTGCTGAGAGCCTGAAGGCTTATGAAAATCCACTTCTACCCCAGCATGTACAATTTGGACACTTCCTAAGTTAGCGACATAAGGCAGGATTTGATTTCCACATGGGTGACATTTTCAGGCTGCAGTCTTCAGGACAGATGTGCATATTCAATAATACTTGCTATCCAAAATCATTAAAAAATAAAAAAGAAATTTTAGACTTTGCCTGCTAAACATCTGAAACAGAACAGTAGGTAAATTCCATCTACTCTCTTCAAACTTGTGGGCATGAGTTAGAACCCAGCTAGAAATGAGCCATGGCAGCAAAAAGGCAGTGAAGTTTGGGGCAGGACAGGTTCAGATCACCTTTGTGCTCCTCTGTTCTTCCTACACCTGGAACATTGTGTTCAGTTCTGGGAAGCTCATTAGCAAGGAGATATTGAAAAATTGTAGTGAGTTCAGAGAAGAGTAACAAAAATTATCAAGGGGATAGGGAGATTCATTTATAATGGAAGATTAAAGGAACTAAATCAGTACTGGAAGAGCTGAATCTGTAATACACTCAGAGAAAAATGGCTACAGAAAGATGTCACAGTGCTGAAAGGTATAAATGCCAAAGACAGGGAAGAATTAAGTGGTGGGGGGTAAAAGGAAGTATGAAAATTGGAATGAGAAAGAGAAACAGACTAAATATTCAGAAAGGATTCCTGACAAGGGAACTCCCATGTGTTGCAACCCTGGAAGTTAGTGAAGAAAAAGCCAGATGTGCACTGGATGGTGATCACCCAGTCCCCCACAGATCCAGGGGGTCACTGTGCTGCCCCCTGCTCGTCCTGGGATGGGCACAAATGCCCCTCTGGGGGTGGCATGAAAACAATTAATATATGTATGAATATGTATGAGGCCATTGTTCACTGTGAGCTGAGGTGACAGTATAATTTCCTTCATATAATTTCAAATTTCCTCCAGCGAGCATTTGTTCAGAATGGAGAATTTGGATTCTTGTCTCTGGGCAATTTTTCCCTTGATTATCTGAGAGATTTAATGCTTGGTGGTACCGTGGGACCAGAGACACACAGAAATTTTCTTCTCCGTGTAAAATTTCCAGATGAATCTCCCACACTTACAGTCACTTGTCATCACTCTACAGAAGTGCTCCTGTATGCTCTGTGCCAACAGCATCAAACTCAGGGCAGGTATCCTTTATGCCTTGCCCAGGCCAATACAGATCCTTCTCCAGGATTTCAGCCACCTAAGGATTATGTGGCTGATGCAACACATCAGCTTGGGCTCCTCATCTATTTTATTTTATTTCATAGGTAGTACTGCTTCCACCTCTCATATTGACTTAATATGGATTAAGTCAAGCCCAAGCCTTGTACTGATGAGTGCAGCACAGTTTGCATTGTTACACACGTGAGCCCACTGGTTTTGTAAAGCAGCATGTGAGCTATCTGTTTCCAGAATGAGACAATGTTTTAGCTGAGATCAGCTCTTATGTGTTCTGCATCACCTATGCTCTCTTCAGGAGGAATTTTCTGTGCATTAGAAAATGTAGTTTGGCCCTCCCCCACTCCTAATGATAGTTAATTAAACCTATTCATGTGCATAAACCACCTTCCATGAATGATTGAACAAAGGGAAAGATTGGATAGCTGCAGATCAACCTTGAACATAAGCTGATAGATCAGAGGAAAAAGTGGAGATTAATTAAATGAAGCATCTTTGGGAGTACTGTTCACCCAAAAAGTAGCAGCCTAGGAGAAGGAGACACACTTTTAGAACAGAGAGCTGAATCCTTCTGCCTCTTGCACAGGTGAAGCTCCTAAAACAAGCACAGATGCAGGAGCTTATCTGGAGGGGAAGCACAGACCTGCTCCATGAACTGGAGCCAGTGGGGTGAGCTTTGCCTGCCTGGCTCCCAGCAGCTGCCAAGGGTGAATTCCTGATCTCTGCAGAGCCGGAGATGGAGTCAAACAAATGACTTTGTATCATTGCCATTTGTATTCTGCCTCCGGATACTTTCGTTCCTCTTGCTTTGAGTAATATTTTTTCAACCTTGTCTTCCCATTAAAATTTCCTCTTCATTAGAGAGCATTTCAATATAATTTCCTCCTGAACCGAGCTCAGGGTACAGCCCAGCTAATAAGAATTGCATGATCTGCATTATTATGCACACATAATCCATTATAATTGAATCTTATTCCACTTTAATTGCACATGTTTACAAACACTGCAACAGATTATGTATTTTAGTTGATTGTGCCATTAATGATTGAAAAGTCAATGCTATTTTGTGTTAAACCCATTTTTGGCTTGCCTAACAAGTGAAACTGCAAAAAACTTCTGGAGAGTCACAAGATATATTTCTAACTCTCTCTGTTTTATTTTTTAAGTGTTGAGAAGAGTTGTCCCCAAACTGAAGCCATGCATCTTTAAAATTGCAACACTTGGTATCATCCAAACCATGCTCAGTCTTCCAGAGTTTGGCAGGGTCTTAGTTAAATGCTTGTTCTTGGTTGAATTTGGAAGCAAAAGGCACTTTAGTGACACAGACTTTGTTGCTTGCCATGATTTACAACAGCCCCACCACCCACAAGCTGAATGCTTCTGCATTTCCAGGGAAGAGCTCTGGACCCAGAGCTCACCCATTCCTGAGCAGGCTGAAATTTCTGAGCATTTCTGAGCAGGCCCCCATTGCCTGAGTGGGACTTTTGCTTTTGGGCAGTGAGATAAGGTCAGCAGATGCAGAATTATTTAGGAAATGGACCTCCTGAGACTTCAGATACCGAAGAGAATTGGAGAATTTGGCAGCACACTGTGCTGTTTTGGTGCAAGGTCAGTTAGATAAGGTCAGTCAGGATGTTAAATCTAGCCACTGCCTAGTTTGTCATCACATTTTCTAACAGGAACAAGGAAGCCTGATAGACCAGAATCCCCAGAAGAAAAACGTACAAAAGACCAAGTCAATATTTTTTACCAAGATTTATAGAAAATGTACTTCTTTTTATGTGTCTTTTCTCAGATACATTAACCCTGTGTAGCTTTAACAGAGATAGAAATGCTTTATCTGTGCTCTGTTCAGCTTTTCCCTACTTATTCTGCTGCTCTTTAAGCCTCTGTGCAAGGCATTTCCTCACCCTAAAATCTGTCCTTCAGGCATGAGTAACACCCTGCTGTATATACTGACAGAACCACCAATTTAAAGCAAAGAGTTCTCAAAACTAACTGCAAATTTTTGTCACCACGGTATCACAATTCCAGTGGGTTTCCCTCGAGCCTCCCCTGATCCACAAAGTCAGTAACTGGGAACTGACTTCATAACCCCAAAAATGAATATTATCTTGTTTAAATTGCATTATAATTTGATAAAATATTACTGTGCTAGTGAAGGAGAAAGGGTTTGTCCTGAGTGGAAGACAGTTTTGGCAGAAATCAAAATGCAGGTGATGTGCTCAGCATCCTCAGGATGTGATTGTTTATGTCTTTGACAATAAATAATACATCACAGGCACTGACAAATGGAGCTTCACAAAAGTCTTGTGAAGTAAATCAGCAGCTGTTATCCAGGACAGAGAGGGAGATGGGCCATAAAAAGGTTAAGGAACTTGACCAAGAGGATAAAGACACCTGTGGCAAAGTTCAGCTCCTGGGGGTGCCCTGGTCTGTGCTGGGAACACAAGCCCTTTCCCTCCCAATTCCCTTTTAGCTACCAACTGCAAAGAAATGGCCACTAATAATGCATTTGGATACTAAGTTGTCAGAAGGACGTGAATCCAGGAGATAAATTAATGATTTTTATGCTCTGTGATGGATTTACAGAGAATCTCAGAGGCTTTAGTTTGGACAGGCTGAGTTCTGCCATGCCTTATTGTTTCATCTATTGGATTTTTGATAAATATAAAGCTCTCCTGTGGGACTGGGGATCTGAAGTGCTTTGGAGTGGACTTAAGAAATATGGCATGATTCTGTGTTTATACCAGGAAGGCTTTTGTTTTGTGCTTTTAGGGATTTGGGCAGGAACCATGCCCTTGTCATTAATTGTTGTGCATTATGACTCAGAATAAACTTGCTGCATTGTTTAAACTATTTTCCAAGCATCACAAAATGTTCAGACATTTTGTCTATGTTGAAGTGTGAGGTTCTGTCCACCTCTACACAGCTGTGAAATATTCTAGACTGGGGATATGCTGATAATGCAGAGGTGATCTTGTAGACGTTTATGTTTACAATTATTTATGGCAGTTTGTTGTGATTTGAAAATACTTTGGGCTGAACCTGGTTAATTCACATAGGCAGGATTTCATTGCTCTAACTGCCTTATCCTTTCTTCCTTCCTTCCCTCCATGGATGACATCCTGCTGCCTGTAGCCACGTCCAGATCTGTACTCCACAGCTCAGTGTAAAGTGGCCACAACCACAGTGGGCATTTCTGTCCAGGTTTACACTCAAGCCAAGAATTTTTTTGTGCTTTTAGGGTAGAGGATGTCAGCATGCTCTCTGTAGTCATGACCCAGTGCTGAGGAAATGCTCTGCTCTCCTGTGATGGGAAGTGTGGCAGAAGTGAAAGCATCACTGTTCTCCCAGTCCTTTCCAAGCAGCCCCTGTGGGAGCTGACATTTGAAGGATTCCTGCATGGGGTGGGTTGTGGTGTCAGCCAGGGAAGCCAGGATCCAGGAACAGTGGCTCACAGGTACTTTGTGAGGAGCTAAAGCTTTTGTTTGTGGGGAGCAGCTCTGCAGAGCTCTGGAAGGAGCAGCTCTGCAGCTACAGAGGAGCTGGTACAAGGTCAGAGCCTTTAGAAAGGGCAAACAGAAAACAAACCATGCATGCACTGCCTGTGTGCATTTGCATGCATGTGCTTATGCAAGTAGGTCTGTGGCTGTAATTAACTCCTCATTCCTGGGTGCATGTGGAAAACAAAGCTGCAGAATACACTCTCCTCCTTGTGTAAGCATAACTACATAAACTTCAGAAGAGGAAAGAAGAGGGATTTAAAGCACTGCAAAAGGATGTATTGAAGCTGAATCCCTTGCAAAATCCTCGTGCTAAATCAAACCTGCTTGTTAATAAGCTCATACACTCCTCCATCATACAAACTATTAGTTTTACACTCTCAGTACTAAAACAAATGGTCAAAAGTATTATCACTGTTTTTAACCTGGCAAAGGTATTTGCTACTGTCCTGAGATGTGTCTGCCAAGCTTCAGGGCTGAAGCAATTTTTATGCCTGAAGTTTTGTACATACAAATCTCTGGAGGGGAAAAAAACAAAAAACAAAAACAAAACAAAACAAAACAAAAAAACACCAAAAAACAAACAAAAAACCACCCAAAACAACGAGCTATCTGATGAGTTGGCAAAGTCTTAACTGGTGTTGAGCAGCTGGAGAATCTGGAAAGCACATCAGACTTGGAGTCTGTGGGGAAAAGAGGAAATTCTGAGGTTACCAGAGTCTTGCCATTAAAGGAACAAATTAAAGGGAGAGGTGAGCAGGCAGAGCACTTCAAAGATGGAATAGTCTGCAGACAAGAGAGAGTGTTGATAAGGCCATTAAAAGCCAGCCAGAGAAGTGATTAATGGAACAGAATTGCCTTTTGGTTTGTGGGACTAACAGTCAATTGCATCCCAATGGAATCACCAGAGATCTGAGCACACAGGCCAAGCCATCACTGAAAATCTGCATTTTTTCTCACTGCCCTCCCAAATACCTCTCCTTCCAGCAAATGCTGACAAGCTGAACTTCCCAGATCTACTGGGATTTTAGTGGGCAAGCTTGGTGGAAGAGGAAAAAAGCAGAGAAATGGGGGAATAGGATTGGTGGCATGCAGAGCTTGAAGAAAAAATCTAGGAGTTCATTGAGTGGAAGCCTGGATGTGAGGACAGCTCAGGTCCCAGCCCCAGGAATTCCCTGGAGTCCTGCAGTGCAAACCCCATGGCCAGGGAGGGAGGTTCCATCTCAGCACAAAAGTTTTGTGTCCCTGCTGGGCAGAGTGAGCTGTGGAGCAGCTTTGAGCTCACACCCAGGAGCAAATGGAGGGGCTTTCACCACCCCAAATACCCAACGATTAACTCAGCAGTGACTGAAATAAAAGAAGCGTCATGCATGGAAGAATATTTGGCACATTTCCAGGTCTTAGCAAACACAAAACCCCATCAGTCTAAAGAAGCATTAGGAGTTTATGATGTGGAAATAACTGGCTGGTGTGTGACGCATTTCCAGCTTATGGTGAGCCATCTATTAGAAGAAAATGTTTTAGACATTCTGGGGCTGGACTCAAGCTCCCTGCTATAGGCCAAATGCCATGGACATGAGGCGAGTTTCAGAAACAGAATATCCTGCCATGTGCAGAGAGGGAAGAGATCAGGGAACATTAGGCATAATTACTTCTCAGCTGTTCAGTGCTCAGATGAGGTGATGGGGGAAAGTCTTCTGTAATAGCTGAGTTCAGGCACCTTCTGTCTGCTGTGGTGATACCTTTGCTGGCTTCCTCTCACTCTCAGGCATCCACTGGATGCACAGAAACCTTTTACAATTTGACCATTTGACTTGAAGAAAGTGCTCAGAGGAAAAGGGAATCTGCAGAAATGGCAGGAGTGAGTGAACTCTTCTCAGTGCATCTATTTTAGAAGCAAGGAAAAAAAAAGGGTGGCTTAGTCATGTGCAACAATCAAGGTCAGCATGACCTTGGGTTTGAGCAGCACTCCATCCTCTCCAGTGGAGTCAGGGAATGCAGAGCATTCCATGGACACCACCTGATTTTACAAATATTTTCAGCAGCAGGAAAAATACTTCCTTTACAAAGAAGCAAACCAAAACACAAGGAAATGCCCAAGAACCCAACAGCACATCCAGCAGTGACAGACTGTGGTTGCCAGTCCATCTCTGTACCTGCATTCTCCTTGGGAATAAGCTGGGAAAAGGATCAGTATGTCACTGTCAAAGGGGGGCAATGAATCCTTCATCACCAGGGTAACTCCAAAGGTATCCACAAGCACTACAGCAATTTCCTTAATGGGCACTTTGTGAAGAGTGTTTCTCTAGAGAAGTTAATCACTGGAAGAAAATCTCAGATAGTTTCAGCAGGGCTAGTCTCTTCCTTCCATGACCCTGGAGGTGCAGGAGCTGCCCCAAGGTGTCTGCAGTCTTCATGGTGCTAGCAGACCCAGCAGTGCACCTCTGACTGATAAATGCTGGCTTTCATATAGAGAATACAAGAAAATGAAAGCCAAAACTCAATCAAGCTGAAAAATAGGCCTGTATCTACTTTTTTTTTTTTCCTTCTTCTAAACACTAATTTTCTGCCCTCTGGGTCTTTTTAATTCTTCTCTCTGCTATTTTTGTCAAAGACAAGATTTGTGCTTTTTATTTGGCACAGTCTTTTCAGTTCCTCTGGGGAAAAAGAAAAGAAAGAAAAAGAATAAGCTGTGGACATATCAGCACCAGCTACAAAGGACTACAGGGAAGGATTCTCTGCTGCAGAAACTCTATTAGACAGCACACAGCACCAAAGGAAGGGATGTTTGGTCCAAGCTCTTTACCTTGGGCAGGCTTATTTTCCCCTTATTAACCCTGTGACATTAAGAACCTTCCCAGAAGTGTTCACTCTTCTCTCCTGAAGTACCAGGGCTTCTCAAATGCATGTAGGATGTGGACACTCACACACACTTGTTTCCATTTCAGACAATTCCACCTGGACATGGTGCACTTACTCTTCATGGCCTTTATGAAAGGAAATGTTCAGACATTTGCAGGAACAGAGTCCCTTTTGCTTCCTGACTTGAATATCACAGTAAATTTATGGACTCTACAAGTTCCTTCATGCTCAGAAGGCAGGATCTGTTGCAGGATGAGTTTTAATGCAGAATTACAGAATGTCTTAAGTCAGAGGGGACCCACAAGGATCATTGAGTCCAGTTCCTGACCCAGCACAGGACACCCCAAGAACCACACCCTGTGCCTGAGAGCCTTGTCCAAATGCTCTGGGAGGTCTGGAAGCCTTGGGGCTGTCACCACTTAGCTGTCACTCCTCTGAAAATGTGTCAGGAGGTATTTTCATGGGCAGCATGACATCCTAGCCATGCTGTTCCCAGCTAGCCTGCTTTACATGAGCTAAAGAGATACCTACTTTGTGCCAGCTGAAGGAGAACACTTCTCCATGAGAATGGTGCCATTCTGCTGAGAAGCAGCACTGTGGCATGGAGCTGTGGCATTTTCCAGCAGATAGGAGCAAGCCAAAGTAGCAGGGCAGGCTCACTATGTGTCATATCATGCAGCAGCACAGCCCTGACCTGGCATCACACCCCTGTGCCTTGGTGTGACCATAGGGGACCAGACCTGGGCTAACACAGCCCTGCAGAGCTCTGTGTGGTTAGTCTGGGGCTAAAAGAGCTGCTGGCTCTCTGCAGGAGCTGTGCCTGTGAGTCCTGAGAGCACTGAGCTGTGAGCAGCACTGCAGCAGAGCAGAGCCCTGCCTGCAGCAACCCTCACTGCACCTGGGGATGTAAAAACCCTGCCTGCAGCAACCCTCACTGCACCTGGGGATGTAAAACCCCTCCTGCAGCAACCCTCACTGCACCTGGGGATGTAAAAACCCTGCCTGCAGCAACCCTCACTGCACCTGGGGTGTCTCAGCCCCTCCTGCAGCAACCCTCACTGCACCTGGGGATGTAAAACCCCTCCTGCAGCAACCCTCACTGCACCTGGGGATGTAAAACCCCTCCTGCAGCAACCCTCACTGCACCTGGGGTGTCACAGCCCTCCCAGGGACATGGCTGGGGTCAGTGCTGTTCCCTGAGCAAAGCAGCAAGAGCTGAGGGTCACCCACTGAGGGACTCAGGAGGGAATAGAAGAATTGTCAATGCTGAGCTATTGGCTGCCTGCTCCTCCCGCTGCTGTTTCCTGGGAGCTGAGGATCAGACCAGTTCTATTTTCAGGATTTAGATAAAAGTTTCAGTCACAGGTCATGACTCCTTCAGCTACAAGGGATTCTGAGCATTTTTCCTGCGGGGTGGGAACAAGAGAGCAGCTGCTCTGCTGTGCCTGCCAAGCTCTGTCCTGCCTGGCTGGAGTGCCCAGCTCAGGGAAAGCTGCTTCCTTCATCCAGAGGCCATAAAGATGCTGACACCACCAATGTGCACACCAGGATATTCACACATGGTCTCCCAGAGCTGGCCTGCAAACATACTGTCTGAGTTCCTGACTGGTGCAAAGTCTCTTTTCTGTGCCCTCCTCAGACACTGCCTTGCAAGGCACAGGATTTCACACAATTACTGCAACACTGGAGATCTCCTGGCAGGAGCAGAAAAACAGAGGGCTGGGAGAAGGTTCTGCATCACTGAGCTCAATTGCCTGCAGTCACAGGCCATCATTTCATAAGATCCCCTTCACCCAGCAGTGAAGCTGTTATCACAAAACTAGTTTTACATAGTTTACTTTCTTTACCCCCTCCTCATTGTCATTTAATGCCTCATTCTTCTGATGGCTGGAAATCTTCCCCAAAATTTCCAGCCTTCTACCTATTTGTTCTTGTGTCAATGCTGTTTTTGAGTTGAAACAGCTCTTCCCACCTCCAGCCTGAGCTCTCCTCCCCATGCACTTGGCAATGGCATCTCTCAAAGCCATAGAAAGGAAAAGCTGCATTTGCTGCACTTCTCTGCAGCTGCTTCTTGTTTTAACAGACCTTTCCTGAGTTTCTGTGCCAGGACTGGCTGCTGGTGCTCCAGGTAAGATCTCATCAAGCCCTGGAGCAGGGATGTGCACACTGGATGTCTGGTGCATCATCATAGATTCACAAAGTCTCTTGGGGCATGCCAGAACATCTGACTTCACTTTTTTCTCTATCATTTCCAAAGGATATGCCTCATTTCTCAGAAACAGTGCATGTCAGGATTCTCTCAGTGCCCAGCCCTGCCCTTCATGTGATCACATTCTTCTTCACACTTTCATCTCTCCTGCTGCAGCCTTCAATCTATTCCATTTTTTAAGTAGTTTTCTAAACTTCCACTATTGTACTTATTCACCCTGGTTTCATCTCAGCCACAAATTTTGAAGCATCTCCTTTTGTGCCAGGAAAATTAGAATTATAAATGCAATCAATCTCCCCCACCAACCCTCAAGGGACACCAGGGTCACCACTACACCCCAAATTTTCCCAAAATATACTCTCTCTAGTTCTCCAGACATTTCCTGCACAATTCCACTAATCCCTGTTTTCTGCAGTTTGACTAATCTTGTCACCATGTCAAATACACTGTAGCAGTCCAGAGAGATTAGATCTACTGCACTGCTTTTGTTAAGAAAATCAATTATCCTATCAAATAAAATCATCAAATGCATTGCTTTGGTGAAGCTTTGCTGCATTCTTTCCTTTAAAAAGAGGTCCTTTCACTTCCTGAAGCTTTGTATAACTTTGAGGTCAGAAAAACCAGCCTTTAGTCACATAGATCATATTTTTCCTTTAAAAAATATACTAAGTGAGTACTACACAAAGGGGTGACAGGAGCAGTGCCCCATCTGGAGCCACATTCTGCACAAATTGGCTCTAGCAAAACCACAGCAGAATAGCACCTAACCTCTATTACCAGCCTTTCCACCTTTTTTAAAAAAAGATGTTTGGGGTTTTTTTATTTTTTTTTTATTCTTTAATTCAAAAGAGGTTTGAAAGTGTGCTTTTGCAGTGTCAAAGTACAAACTCATGGGTTTAGGAGTCAAGCAGACCAAGTTCCAGAAAAATAATATAAGCCCTGGATTTTCACAAGACCCGTGGAAACAAAATGCTGAATCTTCTCCTATGGCAGTGAGGAAATCTCTTCCCTAAAAGAGGCCAGAGAATTTGAAAGAGCATAGAAGCAGGTGATTAGAAATGAAAATAAAATTGTGAATATTACATGTGTTTTGTTTGGGTTTGATCCAAAGGCTTCTGGATGGTGCAGGTAATGGGCTATTAGATGTTCACAGCCTTCTGGCTGCAGATCTAATTTTTAAGCATTTCTATATTCTTTGGTCTCTCATGAAAAAGAACATGAGTTTGGGGACCTGGTGGGCTCCCATGTGCTAAATTTATGATGCCAAGTTATCCATCTTAACTTATTTTCTCTCCCTGTTTCCTCTCCTCCCTTCACCCTCCCCACTGAGGAACTCCTTGTTCTTGCCTCAGCCAGGGCAGATTTTTCACTTGGCCCACTGAAACCTAATTTTGGTTGTTCCTCCCCCTGAGGATGACCAGATGTGATTGCAGTGCCAGTTTTTCACAGCTCTGCTCTGTGAGGAAGCCCTGCAGAGATCATCAACCCACAGATGTGCAGGTGATTGGGGGAGGAGGACAGGGACAGGAGGGTAGCAGACCATGAGCTGGAGGGGTTTCAGTGCCAGAATTGTGGGGTTTGCAGGTCAAATCACATCTTTATGATTTTTTTCTCATGTCCTCATGCCTGAGGAAGAGTCTATCAGTCATTGCTTGCCCCTCTACCACTTCACTCAGCTCAGCCCTTCTGCATTCCCTCCTCTCAGTTTCAGCATCCACTGGGACTGTTCCAGTGGCTGCTGAGACAGATCTCCAAGCCAGGCTGTGCAGGTCTGCAGGAAGCTGTTTTTATTATCTGTTTATACTGCACACACACAATAAAGATGGCAAGTTAATGAAAATTAAGAAAAATGAAGGTATTTTACTTGAGCAGCTCTAGGACCATCTTAAACAGCCATGCATGGGTAATTTACCTTGTACTGCCATTAGGAAAAAGTAAAACAGTCAGTGACTGGAATTAGAAAAGAAAGTAATGAAATTCAAACATGATTATTACCAAAGATAGGCCCTAATAGGATACTAGAGTCCAGATGAAAGTTCAGACAAATTTGAACTTAGTGGCAAAAAAATCCCCACTTAAATTTCCTTTTCACAATGCATTTTTATGAACTTCATAAGGAAATTTTAGCAAATCTGATTGTGCAAAGAAAAACTCTTGTCATAATTAATCCAGCTCAGAAATTGGATGCCAGCAAAGGGGGAAATTTCCTTCTCATTTATATTCTTGTCAAACCACTGAAATCAAAAGAGCTTCAGGAAAGTTTAAAACTTCCTTTATAGAACTATATTGCTTGACAGTAACAGGACTCATACTTACATTTAGATGGTTCTCCCATCATATTTAAATATTATTGGCTGTTATTATTTAATAGATAAAAGATCCCTGGAGAAAAATCCAATGTCAGGTTTGAAGTTTTTCAAAGCAAAATGCATTTCTATATCTGGAAACAGAAATTAGAGCAGACAGTACTACTTATACAGT
This sequence comes from Erithacus rubecula, assembly GCF_903797595.1. NCBI lineage: Eukaryota > Metazoa > Chordata > Aves > Passeriformes > Muscicapidae > Erithacus > Erithacus rubecula. The sequence continues at coordinate 6,125,722 of NC_136663.1, forward strand.
AGAGAATATATCATAAATATCATACCAAGTACATAAATGTAGAATCTTGATCCTCTCTGTCATTAGAAATAGCTATACTAAAAATTAATAGCATGAAATTTCTTCATGTCAGATATTCCAAGGAATATTCTAGTAACTAAAATATTGAGAGTTACTGAAATGAAGCACATAAATAACATTGGGCACACAATGTCTTTTTGTTCAGTGCCTGCACTGCTCTTGACACAATAGAGTTCTGGAAAAGAACCCTGAAAGGACTGAGCTGGCCAAAGTAATTAATGCACATGATTGTTTTCTCTGCAAAAGAGAGGACAGAAAAAGCACATCTGCTTTTGGACCCAGACTTGTGTTCCTCACTGTGGTGAGTGGGAGACATCCCTTGCAATCAATCCATAACACTGGGCTCCTGTTTGGCTCCACATCAGTTCCCTCGTGCTGTCCTGGCACAGGTGGGAGCATCCCCATCCACTGCTCTGTATTTACACAGCTGGAGATGAGAGATTAATCATGTCACCTTTTCTTTCCCCCTCTGGTGGGTATAATTTTGATTCCTTCTGTCTTGAAATCCTGTCTTGACAAACACTGAAGTATCTCTGAGCTCAAATGCAAATGCAGCCCTTGTTTTGGTTCTGCCCTGAGTTTTCTGACAGAGACAAGACACACACTCACACCACTGCCCACAAGGGCCCTGCTCTACTCTAAACAGGTTAGTGGCCCCAATGTGGAGTCTCTCACACAGATAATTTCAAGTCCTGCAGGCTCTGTGAAGACAGCAGCTCATTACTAGTGTAGGGTGTGAGCCTCTCATACCCCACAGTCTGGGGAAGTTCCAGAGCTCTCACAGCTGGGAAAGGCTGTGCCAGGCTCAGGAGGGAAGGCTGACAAAACAAATCCCCATCCAGGACCTTCCCTGCCATCCCCAGCATCCTGCCAGTGCTCCTCTGCAGCAGCCACACCACACAGTGCCCCACACACATCTGCAAGGGCAGAGGAAGCAGGGCTGCACACCAGGGAGCATCTTTCACACTGGGCTGTGCCTGCACAGCCTTCACAGCTTCAGAGACCTCCCTGCTCACCTGGCCTTCCTGGCCCTTCCATCCCACTAAACCAGAGCAGAGGTTCTGTATCAGACTGAGAGGGACTGAGGTTCTTTGCTTATTTGGTGGATTCCCCCAGGTTAGATTTGGGGAGACATGTGAGGATCAGTTATTCACCTCTGCTCTGCAGATAACACAGCCTTTACATTGAGCTGGCTGCTGGGGGTTGAGCCCTGCTCAAGCCCACCAGGCTGGCATGGTTAAAGATCCAGCTGGGATACAGAAGAGCAAGCAGGAGCCAGTGAGCATCAAGGCAAAAAGAGAGGGGGGAGTTGTTTTAGCCCTCTGTGCAAAAATAATAGTGATTCTGAGGGGGAAAAATCCAGGTAAATAGACATGGTGTGTGAGATAAAGGAGACCCTGGGGATGTTTGTTCCTGCAGTGCCAGATCCATCATGCTTCCCCCAAAGGGTACTGCATTCCCAGAGACTGGGGTTTTTTACTCATTTACTGCAGCAAGAGGCATTTGAAATCTGAGCAGGGGAATCAAGTGGAGAAAAGCATCCTTCTTGCAGTGGCTGTGGGTGGGAGGAGAGGGGATTAGAGGAGTGAGCCAAGGGTTAGAGCCACAGGCTGTGCCTGTGTGTGCCTTTATCCTTAAACACAGCCCAAATGCATCCCCAGAGCCTGATCCTGCAACACCCTGGTCACAATGCAGCTGGGTCATTCTTGCAGAAGTACAGACTTCCTGGGACTGTTTCTCCAGGTCTGTTTTATTCCCACCATTACAACATCACTGGTTTCTGTGGTGTGAAGCTCCAGCTGGGAGCTGCTGCACCAGGGGTTTGTGTATTGTTGGAGAAATTCTCATGCAGTGAGGATATGGCCCCTCACCCCAGTAGGGATGAACTCCACAGCTTGTAATGCATCTTCTGTGCTTCTCTCAGAGGCCAAATTTTGAGTCAAGGTTACTTCTAAGACTCCGAAAATAGAGCAAGTACAGACACAAAAACTTAAATAATCTTCTTAAAACTTTTCAGGGCAGAGGAAAGGTCAGATTACAGGTGTATCCATGGACAACTTGTTCCTTTTTTTTTTTGTTGTTGTTGTTGTTGTTGTTGTTTTAAAAACTCATGAAAGTGGAGAGATAATGAAACATTACTTCAATATCCGTAATGGGTATAAAATCATTTCAAGCAGATGTAAACAAACACCATTAGGTAATTAAAACCAGAGATGACTGACTGGATAAATTCCTCTGGAGTCCACTTCAGCTTTTGGTGATACATTGAAATTTTTGCATATGCAGAATTGAAAAATTCAACAGAGAGAGTGGAAAAAAGAGGCCTGTTTTATCAATAAAAAAAAATGTGTGTTTATGCCAGAGGAGTATCCCTGTAGCTGATCTTAAAAGCAAAGATTTATCCTTCTGCCTGTTTCCCTTTAGAAAACCTCTGCTTGGTTTCCAAAGCCATTTTTCCCCAACTAATTTATTCCTAAACACATCCTGTGCTCTCAGTTGCAGTGCTGATGGGGAAGAGGTGGCAGGTTTGTACAGGCTTTTCTTTATGGGGAAGGAATAACTTTGTACAAAACCTGTATAAATGTGGGAGATGTATGTTTAGGACCAAATGTTGTCCTCAGTGGTATAAATCCCAAACAACTCTGCTTCAGTAAGTATAATCAAATCCCTCTGGTCACTCTGCAGGAAAACTGAGAAGAGATTTTGAGCTTTGGTGAATATTTGGTGTTCACAACCATCAATCCTGTGCTAGAGGATTTATGTGCCACTCTAAGCACCTGCTGCAGAATATAGATCAGGAAAATTAAAAAGTGGCATCTTGTGTGAGGTTTCTCCTGTCCCTGCCAGCAGGCATTTTCTCCAAGCAGGCTGGGCTTTGAATCCAGCCCAGGCAATGTCCCTCCTTCTCCCTGGCTGCCACCAAACCCCTGCTTCACCCTCCAAACATCCCCCATGAGAGTCTGTGGTGTTCCAGACAGAACAGCCAAAGGACATCAGACATTGTGCCTTTGTGAGTGGCTGTGTGAGATCACACAGCACCAAACACCCTGCACAATGTGGGGGCTTCTCAGACAGTTCTAGGTTCTTGCTCTTCTGAATTTCAAGTTCATCAGCAAGACAGCAGCAATATAAGCTTAGCAAGACTGAATTTCAGTCATCCTGTTTCAGTTCTCAGGGCAAAGCTCATAAAGGAATTCACAAAGGCAGAGGATTATTTAGTTTACAAGTGGAAACTGAGGCATGGTGCTACAAAACATCCTCCCCACAGTCCTGCTGCTGGCCTGGCCATTTACCTGTCTGCTTCTCTTATTGCTTCACTGAAAACTCCCTCACTGGGCCATGGCAAAACCCCTTTCCCTCCCTCTTTGCACACTCTCTCCATAGCTGGTTCTTTCCATCTGGATCTTTCACTCCTGGAGTGCAGAGCTCAATGTACAGCACCAAATCATCAAAGAAAGCCAAAGAGGCATCTCACTGATGCAAAGGACCTTTCAAAAGAGAGGGAACAGAAATAGAAGCATGAGCTTCATCAGGCAAGTGACTATTCCACCAAAGCAAGCCAGCAGCAGCTGAGTAAAGAATAAAAAGAACAACAGATTAAAGGAGATATTGGATCCTGAAAAAATCCTGAAATGATGTGTAGGGTGGTGGCAAAAAAAAGGCAAAAGAATTATCTAGTAATATCTTGCTATAATTGCTGGATAAGTGATATTAACATAGGAACAGGAAAGTGTGAACAGAAATAGCAATGAAGAGTTGGAGAAACAGCCAGGCACTGTGTGTAAAATCAGCCAGCATCTAAGTGGCCAATTTGGTGTTTCTGTGAAAGGTGAATTGCACAATGCTTTATCTGCCACAGAGCAGGGAAATCACAGCAGTGTCAACTGGAGCAGTGCTTCAGGAAATTATTGAACAAGAGAGAAACAACCTCTGATCATGGCATTCCAGGAGAGGAGTAAATCCACAGAATTGCACACAGGGCTTAGACCAACGTGGCCTGCAAATGTCTGAGCAGTAATCCATTGCTTAACAAATGGGAAAGCAGCAGGCAGCAATTGCTGCTCAGCAGAACTGCTCAGAGCAGGGAACCATCTCTGCCCAAGAGTCTCACACAGTATCAGCCTGAGAAAGCACTGCTACTGAGAGGCTGGGGAGAGTAGAATTGCTGAAGTGTGAAATCCTGTTGGAATTACTCAACAATCACACTGGAGACTGGCCCCAGCAGCTGGGTGTGCATCCTCAGATACATATTTTACCAGCCTTTAAGCAGGAAACATTCCCTGGGCCCAGCAAGCAGCATTGTGTAAGCAGCCTGTTTTGTTGGATTCTGGTTTGTTGCCATTCAAACTTGCAGTCAATCTTCAGTGATTTGCTGAAGAGGATTGGGCACACTGGAAATCATTTAATTTCATCGTCTCTACCAAAAGAATTCAATAGTTTACACAACCCATTGTTGTGAAAGGTGATCAGTGAGCCTGGATTTCCCCTGCAGGCAATCACAAAGGATGCCTGACCTGTATCTCTGTGGAAAGCATAATAAAGTCAGTGGTGTGCTCCTGTTTGCACCAGCAGAAGCAGTCTAAAGAGCAAAAAAGGTTTATTCTGATGTCTTTGCTGATAACTGTCTTAGATATGTTCCAACCCTGCTGCTCCTCAACATCTCAGGACTAGACCCTGTTGCAGTTTGTGAAAGCTTTGATGTTTCTGAAAATTAGCTCTGCTTTAGGATATATTTGCTCTAGGTAACATCCTGACTGGCAAATATTAAATAATTGGCCCATCTAGAAGTGCAGGAAAACTGTAAGCTCTCAAAAGTAGAGAGGAAAGTTAGGGAAGGAAGGGTTAACCAGCCTTTATTTCTGCCAGTAACTCTGTTCCCCATCTGCCCCCATGAAGTATGAAATGCAGCAGATGTTTGATCCTGATCTATCAACCACCATACACATGAAGGCTGAATTAGTGAAGAAGGCGGCAGAGGAATGTTTGCCAGAGAAGAACAAGAAGATTTCCAACACCTGGGCAACTTAATGGTGGCAGATGGCAAAAAGCTGAAGGCAAAGAGAGCACCAGCAGCTGGTGCACAAATGGGGAGGAGAGAGGCCTCCTCTGAAACTGCACAGGAAGAATTTAATACCAGCAGTTCTGTAAGAATGATAGTGTGAATATACAAAGAGGAGCCTGTGTTTTAATTCAGACAACTCTCATCAAAAGTACTGGTGGATTGTCAGCCAAGGAGATTTTCACAGCAAGAAGCCATCTATTTGCATCAAACACTGTCAGTCTGCAAAACAGCAGCTTCTGGGTCATTTAACAAGACTCCAGATGTAGTTATTTTCTCTTAGGCAAGCAGCTCAGAGAGCTGTGCAGGAAGAAGGCAGAGCTGGCATATAAAGGGGGACAATCAAGCAGCATGTGGAGCAATTAGCCAGTCACTGTGATGTAACTCACTTAAATGAACACTTGGGTGTCCTGTGGTTCTCAGCACAAGGCTGCAAGACTGTGGGCAAACACGGGGTGGCATTCACACAGGTGCTGCCTGTTCTGCCACAGGATAAAGAAAGGAAACCAGGCAGAGCTGTAAATCTGGGGACTGACATCAACAGGGTTTCTTGATTTTTTTTTCATTTAAATGACAGAGGTGATTAATGCTTGCTGACAAGATAATTGTTAGGAATTTATCTTCCCCCACACTGGACTCATCCTTATTAGGGAATAGCTGCCCTATGCAAAATTCAGGTTTGAGCTCCACATCACCCAAGAGTATCTGGATCTGTAGGGCAGAATTTGGCCCTTTCTGGAGGATCCTTTTTCCTGCTAGACTAATTTTCACTGACACTGTGATTATAGATCCTGAGAACAACCTGTTTGTTACCTGTTGTGCACACCACACCTGCAGCCTGCCAGGCTAATGCTGCACTGAGCACTGACACTCTACAGAGACACCCAGCACAGAAGAGTCATTGACAGATCATTCCTCTAATACACAATTCACACCAAGTTTCTGTGGATTAGTGAGACTGCCTGCTGCTGTTTCAAAAGGCTCAGCAAGTGGGTAGAAGGAATGCTGTCTGATAGGTATGCAACTTCAAAATATCCTCCTACTGTTCCTAGAGAATTTGTGACCACAGGAGGAGAAAAGGTTATTGTGTGTGCAACCTGAAGCTTTAATTATATCGTGTCCTTTCTTTTGCAAGCAGAAATGTATATTTGTAACTGATAGTTACACTTTCTAGTTACGTATCTATCAAATTCCTGTTATAGTGAGGATGACTCATAATGAAATTATGCATTAGTTGCTCTGCTCATTATATTATTTGGCTTACTGTCAACATGCAAACTGCAAATGTCCTGAATTCCTCCTGTCCTTCATCCTCCTTGGCCATTTCCTAAGTACGTGCTGGTCAGAAACCAACAAATGCATTTTAAATTGTTGCAACTCCTTTGCAGGCAAAGGGTTTTCTCAAATAAGGTCCACTGCTGTACAGCTGAGCAGCAATTTCCCCTCCTACAGAATAGGATTTTCCTGATGGAATGCAGAGTGAAAGCCCATGTGAGCCCTCTGCTTTCCTGGACTGTCCTACTGTGCAACATTCATACAGTCCAGGACAGAAAATTGGAATACCTGTGAGGAAAGGGGGAGTATGGTGGAATCTCTCCCTAAGACTGAACCATGATAACTGATCAGCCCCAGGAGATCTTTCTGGTCATTCCCTGTCTACTCTGCACACCTTGAACAGTTTATTCTCCCCTTCAATTACTGCCCAATGTAAGAACCTCTCCTCTCCATTCAGTCGTGCTGCTCTTCCAGGCAGCTGTCACCTGCTGACCCCAAATCTGAGTGGCTTTAACTTGCTGTGAAGGACTGAGGCCCTTGGGATCCCCCTGGCAGAAAGATCCCTGGAGGAAGGGGAGCTGGGGGAGCTTTTTATGAGTCTTCTATAATCAGCATACACAACTGGGGAGCTGTGAGCATGGGTGGCACCTGCCACCTGCTTTAACCTGGCATTGAACATTGTGTCCAGTTCAGCACTGAAAGCTCTCAGAAGATCATCATCAGTCAGGACTCCTAGACCTGGTTGTCTCCAACCAGAATCTTATGTCCCTTGAGCTGCTGTGTCATCCCACTTACAAATCAATGGCACAGTGAGACCCGTACTGAAACAGAAATTTATTTCTTGGGACAATGAGAACTTTTATTTTTTTCCCTTTTCTTTTTCTGCCTTAAGGTGAATGAAGGGCACATGAAAGATGCAAGACAGGTGACATGAAAAAAATTTTTCTTTAAATTATTTAGAAAGCAGGTATTGTTCAGTCAGCCCTGCTATCAGTTCAGCATGTAGCTGCCCACCTTGAAATTCCTGCCCACAAAATTAAAAATCCCCTTTGCTGCCACCAGTTCTGGGAGAAGCTTGATGTGCTAATAATACCCCACTGTAAACTGAGAAACAAAACTGGAGCCTTGAGCCCCCCCTCCAACCCACTGACTGTGTAAGGAGCAGTGGCTAAAGAGGGAAAGGGAGAATGTCCAAGAGCAACAGCAAGTGTGGCACAGGGAAGCACAGAGAGCAAAGGCAGCTCTGTTAGGAGCAGCACTGATTCAGAAGCAAGCACCATGCTCATGGTCTCTCCAGATGTCCCCATCTATGGCTGGCTTGCACAAGCTTGCTGTCACTCAGTTTCAGTGAAGGCCAATGCAGAAGGAGGAGGGAGCAGTGGCCCATGCTGTGCACAAACACTGATTTGCAGTTTGGTGAAGCAAATCTGCCATTAGTGCTATCCTAACCTCCTAACCCTTTCCTTCCCAGGGTGTGAGGCAGCCATAGCTGGGGTTTGCTGTGATCTACTTTCCTCCTTAGTCTCTCCCAACACCATTCATTTCTGGGATGTCTCCTGAATGGTATTTTCATTTAGAGCAAAGAGTTGTGAACCAGGTGGTACTAAAAAAAACCGGCAGGAGTGGAACAAGCAGCAAAAGAACTAAGTCCCCACTTGCTCTGCCCCAGCCTGCCTTGGCTCCAGGGTGCCTCTCCAGTCCCCCAGCCCGTGTGTGCCACTGCTGCTGGCAGAGACACGGCTGTGCTGGTGGCTCTCACTTTTGTCCACTAGGGACCACACTGAGATCAGCAACACCAGCGATAGCAGATGTTAACAAGCCTTTCTGCATCTTGACCTGGGCTGGTCCTGAACTGACCACCAGGAAGAGACTCCAAGACCTCAGCAGAGCACAAATATCTCTGAGCTGGGATTTGGTGATTAGCAGAGCTTCACTGAAAACAGCAGCGTCCTGTAGCATCCCTCAGCACCTCTCTTCCCCACATCGAGGCACCTCGAATGCTGTGCTTCGGTCTCATTTCTTCTGCCCACCTCATCCCAGGTGCTGCTTACTCAGAAATTCAGACTGCGAGTCCCCGCCATCTGCAAACACTATTTTGCCATTTGAGAAGCACAGTGTACATCTGTGACTCTGTGCGCACAAAGCAGAGCACGGTCCCTCCATCCCCCTCGTTCTCTTTGTGCCACAGCTGCCTCACGGAGTTTGAAGAACTTTCAGCTTCCGATCCCTCCTCGCACCGAGCCCTGCGCCAGCCCCAGCCTGCGGCGGGGGCGGATGCTGCTGCTCCTCTCGCCGCTCGCATCAGCCGCGGCTCCTTCCATCCCCGGCTGGGATTTTCTCGTTACTTTCAAAACAATGTGTGAAAGCCTGCTCTGCAGAAACAGCAGCCTCAGTAAGTTTAAGGATGACTGAAGCTGTTTCCGCTCGCAGGGAGGTTTAAGAACCACGGAGGGATGAATGGAGTGAGAGCTAGCGCTGCATTCCGAGCAGCCATCCTATTACAGCCCTGAACAAAAGCGGGAATGGCAGGTCTAGCCTAGGTTAATAAACCCTACGGAGTGCATGCCTAAAAGCACCACGAAACAGCCTTAAGTCAGCTGAGAAAACTAATTTCAAGCATGGCTGTCTAGTGTGCCTGTCATTCCTATCATCCCTCCAAACTATTTCGGACATTTTGAGCAGCGAGTACTAAGCGATGAGTTAGCAGGGGCTGTGACATTAATGGTCCGAAAAGGTTTCGGCAGCGGCAGGGAACGATGACAGCGCTTAGCAAGCGGCGGCACTCCGGAGGATTCCGCTGGATCTGTGTTTGTTGATATCTGGGCTTCGCCTCGGAGGAAGATGTGAAGCTCTCGGAGGTAGGATGGGAACAAAGGGAGCTGTTGCTGCTCGGTGCCGCTGCCGCTGCCTGGGAGGGGGCGCTGGCATGGGGCAGCCGGGGTGGGAATTTGGGGACAGCCCTGGGTTTTATGGCAGAAATGCCTCCAGGACAGCCTGGCTCTAACCTCGCTGCCTGCGGAGGGGGCATTCCACGCAGTTCTTCCCTCGGAGTGAAATACTTAGAGGTCATACGAGAAAACACTTTGCTCCTTTCCTACCGAGCCAGCCGGGCTCTTTCTGAGACGGGAGAGGGGAGAGGGGGAAGCTGCCCTAAAATAAAAGGGGAAGAGGAAAGCTGTGGAGCCTGTAAACTGAGGGAGACATGCTTTTAATGTGTAAAATGTGTCTGAAGTGCCAACGATGTCATTTGAAAGGGGGAGAACATTCGCGGGGGAAGGTGGTGGGAGGAATTTTCCGGGTGAGAGACTCCTTAGGTTATAACCTATGGCAAAAGAAGGCGTGATGTGTCCATCCATTTTGCATAATCAAAGCTTTCTCTGCACTGTTGGCATTGTTCTGCTGGACAAGAAATGTAGTTTCAGACAGAAAAAGGCACGATTTCCTCCCGTGTCACTGCCAGCCCCATGACACCCTCCTCCCCTGAGAACCCAGCGTGGGGAAGGATGCACACGATGTTTAGGTGGATGCTGAAGGGACTGTGAGCAAGGGCTGGGGGTAGAATGAACACTCAGGATAACAGGAAGGCTTCCCCTTGAAAAACCTTGATCCTCCCCAGCCAGGAGCCCAAGAGGTGATAGGAAAAGTTAGAAGCCTCATGTACTTTTTTATGACGTGCCTATTTAGCATCACTAGGCAGGAAAATGTCCAAACATCAGAGTCAGGTCTGTATGGACAGGCAGGGCAGAGGGGTTTGCACAAGGTCCTGGGCACGGCTGGGCTGGGAGTCCCTGTTTTTGGGAGAGTGACCCTAACCAGGATGAACAGCAGGAACATAATGAATGAAAATCATATTTCCATGCATATGCAGAGCCCTTATCATTTGGTGTGCTTGATCTGAGTGTGATGTTCCCTGGGTTGATGAATTGTTCCAACTTGTTCATTAAAGTTTCATTTCCAAACAACAGAGAGACTTCAGAGTGAGTGGTATTTAGTAACAATAAAATGTTCTGCCTGTGGAAATGCTTCTCACAGGACCCATTAAAAATGCACTTAAAGAAGCTGAGAGTCATATCTTGCAGCAAGAGGTATGGAGTCACTTGCTGTGCTAAATGTTAAAATTAAGGTTATGATACCATTTTAAATCTACTTTAATGTGGATGTCACTAAGTATGCTTTACAATACTGTTGTCAAAAGCTCACAACTTCGAGAATTCTGTTAGACTGATTGTTTTCATTAAATCTTCATCAGAAAAAGAATTCCTACATGCAAGGACTTACCAAGTAATTTGAATTTACTCATCCTAACTAATGTTCTCTTTAAGGAGAACTTCAGTGTGTTATGCTGCATTGTAAATAGGTTGTGATACAATTCACTTAAAAACAAAATACCAATGAATAGGTTGTGATACAATTCACTTAAAAACAAAATACCAATGACAATTTAACAACAAGAGTGCTAAATGCATTCAGTCTAAGTGAATACTGGTTGTGCCAAAAAGAAGAAATATTGGATCAGGAATGGCAAGAATTGCTTTTAAGAAACATAAATATTCCCCATTTGATCCAAGCAAGAACTTTTCAGTTAACTGCATTACTTTGCATTGCAAATTTGGGGGCAAATAATTTCAACCCGTGTTATGTACTCTACTGAGTACATAAAGATAACAGTGAAAACTTTCTTCCAAAGAAATTGTTGCAGCAGTTTGCAATATGGATCAAAGAGTTGTTAGGCAGGGATATGAAATCTGTGCCAGAAATGAGCAATACATGCCGAAATCAAGTATATGGATTTTCTTTCCATCTCCCTTTTGTCCAGAAGCTTAGACAATTTTACTTTTTTTACTTCAGTGCCTCTCTGAGAGAAGGGCCTGAAGGGATAAAACCATGAGAAGGTGGGAGAATGCATTCAACTTGTGCCCAGGTTTCTTTGGGGGACTTGGGCAAATCCCCAGCATCTCTGGGAATTGGGCAGTGCCACAAGGCTTAGGTGGTAACAATGCAATGGAAATACAGCTCGTGGTGCTCAGGGAATGAGGCTGAACACTGGGCTCCAGACAGGGAACAATGCAATGCTAAATTGTGTCACAGAAGGAGGTTAATGTTTCAGTCATTTTCAATTGTAAAATATGACGCAACGCAAATCCCGTGATCCAAAACTAAATCTGCTCTCAAAACTATCCCAGAAAAATTGGTCACTTAGAAAAACTTCTGACCAAATACCCATTCACTGAGAGCCTGTCAGAAGTGACTCTAAACCTCCCATCATTCCATCAACGTGCAGATAGTGAAGCAAACTACATCAGATTGATTCACTGTGCTGAGGAACCATTTCCCTGTTTTCTTCAGAAGCTCAATGAGCCCTTTTTGCCACAAATCTCACTTGCCTTTCTGTTATGAACTGTCTGTGGAGGTCATGCAATTCTCTAATTTATTTATTTTATATTATTTAGGGCTTTCTTCAGCAAACAACTGTTGGCTTACAGATCTTTTGGGAATGGCAAATGTTTGCAAATTCACACTGTGTTGCTTGGTTCAGTCCTGTGGTGTTCCTTGATTAGATGACTTGTGCAGCTAACTGGCAGAAAACGAATTGCAAATTTCACAACCAAGTGTGCTGTTTCATACTGGATTTCCATCACATTCTGAGCAGTCAGGTTTAAAATTCACGTCTTGCAAGTAGTCATAGGAGCAACACATAAGCAATGAAGTGCTCCCACCAGACAGATGTGAGAGCCAGGTTAAACAGCTTTCAATTTCATATGAATATTCATGAAAAGTGTTTGGATTCCTGCAGCTCTGTTGAAATGAATAGTTGGCATCATCCATCGTGCCCTGCATGGGCCCTTCTCTCACAGCCCTTGTCACGTCCCCATAGTCTCCCCAACTCTCCTGTGTAACTCCACAGTGCCAGTGGAAACTGTTTGTGCAGCCAATTCAGGAGGAAAAAACGCCATCATGGAAATTTCTAATTTTTCCACATTAAAACCTCTCCTGTTGTGCCTGTCTTGCACATTCTGTGACATGAAGACAGCCAGCAGGGAGGACAGAAAAAGAGCAACAGTGAGGCAGTGAGTGCAGGAGAAAACACTGAAAGAGGGGAAAACAAGGGTGACAGGCAGAAGGAGGGATCAGTGGCACATAGAGCAGGTACAGGGGAGGTGGGAATGGGAACAGCTGGAACACCAATAGACAAGGACAATTTTTAACAGTGAATCTAGTGAATTTGGGTCACTAACCTCAAGGTCTATGGCTTTACCAGGCTCAGCCCTGGAGGTGTTGCTCCCAATCCCTCCCTGTGCTCACCAAAAGTGCCACCAAGCAAGGGGGTGACACAGACTAGTTTTTGTCATGCAAGGGTCTGATAACACACCAAGGAGGTATGGAAGAGTGTGAAAGTGGCAGATGAGAAGAAAACTAACATCTAATATATGGTTTAAAAGCAGTCAAAACCAGCTGGGTGAAGAATTTCTGTCAAACATATTTCCTCACAGATACACAAAAAAATTCAGCTGTCAAAACACCAAGCTCTTTTACTCAGAAACAAATCAAGGGGAGAAGGTTATAAAACATGAATATATTTGCCTTTTGAGATATTTTTGCACTGTACTTATGTCATATAGGAGGAAACCTCATGTCTCCCACTGAGTGAGCTCTATTGTCCATGTACTTTATATAGAAAGTCTGGTGTGAGCTAAATCAACAGGGCTGCTAAGACTTCATAAGGCAACCAGCAGTTACACCCCCGTCAGATGGCCCCTTTTTACCTTTTCAACGATTTTAAAGTCCAATGATCCTAGATATCCTTTTTTTTTATTCTAAAAATAGAAGTGGGCCTAAACTGCAAGTGCTGTGAGTCACACAGTGAGAGTCACTACAGGCAGCACACGTGTATTCATATTGTCAGAGCACACGTAACACCAGGCTGATACTGCCTGGGGAGAGTAAGAGAGTGAGAAGAATTAGAGGAACTAAAATCAGAGCAAATACAGAGAATCTTTGCTAGCACAAAAATTGACTCAATGTAGTCTGGAATAAAATCCCAACTTGAATTCCCCCTAGATACTGTTAAAACTCCTATTATGTCTTCTTCTTCTTTCTTAATACAAAGCTGTCCTGCTACCCATAAGTAATCTCTTCTTGTGCCAGTTGGGATGCCCCAGCCATCCCCAGGTACCAGCAATTTTGCCTGAATTCAGTGCTCTCCCATTCTGTGCCACTGCACTGTCCTGAATCAACCACTGCCAGAAGAATTTTGAAGACCAGAGGAGCCAAAAGAGCATTTGTCCCACTTCCCCACTTCCAGAGGATCAGAGCTCAGAGGGAGCTTTCTGCTTAAGCCCAAAGTGATTCATCTCTCCAAGGTTGCCATCCTGGTGGGACCCATCCAGAGAGCACTGTCCCTTTCTGTCTGTTTAGGTGTGATACCAAAGAAGGGATAATTGCCTGCCTTAAAGTGCTGCAGAAAACATCCAATATCCTTGGCTATGTTGTACTCATGGGCAAGCTATTTTCCACCTCAGCAGAGTGGTACTCCTCATTGACAGCCATTTGTTATTTGCAAATTTAGTTAGGCCTTATAAATGTCAGGCTCCCAAGTGCATAAATAATGTTTCAGAGTAGTAACCTGAAATAAGTCAAACTAGGAATGGTGAGAAGATCTGGAGTATGGTCCCTTTGGGACCTGCTACCACTTCTAATTAATATGTGATACTTAAAACATCACAGCCCATGGTTAACTCAAAGTCAGGGGGAATAAAGGAATATTAAATCCTCCTGGAGACCTGTGTCCAGGTGCTCCTCAGTGCAGCTGCCAAATACCCTGACTCCTGACCTTGCTCAGGGGTGAAAGGGATTTTTGGGGGGACAGCCTAGGGAATCCATCAGCCAGGCTGCCCCAGGGCTGGCATTGCCCCTTGTCCTCCTATTGCCTTCCCATTCCCATCTCACCACCCACTCCTGCACCTCCCACACTCTCCTGGCCCTCCAAGCCCAGAGAACCTCCTGAAAATTGTGTACGAGGGAGACAATGAGCTCCAGAGCTGGTGCAGGGAAAGCAGGAGAAGGGCAGAGAAGGAGCAAGCACAGGGAGGAAGGAGCAGCCACAGTCCTGGCACAGCTGAGCACCCCTAAATTGCTCTGCCTTATCGACCTGCCGAGGCTGCTGCAGAAACAGGCTCCAGACAGCCACAGGCTGAGCACAGCAGAGAGAGGAACAGCCCAGGGCTGGCTGAAGGGCAGAGAGGGACACCAGTGTCTGCCCTGGCTGGTCTGTGATGGGCAGGGCCCATCTGGTTATTGATGAGCTGGGCTTAAGCTTCTATGTGCAATTCCAGAGCTGCTGTGGTGGTGATAGGGAAAGAATTGATTCAGCTGTGAAAACCAGTCTTTGTGGAGCTGCTGTATGGAGGGCTGCTGTGGTTTGGCAAAGTTTGCTGCTCTGGAAAAGAAGAGTTTTGGAAAGAAAGCCTGAGTGGAAAGCATCACATTAACTAGGACATCTTTTTATTTCTTCAGCACAGGATATATAGTTCAAGGTTTAGGGAGCAATAACCCATGGAGGAAACAAAGGAAGTTCATTTGTAACCATAGCCTTTTATTAACTGGGAATATGCAAATTAAATGTCCCCTGACTCTTGAAAACTGCTCTCAGTGATGCCTCAGGGTATTTTAAAAACTTCTGGCAAATTCCCCCTTTTTGTTTGCTTCCTTATAGCAAGTTGATCTGAGTGTCACTCTGCTCTTTAAAAGCATTGCTGCTCTCCTAATTATTAATTGCATGAAACACACATTCCCCCATCTTGCTAAAAGTATCACAGGACAAACTCTCTGAATATGAAATATCTCAAAAAGTCCAAAGCAAAATCTCTTTTGGTTGAGTTTAATTAAGATGATCCAGTATTTTGTGTGCAGCTGATTTGGAAGGATTTTGTCGCAGGTAAACATGCTTTGGGAAAAAAAAATTGCTTTTATCTCTCCTTGCTTGCTGCTTTAGTTATATTTCAAGTGGATTAGTATAATCTTTCCATGGCCAAACTCCACAGCTAGTCTGTTCCATCATTGTTCTAATTTTATGAAAGGAAATGACTGAAAGCAATTAATTTAAAAACTCTCCATAGATGCATATGTGGATGCTCCTATTCACTAAAAACTCAAAAAAACCCTCTGTATTTTAAAACAATTTATCTGGTGCATTAAGCATGAACAGAATGTCTTTGTTAGGTGCACCTACCTTTTGATACTTCCCCACATAAATATGCTCATTGTGGAGACAGATCTGCAGTAACAGCCCAGTCAGAGAGCAGCCCCTGTTAAAGCAAATTTGAGTTCCAGGTGGGTTTTAATTTTCTTTTTTGCTGTGTGATAAAGCTGATTGATTTCAAGTGAGGAGTCTTTCCCTACTGAGACCTGAGCTGTCAAAAGCCATCACTGAACCTGCAAAATTCTGTCATAACACCAGAAGCCCAAACTCTGCTCCAGAACCATCAGAGTTCAGGGAAAATCCCCAGTAATTGACAAGTGAGGTTTTCTTAGCAAAGATATTCTGCCAGACTGAGCCATTATTTTGTGCACACACAGGCACCCACCTGGGGGCCAGTGCTAACACAGAGAGTCAACTCTTATTGATATGAGTGAATTCATCATCACTGAGGCCACACAAGAGGCTTCACACTAAAACCTTGGACTGGGCTATCCACAAACCCTTCAGATTCATCAAAAAGGCAAATTCCCACGTTGTAAAGTGTATTTGATTTCTTTGGAATTTAATGAAGCATCTAAATTTCCTTGAATTTGGGGGCAGGGATAAGTCAGAACTCCTGACCCCAGAGCTGTGCCTGCCCTTAGTAAAACACCTGAGCTGTGAGTGCAGATCAGTGCTGGCACCCAGAGCAAGGTGCAGGGACTCTCCTGGCAGGCCAGGAAGAAGTTTTCTCTGCAGAGATATTCCTGCTCTGTTCTGTGCTCATCCCCAGTCAATGCAGCAGCCCTGCTTATCTGCAGGAACACTTCCCAAGCCATTTAAACATTCCTAGGGGAGCTTCCTAGAAGATTTAGCACACCCTGCTTCTTTCACTGTGAAAATTTGAAGAAAAGGTGTTTTTCCACTCTTCTTTGCTTTTCAGTTCATTCATACCCTCTTCATTCTCCATTAAAACATGCTGTTTGTTTACCCTTTCCACTCTCTGTTCTCGTCTCTATTTAAAACCCTCACACACCACAGCCTGCTGGTCACTAGCCAGGTATCCAGATGGTATTTCTGCACCACATTGATAGGTGCCTTAGAAATAGCAGGGAGACAGGGGGGGAAAATATCACTGAAGATTTCAGATGCTCTTTTTGATAAATGGCAACTGTAGATCTAATTAGCCAGGTCCATCCTTTTGAGAAGCTGTGGAAACAACAACAATTGCAATCCCACAGAGCAAACACACCAGGACATGTCTCTCACTGTCAGGTTTAAGCTTTCCCCTCAGAGCAGTGTCAGACAATGTCCATCTGTCCATCCTTCTCCTGTGAAACACCAGGTTCTGCCAGGGTTTGAAGGTTTGTCTCAGAGCCCATCACCCTCCTGCCTCAGCACCACTGCACTGTGTCAACCACTTTTATGCAGACAACTGGTTTCCAGAATAAAGAGCAAACACTGCTCACCTTAATTGCATGAGCATCCCTCTGGCAGTAATCAGGCTAATTGCTTCAGTCAGGCCAGCAGGACTTGGCTCTGAATCAACCACCAAAATGATTATAGCATAAGTGCAGGAGTTCCTCTACAACTCCAAGGCCCACTTGTTAAACATTATTTACACCTCAGAAACACTGTTCATCTCTTCCATTTTATCAGGAGAAAGGTAGAAAGGTTCCAGAAGCATCTCTGGGAGTGGGGGGGCTGAGCCCACCCCAAATGCAATGACAGGGGAGACAGGTCTCCTTCCCCTCTGCTGAAATTCCACAAGAAGTGTGCCCCAGGGAGCTCCCATTCATCATGTCTGGAAATCCCAATTCCTCCCAGGAATGGCACAAAACTGCACAGAACCTGCCAAGAGTGGAACCATTTGCTCTAGCTGCATGTTTGACTTACACCTTAACACATGAGATAACATATCCTTGAAAATATTTAGCTTGCCCAATAAAATGGATAGATAGTCTCTTTACCTGCAGAAATTTCTAGGGGTTTTCTGAAATCCTATTAGGCAATTGCTCTGCATCCTGTGGTAAATATTTTAGCCTAATACAGAAGTTCCAGCAGATTGATTTTAGCAGTTGGTGCTGGAGGGGACAGGGAGTGAAAATCCCCAGAGCCAGCTGGTACACTGTGCTGGACATTCCAAACAGGGAACCTGGGCCAGGACAGGCTTGAAATCTCATTTCTACCAAGAGGTGTTGGGATAGAACCAGCTCTCAAGGGTGAGATCTCCAGTCTGGATTTTAGAGAACTGTGCCTTTTAAAATACCATTTTGGTCCCTTTTGACTGTTTCCATGAGCTCCACTCTCAGGCAGAGCCCTGGCTGAGCTGTGGTTTTTGGCCTGTCCCAGAGGACAGTGTGACCCACAGCTGGAGCAGGAGCTGCCTCTCAGCTCTTGGATTAAAATCCTTGGAGTTTATAGATTCAGGAGCCCTGAGGGTTAGGGTGGAGGTGAGCAAGGTGATAAAGGGACCACGTTCAGCACCTCCAGCCTGTCCTGGTCCTGCTGAGCTGCTCAAATCTCCTAGTGCAGCTAAAGCTTTTGTCTAAGCAGTTCCAAGCCGTTGCCTCCCCTCTTACAAAAATCTTTACACGTCTCTAATCATTTTTACTGTCAATCTCTGCACTCCTTTTATAACCATTTAAGACTTTATGAGATAGGATGACCAGAAATGAAAAAAGATTCTGAGGATAAAGCATGCAATTGATTTATGCTAATGGCACTGTAATAATATTTTCAGTGTTTGATTTCTTTTTCATTCTGTACACAGCTAAAATGATGATTACTTTTCTATACATCTTTCATTTATTGAACCGCCACTTACGTCGGGCTCCACAAATTTGTTCTCAGGTCTGTTTCCAAAGCAGTTAAAATATAATTAATTTAAAATCTGCCAACACATAAGAAGTTGAGGTGATTCTCTCCAATCAATCTTACTAGAATTCATCAATGAATTTCACCAGCTGTCATGCTTCTTGTGCATTTGTCTTTGTAAAGCTCCTCTGACTTCACCAGCTTTGACACACTTAACAACTGTTAATACTAAAAAAACCTCCCACTCTGTAATTTCTATTGAACCCCATCATCAGCCTTAGAAGCCCCCAGATACACATGAATAAATATCACAGTCACCTGTGACAGCATCTTTAATGATTTTAACATATTTTACAGTGAGCTTTCATCTCTTATGCATAAGTCAGCGATACAAAAGTGAAGTGTGCCAAGATAAGTTGGAGTTTATAAAGGAAATTAGAGAATAAATGTTGTTGCCTAATTTTGCTTTCATAATAGATTCTGTCTTGAAATATTAGGTGTCAAATCACCTTACCCCAAAAGGATTAGAATATGAAAAGCACCTCTCAGTGATGGGGGAATAAACCCTGACTATTGTTGTGATGGAGTTTGATAACCCAACAGAAAGGATTATACAGGACAGTGTCAACAATAGCCAGAGACTGAGCATAAATAGAATTTTAATCCTGTTTGTCAGCTAAAGATGAACAAAAAACAACACAAAGATGATACAAAATTCAACACAAGTATTTCATCAGAGGCGTGAGAAAGCCACTTGCTTTTCTTCTATTTACTACAAGGTGGTTGTGGCCATGTCTTATTCTGACTGGTAGGACACAGAAATAAAATATCACAAATTTAAGATCTGTTGGAAGCTGGAAACATCAACAATAAAAACATTTTATCTTCAAAGAGTTGCCAAAATTAAGGGTTACATTTTTCAAAGCTGCTCATCATCAAGAATGCCTTCAGAGCTCCCTGGGAACAAAACTGAGAACAGGGGCACTGGTCTTTCATTCCCAGCCTACAAAACAACTAACAGTCTTCACACCTTCCCTGCAGACTAGAAAACAGAGATGTGGGCAAGTGATTTTTTGTTAAAGGGATTTCACAGTTGCAAATGGCCTCACACAAACCTGTTTTGTAGGTGTCACCTAATATCCAAAGTCTCTATTTTTTGGGATGGAACATTGGCATCCTTAACTGCTGCAGGCACAGGAGCCCATCCCCAGCTCTGGATGTGTGCCTGTGCTCAGCTCATGGGGTCATACAGCAGCTCTGTGCCTTCATGCATGATACATGACACAGAGGAGTACCCACATAACAAGTACAATTTTAGCTAATTGCCATATTTATTATTAATGTGGGTGACATGCTAGCCAATTAAAGCCTCGTGTTGAGCCAGGTGGAAGACAAACATGTGTCCATAAAGATCAATTAAATGCATTTAGGAGGTTGCACACGAGTGCAGCATGCAGCCCAAGAATGTGCTGGGCCAAAATCCAGTGTGAAAAAGGGGTGCACAGACCCCAGCACCCCAACATCACACACCCCCCTCCTCTGTGGCTGCCTCAGTCTCCTGGAGGCAGATTTCTGAGCTCTGGTTGAGCACAGAGAGCAATGGAAGGTTGGAAGGTTGGGCCAGCAGCAGCAAACAAATTGCGGTATCAGGTGCTGATTGATGATTTTGCAGCTCTCAGAGGCTGGATGGGTGAGAAGTGATGCCCTGGGGTGGAGAAGGGACAGCAAAGTGGTTGGGCCAGGCAGGTGAAAGGCAGGGGGTAATTTATTAGAGACCACACCATTTTCTGGCTCTTTCTCTCTGGCAATGTTTTTTCTGGGTTGTGTGTTTACAGAATCGCAGCAGCAGGACCATCAGCTTTTCTTCCAAAGAGCTTGTTACCTGCCAGTAAATTGCAGAGTATAATAGCACAAATACAGCAGAATGACATTTTCATTCATGAGGTTTCATAGTAACTGCAGAAACAAACCTTCCCTCTCTGAAGCAGTGACTGCCTTTCAGATTCTCAAGCTCTCATTTCCCAGGACAGCACTTTTTTCCTATTTCTTCTTATGTGTTTTTTCATATATTCTATTTCTGTCTTTCATGTGCACATAACTAGGAAACATTGCTTATCCAAACAGAGTTCCTTTCCCTCTCTAACTCATCTTTTTCATCTATAACTTATTTTATTGCCAGACATGAAAAAACAGCTACAAATTATATGACAGCATCTCCCCAGCTCCTGAGATTTCAGATGTGTCTTGTGCTGTGGTATCCCTGTCACTAAATCTGTGTGAATAAGACAGAATATGTGTTGCAAAAGTAGTGTTTTGTCATAAATTAACCCTCTTTTCTTCATTCAGATTCTAGAGATATTGTCAAATTGCTTCACCTTCTGCTAACTCGTGGTTGTATTTACTATCTATCCTCACAATTGAAAAATCAAACTAACAGGCTGTTATATGTGAAAAGTAGTTTTTACTGTAAGAAAATGAAACATAAAAACAAATGCTAAAACCCATAAACTTCAGAAAAAGCAAAGCTACAGCTGTCATCCTTATCATCAAGAATGGCAGCAGCATCATAGCTAAAAATGAAAATCCTCAAATTCAATGTTCCACAACGCCAGGCACTGATTGTACCACCCCACAGCAAAAACTGACCCCTCCTCAATAAAAGGTGTGTGTTTCAACTGAAAAGGTGTCAAAAGAGGAATTGCATTTTCTTATTTGAAAGCAGATGAACAAAATCACAAGAAAAGTCTAAAAAAAAAGTTAGCAGCCTCCCAAACCACAGCACAATGACCAAACCCCCCTATATTCACAGAATTGTGCCCACTTTTGCTTTGTTCTCCTGGCTCAGTGCACCTGGTGTAAGAGCTGCCACCCAAGTAAGGCAAATGCTGTGCCTGGATGCAATCCTGCCTTCAGAGCAACAGCCTTCTGAGGAAGCCACAAGAAATTCCTTAATTGGTAAACACAGGATAATCTATGCCAACAGTGGCTTCACCCTGACAGAGATTAACTTTAAGCCTTGAAGCATGAATTTTTATGGAGTTGCAGAATTTAATTTGTTAGTGCTAAATGTTATTACTCCGAGCGCTCTCGTGGCTCGCAGACGTGTCCATCCCATCTGAACCATTCAGTGCTTAATTAGCACAATTCTTTGTGATGGACAGGAGAGGATCACCTGAAACCCAGAGGTTCATCTGTTAATGAGTACCAGGTTAATGAAGGGGGAGAATGGAGAGGAGCACACATATTTTTGACTAGTCCCAGTATTCCCAAGTGAGATTGTAGAGGAAGGTAAATAACACTGAAATGCTGCCAGCCTTGTTTCCCTGGATTTCTGAACTGCTTCCCCTTCGCTGTTGCCATGCCAAGCTTTGAATTGCATTGTGCCCAACTTTATACAAACAAATTTGCAGAAAATTCATTTCAAAGTCTGACTTAACCCTAATACAAACAACAGCCAAACGTGAAAATTGTGTGTTTGAGCAGTTGGGCTATGGCTGCTCTTTCTGTGATCACTTAAACGTGGAAGAGAAACAATAAAGCCAGATTTGCTTTTATCTCATCACAACTAAGCCCTGGATTTTGCATAAACAGATACCAAATGCACCTAAACCTCTTAATCAGCTTGCTTTTTTTTTTTTTTTTTTTTTCCTAAGTACACGAAATAAAGCATAGGTTTGGGGAAGGAAGAAAAGGAAAACTTTGTTGTGTCCTTACAGGAATATTTGAACTCTCTTTTCAAGGGTAATCTTTTCCCATTCTAGCCCCAGAAACTACACAATGCTGCAGTGGGGATGAACTTGCATCAAGCAGCTGAAGGAAATCTGTGACAACAAACCCATGTGGAAAACCCACTATTCTTATATGCACATTTCTAAAGTTTTTATCAAACTAGTGAGAACAAAAACATTTGTTTTCCCCCAAGTATCTGAGTTTAGAAGGATGCCCCAAGCATTCAGGGCTGAGCAGGGGAGGTGTGTAGCTGGTGTCTGGCCACAGGCAGCAGCTCCTTGGGCACCAAACCACAGCTGTTCCCAGTGGGGCCAGCACCTCCTGGGGAGAGGGGAGGCTGGCCAGAAAGCTGCAGGCAATTAGAGGTAATTAACCCAGCTGGAAATCCATCCCAGGCTGCTATTAGTGAGACACTCGGGAAGGAAGGGGACCATGAGTCCAGACTCTGTGTTTCCCTGTCTTGAGTGGCTTGTTTGACAGAGAGGTATCTATGGGAGGATCATTTCCCCTTCCTGCACTGATGAAAAAGCCCCCAGGGTGGGAGTCAGCCCCACATTGCCCTCACCTGTCATTCCACTCCCTCTCCAGCTCTCTCCAAATCTCCAGGTGATGCTTTGCCCCTCTCTGCTGCCTCCATGGTCTCACCAGGAGGTTTCCTCCACCCCAAGCCCAGGCTGTGAGGGAGTTCACTGGACAAGAAGAAGGGCATGGCCAACACCATGAGCATGATTTCCCTTAGGTGCCTCATGAGAGACCTACAGATGTAAAATGAAAGGGAAAATGAGGCAAGGATTGAGGTGGTTGAGGGACACCCTGTCCAGGGGAGTCAGGACAGCTCCCAGCCACCAGATCTCAGAGAGTGCAGCACTTCCCAAACCTTTTCCCTTCCACTCCCTGGCATGAAACAAAGCTGGGTGTTATCTGGGGACAGCCTGGTTTTTCAGATTTGCAATTTTGCTCATGGACATTCAGCTGTTCTATAAACAGGTTACAAGTTCAGGTCAGGCCAGGGCAGCCTCTTTCCCTCAGTAAAACTCTCAGTGAACTCAGCTTGGCCTGAAAGCAGCCTCAGCAGAGGGGCTCCAAAGGCAACAACTCAATTATCTCTGCCCCACAAGATACACAGAGCTCCCCAAAAGCTGTGCTTTTTTGTTCAAGAGAGCAAAGATGGCACGATTCCCTTCCTCACACCCTGCTCCTTCAGCCCCTGCTATCCAACCTTTTAAAAACAACAGACCATCCAAGCAAAGCCTTTTCCAGCCTCTCCTGCACTGTTGGAAGTGTGAGCAGCATGTGCTGCCAGCAAGGGCAGGCTGAGCCCTGCCTGGCCCCAGCACTGCTCTCCTCTGGCTGGGATGGAGCCCAGTGAGCAGCCAGAGGTGCCCTGCCCTCACCATTGCCACACAATTGCTCTGCTCTAGCAGACAGTGACTTCTGGTAGTGCAATCCACACCTCTGCCAGCTCCTGCCCTGCTCAGCTGTAATTCACTTGGCTTCAGAGACGGGTAAAAAGCAGATCAGTTCACTAGAACTACCCTCTCTCCTTCCATCCTATTTTCCCTCATTATGTCCTTCCCCTGACCACAGTGAGTGATCTTTAGCAGCACATGCCCCACCAAGGCAGGTGCACATTTATAGTGCTACTCAAGATAAGTTTAGGCCTTTAATCTTTCAGAACAATTTGCCTTGCCAGCTGTTCACTATCAGAGTTTGCTCCAGCTAAGACTCCCCAGCACCTAAATATCTAAAATATGTAGTGCACTTAAGACCTGTTATTTTGCTGTCATTAATCCCAGCTAGCAGTGGAATACACAAATAGTTGCAGTCCCTTCAAAGTTTCAGAGAAAAGCACAGGGCACAAACCCACAGCAAAGTCTAAGGACCAAAAAAACCCACACCCCACTTTTAGGCAGTGCCATGTCAGTACATACAACACAGATGTAGAAGATGGGTCTGGGCAGTTAAATATTTCCTCTTTTTTGGGCAGCAGCCCTTCTGCCCAGCCAGCATCATGGAGCTGAGCAGCAAGGAGCACAAAATGAGTCCCTAGTGCTGTCCCCACAAGAATAATTGCAAATACTGAATAGTCAGAAAATGGAGTTGACAGCATGAAAATGTCAGTTCAAAACTCAGTGGGGGGGAAAAAAAAGTGTAAATCACTCATTTTTAAGGACATGACTAGTTTCTCTAAGAAGTACATTTAAAGTTAAATTATCTTGACTACAGCAGAGAAAGGTCAGTTAATCCTTTTACTTGGAGCACATAGCTATTCCCTGGGATGTATTTTTTCCTTGTTCCATGCAAGTTTTTGTATCAGAGGGGTCCCAGTTTTAACACAATTAAGTTACTGAATTTTCATTTGCACTGTTGGTTTGTTCTCATCTTGCTGGAGTAAATGCAGTTTCCAGCCCCACTCCCCCACAGAATTAATTTTTCCTTTGGCTTTATGGAAGCCATCAATTTACTGCCTGGCTTTTCTCATGATTTAAAAGCATCATCTCAGTAACATTGTTATCTACCAGCCATATTTCACAGATATTGGGAAAGTGGTTTATACTGATATCTTACTTAGCATCTGGCTGACAGGACAATTGCAGGGAAATATTGCCAGAGATATAAGGCCATTTTGTGATAAATAATGAGCTTTAAAGCTTAACAGGTTGTTTTCTTCAGAAAAAATCACAGCAGTTCTCCTATGCACAAAATAGCCACTTACCATACAAAGGCTGAGATGGAAAGTGCCCTTTAATGCCTTGAATAAATCCTAGAGAGTGGCCAAGCAAGAGCTTAGTTCTGACCTGAAGTTTTTCATGGTTTCTTGAATTATCTAATTTGCTAGAAATAAGTGACTGCTTCTGGGAGTATATGTTAGCTAATAATGCATTCCGGAGTTATTAAGGTTTATCATGTAAATCTTTATTTGAATGCTTTTAAAATGCATATTACTTTCTTGATAAACTATGATGGCTCCTTAGGAGCCATTAATACAAATTAGGGTGCATACCAGATGTAGTAGAAGGCCTTATGAAAAGTACTTATTCCACAAGCAGAGTAATCAGCTTTTAAATTATATTAAATACTGCAGCTGTAATGTTTTTCCCCCAGTCTCAGGCATCAGAACACTTCTTAAAATATATTTTGTGCTAAATTTCATTTCCTCAGATAAAAGCCCAGTTTTCAGATGTGCAGCCAGGAGGTGAGAAGTCAGAGACTGACAAATTGCAGGGAGGGGAGGACAAGCTCCTTTCACTTGTACCAGTTACAATTCCCCAGATACTGTTCATAAATTTCCATAATCTAAAAAATGCCTTGCTTTTGATCAGAAACCTCCAATGTACATGCAGAGTTTCTTGGTTATTATTCTTCCCTCCTGGTTCTTGTATTTGGTGCCTTTTTACAACATCCCACAGCTACCCCTGCCCTGCACAGCGAGTTCACTGTGATAAATTTATTATTTACTGTGATAAATTTATTTTCCATAGTCATAGAGGGCTTGGGTTTATTCACCACACCACAGCAGCACTGCAAACATCATCCCCACGTGGAAAACCCTGCTGCATGTTAAATGAAAAGGATGATAGGAAGAAAAGTTTCACTGAGTTCAGCTGGAGTCAGGTCAGATCACAGCATCTCACCTTGGCCTCCTTTGAGCTCCTCCAAGGCAAAATGAGGTTTTGAGCCAGGAAAGGCAAAACCAGGGCTGTGGAAACAAGTTTCTGGGGGAATGCTGTAAACATAGCTCAGCTATAATTACAGATGGCTCATCTAAAGGAGATCTTTGCTGTGAAATAACAAAAAGACAAAAATCTGAGTAAAAGCCCCAGGATCTGCCCATGCTGGATGAAGTGACCTTGTAATCACTGTGAGTGGCATGTGACCTTCAGAGGCTGGTGGGCACAGGTAAAGAGAGGATGGGTTCATTTGTATATTGTGACAGATAGAAAAACTGCATAAAATTGCATTCATACAGGAAAAAGATCTGAGGATGGGTTCTGTTTTGCTTTTCACATGAAGTGTCCTCACAGCTCCATTTCTGCACCCCTGTGCTCCCATTGCCAAGCAGGGGAGGCAAGCAGCTTTCCTGCCTGGGTATGGGGCAATTTCACTTTGCAAACTCCTCAAGGGCTTGCAAAATATTGCTGGGATCAAACTAGCCATGAGAACTGGTCCAGAGAGCAACAGGGAGAGCTTCTGTAAGCACCTGGGGAGCCATGAGGTGCTGCAGCACCTATATGGTCAGCTAAATTAACTCAACTGGGGCTACAAAGCCAGGGAGAAATCTCCTTTCTGTCTGGCAAACACTGCTTTCTGATCACCAGTCACAATTTTTGCAAGCTTCTGTAGTGTCATGACTTGGTACTAATTATGCATTTGAAGACAACATGCTGGAAAAAAGCTGTTAGTATTCCCTGACATATTTTTGCTCTTTAGGTTGCAACAGGTAGCAGGGGACTATGGAAAGAGGGTTTGTTTATGTGTTAAGGCTGCAGGTATCCATCTACAAAGTCCATTATTCATCAGTGATATATCATGCTGGTGTTGAGCACATCCTGTACACACAGATATATCTTCTTGACAGACTAAGACAGGCAGGATTTGGAGAGAAATTCTGCTTTTTAAAAACAACCTCAAGCAAACTGCCCATATCAGATTCAGTTTCCCTTGTTTATGTTTTTGAGCCCCTTCTCCATCATGATCACATTCCTACTGAAACCTTGTGGTTTCAGACTTTGGCCAGTTCTGCTGAAAGCAAGATAATTGAAACACATTAAAACCTTTTTCAATGACTCCTTATTTCATCACAGATCAAGTGAGACTATCTGAAGGAGTCTTCTCCTTCCCTGCAGCTCTTACCTCTATTATTTTCTTTGCTATAATGAACTCACTTGGTCTAAGTTCAAACTTTTACCTTTTCACACCCTTTGCAGGAAACAAGTTTGGTTTGGTTTTACTATGGCAACTGTGCATCAAAGGTAGGATCTTTTATCTGTCTCTAGAGATAGAAGTCTCCAGACTTGTGTTCTCTCTTCTTTAAGCAAAGATTAAAATATATGTGGCAGCAAGGCTTGTAAGATCCAGTTTCCACAGCTGTTGGTGTGAATTGTTTGTGTTTATGGGAGCTTTGGACAGAGGAGGCAGATGCAGTGTCAGATCAGCTCTGCTCATCTCCCAGGTGTGGGGTGGATGGCTCTGGATGTGCTCCAGGCACAGGGACAACAAATGCTGCCACAATAATGCTGCACTTTTATCCTTTGGAAAGCTGTGTGAGGCACCAGCTCCCTTGCTGCTCCTTACATGGTATGAGCAGCACTAGGAAAGGTTGCAGTGCAATGGGGATGTATACAAAAGGTGATAATTTATATTATAATATCCAATAATAATGTATGTGCATGTGTTCCCATGAATGCTGAGACACCCTCAGTTTGTCACTTTCTGCACAACTGCAGTCACTACACAGTCACAGGAAGGCTTTCAGCTGCCAGCACATGTTGACATTTCTGGGTTTTTTCTGTTAAACTGAGCAAGCATTTGATCAGAGTTCCATTAACCCAGTCCTAGGAGGTGTTTTGGCACAGGATGCTCCTGTTGCTGCCACATCCAGTGGCTCCAGTCTCTGGCGTGGTGCCCGTGCTCAGGGCAAACACACTGCAGGGCTGTGAGATTAACACCTAAGTGCTGAGGAGAGCTAAAAATACTCCCTGTGTGCCCACAGCCGAATTTGGAGAGGTTTTGTGCCATTTCTTACCCCAGCTCCAGGCTATCTCCTGCCAGCATCTGAGCCAGCCACACTCAGCCACTGCCCTGGCAGCTTTGGAGTGGTCACTGGTGCTCCTTTCCTCTTGTTCTGTCCACTGGTCCTGTCACAGGGAGGGGCAGAGGAGCAGCACAGCCCCAAAGCTCTCTGGAAGTGCCAGCCAGAGGGCTGACAGGCACTTGGCCACCTTGCTTTCCAAATCTCTGCAGGTGGATCAGCAGCAGACTGAAAGCACTCGAGCCCCACTCCCACACAGCTCCAGAGGGCAGGAGCACTGGAGAGAGCAGCAGAGGAAGAATTACCCTGCAACACTTCTGAGATGATTACCATTTAATAGATGCTGTTCTGCTAGAGAGACCCACAGCTGTGTGCAAGGGGCTTGGCTCTCCTGAGAACAGTCTTTCAAATGGATTTTGTGACTGTGGGAGGGCAGACAGGTACTCCAGGTGTATCACACTGGGATTGCTCTCAACCTCAGCAGAGCAAAGGGGGTACAAATTCAAGCATACGCAGCAGGCAGAAACTGTTTCATACAGAAAAGAGGTGTGTTCAAAGAGCAGTGTGTTAGGGAAGCATTTTGCTTCCTTTCTCTGTAGTGTTGCTGTGCCTTTCATTTAAAATTTTTGAGAGGTGAAGTTAAATTTACAAGCAGCAAGGACATAGGAAAAGTTGATAATAGCCATGGGCTCAGTCTATAGGGATTGATTCTGCCAGTGATTGAGCTGCTTTCCATTAAAAGGCTGACAGCAATGCTGGGTGTTTGATTTCCCCTTCCAATATCAGGATTTTTTACCCAAATTTCCTCCCTGTCCTCTTCAGGACTGTTGGGATATCTTTCCATTGCACTTCTTTTCCTTGATTACTTCAGCAATCCACAACATCAGTGTGTAGCAACACACTAATCAAGCAGATGCAAAAATGTATTGGGCAGTCACAGTGACCACAGTGTCCAAGGGGGATTTCTGATAAGACTATGAGGCCAAAGAGGTTTTTAACACAGTTTTAGACCTCCCAGAAATGATGTTAAGACAGTAAAAATATTCTACAGACCTGGCACAGCAGTGCCCAGCAGCCTGCATTGATTTTCCTGAGTGGGTGAGCTTTATTTCCAGAAGAGCTCACACAAAGCCAGGTTGCTGTGATAGTCCCTAAGGACATGGTGTTTCAGGAGGGCAAAACACCATCCCTGTATATTGCACACAGCTCTCCTGTACCTCAGACCTCTCCAGTTCTCACTCCCATCCCCAGAAAGTCAGAAAAGTTCATCAATTATTGCTTGTTTTAAACAAAACACCAAAATCCCGTTAAAGTTGTTAAGGTTTCACAGGATGTTCTCTAAAGCTGTCACTGATACCAGAGGTGCACTCAGCCATGTCCCAAGCAGCACCAGGTGTCACCCCAGCTGCCCCACAGCCACATGTGCATGGCTGGGCTGGGAGAGGATCCCAACCCCAGCCAGGGCAGGATCTCACCCCAAATCTGGGCTCAAACCACACAGCCACCCCTGGCACCGAGGGTGCAATGAACTGCAGGCAGGCTGAAGTCACTGACCCTTGTGCAAGAACACCTCCTGCACCCAGAGATTTGCTGCAATCCCCTCTTTGATTGCACTCAGTGCAGGGAAATAGTGGAAAACAGACCCACTGAGGGACAAGGAACATGAAAACCATGAGAACTTTGTCTCTGAGAAAGCCAGTGCAGAGATTAGCCCTGGTAGCTCCAGCCTCACAATCTCAGATGATCTATGGCTCAGGTCTGGTGTGTGAGGCAGCCAGCCAGGAAGGGGAAAGCATTGCAGCTCAGGGTTATTTCTATTTTTAACGTTTCCGTGCTTATTCCTGCCTTCCAAACAAAATGCAGTGCAGACAACTACCTGTGCACTGAATTGCAGAGGTAACTTGGGTGGTTTCAGATGCAGGAGAAGCTGCAGAAGGAGACATTTCTTAAGTGAGAAAATCCCGTGATAACCAAGGAAATTAAATCACTTTTACCCACTTGGTAAATCTCCCTGCAGGCAGTTCTGGGACAAATTAGCAATAGGTTATAAACCCCAGAGGTGTATTAGGAAGCCTACATTCCATCTGATGATTTTTAGGTCATCTCTTAGAGATTCACATAAGAAAATGTTTTATTGGCCAAATGTAAATATTTCTCCCTCCAATTTTTTAACAATGTTGTTCCTGACTGAGAAACAGCTGCCAAATAAAGCAGCTACCCTCTTATCCAGGGGAGAGAGTTCACCCAGGCTCGTTATTGCAGGCAGCTACATTGTAGGGAGTAGTTAGCAGTAATGAATAATTAATGAATAAATAATGTATTTGTGTCTCAATACCCCAAGGTCTTTGGGCACCTTCACAGAAAATAATTAAAACAATAGATTACAAATAAGATGACAAATCCCCAGGCAAGTGGATGTACATAAAGCCACAGTAATGTAAAAACAGAGAGGACGTGAAGGCAAAAGCTTAAAAGTTCTTGTGCTTTGTTCTCCAGAGCTCACAGCTCCTGAAGGTGCACTGTGCCCTAGCCTGGGATGAGAAGAAACCAAAACCAAAGGCAAATACCAGCCCTAGCAAGAAATATTCACAAGCCTTATTGTCAAATCCATCTAAACAGTAAAAATGATAGCTGGGAAGGAAAGCAGAGGTTTGCAGTTTCAGAGGTGCCTGAATCCATGAGTGCAGCCTGTGTGAGAGCTCCTGGCTCCTGTGAGGACCTTTTCCAGTTAATCCTCTAGTAATTCAAATGGTTTAAGGCGGTGCAAAGAGCAGTTCTGAGTGTTTCCAGCTTTGTGCCCCTTACACAGACTGTCCATGTGCTGTAGCTGCTGATGGCTGGGCCAGGCACCATCAACAGCAGGAAGCAGCCCAGCAGCAGGTTACATACACCTTTGGACTTTGGGGTAGTCAGAGCCACCCCCAAGCACAGCCTGAACTGGAATTAAAGGGAGCAGCCACTGCTCCCTGTGTACACAAACACACAGACTGTTTTCAAACCCCTTTCATACCCACTTGAATAGCAAAATACAGTAGTCTAAAAACAGCTTTTTCCAAACAACCCAAAGAAAGGTTTCCAGCTACCATTTGAGAAGCCATAGGCATAATGTTTAAATAATTCACTGATCTGAATGGCTATGAGGAAAACGTGGAATGAGTCTGGCATTGCTGAGTCTTGGGGAGCAGAAGGGGAAAGTGGCTGTTTGCAATCTGGAACACCTCTGTCCTGTCTGTGCAGATGCTCAAAGAAATCTCTTCCCAGATTTTTATTTCTCTCTTGATGGTGCAGCAGGAAGGTCACTGGAATCTAAATCCTGATATGAAATACTTTCAGTTATTTGTGAGCATTGTGAAACCAATATTTCCCCACTGCAGGGAGAGAGCACATTTGTCATGTTTGCCCATATATCCAACCTACAGCATCACCCCTTTCCCCATCACACTCCCAATTGTACAGCAGCTTGGCAGTGCTGCCACTGCACTTCATCTTAAGCATGAGCTGAAATCCCCCTCTGATTTACACCCAGTGATTCACCTGAAACCCCCACAGGTCTGAGCAGAGCCAGCACCTGTGTGATGGTATGGGGTGAAGAAAGTGGCAGAGCCTGCAGAGCTAGGAGATGAGACAGCTTCCTTCAGCAGTGCCCACAGTTAGTTCAGCTTCAGTTCGTCAGGAAATTTCACCTTGGTTTTCATTGTTTACCTCATTCCATTCCCTATTACATTGGCAATTCTCTCAGTGAAGCTCATCATTACGTTTCTCCATTGTTTCTGCACTCCTCCCCAGGGCTCAATGCAGCGATGGGAAAGTGTGAACAGCCTCACCAATTAACACAGCTCTGCCAGCATCGGTGCTCCCCCAGCTCCTGAGGCAGTGACTTTTATCGAGGGGACAGAGCTTGGGTGAACACCTGGAAACCTTGGCAGAAAAATCAGGACCCAGATTTCACAATCCCTCAAAAGCAACCAGGTTCATTCAGAGATGCTAGAGTGCTGGTGGGAGTTAGTTGTATGTCCCAGCCAGATTCAGCCTGGATTTGGGGTCACACCTCCCCTGTCCCTGAGCTGAGGAAAGCTCAGTGTGCAGTGTCACTCCTTCCTCACGGGGTCACAGCTGCTGGGACAGGATCCACATCCACCCTTTATAAAAAGGAAAGCAACTTCTGGAGGTCACACTGCTCCCCTTCCTCCAGTAAAGCTCACAGTAATGGGAGCAGTTATGTCCCCAGGCACTGCTGACTCCCAAAACGAATTTATAAGTGGCTTACTGACCATTTAGACATGACCTAAGAAGCATCTCCAGCACCAGTAAATGTCATGGCATGGTGGGGAACACTCTGCCATCCAAGTGAAGTTTCTCAGCCTCAGCTCTCCCACCTGGATGGAGGATGCTGAGTCCTGGCCACATCTCACCACCACCAAAGTGAGGATTTAGGGGCAAAGCACAACTCCAGAAAGATGGCCATGTCCTTACACTTACCAGAACATCAACTTGGGGTGCAATAAAGCACATAGTGCTGGGTTCAGAGGTTCTCCTTCTTCATACTGGAATGCTATAACTATTTTTTAATAACTGCTTTATGTCCATTGCCTGGAGAATTTGGGTCAGTATGTGTTATAGCTTTAAAAGACATAAATAATTACTGCTTCAGAGTTGCTTAATCAGGCTGCCTCCAATAAGGTTTTTGGTGAGTTTTTTTTTGTTGTTTAATTGTTGTTGTGCTGTGCTTTGGTTGGGTTTTTCCAGTAGATTAAAGGGTTATTTCTGTTGGAAACAGACATCTTGGTAATACTGAAAATGAAATGTCCTAAATCAGAGCTTAGGAATGCATTATTTCACACACTAGCTACTGAATGATGAATTAATAACAGTATCTCAAATACATCTTCCATCAATATGCTTATTCAGATTCCATCAGCATTTAATTAACATAAATTATATGACATTAGGAGGATTCAGGCAGTCATCAAAAAGAACACTTCTCTTGTAAGCTACTGAAATTCTTGTGGTTTCTGCAAGGCAGCAGTTTTTATTTTTATTTTCCTCTAGAAATTCATCACAAATCAAATGTTTTCACAGCAAATTTAGAGCTGACATTTTCCTGATTTTCTGAGGATGAGAGATTAGATCTCTGGCTTTGTTTCAGGTGTTCTAAGTTTTATGCCAAGGAATAACACTTATAGAAAACAAGTAATGGCAGCATCTGACTGCAGAAGGACCTTCAGCAGTTCCTATAACTCTACAGTGAGGTTGAGCATCAGTAAACC
Source organism: Erithacus rubecula (assembly GCF_903797595.1). Lineage (NCBI taxonomy): Eukaryota > Metazoa > Chordata > Aves > Passeriformes > Muscicapidae > Erithacus > Erithacus rubecula. The sequence goes on from NC_136663.1 coordinate 6,158,859, forward strand.
ACACAAGCAACTTTTCATTTAAGCATTTAAAGTCAAGAGAAAATAGTTATGAGTGTCCTAAAAAGACTGGGTTGGTTTTTTAAAATCTCATAACAATACAGTAGGTCTTGCTGTTCTGCCTTCAGAAGTGTGCAAGGAAAAGCACAATGAATCCAGGAATGGGAAAGTTTAGGTGCTAGAAGTGTCAGCCAAGTGTCCAGAACAACGAGGAGGAAAGAGCAGCTGTAGTTCCCCCATGGGGCTGAACAGCATCCAAATGCTCATTTGCAAAAAGGAGGAAACCAAGCACAGAAGGCAAGAGTGAAAACACAAGGGCATGCAGGTGCCTGATGACAGAAGTGGGGATATAAATTTTGCTGTGTGCCTTGCTGCAAGAGAGGGAGATGCCTGCTTTAACTTATCACAGAGAACTAAAAGCTGGCAGAGTTAAACTAATAAAAAGCTATTTGAGTAAAGTACCACTCTAAAAGCACATTTTGCTGATGTTTTTGTGGCTTGTGCTTCTGTTTAATTGCATTTTTTTGTCCTTAAGTTTTATGCAGCAAAAAAATTTAGTCTAAAGAGATGTGACAAACCAAAATATTTTATCCTGACAGATGTGGTTGTTCTTTAAACTAGGGCAGGGGATTGACAAGTGTCCAGCTCCCCAGCTATTACTCCAGGGATGCAGTAGTGCAGTTCACCTGCATGGATGCTGCTCTGCAGGCTGGGATGGCAGAGCTGCATGTGCAGCTGGAAGCAGCTTTTCCCAAAGCTATGTAAAAGCTTCTTATGCACAGTAAAGAGCATATCCCAGCCCCAAAAATTTCTGGGGAGTTTGTAACAGTCAAACAGAGTTTGGCTCTCCTCTGCATCACATGAAGGAGAAAGAGTGGCAGTATAAATAAATGGAGTTAATATATACTGCAAGTGGTGGGGAAAGGATGAGCCCTGCATTCCATTACCCTATTCTAGTCCATATAATCCACTCCAAATGACTCAATATAAAGCTCACTCTGCAATGGCCCTCCCTGCTATTGTTATGAGCTGCTGTACAGTGACAGTGCTAAGCACCCTCAGTCCTGCAGCAAGCAGCTGCTCCCTCTCCAAAGCATCCACAAGGGACCAAATAGGCAAAGGGAAGATAATAACAGCTCAAAGTGTCCAGGATTAGGCAGCAAGTCAGTAACTGAAGCAGGAATAAAGCCATCCCATGTCCTTCCTGCTCTTGCTCAGTGCAGTGGGCTCCAGGAAATCTTTGGTTGCATTGCTCCCCTTGATGCAAGATGCTGTGTTAATAATCCAGAATTGACAACCACAGTTTCCACAGGCATCATGCAGGTCTGTACAGGCTGGCAAATAAGCCAACAAGCATGGCACAGGGTCTGGAACAGGACAGTTCTTCCCTGAGATGGCAGAGGATGTGTGTGCCCAGGGAAAGATCAGAGATGTAGCTCTATTTTGGGAGCCTCTCTTCAAAGTGTGCCACTTTCATGCCCACAGTCAAAGCAGCTGTGGGTATTTGTGAAGCCTCAAAACTCTGCCCACAGAATAAGTGACATTTGGGTTTTCCCCACTGAAGAAAATCACTTGAAATGTTTGAGCCTCAGAGCTTGGAAAGGGGAACTGCAGGACCATCATTTTTATGTTGCCATTCACTTCCATCCCATCTTTTTTCATACCCAGAATTGAAGAGCTCAAGAGGAGTTCTTCAAAAACAATAGTAGTGGCCTTTAATCATCCTCCCACCTTAAGATACTATTAGACACAGGAAAGGTAAAACTATCATCCTTCCTTCACCCACAGGGCAACACATCCCAGCTGTATGTTTGCAGGACCCACAGATCTTTGGGTACACCTTCACACCCCAAAATACTCCCAGGAGCAGAGGGAACAGCACAGGCAGGGGATTGGGCACCACCAAGGCTCTGGAATTTTTACAATATTGACTGAGATTTTCAAAGGGGAAACAAACTGTCCCAATCTGATTCTAGCTCAGTGTGAATTGGACTCCCAACCTCTGGGGTAATTTTTTTAAAACATCCAGATCAGAATTAGTAACAAAAGCATTTGCCTTTTTTCATCCTCCCTTTACTTCTGCATTTTCCATTACACAAGTATGAAGCAGTACTGTACTATGACAAGCAGCCACAGCTAAGCTGAAACACCACTCCTGCTATAATCCCTCTCTTTCAGTTGCTCATTTCCCTTTCTCATGACATTCTCAAGAGGATTATTAATAATAACTGGGGACAGGGAGCTCTTCTGTCTCTAACTTTGTGATGGGTAAGTTTTCCCTGGAACATATTACTGAAATTTTTTTTGCCAGACATCCCTCTGCCATGCCCCACTCCTCAAGAGCAGTGGTATTTCCAGAAATTAAGTTAGCTCCACTAACTGTGTTATACCTTCCATTCTTGACAAACCACCCTTCATTGCCTTAATGTTCCCATTATGTTTGATGTATTGCATCACTGTTCATTTATTATGGCATTTTAACTTAGGTTCAGATTATATATCACTGGTGGAACTCTCTGGGATAAAGGGCAATGAACGTTTTAATTGCCTGATAAATTATTAAGGACACTCCTTTAATTGGGTAATGTGGTGTTTACATCTTTGAAGCAAACACTTATGGAATCTGTATGGGTGCAGATTTGTCTAAACACACAGCCAGCAGCCTCTATCTCCCCTTGAGAATAATAGTTTTATCAGGCTATTAAAATAAACACCACACAGGATAGATTGTACCAGATGCCAGGTAGATCAGCAGCTGGAACAAAGGGATGAGCCTCCATCAAAGTCAAAGGAGGTACATTGACTTACATCAGCCAAGGGACTGGTCTTCCACATCCAATGGATCTCTCAAAGCGAGGCAAAATAGCAAAAAAAACTACATTTTCCACTGCTTTAGCTAACCTAGTTCATTTGAACTGAAATGGGTCACAGTGTACCCACACAAGGAGTTCAGCAGCAAACCTGACTTCAGAGGGAGCCCAGGGAAAATGCAGCTGGGGAGAGAAAGTGCATATTGCACTGAACATAGCCTGCTATGGCAGAAACCCGGGCTTCTGGCTGCTTTTGCATGCAGGTCAAAAATAAAATATCCCCTGGAAGGACACAGCATAAGCAGCCCCTTCCAGCCCATAGAAAAAAGATGGAAGAGTACAGCTGGGAGGAAGCACAATCCTCCCTGAAACCTCTCTCCTCTCAGCTTTTTCTTCTGTCTGTTCACCTCTCTACTTTGAAACTGGGATTTCTTCAAGTTTTTGCAGCATCTCCTCCTTCCTGAGCTGTGTGGATGTAAAAGTATTTGTTGCTTTCTTTCCAGACAGATGCTATGCTTCTTGCTTATTAAAATAGGGAGAAGGGAGCAGATTGTCTAGGATGAAGCTTTATGCTTCTTAGAAGTGTTGAAGAAATAGGCTTTTTAGGATAAGTTAACATTTCAAAGGTGTTTCATATCTGTTTGTTATCAGCTTTTGGTAACACAGAGTGCCTGAGCTCAGTCCCTGCATACAGAATAACACTGTAATGAATTGCACTTTATCTCACTCTGACTTGACCCCTGCAAGTCAAGCTCTACCCAGGTTCAAGGTAAAGAGGTTCTAAGCCTGCAGGGGACAAAGCCACTTTTATTTCTGCAACTTTGCAGTGGCTCCACTGACAGCTGGCTTTGGAGCAGTCTCCCTGTGATTCAGGGCAGTCCTTGCTGGGCTAAGTGGCAAACAGTGCACAGATCCCATGGGGAGGGTGAAGACAGAGGAAACAAACCCATAGTATTGCCTGTTTTAGCAATTTGGGTAGAGATAACCACAATTTCCATTAAAGGCACTGGCAGACAGTCCCAGCAAGGGCAGGTGTGCTGGCACCCATCTGAGATGAGCTGGAGGATGGGCAGCACCATCACCCAGCAGATGTAATGGGGAGCCTCTCCTGTTTTCCTCTGGTACAGTTTGGGATCCTCTTCTCTCCACAAAATTGTTTTCACCAGAATTGCAGAGCATTGGGCCACCTGGTTTTCACTTTATCTAAGGTTTCTCACTCCTCTACAGTCAGAGAACAGCAAAGCAGTTTGATAAGAGAATACATGAACACAAATACTCATTTACATGCACATCTTATGTACTAGCCACACTACTTTTCCTAAGAAAAAGATGACACTTTAGTGTCTCCTTTCCCTGTCAAGAGGTTCCTGTGTTTTGTTGGGGTAAGAATCCACCCTTCTGTCATGCCACAACTCTGTCACACAGCTGGATTTGTTCCCACAGCATTTGAGTAAAAACACAGTTCAGCCTTACAGATAAAAGAGCCCTCTGTCCTTCCAAGGGCTGCTGAGGAAAATGCAGCCACAAACCCACTGCTTGCTGTTGGTGAATCTCAAAAACAAAGCCAAATTAGGTGAAATCCCAGTTGTTGCCTCCTTACAAAAGCTGAGGCTGAACCAGTGCATCCAGAAAAACATCTGATTCAATGCTCAGATCTTAAGAAAATCAATCCCTGTGAGCATGTACCCAAATGAAAACAAGTGTAGATGGAGAAATTCCTCAGGTTAATGCTTCCAAACAGATCAATACACAAATGCCTGTGGATTGATTTCCTGGAGCTTCAACCCCACATTAGCTCTTCAGGACAATCCTAATCAGCATGGATCTATGGAAACAGGGATTGGGGCTATTACATTTTCCTCTCCCACCTTCTCCAAATTCTTCTTCTTTTTACTTATTGCCAGACTCTGGCTGCTTGGGCACCTACTCCAGAAAAACAGAACAGCTCTCCCTGCTCCCTCTCCATCCTGTCCTTCTCTGGAGCACACCTTGCACCAGGGCAGCAGGACAGTGCTGAGAGGAGCCCTGAAATGCGCACCCAGAAACACTCTCCCTCACAGCTGAACTTTTAATTTGAAAAATCATGTTTCAGCACTAAAAGTGAGAACTTTGCCAAGGAAACCACCTTGGAGAGGCATACTGAAAGTGCAAGCAGCAGAGCATTCAGGCTCTGCTCCCTTGGCATCAGAGCTGCTCTATCAGGAGAGGCAATGCAGCTGAGCACTGAACATCCCAGCTCTGCTGCAGCACCCAGCAGGGATTCCCTGCAGCAAACTCCTCCTGCAGCCAGCCCAGCTGTGCTCCCTCCATCCAGGGTGGGCACTGGCAGCAGCAGCACCCATTTCTGGAGATCAGCGTTTCCATTTCCTGAGTATCCAATGCCCCTTGTAGAAATGGACAGGTAATGGAGTTTCCAGTCTGGTGGACAAAGTAGGTCAGAGAGGAAAAATTTAGTTGCAGTTGATCCGAAAATGATGTTTTCCATGTAATTAATAAAATCCACGTTTCATTTCAAGTCTGCTTTAAATATTTTTAAATACAGGGTTTTTTAAAATTAAGTGACATTCTAAAACTAAAAAATTATTTCAAAACAGAGTCCAAGAGTTTAATTTGAATTATTGAAACAGCATCTTGTGAACTTTAAAGCAGAGAGAGAAACAGTTTTGGAAGTTCTGAACCAAAAAATTCTGCAACAAAAACTGACTCAGGACATCTCGGTGAAAAGTCTGAGCACCACTGAAGCAAAAAAATTCCACTTGGAAAGAGTTAGTGACAACTTCTGCAGCCTGTTGCCCATTCTTCTCCTCTCTGCAAGTCTTTACAATAAAAACATATCTAGAAGGGTCAGCAGCAGAAGTGTGTCACCTACACTACCTGCAGGGATTAGAAAACTGGTATGAATTATCCTTTTCATTAATTACTTGATCCTACCTAATCCCCAGTAGATGATGTTGACCTTGATAGATCAAATCTAGGTTTCTTAGCCCACACAACCCCTTTAAAGTGTTTCCTAGCTCCCACTGCAGAGACACTTCCCATCTGTATTGCCTCCTGGCTTGCTTCCACTTGCTCAGAAGTTCCATGGCAAATCCCCTGTGAGTCCTGCCAGCTCCTCTGGGAAAATCCCAGCCCTTCTGCACCAAAACATTATAAATCCTCCAGAAAGGAAAAGGAAATCTTTGAGATGTGTGTCACTCTGAAAATTCAGGGAGATGCATGTAAAACCCCAGAGAGCCATGGGCTGTTGAACATCCCAGGCCAAACTAACACCAGAAGAACAGCATAAAACTGCAGCATGAAGGAGGCTGCACTTTGGATGATCCCAAGCCAGTTCTACTGTTCTGTGACATATGTAAATTGATTTTTAAGCTTAGTGGCTACTTATCTCTGATAGCAAAATTACATTCAATTAGGCTTGCTAAATAATTCATGGCAATACATTTGATGTGGCAGGAAGTTCCAGCAGTGAATCCCCAGTGTTTCACATCATGCTGACAGTAACTTGGATTGTTTCTTACAATCAAAGACATCTTCCATTTTTTCCACCATCCACACCCAGATTCTTCTGGGGCTTGAAGCCTGGAGAATGGATATTGAGAAGAAATTCTTGAGCCTGAGGAAAGTGAGGTCCTGGCACAGGTTGCCCTGAGAAGCTGTGGATGCTCCATCCTTGGAATTGTCCAAGGCCAGGTTGAATGGGGCATGGAGCACCATGGGCTAGTGGAAAGTGTCCCTGCACATGGCAGGGGTTGGAACAAGATGATCTTTAAAGTCCCTTCCAATCCAAAACATTCCATGATTCTATGAAAAAGAATTGTTCCAATTGCAGTTTTTAGCTTAAAGCAATTTAACCATACACGGAAGCTGGATTTACTGCTGGATTTTTCTCCAGCAATGAAACATTTTTGAAGCTCTGCAAATCTTTTGTAATGAGGTGATGCAGAACCACTGTTTAGTCATGCAAATGAAATGAGAATTAACTGTAAAGCATTCTGAGGACCATGAACTTTTTGCCAGAATTCATAGCAAAAGGTTTTTATTGTCAATCAAAAGGCACAAACACTTCAAAACTGTCCTTTGTGTGTGTGCATTGTTGGGAGAAGGGCAAACAAAACAGAGTAAACATTTTCTGCAGTCTGCAGAATACACAGGGTATCAAATATTGCTGGAAGGATGAAAATAATTTTATGAGAAACTTGTGAACAGATACATAGAATTACTACTGCAGGCTGAGAGGGAAGAAAATTTTCCATTCATCACTGAAGTACCCCAACCTTTACCAAATCCATTCTTTTGCCATCTCCTACACAAGACCAGAGCAGACTTTCAAAGAAAAAGATTACAGCAAGCAAGCTACAAAATTCAATCTGTTCTGCTTTGCAGTCTGAATTATGTTTTCTCTTGATGGTCAAACAAACTGTTTTTCTCCCAAGGCAAACCTACTATCCCTCCATTGAACCCTGGTGAGCAATCCCAGGCTTGGCCCAAGATAGCCAAAAATCAGCTGACTCCTTGTCTCAGTCACTTTCTGTTTTGGCATTTGCATTCTCATTAATTGCTTTGTAAAAGACTTTTATTAATACACAGGGAACAAAGAAACAATGACTGGAGCTTATGTTGGATTGGAAACTAAGAACCTGCAATTGTGCCTCCTGTTACCTGGCTGGTTTTGTTTATTTGTGCCATGATGTTTCACACTCTCTCCTGCATAGGAGTGTAATTAAAGCCACCTGGAAACATGAGCAACAAAAGCCACTGACTCCAGTCCTGCATGGCAGTATATTCCTCTAACTTGGTTTTACATTGTCTCTCAGATGCAGCCTGGCTCCAGGTCTGTTCCCAAAGGATGGGTAATTCCATAAATATGTGGTACCCCCTCCCCAGCTACACTTTTTCCCTGGAAATACCAGATGCCAGCAGTGCCAGCCCTTAGCTCAGAGCACCCACAGCACTGCCAAGTCAGACTTTCAGGTGTTTAAAGGCCAGCAGAGGAAGGCAGGAGGGGAGATCCACTCCACACTGCACATGCAGCACTTCCCTCTGACTGAAACACTTTCTAAACACGGTTTAGCAGGCTGTATATAGAATTTGAGCTCTCTATTACCCTAATCTTAGAGATTACTACAGTCTCTCTCTCTGCTAAGGGATCAAAGATGAATAACCATTTTAACCTGTGCTTCCAATGTAGCTTTTACAACATGAGATATAATGACCAGGTGCTCAGCTGGTAAAAGCTGCTGCAACTTTATATTCTCTGCTAGCAATAACAGCCAGTTCACATCATCCAATTCTTGCAAGATTCATATTAGACCAAGCTGATTCAGATCTCAGTAAACTCTCTAGCATTTATTCTTTTCTTTTGTTTGTTTTTGCTGACATCTCCACTGATGCGAAACAGCTCGGTAAGATACTGTCTCTGCTACAAACACTTAAGTTTGTTGACACATTAGATCAGTAATAGGTACTTTGGAAGAAGAAATATAAAAACCCTTCCACCATTTGCCAGATTGCAACTGGCACATTGGGATTAAGACCCAGTGGTCCTGCACAGCATGTGGCAAAGAAGGAGCATGAGCACTAGTCCCAGGTACAGGCTGTTTCCAAATTCCTGTTTGTCCCTGTTTGCAGGGTGTGCCCCCTTCTTTACACATCAACACCTTCTACCCAGCCAGGGAAACAATGTCATGGTCATCATGAGGGCAAGTAAACATTGAAGCTGTGGACTCTCAGCCTCAGGGTGTGGGTGTCTCCATGAGACAGAACCCAACTGGCTGGGGGTGGCTCAACAAGCAGCAGCATCCTCTATAAGGAATGAATCAGTTGTACTCTGCACAGAAACCCCACAGAATTGGGTTTGTCTCCAGTTCAGTCTAGAGCTATAACTGTTTGTGAAAGACATAGAGGAATCCAGCTAAAAAAGTTTTGAAAACCACACAGGTGTTCTAAGAGCCAAGTGCCACCCAGATCTCTGGTCATGGAGCCAGGTGTCTGCAGTGGGGCTCAGCCCTGCAGTGAGAGCAGGCAGCACACATCACAAAGCTCCAAACATCAGAGGTTAAAACATGCATTGCAGGAGGAGCACATGCACTACAAAAGAGTTGGTGGATTAGTCAGAGAGACTGGCAAAAGATGGGAAAGGCTGGAGAGCACTTGAGCATGATGCCAAAAAAGCACAAGCCGCTGAATGGCTCTGCTGCTCTGCAAGCTAAATGGCTATTCACACCTTTAGGACCAAGAGTGACAGCACTAACAAGATTTATCACACAGCATCTACTCTGGACTCAATGAAGGACTGCCCCAACAAAAACCTGCCAGCTCTGCTGATGTATATTATCTTTATTAGAATGGCCTCTCTGATAACTGCATTCATTAGGAATTTTAGCAATTCATTTCTTAGTGAGAACTTCTGTATATGAATTCAGCACAGACAGATGTGAATGGGAGCATTGGAAAGAGCATTATACTAATTCAGAGCTATATTTGTCAGTGGGTGTAGCAAAGAGAAAGGTTTAGTTATTTTTCTGTAAAGCACATTAAGTGAAATGATGAATTACTGAAGAGCCTGCTACCACCTGAATTTGTATGTAGCCCACACTTAATCCTAAAGTCAGATGCAACATGGGGACACTGAGGCCATTACCCTCAGGGTGCAGTAATTAGTGGGTTTTTTTACCAGAATCTACACATATTCCAAATTAGACACAAAACCAAAAGCAAGGAACCTTCCTAATGGCAACTCAGTGAAGCAGGATGCAGCAGGATCCAACATCCCTCCCTCTGAGCTTTCCCACCAAAGCTGTTGGGCCATGGCAAGAGCTTTTGGGAATGCCACCCAAACATGCAGGGTAAAGCAGCAGTTTCCACAGCTGCTCATTCAGCAGTCTAAAAACAGCAAAAACTTAAAGTCCATGCACAATTTCAGTGTTATCCCCTGGTACCACAAGATGAAGCTTTCAACAGCAAGGTCACACAGAAACTCCCAAGTTTGCCATGCAGCATCATTCCACTCCCACACAGCCTGACAGGGCTCTCAGAAAAGAAAAAACCATCTCTTGTTTAAATCTGTGTGCATTTATGAATTTCTCAGCTTTCCATATACTGAAAAGGTCACCCCATGCTGTAAAGGGTCAGGAATAGGAAATGCAACAGCCTTTGACTTCTGACAGCAAGTTACTCCTTTAATCCTCACAGCAGAGATGTTCACTCTGGTGCTGAGAGCCTAAAATTTACCTAGTCCTGCTGCTGAACTAGGGACATCATTAAATCAGAGGTTTACACTGTTTGTGAGCCATGAACATCAGTCTGACTGTTCCCCAGTCTCTACCAAAAGCCACAGGTCAACACCCAGCCCCTCCTTTCCCTGGACAGGGCTGAGGAGATGAACATGCATGAAACAGCAGCAAGGTATGCTGAAAAATCAACATTTCAGGCCAGTAAATCCATCCTGTTTAACCTGTGAAGAAAGGGGTTTAACCTTGCAAGGTATTGACACAAATCTCACAGAATAGGCAAACAGCAACTTAATTTTAGTGGCATATTTTTATCCCTGAGTGGCCAGTCTTGCTAAATGGCATGTCTAATCCTCCAGAGGGACAAAGACCAGCAAAACCTACAGCATGTTGTTATTGCAACAGACAGGTGAGGGAAATCACCCCACAGCCCATCCCATGCAAGGGGACACAAATGATGTCAGAGGGAGCAAGTGCCACAGTGCATTTGACCAAAGCTCTGCTGGAACAGCAGGAATAAGGGCTGACAGACCTGCTTTCATGACAAAAAGTTCATCATGGCCTCTGTGGAAATGAGATGTCCTTCCCTGCACCAGCTGGTAAACACAAAGAGACAAGGGGAGCAGATAGACCAGAATTCCAATTACATGGTGCCAGGTTGGACATGGGTGCTACATCCAACTTCCCTCTAATACTTCAAAGCCCTTCAGAGGCATTTTTAAACAAAAGGCTAAAATGCAAATCTCAGCTCTTGCCAGCTAGAGAAGAATTTTCCACAACAGCCTCTGAAACATTGGGCACGTTATTATTAACGTGCAAGAAGTGGACATTAATTAATGCTGAATTGCAAAGAAATTCCAGTAGTATCACATATTTCACTCCTGCTGCTGCAGCAATGAGCTCATTATGAATAAAGAAATTAAAAACATATATCAGAAGGCACAATTAATGGTCTTCCACTTATTATTAACTGTGAGCAACTTACACTACCAGAGCAGAATAAACGAGGAGGAGTGTATCTGAGCTTTTGTTACAGGATAAGATCACAGCCCAAGGCACATCCTTTGCTGAGAACAAAGTGTTTATCAAGTGACTTCAAAGATACTCACTGTGACCTTGAGCCAAACACTTAATATCTGCCAACCAGCAGGTTTTCTATCTACAGAACAGTAACAGCAGCTCTTACCTCCTGCAAATTCAAAGTTTAGGGCGTGAGGACCTCTTTTCTACTCTGTCCTTGCACGGTGCATCCCATAATGGTTGTGAACACCCTCAAGACTCCTCCAGCCACAGCAAGGGGACAGTGGAATCACAACTCAGGGTCAGCAGGGAGGTGTTTAGGAGCAGCCCTGCTGGGGTAACCAGAAACATCTGGACACAGTGGGTGGCAGCAATGGGTGGTACCCCAGACAGGGAAAACTGGGCTCAAAGAGCCAGAGGTGAGCCAAGACCAGCTGAAGGGGGTGAAGCAGATGAGCCAGGATAGGGTCAGTCAAAACTTTGTTTGTGCTGCCAGGAGAGGGGGTGATGCTCTCTTGTGCAGGTGTAGGATTGCACAATCATCCTTAAAGACAAGAGCCAAAGCCACAGCTGCAGTAAGTGACTGATGCTCCAAGGACACTGGGGTAGCTGAGCTCCAGCAGCAGACCTGGCCCAGGGACACCAGCTCTGTTCTTCAGCATTTGCCCGTTCCCAAGACATCTGTCACCTTGCAAATTAACCCAGGCTGACATTCAGCCAGGCACAGCTGCAGCTGCAGTGAACCTTTCCTGCAAGTTCCCATGTCACATACTTATTTCAGTACTTCTTGCTTTCATCTCTTTACTATTTTTACTATTTCCATCAGTCTTTTTGGCTTGAAGTGAACAGTTTGCCTTCACATTATTTCCATCATTGCTCTGCCCATATCCAATAAGTGTGTCAGTGGCTGCAAAATTCCATGAAGCTTAACTAAATCCATGTTTTCTAGTAAATAACAGCAGCGTGTCCCCCTGTTAAAAAAAAAAAAAAAAAAAAAAGAGAGATTTATTAATGTAGCATCAAATTAATTTCTGTTTTATGTAATTATGCATTGAATTTAAAAAGAGATGTCATGCAGGCAATATTTAGAGTCATAATAGACAATCTGTAAGAAAGAACAAAGGAAAATAATGTTAATAAAACATTATGCCCTAAGCAAGAAATATGCTTCATATATCAAACATGAGTAAAGATAGTTATTTGATGTAAAATGGAGGTGTGACCTTGCTGCAGAAGTGTTCATTACCTAACACTGCAACAAGCAAATTAATGGATTTTGGAATGGTGCAAATAACAGTAATAATAATAGTCACTTTGGTTCCTGGCATTTGCTTGCTGACAGCCAGATTTAGCAGCAAGTGGTTTGTGTTATTTTTTTCATGAAAGGGATTGCAAACAGAATTCCACATAACCTTAAAGGCATCATAGAAGCATGTGCCTCATGCAAGGGTATTGATGAGTAATCAAGGCTTTGCAAATGCTTATAAACCAGGCAGTGGAAACCCAAAAACAAAAGGCTGGCTGCCAGAAGAGGATGGACTTTGCACAAGGACACAGGTACATGTGGTACCCCCAAGTGTGCAACATCCTGAAATTCCAATCCCTACATGGACAGGTGATTATTGTGGTTATTGTGGAAATTACTCACACAATTTCATATGCATTTTGCACATGATAAACTGTGATAAACAATTAGTTGATGCTGCTGGAGGGAACTGTAGCACTGCTGGGAGGTTTGGAGTTTTTGCAGAACATCTTTCTCTCTGCAGAGAGTCTCTTGCTAAGTGATGAGGGTTGTCTTGAATTGTTGAATTACCTCCTCCAGCAGGTCCCAGTTCAGTTCTGGCCCTCCTGGGCTGTAGCTGCACAGAGCCCTGCCAGCCAGCATGGCACCACCTCAAATTATCAGCCCCAAACTTCATCTTCAGCAGCTGATGGAGGAGCTTTGCCCTTCCCACCCCCTCAGCCTGTCTGCAGAGCACCAGGAGCAGGCCACAAGAATAATGTGCTATTCTAGGTAAAAATTTACTGCAAGAGTGGCTGCTGCTCCTGGAGGAGTTGGACAGATAGGGAAAAGCTGATGTCACTGCAGTGATAGAGAGAGCACTGAAGTGTGCTGCCCCAGCTGAAGGATGTGCTGCCAAAATTTACCAAAGGGAGCAGGAAACTCTGTACAGGGGGTTTTACCTCATTAAACCTCACAAAACCTAAACTGAGGTTGCAACAGAGCATGTATTCTGTGTGGACCTGGCAGGGTTGCCTTTATTTTTCAACAAAGATCATAAATAGATTTCTAAAACACTTTGATGTGTTTAAAACAGTGAAGTTACTAGGCAAGTATGTACAATAAAAGAAACATCTCTGCAAATGGAAAACCCCCAGGCACATATGCCTTTCTAAATGCTATTGGAATTTTAAATCCTGATAATTGCTTTGTATTGTAAACAATTGCATTATGAGCATGAACAGCCCGTGCATCACCAGGCTGCACTTTCAGCTCTGTCTTCACTCATTTCCCTCAAAACACACTCTGAAGGCAATAGGCTCAAATCTAGCTCATGGCAAGGGCTCAAGTGAGGTCATTTAGTGGACAAACCTTGTTTCTCTGGTTTTCTGTTCAAGAGTGGCAGAGGGAGGGAGCTCTGCACTCTGGGGCAAGGCTGGGCACCAGCTCCAATGCTGCCAGCTGGGACCTTGTCCTGGAATGGGGAACAAGCTCCAGCAGCATTTCCAGAGAGCACCAAATGCTTTTAGGTGTCTACAGCAGTGATTTATTAGAGACCACTAGAACAAGGCAACTTTTCTAGCATAGAAAATTTCCCTCCTCAAAGTGAAACCAATTAAAATGGAGAAGGCTGAAAACAAACCTGGCTGCACCTTTGCAAGCTGTTGTTTCTTTCAGACTTGCTCTGAATTTAGCAGCTGCAGAGGCTGCATCTACAACATATTTAATCTGCCCTGGGTTCTGTGCATTTCTCCTCTCCCATCACACCCAGGCTGATGTTCAGCAGTGGAGCCCAGCTGCCCCAAAATGCCCCATGATATTGCTGCTTATGCTTTTCAGAGAATTTGGGCTGAAGTTGTGTGGTGGGTGCCTGCTGCTGAGTTTCTGGAGTGAAAGTTTCACAAAATAGCATCACAGTTTACGAGCAGTGGCCTGGAGAGAAAATGCTGTGTTTTCACCATGTTAAGGGCTCTGAAGCATTTAATTGAAAATCTTTAGGAATGCTGTGCTTAGGAGGAGGAGCAGGGAATTTGACAGTAGGTTTTAGGTGTCAGATGTGTGCCTTATGCTATTTCTGGGGAGAAAAGAAAGAAATAAAAACAAGCCAAACTGGCCAAATTGTGAACCTATCCAGCTTTGCAAATACTCAGTAAAGACCTGCTCAAACATAGGTGCCAAATTCTGCAGTCAGGCTTGCTCCCAAATGTCCTTACCCCACAGATCCCAGGAGGGGAAACTTCCTCTCCCAAGTCCTTGGGTTTGGGGATAAAAGCAAAAACTCCTTCTCTCTGTGTCCATCCAGGGGCTGCATTGTCCTCCCACAGATCCAGCACAGCAAGGGATCACCCACACTTGGGATGGGTCTGTTTTAGCCACTCCTGTACCATGGCCCAGACCTTTTGGCCAGGCTGCAGGTGCAGTCATTATCACTTCTGAGAGTGCTGTGATTTTCTGTACTTTCAGTTCCTCAATTACATTGATTATGACATTAAACATTCCTGGTACTACAGGAACAAACTAAAAATAATAAGCTTGTATCTTCCTAATACAAATGAAACCCATTTGTACTACTAAAAGTGTAGCAGGTTCATTGTTTCACAGTAATGAGGCTTTCATCTCAAGAGATTCAATTCATAAGAAATACTTGCCAAGGCTTTGCACATTTTCTTTTTTTTTTTTTTAACTGCCATTAACAGTCCTTTAAGTTCATATCTTATTCAGCATTAGACCAACAATTGAAATAAAATGGAATAGACACAGAAAAGCAGAATAAAACCACCATCATCTCTGATGGCAGGGACCTCACATCACCCTCAGCCAGGCAGCCCAGTGCCCACCCAGGCTGAAGGCATTGTGCACCTTCCCCTGCTATAAATAGCTGCAGACACCTTTGCTCCACTTCCCAAAATAGACACACATTGCAAAGGAGATAGGAAGAGCAAAACACTGTACATAGGCTCTGATTTTATTTCTATAAATATGAATTTGTAACCCAGGCAGGGTGGGCAGCTGAGGAGATGCTCTCTGCAGGAATCTGCAGGGGAACCAGGGGAAGGATGCAGTCACCACGTGGGGGGTGAGGAACAAGAAGGTTTTGATGCTTTTCCACTTTTCCCCCGTGACATGGTCCAAGTCACAGCACTGCAATTAAAATGTATAACATGAAAATTGAGAGCTGGCCCCTCCAGAGCAGCAAGGGGAAGGACGAGCATCCATCTCCCCTTTTCTTCCTAACTGAGGTGGAAGTCAGGCCTTGTTTATCAGAACTTTGATTACCTAAAAACTCATCCCTTAACCAGAATGAGGTCGTGCTCCTGACATGTTCAATTGCATCAAAAATGGGTGTGAATATATCAGCCTTCATTTATCAGAACTAGTTTATTCCTTCATAAATGTAGGTGTGAGCACTTTTGGCTTTGCTTGTATGGGCAGCACATTTACACTCTTTTTAGCTTTTTCCTTCTAAAATTAAAGACCCTGAAACCACAGGTCTGAATCTAAGCAGGGTTGGATCAGGCTTCCCTAGGCAGAGCATATAATGGTGGAACTCTCCTGCTCAGATATTAGAGATACCACACACCTTATGGGAGCAGAGATTTTGTCCCAAATTGCTGCATCCATGGAGTATGATCTCCCCAGTGCCAGAGCTGCACTCCAGCTGCTGGTGCTTCCCAGAGCTTGGCAAGCTTTCACAGTGAGCTCCAAACCCTCCTGCAGAAAGGGAAAATCATCTCATGGATCTGGTGCTTTGTTGCTGTTTGTTGTAATGATTCAGAGGAATTAGTGCCATGGAACATAAGGGAAGTGAGGAAATATAGAGAAGGATGTGGGTTGCTCAGTGTCTCCCTTGTGACCCTGCCTTGCTCTTCATCCTTCCTCTGTTCACTTCTGCCAAGGGCTACTGGAAGGGCTTTGAAAAGAAATCCAGGAGTGATATTAATTCCTGATTTATCTGGTAAAAAAGAATTGGAAGCAGCTCAGTTCCACATATTTAGATTTGATGTCCTCCTCACTAAGCCAGGGGTCTGAGCATCACAGAAAGCCCCAGACAGAGCAGGACAGTCCTGCTGGGGCAGGCACAGCATGCACAGAGAGCTGGGGCTTCCTGGCTGTAGCTGCACCAGACATGCACAACATGAGCAGTCACCTCCAGTCCAAAATATTCCCTCATCCCTGAGGAACCCCAGGCACCTCTCACCACAGAGCTCCCTGGCCTCGGGCATCCTCCACTTACACTGACTTTCTGAGCACAGTTACTTACTATTTCAGACACAGAGCATTCTTAGCCTCACCTTGGATCAACTTTTCCAACAATACTATTCCTAAGGAAACAAAATCTTCAGTGAGCACCTTCCCTGCACCAGAGCACAGGCAGCACTTTGCTCTGTGTGAGGAGGGGGTCAGGCAGCAGGGGCTCATTACCAGAGCCAGGCAGCATCAAACACACCAGGCACAGCTCCTGCAGAAAGTCACCCTGTCTCTGAATCTTTGTGCTTGGCAATCAGTCCCACGCAAGGCCAGAAATCTGGCTTATTAAATCATGAACTGCTGAGCCCCTCGTTAAATGCCAGCCTCATCTTCTCCTGGGGGATGATTTACCCTGCAGATGGGGTTACTGACCCTGGAGGAGCAAAAGGGATTTCTAGCACAGATGAGGCAATTGGGGCACGTTTGCCACCATAGGGTAATGCCATGCTGTCTCACAGAGAGGCTGCTTCCCACACACATCAGAAAATATCCAGTATAGCTGTGTGCACACAAGGCATATGTTTCTGTATAAGGTATCTGTATAGTGTAGCTCCTCTTTCTGCTTTCCCCGTGTTTTATCTTTAAATTGGGAGAGCTTTTTAGTAGCAAATCATCAGAGAGGAACTGCTAGTTACCAAGGAGATTCTCTGATGAATCAGAGACTGACTGGTATAAGACCTAGACAGGCTGTAGCTTCTTAATTTGTGAGACCTTACATTTCAAACAGGGGAAGAAAGATCCTAGCACAACTAGCTGTGGACCTCACCAGCAAAAGGTGCTTTTCTTTTTGCCACAGAAGGAAACAACAAGAGTGCAGAATGGGAAATCAGTGAGCAGCCGGGACGAACGGGAGCAGCTCTCCAGCACGTTCTTGACTCAGAAAAGCAAATTCCACCCAAGGACAAAGTGGCCCGATGGAGGTGACTGAGGGAAAGGCTGGGAAGCCCCTGATTGTACAGCAGCACAGGCAGGGGCATGCAGGGATGAGTGAGCCCTGGAGAAAGAGCTGCACGCCTGCTGCTGCTCAGCCCTGACTTTGGGAAGCAGAGGTGCAGCCAAGTGCTGCCTGTCCTGCACTGGCACTGCCCCAGCCCCTTTCTGCCTGACTCCTGCAGCTCTCTTCCAAGGAGCAGGGAGAGGGATGAGCTTTGCCCAATGACAGAGGAGGCACCCACCCCAGCCGGAGCATCCTGCCCTGGAGGGAATGGCCAGCATGCCCCAGAGGAGCCACGGCAGCCAAGGATGTGCAGGCAGAATGCATCTCAAGAAGGGCTTTTATAAATGTGGGGAGGACAAGGAGCTTCGTGATATAAAGTTTGGAGAGAGAAAGCTCAGCTTTTTTTGGGTTGACTTTATTCAGAGGGTCTTCACACCCACTTCCTTCTGACAGCTTGTTTCTGTGTAGTTGCTGAATTCTGGTGCTTTGCCTCTATTTAAAAACCAAAAGTAATTAAAACTTCCTGGGAACTGTGAAAGCAGCGAGAAATACTTGGACACATTGAGAGACAAGATATTTGGAAGCCTTCTGCTGGTAGATAGGCTGTTTTGCTAAAGGTGGCAACTACAGAAGTTCATAGATGAGAGGGAAAATCTCCCTGTCACATCCCATTGAAATCTCCATTTTAGGCACTGCTGCTCCTCTGCTGCTCAGGTAAACCTGATCCTTGTGGGGGGAAGCTGCTGGATGGGCCAAGGTATTTGGGATGGGGACAGTGGGAGAACTTAGGGAAGCACTGGGGAGTGGAGAGTAAAGCCTGTATTAGAGCATCTTCAGGTTCTACTGCTAAGAGCACACTGGAAAAGGATTTCCTAGAGCAATTACATCTGACAAGAGGCTGGCACCAGCCAGGCTTTAACCAAGGAGTCGAGTGAAGGACATTTTATTAGTCAAACAGTTTCAAGTGCTGCTTTGAGTTATAAATTACACTTGCTCATCTGAGGAATGAATTCACTGTTGGTAGCACTTGTGAGCTGGAGCTAGAGGCTTACAGTAATGTCTAACTGATGCATATTGTGATGTTTCAACTTATTAGTGTACCCTGTGGACCTCATTTGGAAAGCAAAATACTCTAGAATGCTGCAACAGAGACTGAAAAGAGCATATGGGGTAGGGAAGGGACACAAGAAACACTCCCTGACAGCAAGCTGCTCTCAGAACCACCATGAAAAAAATGTCAGGAAATTCCAGGCTGTGGCTCACAGCCAGGGGGGAACTCACTGTCCATTCCCCTGTAACTCACACCCAGGAGTTCATACAGCATTCACTGGCAGCACTCCCCAGTGTCAGGCAAATTAAAGGTGTGGGAGTAACAAATTAAAACAGGCTGACAGCTTTAATGCACTTATTGGGGGTTTGGGTCTTATTTGACTTCACATTTATGATCTTTATTTATTTTAGGGTTAACTTAAAGTCATTTATGAGTTTGCATTTAAAACAGAAAAATCATGAGGAAGCTATAACTGCACACAGAGCTCAAACTTCCACACTGTCCCCAGCTTCCAAGCATTGTGCTACAGCACAGCAGTGCCATTACTCCAGCCCTGGCTGATTGGGAATATCCATATTGCTCAGAATACATTCAGAGGTTGTGCTTCCAAATGTGTACAAGCAGCAGAAGCTGCTGGAACAGGAATGGTATTATACACAGTGATTTTAATCCAAGAATAGAAAACAGGCAGGTAAGGGATTTATGAACAGAAAATCTATGGCAGTGAGCATTTAAATAATTTGGATAAAAACTTGAAGCTGAATAGAAGTGTCCAGATGGGGAACTGTGTAATAACAATCTGGAAAGCCTTGGACATTGCTTGCTTGTGGTTTTTGCTGCACAGGGCAATTGGTCTGAGCACAGGGACCAGCAGCAGCAAAGCCCCTGGTGGTGTGATCCCTGGACTGGAGCAGTACCTGCATTCTGCCTTTGCTTGTGAATTTTGACTGCAGTAAGTGAGTAGGAGATTGACAGTGGTGTCCACAGTGGCTTTGGGGTTGGGTTTGTCACCACAAACATTTGCCTGTTTGTGGTAAGGTCAAGGAAAGAGGTAGGAATTTACATTCAGGAAGAGTGTAAACTGCCAGGTGAAAGGGGTTTCCACCAAGCAGGGGTGCTTGACAAGACAGTCCCTCCTACTAACCTGATGTGGGAATGAGCAGAGATTTTGTTAGATAACACTAAAATATAGAGACTGGCAGAGCTTGCTCCAGACCTCCACACATTCTTATATGGTGTTTCTGGGCAATCAGTGATTCTCAGCACATAGAGTGTCTGTTGCTGAGCACAGAGCCCAGGCACTGGGGAAACTGATGAAACAGCCATACAGATTAGCTCTCTGTCATAATCTACTCAGTCCCACTGGAGGAAATCCTGCCTTTGCCTAGCAGGCCTTATTGCCCCACTAGAAATCATCTTATTCTGCAGCAGCCCCTTGGAAGGGCAGGTGGGTTTTGCCTCACAGGAATGGCCTGCACCAGCCTCAGTCACTGGGTCCTCACCACCCAAAAAATGTGGGTAGATAGATGGTATTGTCCCTGTGTCCCCAGCATGATGTCCCAGCATCACCCAACCTCAGCCATCACCCAGGAGCCCCAAGGCTGCAGTCAGGCAGGTTTAGGGGCAGGACTCAGGATCAGCCCAGCACCTCCCATGCCCTGGAAGGCAAAGCTGTGTGCTGGCACAGCAGGGAGGTGCAGGATTAGTCCTGAAAACCTTCTCTGAGTGACCAGGTTGCATCAATGGGCTCTGGAGGACTCCTGCAGCCAGAGGTCTTGAGAGGGGAGGATAGGAATTACAACATGGGGCCCAAGACAGACAAGGGAAACAAAAGCAGAAGGCCTCAGCACCCTTCCCACCTTCAAAGCTGGTAATTTTTTATCTCCCTTTCTACTTTTGCTTTCAAAGGAACTATAGAAGTCACCCTTCTCTGTGCTGCTGTGCATGCCAGGTACAGAGTGCTGGGATATCCCCACACCAAGCACTGAACCAAGGTGCAGTGCCTTTCAGGCTATATCCAAAATGCCAGAGACAACCCAGACTGGAGCATTGCTGCATCCAGAATGGACCAACACCTCTCCCCTTTGTACTCCAGGATCATTTGGTCAGTGTGCCCTGAGCCAGGTGCAGGGTGTTGTGCCAACAGAGGGCAGGGACAGCAGAGCAGTCTCCTGGGTTTGTGCATGCTTCTTCATGTATTCTTCAAATACTGATGCTTGCACACCCTGCAGGTGAAGGGCAGGCAGGGGCAGCAAAACCCAACCAGCAAAGGGGTCTGCATGAACTTCCTGAAGTAATCTTTGGGGAGAGATGCCAGAAGGTCCCACTCCCACAGGAGTGCCCCTTTGGAGCTCTGCAGTGCCTCTTGGGCTGAGCAATCCTTTTGGCTCATACCATCTAGTTTAAATGCAACAAGCATCCTCCCCTAGGCAGGTGCAAGCCACAAGCACCATTATTCTGGACAGATAAGCCACTTAGAGCAACACTGCCTCTCTCTTAATGGAAAAGAGGCATCACAGCAGTAGCTACACCATGGACCATTAACTTACTGCCAGGCAGATTGATCCTAGACTTTAACATGCATTTAACTAGAGGTCTAGAGCAGAGGTATTGCAGTGTAACTGTGGAAATGCACTTTTACAGGAACAGCTTTAGTGCTGGTTGAACTCAAGTGGCAAAGCTGCCTCTGCTCTTGTGTGGCCAGGGACTCACTTCTGTGTGTCCAGGCACTGCCAGGTGGAATATCTGGATGCTAACAAAAAGTATGAGGCAGTATAACTTCATAAAGTGTTTCACCAGAAATTAGGCAGAAAATTACTTAAATGACATTTATGTAAAACTTGCTCAGTGCAGAACAGAAGATCTGCACTTCTGATGCAGCCCTACAGATGCTGGTAACCCCTGTGCTTCAGACACATTGATATTCCTTGCTGGGCTGCATCCAGGTGGAGCTGGCTCCACTTAGCACAACACAGGCACACACCTGCCCAGCCATCATCTCCCAGCTGCACTGCTGGGTGTGCAGGAGGGATAAGAGGCCAAATTTCTATATAATACCAGTCAGTTTAATTACAGCTTGCTCAGCAAAGCCTTGCCCATTTCTAAAACAGGTCAGTTGTACCCCTCAGTTGGTGAGCTGGTCTTGGTGACTGGTATGTGTCCAGCAGCAGGTTTTCTTCCTAAAATCAATGGAGATTTCAAATTGCCTTTAATTGGAGCTGTCAATGACCCCCCCTGTTTCTCAGCAATTAGCTTCTGGGTTTGAGCTGAAGAGTAGCCCTCCACACTAGAAATACAACAAACTGGAAAAACTGTCCATTTTTTGTTCTGCTTTAATTGTTAACTCTGTTGTTGATGTGTAAAGGCTGGTGGGGAGATGAAATACATCCCATATGCAGGAAGCACAAGTGACAAACCTCAGAAATGTTTTAAGCCCATCCATGTCCCACCCACATACTTACAGCTGGGTTTATTCTCCTTAAAACTAAATCTGATCCCTGCTAAAGACACAGTTAATAATCTCTGAGTGAAGCTGTGAGGTTTTGAGGAGCAGTGGACATTCCAGAGGCAGGGGAGCCTGTTGGGAAGCACTGCAAGGTGATCCAGCACTGCAGGCTCCCCTCCAGGGACCAGCAGGTCAGCATCAGGAGGCAAAGGGTGTTCCTGGGATTTTCTGTCAGCACAAGTGTAAAAGGAAAGGAGCTTTCCCTTCCTCACCTCATCTCCAGCTCTCTCACTTCCCACTCAGCACATCCATCCTTCTGTGTCCCCAGCTCTGTCCCACCCAGGCTTTATTCTACCTCCCCAAGTTAAGGCACTACACCTGACACCACAAATTGCCTTACTCTCACTCTTTTCCCATCCCTCTGCTCTCCATCCCACAGCCTCCTGCCCTCCTGCATTGCCCCCACACCAGCTCCAGAGCTGTCACAACATTCTTATCTGAGGGATGATATGTGTCCAGCATCTCAAAAAACCCTCCAGCCATATTATTGAAACCATCTAACACCACATCTGACTGGCACAGGCATTGAACTACTTAAAATAATTGCATTTCTCACCAGTTACAGATAAAACAGACCCTTTTTAATCATTTTTTAATCATTAAGATATGGCCTGATGTGCATTATGAGATTATTAACAGCCCCGTAAGTGAAATAACAGATACAAGACCAAAAGCTAAATCATAAGTGTTCTCAGATGTCTGTAGATTAATCATTTTATATCTCCATAAGAGAATTCACCAAGGCTTTCCATTATCACAAAGTCTCAAAGCCACAAGACAGGTCTGTTCCCAGTTGCAGCTCTGCCTTTCCTGCAGGTGGCAGAAGAAGGGAAGGAAGGCAGTTGTTTGCCTCCAAAAATAAATTAATAAAAAATATGGAACAGGACATAGAAGTTTTGATTCCTCATTTTTCTGTTTTAGTCAGTGAAAAAGCAGTGCCTTGGTGTGTCTGTCCTCTACAGCAATCATAGAATTAATACTGTTCTCAAAGCATTTTTTTCTTCAGCACTTTCTTGAAAGCACACAACCACTCCTGATCTCACAGGCTCAAACAGTACTGTTGGTATTTTTTCAATTGATTGCAGACTCTTGATTCATAAAAATAAGCATCACCAGGAGCAAAAAAAGGGTTCAGGTGCTGCTGAAAAGTGCAGTGACTGCTCAGAACCTGCAGTTCTGAGACAGAAACCTGCAGCACAGGGGCCAATTTCCCTCATTTGGGGTTTCAAGAGGTGCCTACACAGCAGAGTCTGAGCTCTGTGCACCCCTGTGGAGTGCTGCAAGTGCTGAAGGAGCAGCACAGCTTGGTTTTAATTGCATAAGCACACAGCTTGTTCAAGCTGCACTCAGGCCACCCTCGAGGAGCTGGAGTGGTCTTTAGAGCAGTCAGCCTCCTCTGTATACACATAAGGTGCTTGAGAGCTCCCATCCTTGCTGCTGGGCTGCAAACTAGTGTTTCCTTTCATGCTGGTGAATCAAAAAGACCAGGAAATTACTGATGTCAGAGTGGTCAGGGAAAGCAAGACAAAGTTTGAGCAGAAAAGCTCTACCAGGATTCACTGTAAAACATCAGATGAGTTTAATCCATCTGCTTTTTATCTTTACAACCACACAAGGAAGAAGCAGTGCACTTCATCAGGAAGCCACAGCACTGCTCCCAGCCCAGTATCTGCAGGAGGGACCATCCTGTCACACACAAACACCCATTCCAGGCTGACCATTTTTGGGTTTTTTGTTTGCACCTGACACAAGCCCCCAGCCACTCTCATAAGTCAGTCAAAGCATCCGCAGCTTCCACAGGCAAACCCATCATGTGAGACAAATGGCTCATTTGTTTTCACCATGGTTAATGGCCATGAACTTGGAGGCTGAAGTTTCAGTTCATGCCAAGGAATACAATAATCATCAATAAATTCTGTCCACAAACAACCAGAGAAATCCTGAGCTGTGCTATGGACCAAGGATGGAAAGAAGACTCGTTTATGCCTCAGTTGTTTGTGATCACTGCAACACTCCCAAAACTGGCTCCCTCAGAATTACATTTAGTGAGTTATTGCTATAGCCTAACCCAGAACAGCTCAGTAGTTTGTCACTAGATCTGCTGTCTGACACCACAGACAGCTGCTCCCACCCAAAATCACCCATTAGAGCACATGCACTTGTTCAGCTAGAGACAGAGCTCAGAGCTTGAGCATCAGGCCAGGAACAGAGCAGCCAGGTACTCAGGTCAGGCAGCAGAGCCATTAAATACCCTCTAGCCAGGCTGTTTGTTTAGGAGAGGTAGCTGGGAAAAGGGACAGCAAGTCCCTTGTCCCTGGTCAGAAGCATTACAGACTGGAGCTCCCTTTTGTGGGACCATGGCCAGGCTATTGCTTTTTCAAGGACCTGGCCAAAATCCAGCCCCTAAAAAGCATTATCAATGGCATGTTGTTAGGTGTCCTGAGGAAGGAGATATTACAGAAATATGAGCTATCATTCATTATTGCTGCCAATTTTATAGGACAAGTGTCAGCACTACACAGCCAAGGCCTCATGTTTCTGATGGCAGCAGGGGCTCAGAGCCCTGGAAAAGCAGGACAGGCACCCTCGTGCTTGGCACCAGCTGGGGACAGGGCCACCATAGACAACAGCTCAAATACCCTGCCACAGCTCAAATCTGTGTAAATTTATATCTTTCCCAAAGGACTTTTTCCCTTCCACCTATAACTAAAACCCCTGACTGTGCTTTTCCCAGGGAGGTGACCTGGTGCCCACATCTATCTCCTGGCTGCACCCTGGTGTTTCCCCCAAGCTGCTCCCCATCAGGGGTGTCCACAGGAGCACTCAGGCTCAGTGTCATGCTGCAAACCATCTGGTACAGGCAGCATCAATCAGCTTCCCTCAGGCAAGGTCTGATTATTAACAGTGGAATTTTCCAAATATTGACTCATTTTTGCCTAAATAATCCCATTCTGTTGTCATCACCCACAAAGCTGGCTCTGCTTCACCTTCTGCAATACTTCAAAAGTGACTTAGCTGCCTCAAAGATGCCTCACATATAAAACCAGCAGAAGCAAGTCAGGTTTAGTAGAGTCCATCAGCTAAATTGGAGCTCCCAGACCCCCATCTGCTCCTGTCAGACAGTGATGGGCATGAATCAATACACTCATTTCTGCACTCTTTTTCCACGACTGCATGCCTACAGCAGGGAGGGAAGCACATATGTTGAGCCTCACTGAACCTGAGCATAGATTACAGTGAGCACAAAATGTGGCATTTTGATGCAATATAATGTACACATCTCACCCCAGAGGGGTGCAATACTGTGAGTAAAGATATCTTTAGAAATAATATACATATAAACAGAAAATACATCAGACAGTACCTTGGAACACCAAGCACAGTTTTTCACTTGCTTGCAGCTCCCCATTCTTTAGTCCAACACCTCTTAAAAAAAAAAAAAAACAAACCCAAAACCCACAAAATTTCTTTAAAATATCTCACAAAGAAACACCACAGACCAAAGCCCCAAGGCTCCCTGTCTCCTGGGTGAACTATTCCTCTGCTCTTCATTAGCCTTGATTATGGGCACCTGGGACCCACAAGCACCCAGCTCATGCTGGGCTGATTGCTCTGAATTGCCATGGTTTCATTAACTCCAACAGATCCCTAATGATAATCAGTGTCAGCTGAGGATGCAGGGGCTGTTTCTGCTATTCGTTTATGAGCCCAGGAAATGTTTGGAGAGAGCAGATAAAAAAAATTCATGTTATTTTTCTTGTTAAGCCTGAATTCGGGAGGGCAGTAGCTAAAGTGAACTTGCTTGCAATCAAAAGGATTTGCTTTGTGATACATTGATTCTACCTCTGAAATTCAGGCATGAGGTTTAGCATCCATTTACTTAGAACAACTTCAAGGAACAGCAAGCAGGAGGTAGAGAGGTTTTGGATGTTTTCCTGTTGCTAAGGAAACTTCCTCAGTGGTGGCTCTGTGCTCACCACAGCTGGGTCACTTGGGCTTTGCTTCTCTGAGTAAGGGGTGAGTCATGGCTGGAGAGTAAATGCACCAACTTCCAAAGGAATGCCTTTATCCTGTGCCTCCACTCACATCTGAAAATAAAGATTATTAGTAGTGGCTCATAATAAAAAGTTCTAGCAAATCTATATTAACACTTTCATCAGTAGTCACATGCTCTATATTACCAATTGTATCTAACCCTTCAAACACACAAGAAAAATAAAATTATTTTTTCTACAGACTTACTGAAGATCTAACAGCTTGGCATTTGAGCAACAGTGACTTTGTTTCACTGAATTTTCCCATCCACTCCCTTAACTAGATGTTACCTCCCAACACAGAGCTGCAGGGCCAGCCCTGTGTCACGAGGAGCCAACGAGCAGCATGTGGTGACACTGGAAAAAGGCACTAAATCTTCACGTGTTATTTGGCCACTGATTGCAGCTGTACATGGCTAGGGAGAAAAACTCAGAGCAAAGTCTTCTGCTCTCCTATCAGTACCTGAATCATGCCTCCAGGGGAGCCACAAAATTGAACCCAAATCCAGCCTAAACTCATTTGCAAACTTCGTGCCTCTATTCTCCAAATCGTGACTTGCACTAAAGATAATTCCATTTGCTTCCAGATTGCCTTAAAAAACCCTTCACCTAACTTTGACCTCAAGTCCTTCTGCTACAGTAAGGGCTGAGAGAAGATTGTTCTTTAGGACTTGTTAATACTCTTGTTAATACTCTTAAAGAGATTAGTCAAGTCTCCTAAACAAATATCAGAATAGATTCTGGATTAAGCTTGGGTGTTAAAATGACCTTGCTGATAAAATCAGCATCATCAAACCTCACAGATTGAAGAGGGAAGCCTTGGATGTAATTTTGACTTGGGTTCATGGTAAGTTCTCAGATTGCTCTGCATCTCTCTCCCCCTATCTCTAATACTCTTGCAATATTCCTTGGGAATCAGTACAAGAAGTGTCAGATCTTCCAGATCCTTGTGGGAAGACAATATACTGAGACAGTCACTGGGGCTATGCACCACCCACTCTTCTCTTTCACTGAAGCTCTTTGCTTTTCCCAGTTTGGGTATTTGAGTTGTCTGGCTGGTTCTGGTGCCAGCACGAGGCTGGTTTGTGGAACATCCCAACTCCTGCATTGCTCAAAGTGCTGTTGATCAGATGTGGATTCAGCTCTGTGCATCTGGTAGGGTGGTCAGGAATGTTGGTGTGCCCTGGGGTCCAGCATGGACCAGCTCCTTCCCCTGCCACCTCTGAGTGATTTCCCCTGCCTGCAGATAATGCAGAGTTATTTATGTCCTGTGCCTGTGCAGTTTCCTTTGTGCCTCACTTGGGTTTCAGAAATAATTAGTCCTGCAAAGACTGACGGGGTTTTTGGCTTTGTAACAGATATTTTCTTAAGAACCAGGAGTGAGTTGGTGAGGTTTATGTTAAGTATTTTTGTCATTGCATTGTGGCCAGGAATGAATCCCAGAAATTTTCCCAGGAATCTGTGATGAGCATTTCACTAAAGAGAGGCCATTGCTTCACTTTCAACCTACATCTCTTCTGTTGTTGCTCTTTTACATTTCTTCTCAGATTTCTGTGCAAAATCTCTAGTGTCTGTAATGGAAAAAATTTAAATCAAATAAGAATTAACAGGCTACTGTTAAAAAAAAAATTCCTTAGAGGGCAAAGTCCATTACAACTGAAGTGTTCACATTTACTTCCAAATCTCTTCACCCAATTTTCAGTTTAATTTAGTCATTTGCTAATCCTAATTTCCCAGCCCTGTGCTTATGATATCTAACCAAATATCACTCATGTGGAAACACATTAAAATTCTTCAACAGACTGGAACTTTTGGCCTCTGAACTCTTGTCACTTTGCTCCACAACTATCAATGTGTAATGGTGGGTCTGACTCCCTCTCCTCACAAACATTTTAGTCACCAGTCCCTTCCTGAGCACTGTGCTCCATTTCACTGGCAGTGTTGTCCATTGTGACCAAAGTCCCACCAAACTTCAAGGACATCTAATGCAGGAGCACAACCTTTTCCAAAAGATTTCTTCATATACTATTATTTGGGTTTCCTCTGGTCTTAAATAATTTAATACATTTCAATGTTGACAGCATGGTGTGTTGTGCATAGAAATAGCAAATAAATACTGTGTCCAAATACTGGGATTGGTGTGATTTGTGCACAGCAGTGAGAACTGAGGAGCTGTATTGCACACCCTTGACTCCCAAGTGAAAGGATGAGTGATCAGGTTTGTTCCACAGGAGAGCTGCTGTTTGAACAGGGAGATCCAAAGGCTCTGATTGCCTCACACCACCCTGGTTCACCCACTCCAGATGGAGCTCTGGCAAAAACACCACACAAGGGACCTGATCCTCTGATCCCAGCTGGGCTCACAGGGACCAAAAGTGTCTGTGAGGACCCCAAGCTGAGGCTGAAAGTGCATCTCCAGATGAGGCAGCTGAGAGACACTTTGTGCTCAGTGATGCTGGCTCCCTTCCCTCCACAGCTGCCTCATTTGCTCTCTTCAGGGGGTTAGATTTCTGTCAGCTAATTTAAGGAGAAAAGCCTTTTTAATCTGGTATTTTACCGACTCAGAGTATGTATATTTTTATACTGTGAATTAAATATGAACATTAAGCTCTTTAGGCCGGGACTTTGTCTTCTGAGATCTCTTCAAAGCCCTTAGCATGCTGCTGGTATTACAGGTGTAAATACTACACATAATATAATACAGCTTGGATCCCAGAGATCTGTTTCACTGGGAATGGGCTCACAAAGTGTTTCTTTGTTGGACAGAAAAGGCTCAGGAATGAGGAGGGCTTTCCCAGAAGTTTGTGCTGAGCCTTGACCTGGAAGAACTTGGGGTCAAGAGCCTCTTTTGATTTAGGTTTCCTCATAGCTCATGAGGCTCTTCTTGCTTTGGTTCTACCAGTTAGAAAGGGACAGCCTGCCCAAGGAACAAAAACACAGTTTAGCATACAGAGCACTCCTTTGAGAATTGGACAAGAGCTGTTTAACCCTGCCAGTAACAGCATGTCGTAGCTCAAGGCAGAAAGGGAGAATGAATTCCCTAACCAGATGAAGGCAAAGAGGGGAAAAGGACTTAAGAAAGTAAAACCTTTGTAGAAAAGAATATATTATTAACTGAAAAAGTAATTTAACAGAATTGTAATGTTCTCATACCACTGAGCAAATCTAATACCGACTCTGCAAATTTAATAAAATCGCTAGAGAGGCAGAGAAGTTCAATCTGAATGCTCTCTTCTGAGACTGAGGCCAGTGCCCATTAAGTACAATAGAAATACTTCATCAGCTTCAACACCTGCCAGATCAGGTGTCCACTGGATTTGGATTGTCAGTGGCTGTTATTGTCTCCACAGAGTAATCCACTCAGATTTGCCATGACGACTAAAGTAACATCTAATTTCCACAACAATACAACCAAATTCTCAGTGTGGAATTATAACATCCTTTAGATTGGAAAATACCTTTAAGATCATCAAGTTCAGCCACTAACCCAGCACTGCTGAGTCCACCACCAAACCCTGTCCCCACATGGTTCCTCTGCATCTCTCTGGATCCCTTCCAGGGGTGATGACTCAACCCCTTCCATGGGCAGCTTGTTCCATGGCCTGACCACCCTTTTTGGGGAAGGAACTTTTACTAACAGCCCTTCTAAACCTCCCCTGGCACAACTTGTGGCCATTTCCTCTTATTCTCTTGCTTGTTACTTGGGAGAAGAGACCAACCCTCACCTTGCTAAAACCTCCTTTGAGCAGGTTATGGACAGCAATAAACTGTGCACACACATCCTGCAGCCTCCTTTTCTTCAGGCTGAACAACCCCAGCTCCCCCAGCTGCTCCTCACAGGGTTCCAGATCCTCTCCAAGCCCTTCTTTGGATGTGCTCCAGCCCCTCAGTGTTTTTCTTGTAGTGAAGGACCCAAAACTGGACACAGCACTCAACGTGTGGCCTCACCAGTGCTGAGTCTGGGGGCACAACTCTGCCCTGGTCCTGCTGGCCACACTGTGCAGGGTGAGATGAATTGGCTTTCTTGGCCACCTCTGACTCCTGTTTGGCCTGTACTCCCAGGTTCTTTTCTGCCAGGCATCTTTCCATGCCATAACCCACGGGGAATTCAGCAGGCTGCAATGTACATGGAAAACTCTGGCCACTCACTGATATTTCACCCAGCTATCTTGGTTTAGCACTTTTTGCAGGTCTCAGCAATGTCTCTAAGTTGAGTGTTCCATTAACTTCTTCACCTCTTATGTCTTAAAAAAGGCAGAAGTAATCTTAATCCCCCTTATCTTGCTGCACTATAATCTTTCTGCATTCCTGGTGCCTTCCCACAGAGACTTTGTGGAATTGTGGTTTTTGCTTAGCCCAAAATTGGCTTGGAGGGAGACTGTGCAAAAAGTTACCTGAACAAACAAAAATAGAAATTAAAGTCTTAGTTTGTTCCTGATTTTAATTCAGATCAGATTAGAGTGGGGTTTGTTTTACTGCATTTTGAGAGAAGGGAGCATTTGTCTTTTGAGGTAGGAGATTGATTCCTGTTAGAAGCTCTCAATGGATTGTTCCTTTGGATGATCCACACACTTGAGCTGCTGGGACCAGCAATTAACCCAAACCTGTCAACTCTGGAAAGAATGTCACCATCACATCAGTGGTGTTCCTTCCCCTGGTGAACTCAGGGTGACTGTAATGGGGAAAAAAAAAAAAAAAGTGTAAGATTGGAAACTGTTTAAATAAAAATGACCAGGAAGAACAGGTAAAAATCAACTTTCTTTTGTATGGTATTGAAGTAATTTTGTGAATCATACATCTGTAATATCTTACTGTATTAGTAAAAGCAGTACAGAAGCTTTCAAGTTCAAAGCAAGTCTCAGTTTATTGCTTCAGAAAGTGCAGCCCAAAAGCTACTGATCTATTTGTACAGATAAGCACCCCACAGAGTTCTCAGAATCAATGCAAACACTCAGGCTAAGATTCAATGCAAATAATAAATAAGTGCAGACTTAGGAGATAGAAATGTAAGACTTAAAATTAATTGAAATGCTGACCCAAAGAGTAGCTCTTTATGTGCATTTCTTCAAATGTAATTCCAAGAAAGGGAAAAAAGTGCAAAAATTTCAAGGTAGTAGACAAGAGAAGAGACAAGTAGAATCCAGAGCAAAGAAGATAGACAAGGGCTAGGAAGACCTGGAAGAAACACTGGATTTTTTTTTTCAATTATTTTAAAAATATATGAACTTAAAACTACTTTGTACAAACCAAGATCTATTTTTGTACCATGTTCTTTTTTGAGTTCAAGAAGAGTTTTGACATGGAACCTCTGTGTTTTGCTGAGCCATTTTCATCTGCTTTGGTTGTCTCTGAAGCTGCCAAGGAATGGGATGGGATGGGATGGGATGGGATGGGATGGGATGGGATGGGATGGGATGGGATGGGATGGGATGGGATGGGATGGGATGGGATGGGATGGGATGGGATGGGCCGGGCCACCAATTTTAGAAGTTCATATCAGCCAGTTAATCAGTTCAAGATTCTGCTGATGACTGTACAGTAGGGTTTGGGTCATGCCAATCCTGAAATCTTGAAATTATTTAAATTCTTCAAGGCCTTATGAATTCCAGGAGCTCCAACTGGACTGTGCAGGGCACAGCAGCAGAGAAAGGCCATCTCAGGATGGGTCTGGGAGGTCCTGGAGAGGCTGCTCAGAGCCCTCCTCAGAGCTGGGTGCAGGTCCATCAGAACCTGCTGATCCTCTCACCCATCCCTGAGCACCCATCAGCAGGTGCTCAGCACTTCAGCTGGATTTCACCAGCTCCAGGTGGAAGGAGCAGAGGGCAGGCCCCAGGCTGATGGAAATCAGCTCTACTGAAATCACACCAGACAGTCCTGGAGGATGAGAAACACCACTGACTTTCCTACATGGTCCAAAAGAACACTTAGGGAAAGAAAACCAGAGAGAGGGTCAAAGTTTTTTTTAAAAAAGAAGATAGAAAACAAGACATTGTCAAAATATCAATCAGAAGCCAAAATCTGGCAAGATCTGCTCTTGTTTAACCTTCAGCATGAGATCAGGTCTCAATCTTTCTATTCTTGGTAACAGCTGATGAACACAGTGTAACAAGGTATTAATAAACATCTGCCCAGCTCTTAGATTAATATGGAGAAGAATTAATGGAGGTCTTAGCACGTTCATATTTTCTAATTATGGCAGATGACTTTATTTATAGAAATAATAGAGAGAATGGAAATTGTCACTGACACCATGTCAATATACATAACCAGATCCAATCATTTAATTGCATTACATTTGGCCATGGAGTCACATCAATAAAGGTCCCTCCTTAGCCAGAGCAGTTCAGTGGTCACTAGGTAATTCATGTTAGAGAGCTATTGGGATTAATTTTACTTTCAGTGAATCATGAGGAAAGTAAGTAGCCTCAGACATACCTGTTCTGTGTGTCTCACCCTGAAATCTTTCCACCACTGCCCCTTGTGTATCTGCCTGATTTTCATGCTCATTTCTGGACACACTTTGCCTCCAGTCCCCAGAGCACCCAAAATAATGAAGCAGCACCCAAATGAGGGCTGTGCTCTGTTTCAGTGCTGCTGGCCATGGCTGAGCCAGCTCCTGCAGCTGCTCTGGTTCTTGCAGTGATAAAGCATCACCAGTGCCTCCGTGGGAATGATAACACACTACACCACTGGGATAAATAAAGCATAATGTTAAACCTTGATATGTTTACACCTCCTAAGAGAGGGGAAAGAGGCCTATAAAACTCCCACTAAAAGAGCCAGGGCTGTTCAGTTCATTTGCAGCTTGATAGGTAAACCCTGCAGCCTGATTTTATTGGGATGTACTGGTGCTGCTCTTAGAGAGCAGTTGGGGTTTAAGAAGGGTCTGGATTGAGTGTGGCTGATTCTTGAGGATTTAAAGTCCATTTCATAATGTTTAATTTAGACAGGTAGGGAAGTTTGGATCTTTCCTCCCAAGAGCAGGGAAAAGTAAAACAAGGCTGTAATTATGGTGACAGATGGTTTGTCACACCCAGAGCATTGCTAGTAATTTTGCTCCTTATACATTGAAAGAGGTCTGGAGTGATGCTGAAAAGCTGAGAAAGTCTTCTAGTTCTCTCTTGTTCTTCCAAAAAGTGTTTCCTAATCTGTTCTGGTCTTCTGAAGCTATCAGTCTGAATTAATGAAAACAGAGCAAGGGAATGGTACAATTTCTATTAATTATAGAGGCAGGTTTGTGCAATAAACAGAATTCATATCCCTACAGTGTTGCTTAAGTACCTATAATTCAGCTGCCCTGCTCAGAACTGCAGCATCTTCTTCACATTGTTTTACAAATTAGCAAACCTGGAATCAGCAGCTGTGTACAGTGTGAAGACATTTAGTTTAACTGCAGGGGATCTGATCTGCTGAAATCCACGGGTGGTCTTCCAAGTGCTGCTTTTTGCTGGGATTGAGTTGCATCTCCCAAATTAAGTGTTCCTAGATCAGCTAGATGTTTTCCATAGAAGTGAAAATATAGACACTTAGGAAATAGTATCAGTTATTGTGACTGCTGATACTCTTCCAAGTACTGCCAAGCTAACATTTGGGGGATGCCCTTTCAAAGAGGAGCAGGAAGGGGGGTCAGGGCACTGCTGGAGCCAGCCAGGTTTGTATTTACAGCAGGGTACATGCAATAGGAGCCCACACATGCTATCTTTACTCAGTGACCCATACCCTGCAGGAATTTATTCTGTGCATCAAAATCTGCAGGGCAGAACTGGGTGTTGCCCTTCCTCTCCCCCTGCCAGTGCTGCAATGAATGAGCATCCTCTGTCCCACCAGAGCAAGCCCAGAGCCTCAGGAGGACCTGGCTGCCAAAAGCACTGCTGCTCCAGCTGTGGGGAGGCCAGTGAGAGCTTTACAAGCGGTGACAAACAAAAAAAATCAAAGTTCCTGGGGGCATATTAAAGCTGAAAGGTGCAGAGTGAGAGTCATTTTTGTTCCACTCCTGCTTTCTACTTTCCAGATTCAATAAACTTCACTTTTCCCTGCACTGAGTGAGAGGAAGCAAATTGCTGCTTCCCAGTCAGCAAATGTGCTCGGCAGCAGAACTCAGCTGCAAGCCCAGAACTTTGCACCAGCAAACTGGTCTGACTGGGGAGCACTCTGGAACACTCAGTAGCAACATTCCCCAGCCCCTGAAATGTGCCCATAGCTGAACATTTTGGGTGAAAACGTGTTCTGATAGCAAATAACTCCAGCAGGCTACAGAAAAAACAAAAAGCCACTTCTCTGAGCTATAGTGCAAAAGGTTGATTTTTTTTTAATCTACTACTCACAGGGCTGCTGGTGTTACATTTTAAGCATATGACTCAGGCAGTGGAGTGGAAAGGTGATAAAATCCTTGACTTTGATTGAATTTCCATTGTGGCAAAACGTAAAAATAAATGCAAACACTATGAAGAAATAAAAAAAAAACAAAACTATTGGACAAAATGTTCCACATCATTTTTAAAAATCTGTACAGATACTGAAAAAAAACAAAACTCTTTTTTGCCTTTCATGAAGGTCAAAAATCAGCTTTCAAGTATTCTTTCAACAGGCATTATGTTTAAATACTGAACCTCCTGCCTGTTTAAGGAGCGTTTTCTTCAATTACATCCAACATTAGTGCAGCTGTTAGGATTTCCCAAGGCACCCCTGCAAACTGAAGAAAAGCCTTTGCTGTGGTGCTGACAGGCTCTGTGGCATTGCTCTGGCCCTTTGCTTGATTCTGCATTCACTGCTGACCTCACAGGTGTAAATAAGAAGAAAATCAAGTACCCAGTCACTTCTGAGTACATTTCAAAGAGCACTGGAATGATGGACTTCATTAAGCTTGTACAGCAGCTTAAAAAGAAAAAATGTTTAAAAGCAGCTCTAGTGTAAGGAAGAGTATGGGTGATAGTTAAAATTTTCACCTCCTACAATAAAAATGCAGCTCCTGATAATATTTTCTCTAATTGAATTACTACTATGAAATCAATAAGTGATAAAAGCCCTCCAAACACATAAGGAGGAAGACTAGCAGCTTTTATTTACTTACTACACTGTATTAGGGAAAAAGGTACAATTTTTCATCAGGGACAGCTCAAGGCATGAGCTGGGCATTAGCTGACACCTCCACAAGTTACCCTACAGGTATGTCTGCTTAAATAATCCAAACTATTTGAAGATTTCAAACATCCACTTTCAGGAGCAAGGTAATATCCTGAGAATAGCTCCAAATGAAAACATTTTTGGTTATACTTCCCTTAGCAGCCTCCTCAGCCACAAGCTCTGCTGTACAGCACCTTTAAAATGGAAATGGTCTTCAAGGTCAATGTGACAGCACAGCTTTTCTGCATTTTGATTCAAATGTAATTCACATGATTACTGAGGCTCAGAGATTCTCAAAAGAGATGGAGGCAGGAAGAATGTCCATAGAAACACCAATTTGGGTGAAAATTAATACCTAATTGTTAAACTGTCCTAAAGAGCAGAGAATACAGACATAATACATATGCTCTGATTTTCAGCATCTATTTCCTTGTTTCATTAATGGCAGTATTAAGTGATTAGTAAAAGCCTTTTGTTGTTTGGAAGAAGGTGGGTTGAAGCTGGCCAAATGATGGACACAAAAACCAGGGGAGGTGAGATGGTTCAGGCTGTACCTGTGGCAATTATTTGAACAAATCCCATCTGTGTGGCACTGGAGGATAGGAGCCAGCTCCTGCTCCCTGGGCAGGTCTCCTGTGTGTCTTCAGTGCACATTTTAGCAGCCAGAATCTGTTTTTTGTCTCCCCTGTGACATTTGGTGGGTCAGGACAGTGATTTCTTGCTCCTGATGGTTCTGCCATTCAGCAGTGCTGGGTGTCCTGGGGCCAGCATCAGCAGCACAGCCCAGGGCAGAGCCAACAGTGCCTGGGGTGAGTGATTCCAGGGAGGTGCCACGGGGCTCTCCAGCCTGGGAGTGTCCCCAGGACAGAGGTGGGATGTTCCTCTGGCTGTGACTCCTTGGTGGTGAGCAGTTTTGAGCCTGCAGCACACGAACCATTTCCCAATTTGGGAGATCCTTTGTACTCTGAGCGCTGGTGCCCAACACACAAACGAGCTTCCCTTGAGCCTGGGAAAGGGGGTGGTGCACAGAGCTGCTGGAAAACAGTGGGAGCTTTTTCCCTGAAGGAAGGTAGAACAGAACACACACCCACACACAAGGACATGTGCTGGACTCTGCCCCTGTCTGAGGCTGTGGGAGGTGGGTAGGGAGAAACCCACCCTCACTGAGTGCACATGCACTCCCCAGCAGCATGGGGATCAGGATATGCTGAAACAGTGGGAGTTGGAGAGTCTGGAGAGCTGAATTAGGACTTTTCCTGGAGCTGCAGCCTGCCCTGGTCAGCACAGCCAGGCATGTCAGGTGAACCCACCCGTGCAGGGGAAGATGCTCAGTGCCAGACCTGTCACTGACCCTCCCAGACATTCAACTCTCTGAGTGTCTTGCACTGTAACTCCAGGACTGATATGGGTGTCATCCTGAGAGCTATCACAAAATAACTTCCCACAAACAGCCCAGCCACCCAAAATCTATCCCTGCATTCTGACAATTTCACTGTGTTGCCAGCTCACACTTTGCTGCCACCAATTCCTTAAGGCAGTTTTGCCCAGCTCTACTGAAAAGGAAAACACTCACTGTGCCCTGGGGGAAGTGAAGCATGGAAGTCCCGTTATCACTGACAGAAGTTTTGTCTCTAATTCCCCATCTGCTCTTCTGAATGTTAACCTACAGTGCTGGCACATAAACTTCAATGATAAATAAGAATTCCAAGCAGGAAGTGACAAAGTATTAGTCAGATAGGATGGTGGTGTCTGCAAAAATGTGGTGTGGATGCTCATGTTTCACACAAGAGAAATTATAGGACAAAATATTATTATGCTACACTGATCAAGGGAAAATGCTATCACAGAATAAAACAAAGTAATGCTCAAAATCAGATTTTATTTATTTATTTATTTATTATTTAACCTTTAATACATGAAGGATCCTGCATAGTTGTTCCTTTCTAATCTTATTGCTATTTGTTTTTAGCAGCTGAGTAAAACAGCACACGAGGCAAGAAATCTGTGAGGAGAGTAATAATGTGATGCATAGTGTTAACTTGCTTGTTTTGGAAATATCAATTTATCTTGGTTAAATAGAAGCTTGGCCCAAGTACTAAGCCAAGTAATCATGATTAGGGTGAGAAGAAGACATTCACCTCCTGGAAACTCAATGCTCTTTAGCAGTAGGAGCACTGCAGTGACATTGTTCAAAGCTGGATGCTTGCAGTAATTAATATAGATTATTGTCATATGAGGAATGGAAGCATCTGTGACTACTCCTACCATTCCTTTCATTTCTAGATCAGTTATAAGACCAAAAATACACGGGGTTTTTGTTTCATGGACGTGGCCCTTTCAGTGTTCACTGCTCCACTCAGAGCATGGAGAGAACAGCAGAGATTTTGTTCTCTTTTTTGGTTCAAAACTGCATTGAAGGCATGTGCACACTCTTCTATCTTAGAGAGACTTTGTTTTTGTTCTTTCTCAATATCATTTTTTCTGACCCTCAAGAAAAATTTGTTTAATTCTAAAAATTATACTACAAGAACACCTCTGTAAAGAGATTAATGAACTCCTGAGCTATTGTTTTCCAAAGAGGCTGAGTCTGCATCTGTATCATCCAGCATATCAAGAACTGAACCCATCTGCAGAGCAGGTGCTTTAGAATTTACACTGAGTTTTATTTTACACTGAGTTTTACTTTACCCTGAGTTTTACCATTGTGGCTGGTGCAGGGCTAAGCCCAGTGCATCAGCCTTGTCTCAGCAGTGAATTGACTCCTCACCTGATTTCCTCCCATCCTCCTCACATTTGTGCCTTCCACCACTACCTTGCTGCCAGGTGCTGCTCTTCCTGCTCTCCCTTGTGCAGTCACACCACTACTCTCTTTTAGGATCCCTGTCTTTCTAACACTCTGCCTTCACATGACCCTCTTAGTTTCTGCCTTTCTCCCTTGCCTTGCTCACCAAGCTGGATTTGTTTGTGTCCTAACCACAAATTACTCCACTAGAAAGGCCTCCTTCTTCTTGCACTGGAAATGGTTCTCTGGGGCAGGTACCTGCCCAGGGGGAATTAGGGCTTTGCAATGTTCTTCCAATCAGCCAGTTGGCTTCTGTCCCTAATATGTGGCTTGGACATCCTTGCCATCACTCCACAGACTATTACAGAAAATATCTGGTCATATATGAGCACAGGACCCCAGCTGGTAAGCATTAGCTGTGTTTAGGGGTCATTAGAAATATTATTTCCACATTATTCCCAAGAGCTGTTCTATTTTGCTATGAACAGTAGAACTACTCAATGGAGAGAAACTTCTTCCATTCAATTACTATCTTAATATTGAGCTCATTGTTAAAACAACATCTCTTCTCCACTAATCAGCAAAAAGCAATCAGGCAAAGCAAACAGGGACCTCCAGAGGACACGTGTGAGTTCAAGGGTCCCCAGAGTTCTGGCCATGTTGCACATGACTCAGACTCAAGAGCCAATAGACAGCTGCACTGCAGAAGTACATTTTAAAAAATAAGGACATAAAGTCTTAAATTATGTGGAAACTGTGTGAAGTGTCTGCAGAAAAAAAATATGTCTGGAGCTTTTCTACAGCACTTGGGCACAAAATTTTGTTTTGTGAATCTGAGCAATTTATCATATTCAACTAAGAGGGCTACAGATGGTGAAGTTTGTGTTCTGAAAGGATGACAAGCCATTGCAAAGTGCTTATGATGCCAATTTTACCCTTTTCTAATAAGACAAAGAGGAAAGATGCTCATGAGAACCAAGCTGGGTGTTTGTTTTTTACCAGAGTTGCTTATTTCACAGCTCCATGACTCAGTATCAGTAATATTGGGAATTACAACTTTCTCCATCAAGCCCTTTCCTTAGTTTCAAGGGAGACAAGGACTTTCTACCCAGTGTCTGCCATAACCAGCTTTCTAAGCTGATGTGTCAGGACTATTCACAACCTGCCTGTGGACATTCCCCTGCATTCAGAGGTTCTCCAGCAGGTCCAAGAGGCCACATCTGATGGAACACAGCTGCCAGACAGCTGGAGATACACTCAGGCTCCTCCTGTTCCTCCAGTCCAGCAGTCTCTGACATTTAGGTCTCAACTATCTGTTCCTTGTATGTGTCAGCAGATTTAATACTACATTTTTCACTGACAGACAGAGAAATTAAACCAGCAGCACACAGTTGTCAGTAACTTTCTTGAATTTTCAGGTCACATTGGCAGGGCTGATCCAGCACTCCCAGTGCTTTTCCCTGGTCACTTTTTTGAATCAGATTTTTAGGAACTTGCCTGCACAAACACAGTGCAGAAGTGGTTGCCTGCAACAGTGAAGGAGCTTTGCACCAGTACCCAAAGCAGAGCCAACCTGCTGGCTGTGTGAGCAGGGCAGGCTGGAGCTGGTCTGGACCAGGGGTGATGCCAGGGAAGAGTTTCTGCAGATCAGGTCCCTGCCCTGCCCTGCTCTGTGTGTCACACCTGTGCCTTTGCAGGTGTCTCTGGGTAGTGCTATTCAGTAAAATGTGGCAGAAAATAAAGTCAAACAACAGCTA
This sequence comes from Erithacus rubecula, assembly GCF_903797595.1. Taxonomy (NCBI): domain Eukaryota; kingdom Metazoa; phylum Chordata; class Aves; order Passeriformes; family Muscicapidae; genus Erithacus; species Erithacus rubecula. Next base: position 6,198,577 of record NC_136663.1, read on the forward strand.
AAACTGGGGAGGGGAGGAGGGAAAGGGGAGCACAGAAGACAGACCAAAGGCACCAGAAGAGTTGTATTTATTTCCTAATCCCATCTCTTTTAGTGGCTGTGATGAGCGCTGTAACTAAAGGAATCTAACTGAATTAGAATTTCAATATGTCCTGAGCAGATTGGAGCTGTTTCCATTCATGAGCAGCACGTCCCAGCTGTAATTGCCTGCTTGCTTATCCACATAGCTCTTTACAGCTAATCCAAATGCAGACTCAAAAATAAATAGTGCCAGAGTATTCACTTCCCACTGGGCAGGAGTTTCAGCTCTCCTCTGCCTTGGCTTTGTTCTGGCTGGTGCTCTCCATGCACAGGGACTGGCTCAAAGCAGATAAAAGATGATTGACCCACACAAGGAATTAGGTGACAGAAAAGCCACTCCTGCCATATCTGCCCTGCCTGTTTGTGCTTTTCCTCTGGGTGCTGCTTTCCATCTGTTTATCTTTCTCTGCCTCCCCTCCCTCCCCTGCCACACCACTCATGCAATGTGCTTCTCCTTCGTGGTTTCCCTAAAAGCTGCTGGTGTCCCTGTGTCCCCACCACCCCTCCTGTCCCTGTGCTCCTACCCTCAAACACACCTCCAGTGCTTCAGTGCTGAAGTGAAACCCTCTTCAGGGACATTTAAAAGCCATGTCCTTCTCAGATCAGCTTCTCTGGAGGGGTGTAAAGCTGAGGCACAGTTGCACAAAGCTGGAAGGGATGTCCCCATGGACAGGACTTGGCACAGCCACAAAGCAAGGCTCTGCCTTTGCTCTCTGACACAGACATCTGTACGTGTCTTGGCTCTCCTCCCTCCTCCCTGGGGGAAAGGGTTGTCCACCATTCTTTAGGCTGTTTTTTTGACTACAACCACCACAGATTTCCTGGGAGCCTTTGGCCAAGTCACAGCAGCCTCTGTGCCTCTGTTCATCACCTCTAAAACAGCACTTCCAACACCCTACTGCTTCAGACTGTGGGGTGTAAATCCCAGGTCCCTCAAATGACAGCAGAGAAAGGACACAGGTGTTCACTTCATCATAGCCAGAGGCATTCAGCTCCCACTGTGCAACAAATTACTCTTAAAAATAGATTTATTAGTGCCCAAAACAGCATCCTTTAATATCTGGTCAAGTAAGTACCCATAAAAACTCAGCTAGGGAGGTCATTCCCTCCTGATGACCAACAAGAGACTGACCACAGCATGGAGCAGTGTGCCTCCACCCCATCTCCCTTCCCTCACCCCATCTCCTTTTCCTCTGTGTTTGTCAAGGCATAGCCCTGAACCACAGAGCCTCCTCAGTGCCCTTATCCCACATGCTCTTATCCAGCCAGGGGGATAAGATATCCATGCTCTTACCTGGCACAGCTCTGGTGGTGCAGTGCAGCACCAAAGTGATCTACCCTTCTGCAGTGGCAGGGGACTATGTTAAGGTTTAAAGAAGAGCATCAACTGAGGCAGTGCAGTGTTTTCACTGCCTTCCTCCTTACCCCAGGATCATTCTCCATCAGTGTAGCACTACCTGGTCTTTGACAGAGCAGATCTCCCTATAAAACACTCTAGGCTCAGCTGGATAGAAGCAAATTGGAGGGAGGTGACCCTGCACTTGCCACTGCTGCACTCCCTCCCAGAGCCAGCCCCATTTTACAGGCAGATTGTGCCCTTCTCTGAAGCCAGGCAGAGCTGAGATGATGAATATAGTTCTTGTCCAATGTGTCACTTGCTACGTAAATTCAAATTCAGCACGGAAAGCTAAAAATGTTTGCAGAATCCTGACAGGCAGAGTGGACAATTATGTTCAGCTGCTCCTCACAAACGTTGATCCTCACGACTGCAACGTGCCAAGAGAGGCATTGCCTCGTGCTTGGATTGCAAACTCTCCACACCAAAACCTGAGGCTGGCTCTGCACTGTGTGCTCTGCCTCCTGGAGATGGGCTGGGTGTCCCCAGCCAGCCACAGTGGCACCAGCACTTCTCCTGTACAGAAACTGATGGCAGTGCCAGGCTGCCCCAAGGCAGCCCAAAGGTCACCAAAGAAGGGAAGGTGTGAGTCTCTTGCTTGCAGTGACAGCAGCTCCCTCTTTTTTAGCTGAGCTGGGGACACAGGGATTTCTTCAAACTTGCTGTTTCAATCAAGTAAATCAGAATAATTGAGACTAACACAGTATGGCCAAGGTGAGTGAAATGAGTTGTCACTGGGTAGTCATGTATAGAAAGAGACACTTAGAAAAAAGAAGATTGGAGAAGGAAGTTAAAGGTAAAAAGATCACAAGGAATAAAGGCTAAAAAATCTACAGACATGTAGAGTAATTCAGGTAAGGGATTTTGTGATTTACCCTCAGAACTACATCCTTTTTTGGAGCAATATGAAGCAAATGCTGCCCTGTTGTGTTTTCTTCACACTGAAATACTCAGTCAGGTGGTTGCTGTTGGATGAACATATTGATATTCCTTAGGACAGGACAGAATATTTCTAATTTTATAAGAGCTATCTCAAGTCTTCACCTTGCAATGGCTGAAAAAATGAACAGCCTGTCAGGTTTTCTAGTGAGTTCCATGAAATCCACCAACAGGTAATGTTCAAAAATAGGATGAGAACAAGAGAAGATGGGAGGAGTGGGAACAGCATCACAGACTCATGTATTTGTACCAGACTGTGCACTCTTTACTCTGCATTTCTGCCCTTTACCTTGAGAATTTACTCTGAATAGACCCAGAGATGAAGAATGAATTGTGTTTTGTGAAAACCAAAGCTTGGCCTCCTTGTCTGTCTCTGTGGCAACCATGTCAAGAGACAACAGTGTTGATGCCACACTGTGAAAATAGTGAAGGAGGCAGAGATGCTCTGGCAGGGTGAGGCAGAAAGCCCAGAGTCCCACTCAGCATCCTGACTAGCAAAGTCACATCAACTACAGCAGTTTCTGGATATCCTGCAGGAATATCCCCCACACAGTCCTGGTAGTCAAAAAAGTAGCTTGAAGTATCTCTTCTCCACTGTTTTAACAGATATTTTAACAGGTATTTTTGTGACTTTAGGTGATCTATCTGTTCAAGCAATAACACAATCCACTCTGAATACAAGGCTGACATCCTGCAGCAATGAGTTCACAGGCTGATCACTTGTTGCATGATAAAAACAAGTTGCCAGCATCTGACTTTAAGAAGCAATGGGGAGAAAAAAAAACAACCAAAAAAACCAAAACAAACAAGAAAAACAGTGTTATTTTTTTCCCAGAAAAGAGAGAGGGGGCAGTGAAGAAACATGGCTCACAGTCCTGCCTAGAGACTTACCCAGGAGGGAGTAGAGCATGGAAGTTTGTTAACTGACCTGGTGGGGCAGAGAATGCTGGTGAAGGTTTCAGCTTTGGAGGTTGTGAATGCTCCAAAGGCCTTCAAAGCAGGGTCTTGGGGAGCTGGTATTGTTGCTGGTGCACAATAGGTTTTTATCTAACACCTAACCCTGCCTGAAGGAGCCATGGACTTCAGGCACTTGTGTTGACCTCTGGAGTAGTGTTATGATGTCATCAGTGTTACAATTTTACACAAAATTAGGTGTGCAATTGTGTGTTAAACAGTGGTAGTTAGCTTGGATTGCTCAACTAACGAAGCAGGCAGCATTAAAGCTGCCACATATGGACTGCTCCAGGGCACTGGCACTGTGGGGGAGTCTGAAATCACTCTGACTTCACTGGGAAGAGAAGCACCCCTTTTCCTTCTCTGGCACCCCCTCACCCAGCTCCCAGCCCAGCAGTGCTCCTGCAGTTTGCTCTGGGGTTTATAAATCTGCCCAGGTGTCCCTGTAGGCTCAGACAGGTGGCAGAAGCTGCTGATGACCTCTAATGTGTGCCCAAGATTTGCTTAATTAAGAAAAGGCTCTCTAATATCATTCACCACCATCCCCTGATGGCTCTGGGACCACTCAGGCTGTGGCAGCACAACCAGCCAGGCTTTCCTGTAGTGTGTGACATCCTAAAGAGTGCAGTGGCAAATAAGAATTTTATTTTCCAGCATTGAGGGGCTCAGCCTCAGGCTCAGTCCAGCATGCAGTGTGGCCCTTGGGTAGCTGGTCTGGCCCCTCCTGCAAGCCTTGGAGCAGAGTGGGTGGTCACTGTGGTGCTATCTGAGGTAGTGTGGGTAAAATCTTATCCAGCAGTGTGAGGATGTGCCTCAAGGTCTTAAAAGTGACATTTCTGACCAATAGCACTATCAAAACACTTAGTTGTTGGCTGTATTAATTAGATCCCAGCAGATGCTACTTTACCTTCTAAACTACAGTTATTTCAGGGAAGTTGTGCCTCATCCTGTTGATTATTCCCCAATACTTAACTACACAGGTTGTAAGGAAAGAACAGAACTGTTCTTGGCATTCAGATTGCAATGGTGATCACAGAATCAGGGAAAGGGCTGGGAGAGATTCCCTTCCTTCCTCCTCCCTTCTTTTGGACCACCTTCTTGCCCAATTTGCTGTTCACAAATCCAGCCAAAAGCCTCATTAAATATTGCCACCTCTTATTTTAAGCAAGGTCCTTGTCTGCAAGTCCAGAACTGAGCCAGCATCTGAGCAGGGCAGCAGGATCCCAGCAGGGAGGAGGTGACAGGCACACCAGTTTGCCCAGTTTGCCCAGTATGCCTGGCCAGCTGCCCAACCAGGGTGTGAATTTGGCCTGGGGCTGGGTCATGACCCTGTGGTGGGGGCTCCAGGTGGAATGCCCAGTCCCTTGGCACTCCTCAGCCTGGCTGCACACAGATGGATTTTGGCTCCTGTCCATGTCAGTCTTCCCCTGCAGCCACCTCCATGGTATTTAAGTATTCTCCTGGTTCACCACTATGCAAATATTGAAATTAGCCTTTGTATGATTATGGAGACAGTGGCATTAGAGACTTTCTCAGATCATGTGCCTTCTCTGCTGACAGCATCAGCCATCAGGTTTATTTTTCAGTGAGGTAAAGAGTGGCCCCCAGTGTATGAAAACTTCACAGTGAAGTATTTGGTATCTGGAATTATTTTTTTTCCTTAAGCTTTTACCTGAATGCATTAAAAACACAATGGTGTGCTGTAAAAGAATGCAAAATGCAGCCTTTATAAGAATGGGCAATTATCAGAGACCAAGATTTTTAACTGAGCCTCACTAAAACCAGGAGAATTTAAGAGGGGCTACAAGGAGAGTCAGAGCCCCACTAGCAGGTCCAATATGGCCAGAGACCCTGAGAAAGGCAACAGATCTCATAGTGAAGTGAAACAAAGGAGTCCTTGAGCAGGGATCTTACTGCCAAATGGCCTCAGGATAGTCATTTCTCCATGGGAAAATATATCTTTGTCATATCAATTATATTTCCACAAACTGCTGCATTTACATCTCATATTTGTGCCTCATTCAGACACCTTCCCTGAGAGCCTCACCTTAGAGAGCTGCAGAACAACCTAAAACCTGTAAAGAGTGTGTATGTGCTTAAACAATAGCCATTTTGTACCCAGCAAATACTGCCATAAGAACATTGGACACAGCTATTACCTTTTCCTAAACTACTGCTGATTTCTTGCCCATGGCATGAATCCTTTGCAGCGTGGAGCAGAGCTAAGCCTGATTAGCCAGCCTCATCTTTTGCCAGTGGGGCTAATGGGATTTATTCTCCATTCTAACACACTCTCATCCCCATTATTTTGCATCCCACCTCGAGTTAACAAACATTCCATTTCCAGAGCACACAGGGCATGGCCACAGGGGATCTGCACGCTGGGTGTCATGTGCTCTGCCACCCTGGATGGGCAGTGACAAAAATTATCCCTCTTCCCCCAGGTCCTTCCATCGTCCCACTGCAGCGAGCAGAGCCAGCCCAGGGCAGCCCTCTAAAATGTTTATTTGGACCAGTGGCCGGGGATCCACATCTTACAGACACGATGAGAAAAGGTAAATGGCACCGTGCCACATGTCTCCCGTGGGTTTGGATGCTTATGGGTGTGGCCCCTGGCTTCTCCCAGTGGGGCACTGGAGCAGAAGGAGGGATGCAAAGGGTGTCCTGTCCTCCCTGTGCCCCACAACCCCAGCTGCTCCCCCAGGAGCCCCAGGGTTACTGTGCCAAGCAGAGCAGAGGGGCAATGCCAGAGCCATGGCCAAAATCTTACTTGTTCCCAGGACACCAGCAGCACTGTGACCATCCCTGATTTGGGTTTAAAAGCACATTAATCCCCAGCCACAGGAATGCAGCCCCAACCCCTGTGAAGCCTTGTGCAGGTGTCCTGCCTGCAGCCCTCAGCCACACTGTGCCCCAGGCAGATCACTGCCCACACAGCTGTTGCACATCTGGGTGATGCATCCAGCTGCCAGAGAAGTTTTCTGGTTGTGCAGGGCCATGTGTGAGGGTGAGCAGGTGTGCACTACATTGCACAGTGGCTGGGGTCGTTCAGCTGCTGAAAGTGAGCTGTGGCTCCCCAGCCCACTTGAGTGGTGCTGCTAGAGGGAACAGGCTGAAGGACACAGAGGAATAAATGAGTTACTGGATCTCCCAGGGGAGCAGGGAAATGTGACAAAGAGAAGGAGAGGCAAGGAGAGGTTTGAAGTCCACAGACAAAGGCAGTGCTCAGTTGGGAATAAAAGAAGTTGAATATCAATGATGAAAGAATAATTGTCAGGAATGCTCAGACTCATCCTTCCAAAATCCCTCTCTCTTGCAGTAAGATTTGCTGGACAGCTTGTCTTGTCACAGCAAGGACACATTTGCCTTTCTTGTCTTTCCTTTGCCCCTTCCCACCTCTCCTTCAGTTCCTCTCACAGTCACAATTGAGTGTAAATCACTCAAGTGAAACTAAAACAGATATCAATGTATGTACAGTGCCAATTACCAAAACACACTCCTCAGTAATTCTAATAAGACATTACTGTTGGCATCTGCTTGGGAATATGCATTCCTGAATCCAGGCAGCAGAGCTGGACCCTCAGATTCTTTGGAGAATTGGCCAATCTGCTGGATGTTCCTGCAAAGGTTGCATAGATCTTTGGATTATCTGATCCCAAACAGATATTTTGAAGACAGAAAGGCCAGCTTTGCAGCATTGGAGCTGGTTGTCTAAATGCCTCCTGTACTTCTGCCTGAACTGAGTTTTCCCCAGGCTAATGTCCTCCTGCATTGGAACCCTGTCATGGTCCAAGGCTGGGCACTTGGAGGAGATATCTGCCCACACTTTGGGCTGGCTGGAAGCTCCTGATGAGCACAGCCTGTGGCTTGAAGCCAGGCTTATTAACTTGGGCTGAGGGCTCAGCAAAGTCTGGTCAGCACAAACCCAGGCAGAGCTCAGCCCTGCTGCCTGCAGGAGCAGGAACAGGCAGCAGCATCTCTGTGCCTACACACCAGCCATGGTAAATTCAAGCCTTTGGGTGGGTTTATTTCCAAGAGTTTCTGTAGAGCTGCACTTTGTACCTTGGACACTGAACTTCTTTGTACCTTGTGGGTGATTAATAAAATGCAGGAGGGAAAGGGAGGAAAATAAGATGGAAATAAGAGAGTGCTGATGGCAGCCTGAGGACTGCAGAGGAGAGGTGTGAACACAAAGCAAGTGCTGTTAGTGGGAGAAACTCATCCTCCAGTGTCTGGGAGTGATTTTAACACATGTAAGGTCATCAGTGCCATCATTATATCAAACAGGTGGTGCTTTTTAGAAAAATGACTCACCCTAAACGACCCTTGCCCAGGAATTTTGTTCTTTCAACTTCAGACAGGAGATTGTCAAATGGATCAGCAAACTTGTCACCCAGCAAATGCTACAACCACAGACTTTTGAGGGGTTGCACCATAATATTAACTGGGCTGCAATGAGGCACTTGCTCTGAAGGAATCACCTTCTCCTGGCTGGAAGGTATCTCTCAGGCATCTCTTTCTGCAGGACCAGCACCAGAATATCTGTATTTCATTGCTGTTTTACCCATTGACAATTCCCCAGCTGCCACTTTTTATGCTTTGGAAAACTAGTTGAGCCTTCATTCTTTCTCAGCTGTCAAAGAGTCCCTCCACACCATTGCAACAAAACAAAGCACTGGTTTGGTTTGGTTTGGTTTGGTTTGGTTTGGTTTGGTTTGGTTTGGTTTGGTTTGGTTTGGTTCTGTCCAGCCTGGTGAGGAAGAGGGGAGGAATTGAGTGAACAAAGCTGTTATTATCTATAGGAATCCACCTACAACCATCACTGAGTCTATTCTGAGTTCTCCAGAGAGATTTCTTGTTGCCATAGGTCTACTAGGAAAAACTGGTGAAGCCAAATACACCTGTAAAGAAAAATGTAAAGAAGGTGGCTTCTGAGCAGAAAAATCCCTGAGCAGGGAATTCTGCAGATAAGATACAGGAGCAGTTTCTGACCATTGCATTCAAGGATTCCTGATATCAGTAACACTTCACCATGAGGTGATTTGAGTGACATCTGCATTAGAACTGTGATATCAGAGAGGTGAATGTGAATCCAAGGCCATTGTGGAATATTCAGGCAGGCAGGCATCCCTGCCTGAGCAGCCCCAGGACAGTGTGGTGCCAGAGGAGGCAAAGTCTCCCTCAGTACCACAACATGGGCCATTTGCAAGGGCAGGCTTTGAAGGCAGGTAATCTGTCTTTATTTGAAATAAATCAAGTAATTGCAGGTGCCTGGTTATTCTAGCTTTCCCATGAGGACACTTAGCACTCTTGACAGAGCTCTTAGCACAGCTCATTTTGGAGCAGGAGATACAGAAGGATCTGCTGGGCACATTGCAGAGGGATCCCCTCACTGCTGCTGAGCAGGGACATGGGGAGGGAAACCCAGGCACAGGCACAGCTGAGATCCCTCTGGCACCTCAGCCTGGGGACAGCAGCCAGTTTTTATCCTCTGAGCAATTTGGCAGAAAGAACATGGACATTTAGCAGGGGAGAGCTGCAGTTTGGAGATGATCAAGGGCACTAAGATCTTTAGTCCTTGGGGGCTTGCTTCCTATGAAATGCCTTTGCAGAGGTCAGGGAGCCCCTGTGCTCTGACAGCTGGGGCTTCTTTAGAAACCAAGAGCCCCCCTGGATGTTACAGGGAGTGATCTCAGGTAATCACAGGTGTTGGGTGGTCACTCGATGTGCAGTGTCTGGGTGCAGCCAGCTGTGCTTAAACACAGCACAGCAGGCAGCTGGCTGTGCCTGGGCAGCTCTGGGATCCAAAATCAGCCAGCTAAGCAGGCATTATTCCAGCTGACCGAGCAGAGAGAGGCCCTGGGCTGTGCCAGGAGTTCACAGGTACAGCACCCACCCTGCCACAGCTGCTCCTGTGCAGGCACTGCTGCTGCCTGGGGAGGGAGGTGAGACTGCTCATGGACAGGCACTGGGCAGAACATACTGTGCTCCCCAAACCAGGGCTCCAAGGGGCAAAAACCTTAAGTTTTGTAACAACAGACATTCCCAGTATCACCCAAAGAGAACTGGCAGCTCCCCAGTGCAGGCACGAGGAGGAGGAGGATGATTGATAATGATGACTCAGGGAAAAAAACCTTCAGTGAGGGGTACCAGGCTATCACTTTGCTGTTGTTCAGAGCTTTGAATAACAAATATTTACAAAGGAGCAATGGAAGCAGGGCTCCAACCCTCATTTCTGAGGCAGAGCTTTCTTTAGCTTTATTTCCTGAGGCAGGTGAGCTTGGTCACCAGCCACCTTTGCCAGGTAGCTCATCTTCACTACACACCCTTCAGTCCATCCTTTTTTTACCTCTGATGGCATGTTCCTTGGTTCAAGGCCACGTGGGAAGCACTTGTAACCAACCTCAATTAGCTATTTGTTTTTAAATTGTCCATTTGTATCCCTTTTATGTGCTATGGCATTAGTGAGTGATTGCACTGGGCCTGTTTTATGCCTGCACGTTGACATAAGTTATGCTGTGTGATGGTTTAATGTGCTGGAACTGCATGACAATCTCTGCCTTCCTGTCTGCTTCCATTTGGGAGCAATGCAAATCCTACTGGCAGCAGTTAAATACAGTTTGATAAATAATAATAGAAAAGTAACATTAGATTATTACTCTACATTACTTCTTTGAAAGCAATTGCATCTGCCAGTTTACAATATATTTTTTCTCTCGAACAGCAGAGAAAATCTTGACAGGCTGAATTACCATTTCATTTCCAACTAGGAAAACACTGACAAGCTTTAAAGGATGGCTTTGAAGAGAAACCATGGACACCTAAAGATGTAAACTACAGTTGGATAAAAAAAACTCAAGGGTTCTTAGGTACAGGAGATTATTGACTGCAATACCATCTAAGCAAGATTTTTGCTATAAAACCCCACACCATATGTGCTTTTCCTGACTATGACTCATCATCTAAATAGAAATTCAATTCCAGTCTCAGGGAGTCTATGATTAAACATATTTTTTGCTGTTGTACAAGCTGTGTTTATGTATGATTTTACATCTGTCTCATCTCTATTTCTTTATCCTTAATAGTCAATGTAAGTTCTCTGGTTGACCTGACTCAGTGATTTATATTTTTTTTCCACGGATGAGTGAAACTCGGTGGCTTCAGCTGAAAGGAGTGGTGGGTTTGCTAGAGCCCAAAGTGACGTTGATGTTGCTCACCTGGCATTTTGCAGACAGTAGAAGAGGAACTTCTCCCACTGTGTCCATGTTATGGTGGTGCCAGGGCTCAGAGGTGTGCGGGTGCTTCGGGTGCTGCCTGGATGATTCAAAAGAACCATAACAGAAAACACAGGAGATTTTGACCAGCCTCAGGTCTGTAAGTACATTTTAAACCCACAAAGTTTGAGTGTGTTTGAAATGTACTCAAATATTTCCTTCTCCACCATTGTGTCCTCATGACCCATTGAATCATCAAAGGCTCGGAGATGAAAGAAGGACTTATGGTTAGAAAATGCAAAGGACTCTCTGCTGAAGGGGGAATGGTTTGTTGTATCTTCTTTTTCTTCTCTTTTTCTTTTTTTTTTTTTAATCCCAGAACAAATAGCTCTGGTGGATAATTCTCTATGAGGGCTTTTGCTGTAATGAGTAACTGGGCTTCCAAAATGCTGTTTTATGAATAAAGTAAATAAGCTCCCAACCAAAAAAAAAAACCCACAGAAAACAATTGCAGAATCCCCATAGTGTTTCATGAGCTTTGAGTCACACTCAGGGTGGAAAATTGCCCAAACCCATAGCCTGTAGTAAATCAAAAGAGAGCATGGTCCTTTCAGATAATATTAATGATGACTTTCCTCAGTCTATTTCTTGTGGTAACATAAGACCTGTCACCCTATCCAGCTGGAGAAAAGACACCTGAACACCTTCTAGTGGCCTGAGATGGCCCTGGCAGGTCAAATGCACCTCTGGGATAATTCTCCTGAGCCAAACAGGCTGTACCAAAGTATTTACTGAGCTGGCACAAGTGTCTAATGTTTGTATTTGCTGTAAGGGGTTTTTACCTTTTCAGAAATGGCTGTAATTTATTTTGGAGATGCATAAGTTTCCACCAGGTCAGAGTGAACCCGTTGAAAAAGGACACCTGAGGACCTTTAAGCCTTTCTCTGCCAGGAGATGGGTATGGAGGTGGAACTGCCCACCCTGTAGAATCTGCATTGATGATTAAATATGAACTTCACATAAGAATGTATTATTTTCAACCTCAGAAATATTTACCAAAAAATCAGGGATCACGACCTGCTGGACAAAAGGAAAACAGTCACAGCCCTAAAAGCTGGAGAGGACAGGGCCATCCTGCTGGGGCTGGCCATGATGGTGTGCTCTATCATGATGTACTTCCTGCTGGGAATCACCCTGCTGCGCTCCTACATGCAAAGGTAACTCCAATTATCCAATTATCCCTGCTCTCACACCCTGCTCCACCTCACTCTGTGTGGTTTTGACTCTTTTTATTAAAGTTTTGTAGCTGTTCATTTGGATGACATAAGCCTAACTCTGCACTTGCTTGCCCCAGGATAGATTAGGCACAGGCACAGTGAAAGCAGTTTGAGTAATTCTGGTATAAAGTGAGGCAAGAATTAGATCCCTGCTTGACAAAATCTCAATCCACAGGCTGCAGACCTGGCTCAGTTTAGCAGCAGTGCAATATCCATATCAGCTGGCCTGCAGTCTGCTGAGCCTTACAAGCTTCTAAGACACACAACAAAAACCCAAAAATTATTTTGCAGCCTTGAGAAACAGTCTGCTTCCAAATGAAGGATGGAGAATTAATTTGGGAAAGAAATCAAGCTCTTTGTAGCATGCAGTTTTCCATGTTGGTTATTGCTTTCATTTTAACAAGTGAAATCCTCGTGAAAGATAGTAATTTGCTGAAAGCCAAAGACCATCTTTCATTATTCCTGTGTTGCACTTAATTTTTCTGAGGTTTTCTCTGGTTTCCTCCTCTGCCACTGAGCAGAGAGTTTGGACTGTGATTCATTAACAACATTTGCAATCAGTTTTCAAGCATCAGCCCCATTTAAAATCCAGCCCAGACTGCAGTAAAACTGTGATGGGTTTTTTTCTGCCCTGATTGGTGGAGTTAAGAGAATGAAAAATGTATAACTGGGGATCAAAGTATGAATCTGCCATGCCCCAAACCACACTAAAGCAAGGGCAGTACCTGGAACATTTGGGATTAAACACCACAGGCTGCTTCTTTAGGCACATGCAAAAAATGCCCACATTTAACTGGTGTGAACATCCTCAATTATACTGGTGCACTGCATGAAAATATTCCCTCTTGACCCTGCAGTGATAAGGAATACAGATGAGGATGAGCTGTAGTGATTCACAGCACCTTATTTATGTGATAAAGTTATTTGCCTCTTTTTAAATCAAGGCAAAATTTCGATTTTGAAAACTGAGATCAAGATCTGTTAGCTATTCAAGGGCATTTGCTATTCCAAATTGCTCTCCCAGATCTTTCAGCAATATCAGGGTCAATTGCAGAGGCTGCTGAGGTCAAAATCACTCACGTGGAAGGAGTTGATTTATATTATATGATATGTGAAAAAAAAAATGCCAGGAGATATCAAAGCACCACCAAAATATCAACTATTCCATCTTCACAAGTCTGTAGTGGGTAGGTGTCACTTTATTACCCCCCTGCATGAATAAAACAGCAGCCAGAAAGGTGAAAGTGAGGAGAAGACAACCCAGGAGCCTTTGCTGTCACTTTTTTCCACACAGACAGATCTCCTCAGGGGTTATTCTCCTTTACAGCAATACCCCTCCAACAAATACTGCCTGGAAGGGGGGAAAAATCCTTTCATTCAATTTCCCCCCTGAAAACATAGCATAATTTAATATAAATGTGAAACGGAATATGCAAGCAGAATTACTGCCAAAGTAAAACAGCAATAGAATTAGTCAGGAATCTTTGATATCACGAACTGTGTCAGGCCTCTCACAGGTTTTTTGAGGGGCCAGCAGACCCTCATTCCCTTCATGGTAGGCAGGACAGTCCCACTGGGGGTGAGCTGATGGGCTGAGCAGGATTAAAGGGGTGAAACCTTCCCCCAGCCCACACAGGGCTCTCTGCAGAGCCCTCACTGTGCCCTTTCCCCAAGGGAAACACAGCTGCACATTTTTAAATACATGCCAGCAAACATTGCTAGTGCACAGCTCCATCGTTCCAGTTGCAGCCTCTGATGAGCTGGGGATGAGATGAAATCCTCCAGAAAAGTTACAACCACTGACTTAACTTACAGAAAACTGAGCAAGCTGCCACCAGGAAAGGTTTTCCATAGGTAGAGCAGCATGAGTACAACTTGAGGGCTTCATGCACATGAGAATCCATACCCTGCTAATTCAAAATTGTCCTCTCAACCTTCACTTTAAATTGCCCTGGATTTTGAGCTAACCCTCAGGTCTTAGCTCAGGGTGTTGTCAGGCAGCCCCGTGTGTGTTGTGCTCTCCCCAGCACAGGCTGCTCAGTTTTCTTCTCTCTCTGCTGACAGTCTTTCAAATACACCTTCTCCAGGGTCAAAGTCCCAGTTCACTCTCCATTTACACACAGACACAAGTGAATAGGGCAATTTTGTGCCAGAGCTAAAGTTTGTGTGCTATAGAATAAAACACTAGATGTGATGTGTGACATGAAGGAGCCCAGGCTTTGCTGCAACACAAGATGCTCCTACAAGATGCCCCCAGTATATCTCTGATGGGAATCCCGAATTGGCTTTAGTGCTTATTTGCCTATTCTTGCCATGTTCTAATGCCTCTTTTTTTTCCTGCTCAGTGTCTGGACAGAAGAGACTCAGTGCTCACTTCTCAATGCATCCATCACAGAAACCTTTAACTGCTCATTTAACTGTGGTCCAGAGTGCTGGAAAATCTCTCAGTACCCCTGCCTGCAGGTGTATGTTAATCTCACCTCTTCTGGCCAGAAGCTTCTACTCTACCACACCGAGGAAACAATGAAAATTAATTCTGAGGTAGGAGCACAGAATAAAATTTGTTCCTAAATGGGTTTCTTGAGGGCTTCTCATCTCATTACATCCATTCCTCACTTTAAAGCAATATAGTGCTCCCAGCTCCTGCTCCACTGATAAATACAGAGCAGAGAAAGCAGAGATCAGTGCACAAACCCAGCTCACATGGCTGGAGAGGGGCAATTTTCTGTCTCCATCCATTCCTCATGGGGGGCTGTGCCCAAGGGCTGGAGCCCCCTCATCCTTTCAGGGGATCACCCAGCACTTGTCACATTGATATTCTCAAGTTACTTCCACCCAGGGAAGTGAACTCCCTGTGACAGTGAACACCCCTGGAAATGTGCAGGGAGCACCCACATGGCAGTGAGAGTGGAAATGGCCATTCTGCTGGGCCAGGCAAGGTGGCAGGGAGAGACAGGAGCCCATCTCCATCTCTGGTGACAAACTCTGTGTCTGAGAGCTCCACCGAGGGCAGCTGGGCTCCATCACTGCAAAGACCCTCAAAGTTTGCTGAGTGGGGAGTGGGGACCATAAATATAAGAGGCCTGGCTTTGGGGTGTGAATAAGACAAGGAGTTCCCTGACTCCAAACACTGAACTAACAGGATTATTTTGAGCAAGTCTGAAGAATTCCCCTCTCTGCTTCTGCAAGTGCCAAGTGCAGGGTAGCTCCAGCCAGGTGGGATGGGGAGAGCTGCTGTGTGATGAGGAGGGGGTGAGGAGGCAGCAGAGGCACAGAAGGGTCTGCAGCAGTGGCAGCACAGCTGTGTGTGTGCCTGTGGGGATGTGCATCACTCCCTTTCACAGGCAGCTCCAGCTCCTTCCACAGAGAAAGGTGAGATGGGAACAGGGAAATGTCCCTCTCTTCTTCCTCTCTTCATATTGACAGCACCTCTGTCCCTGAGAATACAAACTGGGCTGAGCTGGGATGCAGTGCAATCATTAGACTTAGAGCTGCCAGGTTTTCTTTAACTCCTTGGCTGCCCAAGGTCACTGAACCCCAAACCTGGCAAAGCACACCCCAGAACAGCAGAGCCCCAGATCAGGCTGCTGACAACGTAACCTATTGTGTTTCTATTTATGGCAGCTGTTCAGTAGAACAAATTACTTCTGCATATTAAGATGAAGTGATATTAAAATTAGTCAAAGCGTGGCATGGTTGCACTAGGCTGTTTATTCTGCTGGATAATTAACTCTCCTTACTGAGAGATGGAATCCTCTGGATCTGAAGTGTGAAATGAAGATTTCCCCCTTTTTCCCCTCTGCTCTGGCACCAGTGCAGGAGAGGCAGTCACTGTCCATGAAGCCTGAGGCAGGACAGACCCACTTTCTGCTGGGGCACAGGCAAAATGAGTTTGATTAAAAGAGATCAGATAAATCTCTGGGCTCCACTGATTCAAATAAATTGAGAGATTCAGCATAAATCTCCACATTCTGTTATTGATCATTTTTGTTTGCTGAAATGGACTTTGAAATTTTCCCACATGCCACCTCCTCTTAATTTAGTGTAGGCACAGTTAATACTTCTCCAGCCCAAGGTTGTTTTACAGGTTAAGCTCTGCTCTCAGGAGGATTCCTAGGTTTTCCTGACATGCTGCTGGCTGTGTGACCTGAATGCAAAAGCAGTTCTGAGTGGAAGTTTGCAATGTCTATAAATTACCTGTCTTCTTGCTCATGGCTCAGATCAGCAGAGTTTCCAAGCTCAAATCAGCACAACCAGTCTCAGCATTCCAGATGTGCTTCCCCTCTTCCCTGGCCAGAGAGCATCCCCAAGCAGCAGGAATGCAGTCCTGGGCAGTGCTGGGGGGTGATGCTCCAGCTGGGTGCTAAGCTGTCTCTCTCCATCCACTTAGATCTGTGTATCTGTGCTCCCTGTCTTTACCCTTACCAAACAAACAAGAACCAAAACAAAATAAAACAAAACAAAAACAAAACAAAAAAAAAAAAAAAAAAAAAAAAAACCAAAAAAAAAAAAAAAAACCAAAACAAACAAGCAAACAAAAAAAACCCAAACAAAACAAACAAACAAAAAGAATAAAACAAAACAAAAAAACCCCAGCAACCTGTGCCTGGCTCAGTGAGCTGTGACATTACTGGGGACAATAGTCCTGACACTCCAAGGTCAACACCAGTGACCTTCAAAAGGTCAGTACCCCTGCACCAAGTCTTTGCTTTTCTGAGCACCCACACAGAGACAGAGCAGCCCCTGCAGCCTCTCTCTTCTCCCCACCAGCCAGCATGGACAGAGCAAAATCCACATGGATTTTAAATAATGGTTTATCCAGGAGAATTGCTGTCTAACCTGGCTGTCAGCTCAGAAGGTGGAATAAGGAGTAGGTACAATTTAAACTGAGATCTACAGCGTGCTGCTGCCAGTCTCTGGTGGGAATCAGTGGGAAGTCAGAGGATATCTGTCAAGCTGCTCTAGTCTTTCCAAGAAAAGAACATAAGATTTTTTATGGTTTTTCATTGCTCTCCCTGTGCCTACTTTATCTCTAGCCTTTAGGACAAGCCCAGCCCCTTGTCAATACCACAGACTAAATAGTTCAAATGTTTCCAGGGCTGTATTTTCCTTCCTCAGCTGCCAAAGGCTCTAACAGCCTCTGCAAGAGGTAAATCAGCCACAGAGCCAGGCTGTCAGCATGAGGAAGGGCTGTGGTAGTTAAAGCAATTAGAGAGGCCCCATTTTGATCTCATATTATGTAATTTTGACTCTTCTCATGTCATTGGAGCTACTGCTGATTTCTATCAGTTCTCCATTAATAGACAACAAGAGGGATTTAATCACCAAAATCAGCTGTAACTGCCTGAGACTCAGAAATGATGTGTACTCTCAGGGTTTCTCACTGAAGACTCAGGTATTTATAAGCCAGGAATAGTTTGCCTGGTGCAGGGAGGGGAAACAGAGCTGCTCAGCTGTGGATTCCAGTAGACCAATTTTAGAGCTGCAACAGAGAATTCCATCTGGAGGAATCAATTCAAGCCCATCCAGACACAGAACTCCTCCTTCAACCCTTCTCCAAACTTGCTGCACTTTCCAAAAGAGAGTATTTCTCACAAATATTACCACAGCATATCCTGCCTGGGTTTCCAGGCTCAGCTTGGACACCAATCCCAGCCACAGACATATGATGAGAGTTGTGTATCTCACTGCCCAGTCTGAACTGGAGACTTTTCTGGCAGTAGCCTTTCAAGTGTATCCTCATTGATTTAAGGGAAACTGCCTCCAGCTCACCTGGAGAAGTTGTGTGATCTCCATCCTTGGAGATATTCAGACAAGTCCCTGAGCAGCTCTGCACTGAGCAGGGCACTGGACTGGGTGTGTCCAGAGGTAGTTCAGACAGGACACCTACCCAATCCTTTATGCTAGGAAAGTAGAGATGAAAACATCTATGACAACTTCTATTTGCAATTGTCTGGTAGATCCTTCTTGTGCTCAGATTGCAAGGAACACAAGAATCACCTTTCTTATGCTGTATCAGGATCTTCACCTGAAGTAGAGTACCAGACTTTGTTTACTTGCAGATTTCCAAGTGTTTGACAATGCACAAGTGCCAAAAACCAGCATAGATTTAATCATCTACATCATGGTACAGCAAAAAAGTTGTGTGTATAAAATTTCTTACCAAGCATTGGAGAAAACTATTGAAAATTTAAACTATGGAAAACAAAGAAAACTGCATATATTCTGTTTTCTGTCAATGGGAAGTTGTATTTTGAAAAAGTGGCCAAGTTGTCATTTAATCACCTCATTCAGGATAATTCATAGGAATTTCAGAAACAGAAATGTATAGCAAAAAATTACAAGGAAAAAAAACCAAATTCCCCTCCAAAAAACACAATACAAGCTGATTTGAACTGGAAATATTGCTCTTATGACAGTGACAACAGATAATTTATTAAAGGAAAATGAGGAATGCTTCACTGAGAAATTTCCCCTACTTAGTAGATTATGATCTATTAAAGACTCATGGGCACTGGAAGAGGGATCCTGACTTTGGACATTTAAGACAAATTTGGTCAGAGTACAAGAGAATATCCTATAGGGAGCAGACACGCACCAGCAGCAAGATGGATGAGATATTAATGCTCTGATATTTTTCATCTCTAATTTCTAGAGCTCCATGAAATATTCATAATGGCAGTGTGGCCACGCTCCACCATTAATGCTCCAGTCTGCTAATGACAGACAATCTCTCTGCCATGCTTCAAATCATATCCTGTGTTAATAACTTGCCAATGAATCAATCAGATCCTGTTATGAGGTTAATCCTTTGATCATAATTAGGACTAGAGATTTGTTGCAGTGTGTTAAAAAAAGAAGTCACAGCACGTCACGAAGAAGAACAGAGGGACATTTACAAAGTATGTACATTAAAACAGTAATAATCAAAACTCATGGGTCACATTATTTTAATCAAGACATCTTTTTTCCTTTGCAAAACTCACTTCCTCATTAAATTATCTGGGGCTACTTCAGGTTCTCACCAGGACAAGCAGCCTGCTGGGTCTCCCCCAGCATGTCCAACAAGAAGCCAAGCAGCAGATTTCCACTCCTCCTGAAGCAGTTAATCAAAATCCTGGGCAGGAGTAGAAAACGTTCAGATTTGGTGGGGTGTAAGTGCAGAGAAGAGAGAAGGAAGTGAGAAGCCCTGGGCTGCTCCCATCAATATCTTCCAGAGCAGCAGCAGCAGCAGCAGGTTCAGGGGTTTCTGCTCTAGGTTAAAAGTTGTGCAGATGTTGCCTCAGTCCTTGTTTCTGCCTCCCACCTCTCCAGCCACACCAGCTCTTGGCAGGGACTGCTCAGCAGAGACCAGGGCCACTGTCCTGCCTTTCCCATGGAATATCTTCAATGCATGGACTCCATAAAGCAGTTTATTAAATAACTTGTCTTTAGTATTCCCTGGAAATTTAGGTTGCAACTGTGCTAGACAGAGCCACCCCCAAATCTTATTTCCTTTGGGACTAAAACTGAAATTCCAGGATCATATTCAGAGAGAAGGAACTTTTGGACTTATGTTGGGATCAAAAGGAAAAACATCACTAAGAGCCACCCTGGAAACCAAGTTGATTTTCAGCTAGAGGCTGCCAGTAGGAAAACCCAGACTACATATTTGTCTCCAGCTGAGGCATTACCCCTGTGAGAATATTTGTGTAAAGGTCTCTTCTCATCCCTCTCCCCTGAGTGAACTCCTGTGCCCACTGTGATCACTTTGATCCCAGCCAAGTGAGATCCTAAACTGCAGATTTGTATTTACAGAAAGTCAATTACCCATCTAACTGCGAGCATATGTGTGCCACTTAAGATGAAGAGGTACTTCATCAGTTCTATTTTTGCATGTGTAAATTAGCAGTAATAATATATTCACCTATCTCACAAGGCACTGTGCAGATTAAAGCATTAATGTTTGAACAGCACTTGGAGGTTCTCCAATGGGAAATTCTGTAGATGTGCAAAATATTGAGTTTTGCTGTGATAAATGTATTATTAGTGTAATAGTATTCCACTCTTGTTATGAAAAGCATAATCATCTCGAGAATCCCCCACTTGCCACCTGCAAACAGCCACTGCAACAGGTTTGGAGACGTTTCTCTCCCTCTGCTTCCTCCCCAGTGCTCCTACATCCCCAAATGCGGGAAGAACTACGAGGAATCCATGTCGCTGGTGAACGTGGTGATGGAAAACTTCAGGAAGTACCAACGCTTCTCCTGCTTCTACGACCCCCAGGGCGTCCAGAAGAACGTGATCCTCACCAAGCTGTACAGCTCCAACGTGCTGTTCCACTCTTTGTTCTGGCCCACCTGCATGATGCTGGGCGGCGTGGCCATCGTGGCCATGGTGAAGCTGACCCAGTACCTGTCCCTGCTCTGCGAGAGGATCCAGAGGATCAGCAGATAGGAGAGCATCCCCCTCCTAATCTAACCACAGAGAAAATACTGTTCTTCTCATTCTTCACCAAAGAACCTTAAGTTTGTAATGTGCAAGTCTGGTATAAGTTCCTTACTATATTCTTCTAAGTAGAGCAATAATGCAAAAGCTGTTCTATATGCAAACATGATGTTATTATTATGCAGACAACTGAAGAAGTTACTGTTTTGTGTTGACCGTCTCTATGATCATGTTTTGAGCTGGGATTAGTATTTTCTTTTTCTACAGCCAAGACAGGGCTCAGTGTGATCATTGGCCAGGCTTTTTGATGTTTTTGGTGTAAAAGATTCTGGGGAAATTCACTGCTGGACAAAGGGCAGCCGACCACTTGTGCATCTCACACCGGTTCAGTCTGTTCAATGGATTTGTGGCTTTGGCTTTTTTAATATTGGCTGCAGGGGTGAGGAGGAAAGCATTGGTTGGGCTTTTTTACAGTAGGATGGCACAAAAAAGATGCATTTTGAGGTCGGGATAAGCATGCAGTATTTTCAGCCTCAGTAGGACTTGGTGATGCTCTGCGTTTGCTCCCTCAGCTCAGAAGTCAATTGTACCCTATGGTGTTTATAAGGTGTTTTGGAAAACACTTTGGAGTTTTATTTTGTGTAGTGCTATAATTTTCTTCTGTCTTATCAACATAACTTTTGTCACTTGCAGAAGCTGTAGCCAAGAAGCAAAAAACACCTTGTTCCATTTTGTATTCTAGTCTGAGCTCTGTTGATGGAGGTGGGACCAGAACTCCTTATGTAAAGGTTTATTATTCATTTGTCTTGTATTTGCTACCATATCACTGTAAAGAAAAAAAATAACACTATCAGCTATTTTTTCATTTTTTACTTCCAACTATTTTAGATTTTTTTACTTGATATATATACAGATATATATATATATATAAAGAAAAAGCTATATTATATCTAGTTGTGTATTGAAACTTGTTTAGGGGGGTTTTTTTCTTTGTTTTTACCCACTGGAAAATGAACAGTACAATCCATGTATTTGTAACCTTCATCTTTGGATAATATCACAACATGGAGAAGCAGCACTGCAGGATCTTATCCAATATTCATGATGTTGTTTCAGTCAAAGGTCTCTGTTGCTATGACATGGGAAATGACAAAAATCTCATCCAATTCTATGGCTATTAACTGAATTGTTAGATAATCATCATAACACTTTTAGAAATCTCTCCTGACCTTAACTCACTGTGCAGTGCTGGCTGACATGAATTATGATTTACAAGACCCAGGTGCAATGATTTATTGGAAAAACTGAGAATCTGGCTAAATTGTTGTCCTATCTGTCAGATATTTACCACAGTATACTTGCCAGTCTAATTTCATACACAATGTAGTCACAATTCCTGCATAATTTATTTTTATTCCCCTGTAGAAAACATTCCTTCTTGCATTTTAAAGACATTTCTCTCAGTTCCTCATGTTGCACCCAGCCCTGAAGAAAAAACACAAGGCACATCCTGGAGGCAATCCTGTAAAGTCATTATCCAATAGCTCAAAGAAACCATATACAGGCCTACTCAAACCAAGAAAATAACACTTTTTCCTTCAAAAAGACTGCAAATCAAGTATTCTGCCTGGTTCATCTATATATATATATATAAGTACCTTTCCTCAACATAGCATTAAAAATTTCAAGATGTTACAAAACAAGTCATGCAAGTGTAATGTGAGCTGTAAAAAAAAGAGAGTTCTCAGCAGTGAAAATAAACCTGCAATCTTGTAATCAGTAGTACAATTTTCCTTAGGTAATTAAATTCCTGGAGGGTGGGGGGGATAATGAAGGTTCCAAAAATATGTAATAAAAATGTTCAATTAAATCTTCCAGATTTCAGTATCTTCTGCCTTCAGATCTGGCTTGTTTTATCAAACTGCTTTCTTTTCTTCCATTACCAAGGCAAGAGGAGTGCTGGTGCACCAGGGAATTCATAAATGCTCCTTGGCAAACACTGAGTTTTGATCAATCTGCTGGAATTGCAGAAGCCAGTTTTGGGAAGCTCAGCATCAGAGGGGCTGGGCTGTGCTGCCCATCACAATTCCCAAAGCAGGAATGCTGCACAGCCCCAGCAGCACTGAGCTCTGGGCTGCTGCCTTTTCCACACCACCACCAGCACTTGTGCTGGCCATTTCCACTTTGATTTAGCTGCCCTGGGATGTTTTTGGTGCCTGTGTTTGTGTGTTTTTGCTCGGTGACAGGGAAGCTGACTGTTCCTGACATTTACACATCAAACGCTGCTTTCAACATCTCGTGCCATAAAACATCACCAGAGCTCCTGTGGGTGAAACATCTTGCTGCTGTTGTAGGCTGTAATCATTTTGTTGACATTAAGGGAGAGATCTGTGGGATAGCAAAACAACTTGAGTAATTGGATGGAGTGAGGTAAAACAATAATTTTGAAGGGAATTATCCATCTGATGCCTGGCACTGTTAACCCCCTACTGAAGTGTTAGCACTGCAAATGGGATTTTTGGCAGCTCCTGCTGCCCCAAAGAGAGGTGGTGTTTCAGCAGGGATGTTAGTCTGCCCTATTTCTTTCTCTAGTCTATTTTATTATCATGCTTTCCCTTGCAAAAGGCATTGATGTTCCTATAGGCAGCTCAAATGGATGAGAAAAGCATGTAATGCAATTCAGCAGCCAGGCAAACCCACCCTGTTTCTAACACAGGTTCTGACTCTTTCCAGCACAAATCTTTCAAGTCTTGATGTCCCAGCTGGGCAATTGGGGCAGCAGGGAAAGACCTGTCCTGGAAAACCCTGGAAGGGAGAGGTGCAAGATTGTGCAGTATTTCCAGGCATCAGAAGTCTATGACAAGCACCCTTGTGTGATTTAAAATGATTTTAAGCATTCAGAAGTATTTCAGGTACCAAATTCCCCAGGCCTTTTAGTAGTTGTTATTTTCTTAATTAGATTGTATATGTCAAGCCTTATTCCTATTCTGGAACATCTAAATCTGAAGCTGAAGTGTGAACATCTTGCTGTAATACTTTGAAATTTGGCACCTTGCAGCAGATTTACTAAATGTCACCAGCTAGGACAACAGAGGGTTTATTTTGATTTCGTTTTCTTCATTGAGGAGATGTCAATTTATCTCACAAAATGTTCCAGTAGAAGAATACCTGTCTCCAGGGTGAGCTGGGGTGAATGCAGCAAGGAGAGAGGGCTCAGGAAATACAAGGAGAGGAGGCACATCTCAAGGAGGCACCAAGGCAGTGAAGGACAAACAGGCAATAAAGTCCCACCTAGAGAGTTTCTGTTTTTTCTTTTGTTCAGAGGATAGGAGTGAATTGGGTAATGAATTTTTAAATCCCGTTTTAAAAGCAGGGTTGGGTTAAGATTAGGGTTTGAGTTAGGGTTAATGTCAGTTCAATGGAACAAGAAAGAACTGGCTGGTGTTATTCTGTCCCATGAGGATTCCTGCTCTCATTTGACTGTCAAACCTTTGACCTTACAGCAATACAAACTCTGTCATGGGTGACATTGTCTGTTTAATGCCACCTTTATAATTTTTCAGCTAATTTCCCTTCCCATACAGTCATGCCAGCACTCAATTAGCTCCAGGTATTCAAGGGTGTTATCCAATATCTTTGCAGCAACACAATTTTTCTATAGACTCTGAGCATCTTCTCTCTATTATCCACTGTACTGTTCATCATCCATCAGAGGTTTGGGAGAATCCCTCACTTTTCTGCTCCACTGAGCACTTGTCACTTCCCAACACTCAGTTTTGCAGAGGAAAACCACACACAGTTTTTGGAGTTCCCAAACATCTCACAACTGAACACAAACTTTGCCAAATTGTTTTTGTTGTGCAGGATAAAGTGAAAAGCGGGAGTAAACTTCAATTATTTTGTTTCAGTGTTTTGAAAACAAAATGTTCCCATTTTTCAGTTTGAACTGAAGAAGCATTTTAAAATTGAGGGATGAGGGAAACATTTTATATAGAAAATCTTGAAAAATAATACTTAGAAACATAGAAGCTTCTCTAATGTGGGGAAAAAAAAAATATCAACAACTGATCAATTCACTGAATATTATGAGATGGGGGTTTTTTTGTGAGGTTGATCAGAAAGGTTCTTCCATTTTTATCTCCCACAGTGAAGTGCAGGATCCATCACAAAGATGTAACCAGCAGCAGCCCCAGGCAGGTCCAGGCACTGGGTGATGGTCATTTCATGGGATCTCCAGATGGGTAAAGCCAAGCCCAGCACCTTCTTCCAAGAGTGGAATAGCTGCAGGATTGAGCTGCTTGTGTGTTTAAAGTTAAACCAAGCTACCTTGGTTTTATTTTTTATTTACACAAAGCTCTGTCTTCCCCTGTGTTTGATAAATCCCAGTGAACCAGGAGGGGCTGATGCTGCCTTTGGCCACCTGCTGCCCCCCCAACAAGCCACATTTTGTCCCTGATCTTCAGCTGCTAAATGTAAAACAAACTTCATTGGACACAAAATGCTTCTTCATCCTTTAGATATGATCTAAAAAAAAAAATCAGCAATGCTGCCTTGTGAATTCACATCAAGATTTTTTAAATAAATCAAATTTCTCTACACACTGAAAAAGAAGTGTTAATATTAGCAGAGCTCTTCATACAGCCTGTCTACTTTTTACAGTTCTCCATTTCCATAGAAGGAGGTGGTAGGTAAGTGTTTATTTTTAAAAGAACTACATTTATTTAGGTAAGAATTTAGTGTATTTCATTGCTTAGTGATTTTATTATAATATGCCTGGTAAGAGATGCTCATTCTAAAATGCTTTGCAATTTCTGTTGAAACATGGCCATTTCCAGGCAAAATCTCAACAAATGACTCATAAAATATGGGCAGAGATGGAGGACCAGCTCTCACTGAACAGATAGAAAAGGTTTATTTAATTTGGAAGTTCAAGAGAAGCAGGTGAGATGTAGAAGCATCTCCAGAGGCAGTCAGGCAAGTCAGATTTAGGGAACCATATCAATTTATGTTCATACCCTTCAGTCTAGCACAGCAGGATCAGACACTGCTATAGGTTGGGAAAAAAAAAAAAAAAAAAAAAAAAACACAACTTTTTTTGTCCAGGAGTGTGCTCAATTTTTAGTATGTTTCAGGAAAAAAATGTTAGAAAAATGCTGGAACACTGTGACATTCAGTGCACACAAAAATTAGCTTCCTTTATAAAGATACCATTTCTACTATGACCTTCTCTTTTTTTGAAACTTGGAAAAAATGTAAAAGCAAAATCTGAATCTGAAGTGATCTCACCTAACTCTTTATATCGACCCAACCTGATTTTTTTTTGGATCTTTCAGTCTGCAGAATATTTTGAAGATTTTCTTCCCATTCACAGCTGAAAAAAATATAGTGGAATTGAAAACATGCTTCCCACTCAGCTCAGGCTAAAATCCCTAATCCTCCTACAATAGGTTTTCTAATATA
Organism: Erithacus rubecula; assembly: GCF_903797595.1. Classification (NCBI taxonomy): domain Eukaryota; kingdom Metazoa; phylum Chordata; class Aves; order Passeriformes; family Muscicapidae; genus Erithacus; species Erithacus rubecula. Next base: position 6,224,324 of record NC_136663.1, read on the forward strand.
TCCTAAGGAAGGTGTCCTTTCCTGTGACAGGGGGTGGAACTAGATGATCTGAAGGTCCCTTCCAAGTCAAGCCATTCTGTGATTCCACCATGTGGAAATGTGGATGAAGAAGGTGGGAGGTTTCATCTGCTCTCTGTTGTGCCAGAGGAGGTTGAGCTGCTGGATCCCCAAAATCCAGGGGGCAAAAGGGAAGAGCACCTTGAAACCCTTCAGGGAAAGCACTTGTGATTTCACTCACAGTGCAGTTGAGCTCTCTGCTACATTCATCAGAAATTAAACAGGAAGCAGAGTCTGATGACTAAGCAGCAACACCTTAATCACTCCCCTCAGAAGAAGAAGCTCAAAGCCATTAATACAGCAAGACAGCTGAACAATGCCTGCAGAACCTGCACAGAGGGAGTCTGGGGGTAATTACTTGTCACTTGCTCTGCACCACCTCCCTGTGTGCTCAAAGGCAGTGGGAAGGCAAGTTTGTACACCAGCAGCACATTTTCCATCCCTGGCAGATCCCTCTCCTCCCCAGAAGTGCTGGCTCCCAACCCCACACAGGAGTTTCTGGGTCTCACCTCCAAGTACGAGACAAGATCTCCCATCTGAGAGTCAAACAGAGGCCAAATCTGTCCAGAGCAGGTTTTTCCACAGCATGTGAAGTGCCACATGCAAGGTTTCTATTAAACAGCCACCAGGAAGGAAAGACAAACAGCAATCTCAGGAGTAAATGAGAGTTCTGCTTTGCTCAGGAGAGTTGAGAATTATCTGCTCACACACAGGGTTTCCAAAGGCAGGAGATGTTCGGGGCTCTCATTCTCTGTTGGAAGACACCTCATGTTGGGAAATAACACCCAGGTTTTCATTTCATGGGCACAACACATCTCTGCTTCCCAAGGAAAGCCCACTGAACCAGGTGCTAAAAGTTTTGAGTATTTGGTATCAAAACAGAAATATTCAAACACCATCTGGACAAATCCTAGTATTGTGCTGTGTGGGAGCTTGCTGGAGCAGGGGTTTGGACATCCAAAAGTGCCCTGAGTATAGGTCTGGTCAAAGGAAAAGGAGTAGAGTCAGAAGCTGTGATGGACTTGGCTGTGAGTGGAGAAATTGGTTAACCTCGTTTAAAAACCTGGTTTTCTCCTGATACTCCATCACTCTCCATTTGTCACTCCTTTAACTCAAAGTATCCAGTAAAAGGCACAAAAGCAGAGCTGGCAGAGCTATCCAGGAGGCTTTCCCCTGTTAAAGAGCACCAAAATTAGAACTGGCATTAGAGACAATACAGATCCTCTGCTGTCAAAACCAGCAGTCTTTACCTGATAACCTCAACCAGAAGGTGAATCCTGAGGCAGCAGCCAGCAGAGAGGGACTGCAGCCCAGATCAGAGAAGGGCACAGGGGACAGCAGGCAGCTCCAAGTGTCCCTGTCCCAGCAGCACATTTGCCTTGCCCTGAGCACCCACAGCTCTGTGGACACAGTCTGTGCACAGGAATTTGGGGGCACTCACTGCCCCCTTTCCCCAGTGTTGTGCCATTAGCTCTGTGCCACTCAGCAGTGTCCTTAAGGACAGAAATCATCTGCAGTCCCAGATTTGCACTGCTGTCCCTGGCAGTCCTTCATCTTGAGCCAGTAACACTCTGGCTGCAAATAGCAAATTAATGATCTAGGAAATCAGTGTTCCCTCACACCCTTTCTGAGTCCTCTCCCACCCCTTCTGGCCTCTCTCCAGGTGAGATCTTGGCCATGCAGACCAGCACATGCAGGAAAACAGGAGAGGCAAGGATGGAATCCCATCTGCTTCCCATGGTCAGAGCCATGTAAGCTGGATCAGCACTGGCCCACACTCAGATGTGTGGGCAAGGAGACCTTGGGGGCAGCAGCCCTCTGAGTTTGGTGCTGCCATCACCACCAGCAGCTTGTTGTGGACCCACCAGCACCAGTGACTCAGGTCCCAAAGGAGCACCCAGGGGCCTCTCATGCAGCTCTGGCCAGTGACACTTCTGCTGAGCTGACCCACAGCCCCAGCTCCCAAACCACACTGCCCATGCCTGAGATAACCTCAAACCTTCCACACCTCACACCCAGAGCAGGACAGGAGGTGGCAGCAGCTCTGGGCATGCCACCATGCCCATGGCTTAGAATAAATCCCAAATGTCACTCATTTCTTCATTTTGGTGGTGATTTACCCTTCAACATGCCCCTCCAAAGTTCACAGGGCATCCTGCCCACTGCAGAGACTCTGTTAGGGTTGGGCTTGTCCTCCTCTCACTGTGTGCCTGGGAAATGCTCAGCTTTGTCCTTCCCTCGAGCTGCTTGGCTGCTCAATACTAGCCTGACAATTACTCCAGCCTTGGATAAAAATCTCCTGCCCTGATGCTGTTAAATTATGTAGAACAAGATTATAATTACATCCTTAAAAAAAAAAAAAAAAAACCAAAAACCTCCTAAACTCTATACTTAAAAGAACATTATTCAGGTTGCAAAAGCAGGCACTCCAAAGTAACAAAATGCCAGAAATAGAGCTGCCTGAATAGCTCACATGCTGCACCACTTGTATATATGATGATGATACAGGGACATACCACTTTCCCCAGGACCCCTGACCCTGCCCTAGTGAATGACCTTTAGGCAGGGTCACAGCTGTGGTACCATGCAAGCAGAGCAAGAGTGGAACAGACTTTCTCAATGGTCCTTGTTCTCTGTGACTTCATGTTTGGGGTTTTTTAAAATGTTTGTTTTGAATCTGGCAAAGTTCCTGCTCAGTGAGTCCAGAATATCTCCAGCACAGGAAACATAAAGAATTAATGCAACCTCAATGCATAACACATTTGCACTGTGTAGCATCTCCAATTTCTTGGGAAACAAGTAAGTGCATGCAAGTTGCAAATACTTGAGCCTTTGAACTGAAAAAAAAAAAAATAATAATTATGTCTACCTTCTCAATAATTTTCAGTTCTATGGAGGATGACACAATCTAGGTGTGGGCTAGGTAGCAGCTCAAGACTTTCCTGTCTCTTCATGACTATGGGTTACAATCTGGGCCTGAGCTTCACCTTCCATTCCTCACTCAACACACACCTTGGGGTGTCCCAGAAATACAAGCCCTGTCCCTGGCTTTGTGCTTCAGAACACTGCTGTAAAAAAAGGAGGTAGAAGCCCAGAAAAAATAAATCCAGAAAAATTTCATGGGAGTCCAGGACCTTGCTTTCATAGAACAATGACACAGAAAGCTGTCCCACAGCAAAGTTTTGTCTCTCCCACCTCACCAGTACCAGCTGCTTGCTCCCCATGCCCAGTGGTGTCCCCCTGGGATGTCCCACCATGGACCACGAGCTCTTTGGACTGCTCTGCTTTTACAGCTGAGCACAGCTGAGCCTTGTCACACACAGCTGAAACTCCCTTAGTTTCCAAAGTAAGCCCCAGCCTCAGTGGCAACTTAATGACTGATTTTCCATAAAAACTATACATTAAAAAAATAAAGCATCTCTGCAGCCAGGAGCATGAGACTGGTGGGATCTCTGAACAGTTTTGCCCTGGGCTGAATCCCTGCAGGATGGAAACTGCAGAGGTACAACTACAACACCCCTGTATGACCCCCAAGCCACAGGGAAGCAATTTCAACCCATCAGCCAAGAGCACACCCAGAGTGAAAGAGATTTTGTTGTCTTGCCAGGCCTGGCTGGGTTAACATGTAGAGAAGATGTAGATATTTACTTGGGAATTTTTTTTCTTTTCTTTTTATTTTCAGGGTTTACTTGCAATGCTATTTGTCACATCTCTGCAATCTCTTTGTACAGCTTTCATCTTCTCATCAGTGATGAAAGGCAGTGCCCTTAAGGACTTTTTTTCTGGCCTTTTAATTGAGTTGTTTAACTGATAAATTCAACTGGGGAAAACCATCTGAGAAGGAGTGATGATTTTATTAAATAAAGTGAGAGCATGAACATCTCTCAGGCCACAGCCAATCTGGAGGAGCAAGTGCTGGGACACAGAACCACTCTGCACTCCAACTGCATTTCTGCATGGCTAAAGATGGTGAGGAAAGGTAATGGGGGCACCAGAAATGCCTTAAATCAGCACCCTGGAGAGCTGGAGCACCACATCTGCATGTTCTGATGGTCTTTTGTAAGATGGCCTGGCAAAGGAACAGCCTTTAAAAATTACAGTGCATCCCCTTGCATAAATACAGCCTGTAAATACATATGATTGTGCAAGTGGATGAAACATCTCCCCAAATTTGGGGACTCACTTTCACTGCTGGAAGATTACTCAAGTAGAAAAATGCTGCTCTGTCTGGAAGAAGGGGTTTACAGGTAATAAATATTCCTTCCACAGGAAGGAAAAATTAGTAATGAGGAAATCCAAGCTTGGAATATCATGGTTTGAAACAAAATTTTCTTTTAGAACCTGCTGCAACATCTGCCTGGTATGAGTGAGTGTAACCCAGGGCTGGGTTCTGCTAAGGGGTTCACAGGCATTATCCACTCCTTCAGACACTGGCTTTGGCAGTGAATAGCTGAAACCCAAGATTTCCAGCGTGTTCTGGAAGCCAAACCTGCTCTATTTAAGTGGGACAGACGACAACACTCTCCAACTCAGTTTATCTTTGAGTTTTAAGTAACCACGAGTGCAAGACCCACATTAGAGCCAGGCTCATGGGACCAGCTGACAGCACAGTGCTGCCAGCCTCCTGGGAGCCACCAAATCCCACCTCCAATCCTTATTTTCTCTCTGGCACTTCAGTTCATTTCATATTTTCCCCTGTAGATTTTGATCCCCTGTATTCCCTCAAGTGTTATTAACATTCCAGCAGTTCCCAGATCAGATTTGCAGGGAAGCACCAGCTCCTGCAGAGCAATTCTGCCTTGCTCTAGCAGAGGAAAAATTCCTCCTGCTCCAGCCAGACCTGACACTCTTAGCAGAGGAATGCTGAAATATTGAAGCACATGAATATCAATCAACCTGAAGCAAAAAAACCCTGAATTCCCTGCAGGAGCAGTACACTTCCTTCCTCAGAGAGCTGCTGATTAGCAAGGTTAATTGCTCCCTGCCAGCAGCAGCCAGCCTGAGCTCACCCATGCCTTGCAAGGGACAGGAGCTGATAACAGCATCCTTGCTGTCCTTGGGTGGCTGGGCTGGCAGTGTGACTCAGGCAAGCCAGAAGCAGCTGTGGCTTCATGTACAACCACTGAAAGTCTTCCCCACTAATATATCTTTCTACAGGTGTCAGATATTGCTCTCAGAAGCAGAATAACTGATTTTTCAGCAAAATATTTTTCTAGCAGATATTTTTTTATTTTATCCCAAAATTTCCAAAGGTGGATTGTGATAGTATCAAAAGGATATTATCTTAAAAGGTACAAAGAAGGCGTTTGATCTCTTCAGATGAGGATTTTCTCTTTGAAATTCAAAGTAACTTATTTCTTGCTCTCATTTACTCTCTATTGTAAACAAATCAGATGTCATTTTGGTACTGAAATGAGATATCACCCAACTGTGGCATTTGCACTAAACTGAATCATCACATTGAGAGAAACCACAGATCATGGTATAGAGAAACACATTCCAGGCTCCGGCTACAGCACTCAGAGCAGGTATTTCATGCTCTCTCTTAAAAAATGAAAATTAAAATTCTCTTAAAATAAGTTTCTTTCCCATAATAATTCAGTTACACAGATTAAAAAAAAAAAAAAAAAACCAAAAAAAAACCCAAAAAAAACCAAACCATGAGTCAGGAGAAAAAGGGGTTCTAAAAGAATCATCATCAATTCTTCCAAGGATGCTTCAAAACATTGCCACAGCCAAGGTAGCTGCACTGTATTCATAACATTACAAGGCAAAAAAGGTGAAATATTATGAAAGCCTTTGAGCAAACAGTGGAGAGCTTCAATTCTGAGCCTGGCCTTGGCACCACACACCCTGTACAAACCACTGCCCCTCTCCCCCATTTTTACCCCACATCAGGAGCCCTGTGGTCCCTGCTCACCCCACAAACTGCTGTGCAGCCCCACAGTCCCAGAGAGCTAAAGGGTTAACCTGATCATTTGGGTGTTTATTTTGAGTAGAGCATAAAACCCTGACAGGCCATAATTGCAGTGTTGATAAGCAGGGGAAGAATATTTGATGTTTCAAGCATCACATGACTGATTGGTGCTGGAGCAGATGTGTGTGTGATTTGGGGATGCTGCAGCATGTCAGAGGCTTGAGCAGGACACCCAGGAGGAGGGGTCTTCACAACCTGTGCCCCTTCCTCACATGGTCCAGCCCAGCCATGCATCCCCCTGACACCCCCAGCACAGGGGGGGACCTTCCCCTTAGTGCATTGTCATGCTGAATGAATAGAAAAGTGAAGAAACTAACATCCATTTCCATTCTTTGATTATCTGTTTGCACTGGGATTCTCTGCAGAGCATTATGGACACCCCAGAAAAATGCTGATATTTTTCAGTCATTGGGCAAGACAGCACTCAGAGAATCCTCAGAGGATGCCCTGGGCTGTGGACAGAAAAGGTGTGAGGCAGGTTTCTGCTGTAGTAAAACATACCCTCATTTTCACATTCAGCCCACCACATTTTCTTTTTTTGAGCTGATAATGGCCAGGAATGTCAGTGGCCCCTGTAGCAAAGAGCTCCAGAAACACCTCAAAGCCCAGAGGGACAGGGTCACACCCTGGTGGCACTGCCAGCCTTTCTGCACCCTTCACAGTGGGTTGGTTCAGGTCACACTGAAACTTCATTGTTCCTTTTGCCCTTCAACATTTCTCCTCCCTCGGGATATCTTTCCACTCCCATCCAGTTGGGATGTTAAAAGAGTTCAGGGATTTATTTAGAAAGGGGTGAATATTTCACTGCTTTGAGTCTTCTTGTTCTCCTCCCTTTCTCTCTCTTTGTCTCTCCATTTCCCCCCTCCAACTCTCCTTGGCAAAGCTCTCCCCTCCCAGCTTTCAGTATTTCACAGGCTGATCTATCATACATTGCTTAGAATCACTTTTTCCTTCTGTAGTCCAGAGGGAATTATGAACTATCCTTAAACCAAAACTTGGTGTGATAAGAGTTTTTAATTACCAAATACAATGTGTGCACCAGGGTGTGGAGTTTGACTCTTTTTAAGTCTCTTTAAGGAAGAATTAACATGTCTGTAACTGCTCATGAGCAAAAAATGCTGACATTCATTGGTGGGAGCTATTTGCCAGATGAAAGGCAGAGAGTGCAAAAAAAGAGTGTAAAGGATGAGCATCTGACCCAGCCCAAGCTGGGATGGGGCCAGTGAGTTCCCACAAAAAGTCCAATATTCACCACAGCCCATTTGCTGATGCCAGAGCCTCCCAGTACTGACCAGAGAGCCCAGTTCAGAGACAGAATTCAGAAAGAGTTTGTACTTCTCCTCCATTTGCAAATGTCTGTTGGTACCATCCTGACCCGTGTGAAGATGGAATGAGTGACAACACTGAGATGGAGTGAGCCAGTGCTGGGGCACAGCCCCAGTGTCACAGACTCTTTAGGAGAATGTGGCCATCCCTCAGCATTTCCATGCACCTACAGCTCCCCATTCTTCACCAAAACCTTTGGTGTCCTGCTGGGACAGAGCTCCTCACTATTCACAGAGCTGCCACACAGCTCCCCCAGAACACAACCTCCCCATAGCAGCTGGATACAGCCAAAAACACCAAACAAAAGGCCAGTGACAGGTTGTGACCCATCCATTAACAGGCAGATTTGGCATCACAAGAACCTCTGGGGTGCCTGAGCACCCTCCAGGCTGGCTGGGACATCCTGATCTAGAGCCTCCAGCAGTCTCTGATGGAGTCAAACCAAGAGCCCACAGCTACAAAAATTTATTAAGAAATTCCTCTGACCTGATGTGCTGTCAGAAGAGCTTTTCCTGCAGCAGCCCCATCTCTGGCCACAGCTCAGCACCACAAAGAGCAGAAGCTGAAGCTCACTCAGAGCTCCAAACTCCCTTCCTGCTGTCAGGTGTGGTGGTACCTGGGGACACTCCTGGGAGCAGCAAACAAGGCACACATGGCAGCCAGGGCTGGGAACATCCAAACGTGGGGTCACGATTTCACCTCTTGCATTTTGCAAAGCTTGGTGTTTTACTGTAATTATGTTTTGGCTACAAACTGCAGAAGAGGGAAATGATTATGGGTTTTACTATCTCTTAGAATTCAGCACAAGAGCCACAGAGCAGCTGTGGCTGAAATGATGAAGTATTTATATTGCTGTTTTTCCATCACAGGTGTTTCCTAGCATAGAAAAAGATTCCCTTGCATTGCAGTAATGTGTAAGTGTACACTGATCAGAGCTACTGGCACCTGGTCTCACAGCCAAGAGAAAAACAACTTTTAGGTCATTTTCTATTCATATATTTATAAGCTCACTAGTTATGTATGATATCATTGTTGTATCTATGGCTCATGAAACAGTAAGAGGGGTTTATTCCCCAAAAAATGTTACATCGTTATATTTTCACCAGTGACTTGCTGTGAGGCAAATCTGGAAATCTTCACATAGATTTAGGGAGGAAGAAGGAATTTTTACTGTTTCCTTTTTGGGGTGGAGAGGGTGTGTGTATACATGTGCTATACTTGCTACATATTTTTTTGCATGGAAAAGCAGTAAATTTTTGTAGGAACCATTCTGGAGTAAATCCACTGACCGAAGGTGAGATAATTTAGTACATAATTTAAAATCCACTAATATGGATTTCTGAATGCTTTTCCTCCCCCAGGGCTGCAAATCAGGTGAGGGAGTGTCAGGGCCTGGCAGCACAGCCCTGCCTGTGACCAGCATCTCTTCCAGACTCAGCCAGGATCCTCAGCCCAGGGGAGAGCCCCTGGAGCCAGCGGGGCTGATGTGGGCTGGAGCTCTCCTGCACCTCCCAGCCAGGCTCTCAGACATTTCTGCAGCTCAGGGGACAAGCAAAGCAGCTGCTTGTTTGGTTCTGTTCATCCTGATCCATGGGTGTCATGGACTGGATCCAAGGACTGCTGCCAGCCACTGGGGCTCAGGATGTCCTTTCAGCCTCGTTTTCCTGCCTCCTCATTCACAAAATGATGTGTGAGCCCCCAAAAGCTTGAGCAGCAGCACCTCAGCTCCTTGCTGGGTGGGTGACACTGATTTCCCCAGCACTCTGTGCCCTCAGCTGTGCCTGCAAACTTGGAGAACCTTGGGGTGTCCTGCAGTGTGACAGCCCAGGGGATCACTGGGCTTTGCCCTCACCAAGGGGCAGGTGTGCCATAAATCAGGGGGAGCACAGAGACATCCCTCAGAGCTGGGCAGGTGTGTCCAAAGCCATGGGGAGCACAGGGACATCCCTCAGAGCTGGGACAGGTGTGTCCAAAGCCATGGGGAGCACAGGGACATCCCTCAGAGCTGGTGCCCAAAGCCATGGGGAGCAGAAGGACATCCCCTGGAGCCAGACTGAGCTAAGGGCAGAGTAAACCAAGAGCTGCTGCTCTCAGGACATGAAAGGACTCTCAGGACATCTCTGGAGTGCTGAGCTGTCAGCTGCCCCTGGCAGGGCTCTGGGGATGTGCCCTGAGCTGCTCCTCCCATCCCACTCAGAACCACTGGCTGATTCATGTGAGTAGGCAGAAAGCAAAGAGGATCCTGTGGGAGGCTTTTTCCTCAGGATTAACCTCTGTCTGAGAGGGCTGAAATCAAAGTGAAGCAAGTGGGCAGTAGGATAGCTAATATCTTCAACCTGTGGTGGTGGTGGTGGTGGAAAAAACTCAGCAAGGAGACAGAGATGACTGCTGGTAGTGAAAGGTTTGGGAATGCTGCAGCTCTGAAAGAATGCAGTGGGAAAAAGAGAGAGGAGTTTTCAGTCCAAAAGCCACTCTGCTTCTGTGCATAGTTTGTGTAGCTGTTCAGACAGCAAAGAGGACAACAGGATATGAAAGGCTATAGGTTCAAGAAGCATAATTGAATTTCTAATAACCACTAAAAAAAATCAGAATTTCTCACAGTTTATGACCCATGTTGGTGTCACTTGTTTACCCAGGGCTGTTTCCCAGGAGCTGCCTTGGTTATCCCACCACTGCTGCCACAGGTCACACAGTGCTTAGACTGGACTAGCAGCCAGGCTCATCCCTAGCTGTGATCTAATTCATTGAAGTTTATGCAAACTCAAGCTAAAAATTGAGCTCATGATGATTTAGAAAAAGCCTAGACTGGAAGCACAAAACAAGCATCTTGAAAGCAAAATGAGGTTTAACTACAGCTGATGATCCAACTTTCAAGCAGATAAATTACTTTGCAAAAAGATTGGTACAGCCAAGCCCCTTTTCATTTGCAGAAAGCTAACTCAATCAGTTCCTATTCTTTTTAGATAGATCTGCTGGGTGTAAATGAATGTGTATAATATGTGGACCATTTATTTCCAAGAACAGTGCAGTGAAAGTTTCTTTATGGATTTGCTGCAAAATCCTAAGTAAAGGGAAAAAAAATCAATAGAAAGTATCCACCTTTCTTAAAAAGAAAAGCCATTTTTCACCCCAAAGTTCATTTCATTTTGCTCTGGCACTTACTGACTTTGATTAAGAACCTTGCTGTGTTTGTGCAGGGGCTTTCCTCCAACCTTCCTGGAAGAAGTTTCAAGTCCTTAAGCCACAGGGGTGTGGACAGAACTGGAGGGGCTTTAATGGGGTGTGGGGAGAAATCACAAAGCAGAAACTCATCTCTGCAAGTGCAGATGACTGTGGTTTTATTGTTCTTAACTGGGGGTGGCTGTGGGTGTTGTCTGCATTGCAGCATCAGCTGCAGAGGCTGCACTGCCCCAGTATGACCAGTATACAGACCCAGGAAGGTCCAGTCCAGCCTGTGGTCACCAGACCCTCTGAGCTTGCTTCACTCCATCCACATTCAATGAGTGGCAGATGAAGAAGGTGTCTACACATGCATCATGCTTTGTAGAAGCCTGTTTCTCCTGAAAATGCTTCCTTTTCTTTACTGAAGAAAATCACAAATAACTTCTGGCTGAATAAATATTTGGAGAGAAATATTTTGATTAATTTCTTAAGATTTCCTTGACTGGAAAAAAAAATCCATAAAGTCATTATTAAAAAAAATACATCTTACCTTTGATAAAGCTTTTTTTCATTCTCTTTTTCTGGTGTTAAAGGAGGTCAGAAGAGAAGCCCAAAGGAGCAAATTATTTCTTGAGATGATTTTCAAACCCAAATATACGACTTGAGGCACTCTAGGCATTGACTATATGGAAGTCAGTTGTTCACAAATAATATCATGTAACCAATTAAACCTTGTTACTCAGCTGCTATAAATGAAGATATAATTGTGGTTTTTAGTAACATGTGTCTGGTACCTGATAGTTTTACCTATCTCTGGGGTTGGGGAGGATAGATGTCTCAGATTAATTATCAACCAGCTTGCAGATTAATGTGGGGAAATGTCTACCCTGGCCTTAAAAATGTCTGACTACTTTACATTAATTGGCAGCCAATTAAATTGTGGTAAAAATTGCCCAGAGTGGACACACTCAGAGGAAAAGAATTCACTCTGTGTGCTGTGTATGTTAATTTAAAATCACTCTAACAGCCATTTCAAAGCAAAGTCTTTCCCAGCGTGACCGAGGATTAATCTTCATTGGCATTCCAAGGGGGATAAGTGCACTGCTGTTAAATAAAGCCATTTTTCAGTTTCCCCAGCTAAAGCAGGAGTTATGACCTTTCTGTCAGAATATGTATCATGATTTTGGGTTTTTAAGTGACCAGTCTTTGAAGTTCTCCTCTGGACATTCCCCATCAGACCTTGTGATGTCACTGGAATATCCAACACAGAGTGAGGATTTCCCCTCATTCCCACCTTACCTGTGGAAGGCAGGTGAGTGACACAGGGTTAGGGAGGAAACTCACTTTTCTCTGATCAGATGGCTCCTGTGAACTGAGCACCAAGAGTTCATTTCTCCCATCTTGCTCAGAAAATCGAAAAGCTCAGCAAATAAAAAGTGTGAAATAAGAATTAAGAGCCAAACGGAAGTGCATGTATTTTATTGCAAGAAGGTTCATAGGGACACTAGGGGGTTTGCTTCATTGCAAATTGTTATTATGAACAATATATGAATTTCTTTTAGACCATTTTCTTCTTTCTTTACCTCAAAAAAAGAGAGGTATTAACAATGCTCTCAGCTATTAGAGAATCACTTTGTGCTGTCTGAAATTAATGTAAATTGAAATCAGAGCCTCGGGTGCTGAGGTGAAGTTTGAAGTTTTCTCTGATGTGAAGAAAAGAAAGCTGAAAAATCTCAAAGATACTCATCGAAATGGGCTATTTTATCTGCATGGCTTTTTCTATTTTCAGAAGGCAGGAGGGTTGAGATTATCACAGCAGTTAAGAGAAGAAACTGAAGTTTCACTGAGCTGGCACATCTAGATAAATTAAATCTGGTGGTGAGATGTAAATGAATAAAGAAGACAGCTGAGATGGAAGGGAGGAAGTTTCTCTCCTTCTGCCCCTGAATCCCCATCTCCTGCTTTGGCAGCAGTCTGGGCTGAATGGCCACAAGAATCAGAGTGGTGTGGGTTGGAAGGGACCTTAGAGATTATTTAGTGACAGTCCCTCATAATGGCATCACCAGATCAGGTTCCTTGGGGCCCTGCTCAGCCTGGCCTGAGCACTGGAGTGTTTTGTGGCAGCTCACATCCTCTCTCCTGCAGCAAAACCCTGGTTCAGTCCATATTTACTGATATGGTCACACCAGATTCTTCTCCAACATTCAGTAAAGAGGTTAATAAATAAGACTGAGATTCTTCTCCAGGGGCAAAACAGGCAAGGTCCATCACACTTAGATACTTGTGCCTTTTAATTAATGCTAATAGGTTCATTCTGGTCTGGAGCAGCCTGCCTTCCCTACATGGACCAGCTGCTGGCAGCCCTTGAAAACCCTCTGGCACAGCAGCACTAGCTGCACTCCTTCTTCCAGATGCTCACTGCATCCAAGAAAGCGAAAAATATAAATTAAAAGGTCACTTTTCCACATGGACAACTGCTATCCTTGCCAAGAGGGTCTTCTATCAACTCAGATAAAGAAAATGGAGAGAGGAGGTGAGGTGCAGAGCTCCAAGGGGAAATACTCCTCACTTCCAAAGAACAGGTTTCTGTCTGCCTCTCTTTCCCACATGCAGAATTAATTCAGATGTGCCACGTGGTTGTAAAACACAGAAGTATAAAAAACAGTCAGGAGTTTAAATAGTGCAATTGTAATGGAAGCTTTGGGGACAGAGGAAAATAGGTGGGAGTCTGAGTTTCCAGAGTAGAAAGCAGACATTTCCAGAGGATAATCTCTATTAGATTGAGGAGGGATGTTAGAGTAAATTGCCAGTGCTAAGCAATTTTCTGATTTAGGGGATAGGAGGTTTATAACAGCCCCATGTGCTTTGGTTTAGATCATTTAGTCTGTTTTGCTAGCAAATATCACCATGTGCTGAGCAGCTAATTTTCAGCAAACCTTGGCAGAGCCATCAGGGAACCAGATTTGTTCTGTGCTTTAACTTCATCAAAACACTTTCGTTCTTTCCTTTTCTTCTTCTTGTTATTTTTTTTTCTTTTATTTGACTGAAGCACTGCAAATACTCTGATCCCAATCTGAAGAAACAATCTTGCACAGCAAACACGAGCTGCAGCCCCTGGGAGCTGCATTGCCCCATCCCAGCTCCCCTTGGCAGGTTCTTTTGGGGAATCACAGTGACACATCAATCATTTCAAGCTCCCTTGGTGCCTCCCCAACATCTACATCAGTTCCTTGGTACCCAGTGCTTGGAGAAGAATAAACCCAGCACTATTTATGCTCTGGCTTCCCAACCTGAAGCTTCACAGTTATCCTTTGCACCTATGTACTGTAATTTGCCTTAGAAACCTGCATGTGTTAATTTCTGGCCCCCAGCCCAGCTCCTGGAGAAAGTTCACTGCATGCCAAGGTGGCTCCAGCACGGAGGAAAAAAGGAGGAAAGGTTTGCTTTTCTGTGGATATAATCACATTTCTGACACTTCCAAGTTATTCATTTGATTGGAACAGGGCAATCAAGGCAGCTGAGCTGTGTCTGTTGTTTCAGAGAGCCTCCTCCTCCCCCAGCAGCATTTCAGAGAGCCCAGCAGTGGATGCAACCCAAATCCCTGGGGTCTGGCTCCTGCCCATGATCCCACCCAGCCCCTGTGGACCTGCCTCACTTGGAGGAATTCAGACAAACAACAGGGCATGGCTGTGCTGTGCCTAATTGATAGTAATGTTAAAAGACCGATTGTAATTTGAATGCTAATTAAGGAAGATAGTTATTGATTTTAATGGGAGGCAGAGCAGGCTCTTGCACATCTACCACATAATGAGGAAGTACTGGGGTTGCTGTCAGTGCTGGGGAAACAATCACAATAATAATGTGTTGGGAAAAATGCAGCTTCCTCTTGATAAACCCTTAGCAGGTGCAAGAATGGCACTAAAGAAAGGATTTTCTGGTCCCAGCCTGGGAAGTTAACTCGTTTCTTTCTGTATAATTTACCACTTACAAACCTCAGTAAACACAAATATGGGTATTATGAGGCCACTAAGTTATATGAACAACTGGGGCTTTTAAGATTCTTGGGTAAAATGTTGTTCTCTCTCCACTCACAGCATTCAAAATTCTCAATTTTTAGTAAAAAATTATGATTTAAAAATTCTTTACTTTCAGTAGGTTTAGTGTGAGCTGAGTTCAGCTCAACACCCAGCATCCACAAGTCAGCACAAGGTCCAGATTACAGGGAAATTTAGAGAGAACATTATTTTACTGTGACATTTGGAAGTAAGCATTTGGTTTACAAATATCCTTCCCCAAAGTTCAACACCACAAGATTTTTCCTAACTGTAATTTTTACTTCTACCAATTCATCTTTGACTTATTGCTCCCTTTTTTAATACCAGAGGGGGAGAGGAATGGTGTGTTCAGATTCCACTCTATTAGGGTCCTCACAAATAAGTAAGAATCCAAAAATCCATAAAATTGGCCATTGTCTTTCAGCTGCAAAATCCACATCCCATGCCAAGAATTACCACAACAATAAAAACTTCTCCATCTTTATTGCCACAAAGCATATAATTCATTGCAGTTTCCCAGGAATATTTGTATTTTTGCACATGACTCCAGGTTGACCAGAGAGGATGGAAAAATCTCCAAGCCCCCTCTTTGGCCAAATTAGATTTCACAGCTGAATTGTTGAGATTGTATTTCGATTTTCAATGCTGGTGCTGGCATTTTTATGACAGTGGCTCTGGCTTATTAACAGAGCATATTGAAACCAGCTTGGTGATTTTCCCCTCCTTCTTTTCACTCTGTTATACCAAAGAACATTTATTACTTTTTGATAAAAGATGCACACCCCTCCCTTAGGAGAGGGGCACTGAAGCAGGATGAGATGGCTCCTGCCTTTGTCACTGTCTCCAGAGTAACTGGGGAAGGGCAGGAACTGGAGTGTAATCATTCAATGGAGTGACAAAATACAGGGCTGAAGGAAAAAAGCTTAGATTAAATAATTCTTCGGTGTCCCTTATGTCTTCATCTATTTCTCAAAAGGCATTATGTGCAAAGCAGAAAATGGTATTACTTTTTTGTGTTAATAGCAGAGATGAATCATCTAATGCCATTCAACAGTTGGAACTAATATCAAGATTCAGGTTTCACAGCTGGCTGTAAGAGACTAGAAAAAGTTGCATAGATCAAAAGACATTAATGTTTTGGGGAAGGTCCCTCTCCAGTCCCTCAGTCCGTGGCTTCGTCTGATTTTGGAAATTGAAGGCCTCCCTTTAAAGCCTTCAAATTTACTTCTTGTTCACCTGAATGCTAAACCTCCAGAGAGAGCATTTTCAGGACATGCCAGGAGGGCAGTTTGGGCTCGCTGCCATTCTCCAAAATCCCAACAAAACCTTTAGGAGGATGATGACAGAGTCCCTCAGGGTGTTCAGAGCAGCTTGCCAGGCCAGCAGCAATCTCCTGGCATCACCCTGAAGGCTCCAAAAAGCCAGGTGGCTGCTAAGGGTGGAGCCCAGCCTGCCAAGGACTCACTAGCCAGGGACCACCTCCCCCAGCCCCAGGGAGCTGGCAGGGTCTCCATGCACCTCTGGGAGATTTGGAGGAACTAGGGTAAAAAGAGGCTCTGGAGCAAGGCAGAGTAGGTCTACTGATAATGTCAGATTGTTTCCAAAGATCTGTGCTTTTTGGGAGGCTGAGGTGGCTTCACCCCATGGATGGTTCTCTCTCACCTGGGGGCTGCCTGGCCTCCACTTCCATCCATGCCCCACCAATCCCTGAACAACCACATGAAGTGGCACGAATTTGTTGGTACCAGTTGGTCTCAAAAACGAAACCATGAAGCACAGAGAAGCTGCTCCACATCAGGTTCAGCTGTTCCTGCTGCAGAGGTGGCACTCCAGTACAAACTGCCACTGCCATCTGTGCTTTATCCACCTGCATAACCAGTCAGCTTGTCTGGAAAAAGCCTGGATGTGAGTCCACCAGGACATTGTGACATTATGAGAGGGGAAATACAGGGAGGAGCACTCAAGAGGGGTATGAGCAGTACTGTCTCCAGAGCAGGAAGAATTAATTGCTTGCACCCCAGTTCTTTGCACATGGTGGAAGTCAGAGTGAGGGAAGGATGCTCACATCTCCCAGAAGGAAGGTGTGTAAAGCCAGGGTCACCTTTCACAGCAAAACTTCATAGAAATTAGATGACAGCCCAACCATGCTAAGAGTTTCTCCACATCAGAGGTTTTGAATTGCAGCAGAATAATTCCAGCATCTGTAATTAGTGCTTCCATTAAATCCTCGTTGCTCTCATATTAATTTCAGAAGTTTGGAACTGTCAGGAGCATTATTAAGGGATGCTATCCTTGTCAGGAGCTGCAAATAAAATTTGAGCCTCTGATTAAAAGTTTAGGGCAGCCCTCATTATTTCCTGCATCAGAAGAGCAGTCTGTTTTGGGCTACCCTTCCAGACAGTACTGTTTTATTATGGAGGGTCTCTAATTATTTCTGCCTTGGAGCTATTTAAAAAAAAACAACAAAAAAATTGTTTTTCACAAGCTCCTTGGGAAAAAAATTCCCATTTGTTTTCAGAGCTGGAAGGACACAGTGGCACTGAGAAGGTGCTGGAAGGAGTCATTGTGACACTGGGAAGGCTCTGGGAGAAGTCAATATTGAGTTTTCCAAGTCACCTATCTGGACCAACAAAGGCACTGGGAAATACAAGTCCCACATGACCTGGGATTAACTGCCCCTCTCTTTAAGAGCCACATCCAGGATGTGGCATCCAGGAAACACACAATAGACTCAAGGCAAACACATCCAGGACATGTGTTTCCATGGGATTCAGTACTATTATTTTGGCTTTAAAAATAAACCAAATTTCCTGAGTCTGGATCCAGCCCCAGCCAGGGGGACCTGGGAGAGGGGATTGTGGGTTTTGCATGGGGAACAGGCATCATGTGGAAAATCAGGTATGGGAGATTTCTTATGGAAAACCTGGCCACCCTGTGCTTCAAGGCTGCACTGCCTGTGTGCTGTTTGAGTACACTGAAAAATAGGTGTACAGGCTGAAGGCAAGGCAGGCTGGGGCTGGTGCCAGGGCAGGGCTGCTCTGGGCCTGAAATCAGGGCTAGAGCAGCTACATGGTCTTCAGCCAAATATTTGCCATGAAATAAAGATTTGTATGGACTTAACCTCATTGTAATCTCCTGTCAAACTTGTATAATTGTTAATATTGGAAATGGAAGTTTGAAAAACCAAGATGCCTTATTTGAGAAATTACAAATGAAGGTTTAAGCTCTTTCAATTAAAAAAAATATCCATGCATTTGGGAGGCATTGAAAAACATTTACTAAACTTGATTTTTCCATGCATACAGACAGTTGACAGCATTTTTTTCCTTCATGGGCAGTAAATAAAGAAACTGACTAAATCCAGTGAGCTGCAGATACTTTTTACTTTGTCTGAAGCTGAGCATATCTGAAGACCGAGTTCTCTATTCCCTCGGTTACTTTTTAATTACATTGCAATAAAATTGCAAGGAATCTAATTTTGCCAGACAAAACCCAGGGACTCAGTGGAAGGTGATGGGGGTCCAGCTATTTCACACACTAATTACACCAGCACAAGCCCTGAAATACTGTGCTATTTTTATTCATTCATGAAAAAAAAAAAAAAAGCTCTCTCATCTAGATCTGAGTGAGTGCTATTTCATTCTCAAAAATAGTCAATGCACTCTTCATTTCCCAAAAAACAGCTGCCCTCTTCTGTTTCCAGGGAATATTACTACCTTTCAAAATCCTAATGGGTGTGCTGTTGAAATAAAAATAAAATGCCATCACTCTGCCTGCCTCAAAACAACAACCTAATCTCAATAAAGCACTGCCACCTTTCTTAAAACCTCTGAAAATGGGGCAACATTAAACAAGAGCTTGAAATGTGGGTCTAAGGAGGGAGCTGTTGGGGATTTCTAAAAGTTTGTCTGCAGTGCCATCAGGAGGTGTGATCACAGCATAGGAAGGCTGGGCTGAGCTGGGGGAGGCAGGGCAGCCACCAGGACAGATGGACACGTGGATGGGGGGACAGCCATCCCCTTCCAGGGACAGCAGCATCCTGAGAGCTCCAGGCACCTCCAAGAGTCACCACAAGGTGTTGTTCAACCCTGATGAGCACTGGTGGGAATTCTGCATCCAGGGGGCTCAAACACATGGAAACAGGCAGTCTGCTAAGAGCCTACAAGAATTTGTAATTTTTTTCTCTTAATTTTCTGGAAGCCAATTAGAAAACCACAGTCTGAATCTGCAGTGGGTGAGAGGCTGGTCAGTGCTGTCCAAGCAGGGCACAGCCCACAGCAAAGCTGCTGGACCTGCAGGGAGGTGGCAAAATTGGAGCCTGAGAAGGTGAATACCAACTAATATGAGTTATTTTTGAGTTGTGAATTACTGTGACCCATTTCTGCCAAAACTGACCTCAGTCCTCTATTGTTCTCACCTTTCCAGTTACTAAAGCCATCCCTCCCAAGATTAAACACTTGTTAGAGAATTTCAGGAGGGATTGCTCACTCATCTCCTCAACCCCATAAAATGCATCATAAAAATGCCTTTTTTACTGCCTAGTAAAGGTTCAAGTATATCACTGCATTTACATGAATGTTCAGAATAGTCAGATTTGTCACTTATACATTACACCTTGAGTACTTTTTTATTCCTTGAAATACAAATGAATCCAGGAATGAATCACACACTTGTTCTTTCCCCAGAGAGACAGGAAAGATTCCACTGAGACAGAAAAGTATAATGACTTCACGAAGGTCTCATTTAAAAAAAAAAAAAAATAAAAAAAAAGCAGTGGCTCAAATAGGTGAAGGTGGAGCCAACAGCAGTTCCCTGTTCTATGTTCTATTGGAAAACTGGGATGCTGATTAAAACTGGTCTCTTCTTGTGCAAGTGGAAGTCTTTTCCAGGTAATAGAGCCTGCCTGGATTTAGGGCATCTGGCCTTGTGCATGTGCTCCAAATGAACAAGACAGCCACCCAAAATACTGCACTTCATCACCAGTCTAGCTTCAGAGCAAGAACCTCCACTGCAGCTGGTGATCTGGGTTTAGAAAGGTAACAACAGAAAGCGAGAAAAAAGGGGAGAGAAGCCAGGTGGCTGCACTCCTTCTCAGCTTGGCTCTGGACTGGCACAGCCCTGGCATCTCAGAGCCCCTGCTTTGTTCTTTTTTCCATGGGCTCTCCATCCACACCACTTAACTTTCAGCATTTCCCTGTCAGCAATACATTTCCAAGCTTTGAGGCTGTAAACTCTTTGGAAAGAGCCTCAAAGCACACAAAGCAGATGAAGAGCTAACACTCTTTTAGCCCTTCAAAGGCCTAATTTCTGCAAGGTGACAATTTGTTTTGGTTATACAGCAAGTCTATGGAAGCAAAATGCTGCAGACAGGATTTTTTCACAGTGCTATAGGTGGAACCAGCTGTATTGGGTTAAAGGCAGCACTTCCAAAATAGATAAGCCATTTCTAATAAACAGAAATTGGAAAAGCCTGCAGCATCAAAATAATATTAAAGATTGAATCCTTCTGGGAAAGACGTGATATTTGTCTGGCAAAATTGCCACCAGCTATTCGACACTATAATTGTGTAACATTAAGTTTTATTCCAAATGCCAAGCATTAAATGAAGTTCCTGCATGATGCTTCACTTCCTTCTGGAGGAAATCTAGATCAACTTCAGCAGCACCTGCTGAGCACAGGGTGACCTCAACCACTCTCTAGAAAGAGACTCAAATATTTATAGTTTGTCTGTGGCACTGCTGCACTGAGATGAGCTTCAACATGGAACATGTAGCTTGAGACTGGAACCAGAAAAGTACCCTGGCAGCAACAGGGGACTGTAATCCTTAATTTTGGTGTAGGCAGTTCAGCAGCTCTGGCTCTCTGCAGGGAGTAGCCCTTGAGAGCTCTAGTCAGGCTCAAAGGCTACACTTCACCCACTGCAGTTGCACAACCACATGCTGATGACTCTCTTAGGGTTAAATTCTGTAAAAGACTAATTCACTTGGAAGTTTAAACCTTAAAGATAACTTGCAACCACATTTACAGAAATGCTACAGCAATTTAAAATGTCTGCTGGGGTTGATGAAAACACCCAAGCAGATTAAGTTGTCAAATGTTTTTAAATGTTACCCGTGACCTGTGCTTGTCTTGGGTCCCAGGGTTGGCAGGATCATCCAAGGGAACTTCAAATTTTCCTTTTGTTTCTATTCTTGTTTCTTCCACTGATTATTACTTTCCCTTCTGGGATGTGTATGTAATATCCTCTTTTAAGTATGGTAGCCTGTGATCTGGACCCAAGGTGTATCTTTGGGTGCTGATATTTCAGGGACACGTGGTCTGATTTGGAAGACCTGTGCTATATTCACTGTGGGAATATTATGTTGTGTGCCAATGACAATAAATGCTGGCTGGCATTTTCCATCCTCAAAGCTCTTGTGAACCATTGCAGGGAGCTTGGCTGCTCATCCATTTACCACGTAGTTTGTTAAGTGGGCAGCCTGACAGTGGCAGTACCACAGCTTCATTTTCTCCTAACAGCTTTAGACAGCATTTCTTAAATCAAGACAAAGCCTTTGAAGTCAGTGAGTGGAGAAAGCAGTGCTGGCTTTGTTACAGCAATCAGAAATGCAAGTTGAAAGCATGTATGCTAATTGCCAAGACTGCTGCCATATAATTAGCATATACAGTCTGTACCCAAATTAAGAAGAACTCCCTTGAAAGCTTATTATGCCCTAATATATCCCCAGTCTGTCTACACCTATAGCTGTGCTCTGCCCCACCTTTGCATTTCTCAGCAGCTGTGAGAAGATCAATGTTGATCCATCTGAGCAAGGTGTCTGCAGAAACCTGTCCCATATGTTAGAAACTGGGCAATGCATGACAGGAGTCCAGGCTGATGTAACCATCTGTCAAGAACCCTGTGAAGAGGAGAGATGCTGCTCCCTGCACTCACCCCCACCTCCCAGTGCCTCTCTCTGTGTCCTGCTCTGATGCTTCAAAGCTCCAGGTATGTGGCTAAATCTTACATTTTAATAATGCTGTCATGTCTTCTGTGCTGACACCAGGCTAACAACAGCCCACCCCAAGGACAAGGCAGCCTGCTGCCTTTGGCCTTTGTGGGAGGAGAGTGCAGGGGAAGGAGCAGCCTGCTTGGCTCTGCAGAACAATCCCAAGATTCCTGCACCCTGCCTCTTGCCTGCAACTGCAGGTTAGCCTCGAGGGAAGGGGAATTCAAATGGTCAGCAGTGCAGCTTGGATTTTATCAGACTTTATTTCAGGGGTGTCTCAGGACTGTGGGATTGGCAACAGACAGATTGGAACCATCCACAGCTGCCTCCCACTCCCACATCCTCACTTTGTTTGCCTAAGGTCACTATAACCCTGACAATCTCTCTTATTTATATTCTTCTTCTGTTGTCCATTTTCTTTATGCTTTTCAATAATATCCACTAGAAATTGGGGTTTGCATAATAAAAATCTGTGTTTTGTGCAAGCAGTTAAATCGAGGTGTCCTGTTAATTGCATTTCTGTGACTGTGACAAGGCAAACCAAAGATGCACTGGTCAGAAACAGACCCTCAAAGACAGTCACTGAGAGAAGGCAAAATAGGAGTCATGAGAAGCATCCAGCCCTCATTCCTGGGTACCTTGATGCCAGCTACAGAGCAGCAGAATGGATGGCAGACCATAACCCCACCTGACATAAATAAATGCAATAAGCTGCAGATTAATGGCTTTGCTCCTGTGTCAGAACTCAGACCTGCTAATCCAAATATGCTCTGAGTATCACCAGCTTTTGCAAACAGGGGCTACATGTCCAAGATCTCATGTGTTGAGTGGTTTGGCCATTTCCTAATTAGGCTGCTGCTGAGATGCTGTGAAGTGTTAGAGGAAGCTATTAAGGAGCTACTGGAAAATGATCTTTAATAATTAGTGGACAAGAACAAGGTGGGAGAGTCCTGAAAAGGATAAACAGCATATACACGGCAGAATTTACCCCTGGAGGCTACTGAGACCACAGCTCTGTCCTGAACAGGAGCCTCTCCCATTGCTGAAACAATCCCCACCTACACAGGCTCACCCAGAGCAAAAGGAACCATTGTCATAAATGACATCTCAGCCCCCAAACTCTCCAGTCAGCTGCAATAAGAGATTCTTAACATTTTGGTGTTGTTTCTAAAAGTTTCTTAATTCTGAAGTATTCTTTCCACACTCCCCAAAATATCAGGTGTTAAAGTGTATGTCACCATCTCTTCTGGTGCACAGGGATTTGGCCATTTGACTTTCCTTTTTTTTTCATAATTATGTTTCCACTTTTGTGTTTTTCACACTATTGGTCATGTTGCATTTAGTAAAGTACAAAGCTTGCTTCTTCAGGTGAATACTGAATTCCTGCACAAAATTCTACCAACACACCAAATGCAACTTATTTTATTTCTCATGCAACTGTGCTCATTTCTCCTTAGAACCCTACACCTTGTTCTTTCACTCACAGTACCTTTGTACCTGGATACTGAGAAACAAGCCTTAGATTAATGCTTTTAAAACATCTTTATATGTAGTGAAAACACCTGCCACATTTCCTAGTCTCAGATAATATACTTTGGATAATCTTCCTATCTCTCTTTATCCTCATACAATTCCAGTGACTTCACACAGCTCTGCTCTGTTTCACACAGGTAGAGAGGTGAAGGAAGCCCAGTCAAGAACACACCAAGATAGGCCAATAAATCCTTGATATTATCTGTTACAGTAGCTTTTTACTATTCCAAAAGAGAGAAGCAGCCTTCACTCCAAATGTTTTAGGAGAACTAGAAGTAGGAATAAAGGGAATTTATGTGAAAGGGACATAAATGAATACAGAAGAGCTTCCAAACCTGCACTTAAAAAACCTGCATTCTTTACAATCCTCCTAAAACCTGTTGTTTTTCCATGTCTCCACTAAGGTTTAATGGCAGAAGCAATATTGGAAAATCTCTCTGCCAGGATTCATTATTTTCAAACCACATGCTAAAGTCCTAATGCTTTATAAAGCCACTACATGAACAATGAAAATCCAACTATTATTAATCAAATTGGTTTTAAAATCCAGTCATTTTCATCATCCTGGGAGCAGGGAGGCTGGATGGAGATGAGGCAGAGACAGCAGCTTGGTATTTAAAAGCATTGAGTCCAATGTTCCTTTTTAGCTATAGACTTCCTGGACAAATCATTTTTTCCCCCAAATTTTACTTCCTCAATTGCAAAATGTTACAGGACAAATATGTAAAATCCTTAGACACCAGGCTAACTGTAGAAGCAGATGGAGGGCTATTTATGCTTTCAAATTACAAATTTAGTCTTCGATTTTCATCTTCTCTTTATAGTACTTTATTTGCTGAGTAATTCAGCAAATGGCTGTGACTCTCAGGCTGCCCAGGTATCTGTGTGTCACTATGGTTTTTGGCTGCACCAAATTGCTGTAGAATTGACATAAAAAACAATTATCACATGTAAGCATTAAAAAGGCAGTGATTTATCAGAGAAATCTGATATTGGGGATGTGCTGCTTTGTAGGAGTTTGGTTTCCAGGATGACCAAACACAGCCTGGATGAACATAAACAGTGAAGGGCTGGAGTGAGATTTAACATTAAAGTGCACTTACAAGTTTTTATGACTCTATTTACTATAAGTGAGAACACAAAGCCTCTAACATTTCACTGTTAGCACAGAAGTCACCTAAGCACAGAGGCAGCTCATCCCAAATGGTAAATCAGGATAATTCCACCAGTGTCAGTGTTCTCTGTAAGGGTCCAATGCCTGAAATAAGAGAGGACAGGGGAGTGCAGGGACACATCCCTGTTCACAGCTGCTTTTACACCCAGACACATCCATGCCCCAACAGCAGCCACACCCCAAATATCTCTGGTGTGCCCCCAGGACACTGCCCTTGAGGCCAACAGCTCACTGCACCAACAGCATGGCTGCAGCACCACTCAAGGACTGTGCTTTGCTCCTACCTGAGTTGAACTCAAAAAAACTCAGATTTTCTCTGCTTACAAGGCTGCACTCAGAATGTCCTTTCTGTTTGGAAAGTCCTTTATGCTGCACAAGCATATGCTCTTCTGGAGCCCTCAGGTAATGAAAGGGGGAAATAGCACTCTGGTACAAAAAAAAATGTGCACATGTAAGTATCAGGCTCAGCTTGTCCCCACCTTTTCACAGTCAGAGTTGAAAGTCAGTCCGTGGTTCAGCCTGGGGCTGTTGCAGAGCTTGTGATGTCCACTCAAGGGGAAAGCACAGACAGAAGCAGAGCCTTTTGTGTCCCCCCCTAGCTCCCATCCTGCCAGATGCTGAGTGCTCCCAAAGCCAAGACAGCTCTCAGCTGGCTTTCAGTAACAGCTGGAACTACACTGGCCCTCCTCCAGAGTAACAAATTCCTGAATTATACTCCTTTACCAGTGTGTGAAAACATGTTCATGTAGCTGCACTCAGTGCTGGGCTCACTCAGTCCAGCCATGAGCAGAAGGAATACATCAGGGCTGTACAATGCTAAGAGCAAGATGGTTTATTATATAATGAAGAAGAAAAAAAAAATTCATTTTCATCAAGTATTCCCTCACGGGGGTCAGTACAATACAAAGGAAATAAGGAAAAATGTACAAAACAACCTGACAAGAAAGCTCTAGATGAAATATGTTCAAAGCACTTGCAAATGATGTTGCTGGACAGATGCAGAAGGAAATTAAATCAAGTAATTTTTCCCCTGCAAAATACAAACTGAAAAACTTATTTTATTTTCAAAAATTCAATTCTATCTTTACCTGCAGATATCTCAGGTAAGCTGACACTTTTAGCTGTGATACATTTTTTCAAAGGAAGGATTCCCAGAACTACTGTTTGACCACATTCATTTCAAAGTGGATTTTATTTTCCCTTCCAACTTAATGCAGGTGGTAAGCCCAGCTCGAAATAAAAAAAGCTTAGCCACTAACTTCAAAGAAACCAGGCCCATATTTCTCCATTTTCTGTTATCCTTTGGCAACCATGGCATTTGTTTTTCCATAATCAGCAACAGATCTCCATCTCATCCAGAGCATCCTTGTATATGTGGTTGTAAATTTAAAAAAAAATATATCACTAAACAAAAACCACATATAAAACATCAGCAGTGAGAAACTCCTGAAGGTCTTCAAGCCTTGCTCCTAAACCAACTAAAGTCAAGGTACTTCAAACTATTTTAGCTGGAGCAAGACCAAATCCTTACAGAATCAGATACATGGTCCTCAAAAAGCAAAACCATAAGAGTGTTGTAATCCAAATGGAGAAGTAAAAGACAAACTTAGCAATGTACCTTGCCTGGCCCCAGCCAACACAATATCTTTGCCTTGGGTATTTCATTTACTCCTGACCCAAGCAAGCCTCCCATTGGTTACAGTGAGAGCATCACTTAAGTAATGTAGCAAAAGGACATCATGCATTAGTAAGCTAAAATATGAATCCATGCTTATGGCAATAGCTTTCCCTTCTAATGCCCTATAATGGGCATCTAGGAAAGGAAATAAGCAGCTTTACAGAAAAAAATCTGCATTTTGTTACACTGGTGACCATCCTAAGCAACTCCACAGAAGTTTGCAGGGTTCCTTTCAATGTGCATGAAGAAAGAAAGAAGTCAAAAATAGACCAATGTTAGGCAAGATTATAACAGATTTACTCATTAGTGCAGAATGCAAAACAACAGCTAATGCTTAATACAAACAAAATAGTATCACTTTCATACTCCTCACAAATTCATGGATTCCACATGGTTTACTTCCTTGCCTTAAAAGAAATGAATGTTTAAATGAAGCATGAACTTTGTGTCTCTAAAAATAACACCCCAAGTTAGCAAAGGAATCATTTGAGGAAAAAGAAATTGGAAACGGACATTTAATAAGTTGCAAGGAAATCCCCATTTTGCTTAGCATGAAAAAATCCATGGGTTGGATTTGGCTGGGAGGTTTTGGGGTGGTTTTGCTGTTTGGGTTTGGTTGAGTTTTTTGCATCAAGGGAAAGAAAATAATAGCTATGTGGGAGGAAAAACATTTTCACAAATACAATAAATATAATTGCTCTGATCCAAAAGCAAAGTGCGATGTAGAAATTTTTCATTTAAAAACAACCTACAGCATAATGCCTTAAATATTAACAAATCAATTAGTGGTCAGCACAGTAAAATAAATATGAACATACTGATTTACATTTTGTTTCTAGCAGCAAAAGTCATTAACCTACTGGCCAATGTGACAGCTTCACAGAAGTCCTGTTTCTTGGGTTTGGTATGTGGTTTAAATGAGAAAAAGATTAATTGGGTCTGCAAAATGGCACTTCAGCTGTACAGTGTTCTCCCCAGCCCACCTGTGTCAAAAGGGTTTGCCCAGAGTGTGTTTTCAGTACTTTTTGAACAGTGATTTGGAGAACACCTTTCACAAAAAGAAATAAAATCAGGATCTACTCAGTATCTAATGCTGACAAGTATGAGTTTGGATTGTCCTGAACCCTAAGGATAATGGGGAAGTTGAGTGTTTTCTCTTTGCACTCAGCAACTTCCTATGCTGAAAGGGGAGTGGGAAGATCACAAGCCATTAAGCAATGCAGAAGAGGGAGAGGAAAGCTTTGGTTGCTTGCAGGAAGGGCCACAAGGAGCACTGGGGCAAAGTGAGTCTCAACTGCTTCTCCCAGCAAGACATCTTCCCTTCCATGAAGGAAATCTGTCCTACCTTGTCACTTGAGTCCCACTGCCTGCTGTACAAACCACCACTCTGAAATCACCACATTCACTTAAACTCCCTTGAATGGAGCAAAGCAGATTCAGGCTTCTCTGTTCAGGGGAGACTGAAGTCACCACTCCAAACCAGACTCAGCCCCAAGCAGAGAGGAGCCTGCAAGAACAGACCCCTGCACGTCCCTCACACACCCTCCCAAAAGCACAAGCACACAGCTGTGCTGTGGCACATCTGCACAGCTGGAGCAAACCAGGTTTTGACACCTCCAGCAGTCACTAGCAATGCCAAATGAGGAGCAGATGGCTGGGCTGGGAGTAGGAGCAGTAACCAAAGCTAAGCAGTGAACAGCTGATTTTTGGGACATGTGAAAGCAAGCAAAAATGCCTCCTCATCCCTAGCAATAAGCCAGGCAGCACCAGTACCTACAGCTCCTCTAGCTCATATGTCACAAAGGGTTGTTTTTCTGCTACTAATTGTAGCCTGTGGGAAATGCCACACTTTAATTTACAGCCACAGGGATGTTTAACCATAATGCAGGGATCACTGTGCTGAAGCACATTGTGGTAAGGCTCATCTAACTGCCTCTGTCCCTCTGGACAGTGGTGTCAGACTGGCAAACCAAAGGACAGGACACAAAGAGAAAACCACAGTCCTTCTGTCAAAACAAATGATGAGGGGAAAAGGCTGATGAGAGATTTTGGAAAGGCAAGTGTTCTTCAAGGCTACACAGAGTGGGGCAGGGGCAGAAAAGCACATAAGAAACAGACTTACAAAGCTGTCAGAACTGTTCAGTGAGTGCTCTACAACCTGGGCACCTGCTCTACCTTCTCATGAACTCCAGGACACAAACCTGAGTTTTGCACAAAGGACATGTCATGAGGACACCCATTCCTCTGCCTGTATCTGCAGGGCAGGGAATGATCTAGGAGGTTGTTTCCAAGTACTTTGCAAGCACTCACCTTGCCTGGATTTAGGAAGGCTGCATTCAGATTGTATGGCTCCCTGATGCTCACTCAGGGAGCTGAAGAAAACAATAATCAATTTCTGAGGAGCAGCCAAGTGCAACAAACCTTTTGAAGGTGGACTAGGAAGATGAATAAAGACTATCTGGATTTTTTTGTTACTCATTCTTCACTTTTTAAGGCAAGCAGAAAGTCCTTCTGGAATGCAAGAGGCAGGATCAGAATGGCAATAAAAGGAGGCAGGGGAGCTACCTTCAACACTATGCACTAGGTACAATTTATCCCTAGTAAAATCCTACTGAAACTAATGGAGCTGCATTTAAAATTGCAGCTGCCTGAAGAGGGGTGAGAGATGAGCCATGGTCCTTCCTGGACCCTCTCTCTGCACCTGCCACTGAAGTCAGTGAGGCTACACCAGTGCACAGCTCCAGCAGCACACTGGGGGATCAGGTCCAACAAAAGACACCTACATGCTGCATTTGCCACTGGAGACCATGTCTTAATGCCACTGAACTGGACTCCAATCACAGCTCCTCACATCTACCCAAACAAGCAGAAGAATAATTGACAGCCCTACTTCTGCTCTTTATCCTCTTCTTACTTTTGCTAAGGAATACCAAAACAATCACACACACCTTTTGAGTTTGTCTACAATTAAAAAGTTGCTTAACAAGTTTCTTGAATACTTCCATGAAGCCAAAAAGCTGTTACTCAATCATCACCCTGACATTTAAATCCTAAATAACTTTGAATTTTTGATGGTCCCTAGAACAGTCAAGTTCACATCAAGGAATGGAATTAAAACCCATCCTGAGATGGAAAGAGAGGGGGGAAAAGTCAACCAATATTGGTAGCTGTAGTTCAAAGCTACAAGTTTCACCTTTATTCTATGAACACCCATTATTAGGCTTTGCCCAGGGAATGGCATGGAAGTGGGACACACCAATATCAGCTACCCAGAGTCCAGGCAGCCCTGTTCTGCCAGAGCAAGGACTGCAGGACAAAGAACAACTCTTGCTCTCTTCTACATCAACATGCAACAAATTGCAACTGACAGCTCCTTGCATCTATTGTCAACCTGACTCAGTCTAAGGCAGAATCAGAGCACAGCACATCTCACCTGAGCAGGTTTGCTTTCCAGTTCACTTCATTAAGCCACTGAGATCCCCAGAGACACTCTTCAGGGAGATGAGCTACACCCATGGTATATTAAGGTGTCCAGGCAATAATATCAAGAGTAGAAGAATATTTCTGAATGGGGCTAATCATCTGAAATCCATGTTCAGAATGGAATCTGCATCGCAGAGGAAGCAGTAGGAGGAAAGAACCTCCAAGGAGAAGAGGTATGCACAGCCTTTCTACAAGGATGTGGAAAGAACCTACTCTGGACTGTAATGGGGGCCAGAAGCAGCAAAGTGTGGACAAGTACACCACCTAATTCACACATTCACAGGCCCTACTCCTGCCCCTCTCTAACAAGCTGCCCAGAGATTCAGTCTGCTGTAGGGAGGCATTCTGGAGCACTGCTCTGTGGTGTGCCAAGAGGGGAGAGGGCTTTGCACACGGTCCACACACGTGGAAGAACCACAGAAGTTCCCAGCACTTCTTGGGCTTTGCATATTCATGCAGAAGGCCGGGGAGAAGACACAGTTCCTCCCCACCACTCAACACAATGAAGAGCCTTAGATAATTAGCAAACAAACACCAAAAACACTTCATGTCCTGCACAGCGTTATCCTGCCGACTATGATAGAAAAAAAACCTAACCATACCAGTAAGTTTGCAGGTGTTACATGTACAGCTCGAGAGCATACTCCTACCCAATGGAGCACAAAGCAGGGCATGTGGCAAACAGCAGGCGAGAGACAAGCTGCTCTAGGCGCAAGCTAGGAGCGAGGGCGGCGCGTCACTGGACGTAGCCCAGGTTCTCCATCTCGCTCCGGTAGCGCTGCTCGGACACTTTGCTCTTGTGCTGCTTGCTCTCCAGGTGCTGCCTGAACTCCATCTCCTCGCTGGCGCCCGCGTTGCACATGGAGCAGTAGAACTGGCCGCTGGGCGTCACGCACATGGCCAGGTCCCGGGGGATCCTCTGCCGCGAGCGTGGGTTGAAGTAGGGACCTGGGGAGCCAACACAAAAGCCAGCTTTACCTGCAAGGAGTCAAAGCTCAGTGACACGCCCAAGTCCAGTGGATGACTGAAAAGCAGACTAAAATTTGCTTCTTTAACTGATTAGAGTCGAGCCTTACTTTCCCCACAACTGCTCTGCTGATTTCCAGAATTACAGAGGCGCAGCCCACAGGGCAGCACTTGGAATTTTATAAAATAGTAGAGTGGGCTTAATGCCTTAGTCTTAGTGAAAATCAGGAGTCTAATCATTCAGGTAATGAATCAATTATTTTTTTTCTTAACCATCTAATTCCAGAACTGGAACAGTCTTTTGATTAGAATAAGCTGCCTCAGTCTAAAACTCACAAAATTATATTTAATAGAACTTACAAAGATTAATCTTTTCCATATAACAGTGAGTAGAATGACATGATTAAACCAAGCTTCACCAGGAATCAGGGTTTCAGCTAATGCGTGCTTGTAAAACAACTTAAAATGAAAAAGAGAAATAGATGCCTGGCTGGAGACTGTAGTACACTCTGTAAATCATAGTAAAGAGGCAAAGTTAGTATCTAACACCTGAGGAAGGGCTCTATGCTAGGAACAGATGGTCTTAGAGGGAGGCTAACATGCTCTCTCATTCTGGTCATGGGAGTGCAAGTACAGGTTGATGTGCCACAGCAGGAGTTAAAGCACCTGGCCACCTGCCAAGAAAATAAAGCAGGAAAACTGTCATCACTTAGAGCAGCCTCAGAGACAGGCAGATGGCAAATTAAGTTACAAACTGAGAAAAAGAACTAACAAGCAGGCTGACAAAACAAAGCAACTTTAGCAGCTGGGAAAAAAAGAAAACCAAACCATGCAGACATGAAGGATCAACAGAGCTTGGACCAGCTCCTTTCTCAACTTGACTCTCCTAAAACAGACCTCAGGAACAGAAGTAAAACAAATCTGTTTATTATTAATTATTATTCCAACTACAGAACAGATGCCAGCTCCACGTTACCTGTGTTGTTCTGAACCGTGTATGTGTTTCTTCTGTTTTGCATCATCTTATATTCATTCCCTTCTTTCCTTGCCCTTCGTTTGCCTAGTTCTGAGGCATCCCTGCAGATAAAACAAATATGAACAGCTGCAATTCAGAGTTTTCTGACAAAAGGACTGCCAGAGACACTGCCACTCTTTCAGCCTGAGCATGAGGTTGAACAATACCTACGAGAATGAGTTATTCTGTGCCTCTGCAAGGCGCAGCCGCTTGGCGTGATTCTTCCCCTGGTAGTGAGCCTGTGCCACAGCAGGAGAGCTAAATGAGGCATCACAAAGCTTGCAGTAATCATTCTCTGTAGCCAAGATCACTCTGCCACCTGGTTTACTGGATCCCATCTAGCAGCAAAAGGAGAGACAGCATGTGAAACACAAGAAGGTTAAATCGCTGAAATATTTCAATCACAGGGGGCTGAGACCACTGCTGTCCTATGTGGAATTAAAGCCCATGGATTAGGACACTCTCAAGTTCTCCCCCAAGTGTTCTTACAAGAAATTCATTGTTCTTGCCTGAGCCTCCAGGAGAGTCTGCAAATTCCTGGCCTAAGGTGGAGAGAAAAGCAATCTGAACAAATAGCTCTGCAATAGTCACAGAGGCTTCTCTACATCACAGCATGATTTAACTCCTCCTAACTGCTGAGAGGTGATGGACAATGACTTTCACACTGAGAAAGACCCACTGAAAGGCAGAGGCTCTCTCTCCTACAGTCCACCTAATCTCTCCACAGCACCCTGTCTTTACACAGCTCCCTGACCACAGAAAGAGGGGAAAAAAAGCAGTAGCAAAGCTGCCAAACCTCTGATCTTTAACCTTCAGGTAGGAGGACATCTGAATCCACACTTCAAAGGAAGGACTCAGTCTCACATGAGTAGCTCCTGCTATATGAAGGACACCCTGTCTGTGGAGTCAAACACATCCAGTGATCCAGGCAGGAACCATGCCTCCTCAGCATGTAACATCCAGGGAAAGGTGTCTTGTAAACAGGGCAGCAGCAGTGATTCATGCAGCCATGTCACCACAGCACTTGGCAAGCCAACATTCTTTCACATCTCCTTTGATACTGCTCAAACTTAGGGACACACAATTCTGACTTCTGGCTTACAGCATGAACCCTCACATGGCCCCTGAGTGTATTTTTATTGCCATGGGCAGTTTCCTCCATTAAAAAACACATTACCCTGGCAGGTGCAGCAGCCATATCCCCGTGCCCAGGGCAGTAGCCCACCCCATCCCAGCTCACATCCATGAGCTGCAAAGCCAATTTACACAGGGCCAAGTCTCCCTCTGGTGGCTCCCTCCAGCCAGGAACAATCTGCCACTCTGCAAATGCTCTCTGCTTCCCTACAGACAACATGGGCTTAGGTTGTGGGGACTGACAGGCATAGCTTCAATCCCTGGGGCCCAGCTGTGTTTCCCTGCACAGTCACAGGCAAAAGCCAGGTTAGCTGTCACATCTCATGACAAACCCAAGGGATGAATTCTAGAAGGAGATAGCAAAAAAACATCTCTTTTGCCTCTCATATGCCCAAACAGAATTAATCTGGATTACTGAGGGAACAATCCATTCACTCTACACACAGGAATGAGCACTTCAAAAGGAGCAACAAAAGAGGAATTAGCTAACAGCCCTGGGCAATGGGTGTAGGAGCACCAAAGCACTTTTTCCATGTAGGCTTCCCTCACACAACAGAGGGATGATTATGCAGTGTGGATGTCACACCCTCACATCCAAATCCAATTCCAGCAATGCTGCTGTATATCTGCCCTTAATACAATCAGCAGCACATCAGACTTACCTAGGAATCAAACTATTTGCCAGGAAGAAACAGAACATTTGAAGTCCAGCATTGTGCTGCAAGGGCAGATCAATATCTGCATCTTCAAAGGCAAGCAAACAGCTCACAACAGGCCATTTCCACCATCCTGTGCCATCACATGGAAAATTCTTTCCCAACTCCTGTGGTAATCCTCAAAGCCTGAGATCTGGTTATCCTTACTGGGGGTTAGGTGACAAGCAAGCATGATCTCAGTCCCCTTCCCATGCCTTACCTGAGCTGGAAGAGAGACAACCTGAGGTGGGGCAGGCTCAACAGAATTGCTCATCCTGGCAGGTGCTGGACAGCTGTTGGCAGCATAGTAATTCCGGAGTTTCTTACTGTGGTTTTTACCCTGAAAGATGACACAGATTAATCAATGTCCTAATAATATTATCTTACTCTGAAAGACAAAGGATCCAGAGACTGAAATGAGAAAGTGTCCATGAAGGTGGGAGCTCAGGTAAAGGAGCTGTCACTCAGAAAATAACAGCTCTGAATTTAAGAGATGCAGGCATTCCTCCCTTTCTCTCAACGCCTATAATGACTGGGCCTCATCTTCAGCTGATTTTCTCAGCTGGAAGTTTAGAATTAGTTTCTCAGTCTGTTTCCATTTAATTTAAAACCAGTATTTTGTGTTCTAGGACTATCAACTGCTTTGCACAGTTTTTTGATAAGCCTAAACACAGACACAGATTTCATGAGACTGCAAGCTTGACTTAAAACGTGAGACTGAACATAAAAATCTCTTGGAAAACACATACCATAGTTGTTTTTGGTGTTCTGAAACCTGATAGGGCAACATAAGACTTTGTAATGCACTGTGGTTGCATAGTAAGGCAAATGCAAGTTATGTACA
This sequence comes from Erithacus rubecula, assembly GCF_903797595.1. Classification (NCBI taxonomy): domain Eukaryota; kingdom Metazoa; phylum Chordata; class Aves; order Passeriformes; family Muscicapidae; genus Erithacus; species Erithacus rubecula. Next base: position 6,258,413 of record NC_136663.1, read on the forward strand.
AATTCACTTGAGTCCTCTCATGGCAGAAATTCTGCAGAAATAAGATGTTAAAAAAGTAACACAAATCCAACCTACCCCTTCACTAGCAGGATACCACTTTTTCAGGGCCAGTAGCAAATCTCAAATCTGTGTCTGCTGTCCTGAGGTTATGGACAACCACCTTTTTGTATTCACTGGTGGAGAAAGTCACTATTTCCAATACTCATGCAAACACAGCACTAGGCAGAGAGGGTGTAGTAAAATGGGGTCATGCAGTAAAATGGGGTAACGCAGTAAAATGGGGTAATGCAAGGTTGACATGTCTAATATCTCAGCAAGAATCATATCCAAAGACTCCTTACCCTATTTCAGACAAGTCAGCAAGATCAGCTCAAACAAAATAAATTTGATCTGAGCCAACCCAGCTGATGGGAGTGTTTGCATAAAAGGCCCCACCAGATCAGTGTTGTGCTTAGTGTCAGAAAGGAGACACTGATAAACACATGGCAGCAACCCCCTTCCTAATGGCACAGCTGGATCCAGCAGAAAACACCTATCCAGGCCTCACAAAATCATGTCTGGAATCAGAAGGCCAGTTTTACTAGACCAGTGTAGATGTGAAATACAGATTGCATTAAACAAAGGAAAAATCACAAGTGTCTGCTTTTTCACCCATGCCATCTTGGCACCATTTCTCTGTCCCTGTGGACAAAGGTTTTGCAAAAAGCTCAGTAACACCTTAAATGAAAGCACTGCAGCATGCCTGGACAACCAGCAAATCCAAGTAGAGTGAAGATATGTCTACAGTTTCAGTCCACGAGGTGATGCAGAGGTAGCTCCAGCTGAGCAACTTGAATGCTGCTGCTGGTGTGCAGCACTCAAAACCCCCTCGAGAAGCTGAGTTAGTCCTCCTGCATTAGCCCACACTTCCCTCTGTGCTACCACAGCAACGCTGCTGGCAGAGCTCATGCTGCCACAGGAATGTCTCCATAAGCTGCAGATGCAGCAGCCCCAAAAGCTGAGCCTCCTGCTGCTCTCCTTACCTGGTAATGAGCCTGGGCTTGCTGGGCCGAATTCAGAGTGACATTGCAAAGCTTACAGCACAGGGGCTTACATAGTTCCTCCAGCATAGGGTCCTGCTCCACCACCTTGGCAAGTTCCTCTTCTTGTGTGTGATGAAAGGAAGGCCCCAGTCCAAGAGACTTTGGTGGGGACAGTGGTGAGCTGGCTCTTGGCCTTGTAGCCACTGACATAGGAAGGGATGAAGGCTTCTCAGGATGAGGAAGAAGTCCTGCTTGCTGTAGAAGAATCATTGGCCAGGAAAACGATGGGCATGCTATTGCTGAAGGAGGAAGAGTCTTCTTCAGATCTAGATCAGAAAGACACAAATGCTGAAATAAGCAACAACAGGAACATGAAGGATCCAAGGGTAATTCCTGTAACTCCACTGCCTGTACTTCATGCCTTTTCAAAATGCCAAGCAGGATAAAGTCAGTTTGCAACACTTTGCCACCCACGGGAACAGCAGCATCCCAGACAACCAGGGCCAGATTACAAGATACTTGTATAAGGAGTGGAGCCCCTGGCACCCTCCTGGCAGGTGAAGATTCCTTACACCCACAGCACCTGACAACAGCACCCTCTCCCCACTGCTCCATGCCCACGAGAAGTGGGGACATACAACATGCACAGCCCAGAGCTGTGTCATGGCAGGATACAACCACCATCCACAACCTCCTTTGGAAGCCCAAGGATAAGCTCATTCTCCAAGACCTAAACAAATATTACAATGGACCACTGAAATTAACATTTACAAAGAATTCAAATACTTCCAAACAGATTTGTGGAATATAGGTAGATGCAAAACACAATCACATCTACCCTTCAAGTACTCATAAAGACTTTCCAGAGGAAAAGCTTTTCTCCAGTAAGTCAACATAAGAAAATCAGTGAGAATGAGCTGGAGAACACCTTGTTGTACAGTCAGCTCCCAAGGGCTCTTTCCCATGGTCTTCTTGAACGACCTTGAGCTATTTTTCCTATTTCCATTACTAACTACAACAAGTGCAACATTTAAAGCTACATCTTCTTCTGCAACATGGAGAACTTATATTAACCTTTATTCAATTATTTATCAGTTAATTCAAGTTATTAGAACTAGCTCCACATTTCCAACAAGAGGTTCTGAGAAATTTATTTAATTAAAGTTTATAAATCACATCTACAGCCCAGATGAACATCCCTAGAATAATACACAGAAGTCACGTTATGAATTAAGGCACAGCTACTTTTGTTAATGTCTTATTAGCTTCTTATCATAACAAATCCTGTTCAGTGCTACACTGGGATCAAGAAAAGCATTATCTTGGCCTTTGCAGATCATTCCCAGCTAGGGCTGCATTGGTACCAATCATGTTTATACTCTGGGCTTTGCTCATTTGTTTAAGCAAATAATGAGACACATCTGCATTTTAAAACACTTGTGCAAAAATTAGGGAAAAGTAAATGAAATGCCACCAAGGAATTTTGTTCCTGAGTTGCTTCTGAAAATAGGGACTTCAAAGGCATTTAGGAACCTGAAAAAGCAGATAGCATTTATCTGGGATAACTTCCGGGATTTTCAATCTGCTAAAATTAGCTGAAGATAAATACCTTCTACACTCAAGAGATGGAAAATCCCAGTTGATGCCTGCAATTTTAGGTACTGTATTATCTTTGGATCTCTCCTCCCAGAGAGATCTATGTTCTATAAGGAAAAATAAAACATAATTTAAATGAATGAATGGAACCAATGCATTCAAGTGACAAAAACATTTCTGAAATGTTTATCTCAAACCCAAACATACTCTAATACAAGACTGGAGCCAGTTCACTTATTACTAATAACTACAGGTAAGGAAAAAAACCCTAAAAGTATTAAAAAAAAAAAAAAAAAAAAGGGCTGTATGCACTGGCTTGGGGACAATGTTTTAAGGCAATAACAGAGCCACCATGAGTTTTGATGTTTATATTATTCTTCCACCACCAAGGCTCTGTAAAATTTTAGAGCTGGAATCCACCACAAAGAAGGAAGAGGAGACACAGGAATGGTGCTGCAAATCATCCATCAGCAGTGTAAATTCTGTAGTGTTACCTAACCCCTCTCCTATTTTCAGAACACATGACCCTGGTTAAACAGAACAGAAGACAACTTTTTAATCTTTATTTTCCTCAACTAGTACTCTGTAGACAGTCTAATTAATTTCTGTGGGAGTACAGATGGAACAAGTTCATATTCATGTTGGTTAAATACATCATAACACAGGCCTATCAAAGCAGTTTAAATCAACTATGCAAGCAGGTAAGCATGCCAGCTAATTTCAGGATTTTATTACACGAGTATAATGGGCCTCTTACCTTAAAATGAGAGTAAATTATAGCCAAATACTTCACAGAGCAACATAAAGAGATGTACAGTAAATGGCAATTAGATGCATCTGCTTAATTTTGCATGGGCATTTGTTGCATCACATTTTCTTGCAACTGTCACAAATAGGATTTGTCATATACAAGAGGACACAGTACTTGCAGGATCCATATCTACAGGGGAAAAGGTATAATATAATATCCTTAGAAAATCTTTAAGGTCATTTACTGTCTCTTAAAGTAAGCAGTTGTCTGAAGATAAAATTAAGGCTGCATGAGCAATTTCAATAGTAAGACTTCTTGATTTGGCTTATGCAATATATGTAATTTTGGTTTTCCTCTGAGAGCGATCTTTAGTCACTGAAATTGGTTAAGTTATGCTCATTTCTCTTTTACTGGTATTATTTATAAGAAAAAAAAAAAAACAGCTTATTTACAGATCCCTTTAATCCTCCACTGCTGGTTGTTACAGCTACCCTGCCAGGAGAAGGAAAAATAGCATTTTTAACTCCTCCTTTCCCTTCACACGAAAAGCTATACAATTGTTATCCTATGACAAAGGAACAAGGCACCTCCATCACCAGGGACCCCAAGCAGCACAGCCCAAGGCAGGGTAAGGACCTGCAGCTCCCAGGGTGAGCTGAGGAGCTGCTCTGCCTCAAGCCAGCACCTCTCAGAGCTCAGCCATGCCAGGATACACTTCCACCCCATCCAGCTGTCCTTGAGAGGATGAAGGGGGGCAGGTGCAGAGCTCCTCTCCCTGTTTGCAGTGGGGGCATCCCAAGGGCAGCACCAAAGGGGGAGATGCAGCTCCTTGCCCCGAGTGCCACAGTCGGGAAATGTCACCTAGAGGGGAGCGACCTCCCCAGCTGGCAGCACAGCGCTGGGCAAGGAGCTGCTCTGGCCTCAAATCTAAGGATGGGGAAGGCATGGCGTGCCTCTCCTTGGTGAAAAGAATAAACCACAGTGAGAAATCTGCGTGTTCCCACCAGAATTGTTTTATAAACGCAGCTGAGGAAACTGACAACAGAGATGAAAGATGTAGAAATGGTGAACAAGCTGTGAGTTTCGCTGCTCTGTTTTCAAAACAGGAAGCGTTTCTTCTCAAGTTCACTTGTCTATCAATAGATGGACATCCCTGAATGTAACTGTGCCAGGAAGTTTCCTTTGGCCACGCACCGGGCCTACACCCTTCACCCTGACAGGAGGGTGTTTTGTAACGCTGCAGGATTGAAGGCAGCGCCAAACAAACACACAGCATGCACAGCTCGACCTTAAGGTGCACTGTCCCTCCCCTGAGGAGGATACACATTTAGCACCTCAGAGCCATTCCTTACGCCAATGGGGGCAGCAGAACCCAGGGTGTAAATCCCGACTCCCCTCAGGCATTCCCGCAGAGCCGCCTGCCTCGCGGCCTGGGGGATGGAGAGCAATTGAAAGAAACGAGCCCTGCTACCTTACTGCCCGGGAATCACCGCAACCTCCCGGCAGCGCCGCACCGACCACAGCCGAGGGGCAGGGACAGCCATCCGCATCTCCCGAGCGGCTCGGAACCGGGCCGAGAGCCCGCGGCACCGCCCCGGCCCTGCCCGGCCAGACCCCGCACAGCCCGCACCTACCGCGGAGCAGCAGCAGCAGCAGGGCCGGGCCCGGCCGGGCTCGCTCTCAGCTGCGGGAAGTGACGGCGGCGGGGCCGGGCCGGGCCGGGGCGGAGCCGCGCTCCGAACCGCCCGCACCGCCTGGGCATCGCCGGGCCAAACACCCGCCAGCAGCTGCTGCACTCTTCACTCCTGACCCGTGCTTCTGTACAGGAGCATTTACTCCTTTTAGCTTTTCTTTTCTTTATTTCTTTTTTTTTTTTTTTTTTTTTTTTTCGCACCGCAGACATTACAATGAACCTAATTTGCATATATAAACATCTCCTTATTCATGCTGCTCGTAGCCAAAATGAGTAATGATTTCCCCTCCAGCCACCAAGGCCTCACCCTCGTGGTTGGGCCACCCTGTTTCTAAGCACATGGAGTTTCTGTTGATTTTTCTCCCCCTTTTGTTGAAACAGGAAAGTGCTGAGAAGTCACTGCAGGCTGAAACCATCACCCAGATTTTACAGTAGCCATCAGCCAACGCACTTGGCAAACCGTTGGATAGACACATTAGACTGTTACTAATTTTTGTTAGATTTTTTAAAAAAATCAATTTATCAGATTCATAGAATCAAAGAACAGTTTGGGTGTGAAGGTCCCTTAAAGTCCATCTCATTCCAAGCCCCCTGCCATGGGCAGCGACACCTCTCACTAGCCCAGGTTGCTCCAACTGTCCAACCTGGCCTGGAACAATTCCAGGGATTGGAATTCCACAGCTTCTCCTGGTAACCTGTGCCAGAGCCTCCCCACCTCACAGACAAAAATTTCTTCCTAATATTTGATCTAAATCTGCCAGATTAAAGCCATTCTCCCTCGTACACTACACGCCCTTGTCACAAGTCCTCGTATGTCCCTTTGGGAGCGGTGCTGCAGGCTGGAGTCGGGAGCCGTGGTGATGTGGAGCAGCAGCAGCAAAGGGGCAGTCTGGAATACAAAGGAAAGCTCACGGAGCCTGTTCCAGCCTGTATTTGCTGGGTGTGCTCTGCCATGCCCAGGCTCTGCTCCCACCTCCTGCGGTGCCACCTGCAGCATCTCAGCCCGGCCACGGCTGTGAATATGGTCCCAAGGAGGAACCATACAGACCCTGGAGAACTATTCCAAGTAGGAAAATTCACCAACGCCCTTACATGTTCACACCTGGCTCCAAAACTTGCTTATGCCATCTCTCTTGTTGAAAGGCTAAATATCCCTTGACAATAGAGTGATTTGCCAAAAACACCTTAACAATTAATAACCCAGCTCATCCCTGCTCTCCTCCCTGTCACCACCTCAGTGCCACCCTCACTTGTTGCATCTTGTTGCTCTCACCAAGGCACCCCAGCCCGGCGTTCTCATTCCACACCCTGAAAACCCACACCACCTGGGAGTGCGTATTTACAGTGTTATTTCTCTAATTTGTACGGGCATTCGCTTGGCGGGCCACTCTTTCAACAAAACACCGAACTCACGTACAGCGACTTGATGCCAGTGGCGGCTGATTGTAAAGAAACCTGGGATCCAAGTGGGAAAAGGGTCAAGACTGGGTCAGACGCGCCGCGATGTGCAGGGCACGGGGGTGTCAGTGACTTTAGGGCAACAACCGGGGCAGCACGACCCCCCAGCACACCGCGCTCCCCGCCGCCGCGGGCCCGCGCCCGCCTCCCCCCGCCGCGGTTCCCGTTCCGGCGGGCGGTGCCTTCCCCATCCGGGGTCAGCCCCGCTCCCTTCCTGTTATTCCCGTGCGGGAGGCGGCGGCTGTCGGGGAGCGGCTGCCGGCGCCGCTGCCGCCCGCGCCCGGGGCACAGGCACCGGCCGAGGCGAGCGGGGCGGCCGCAGCGGCGGCAGGCGGCGGGCGCGGCCCGGGGCGCGGCCGGCCCGGGGAGGCCGCGGCGGGCGGTGAGTGGGGCGGGGGTCGTGAGGCGCCGCTCCGGGGTCGTGAGGGGCCGCTCGCCCCGTGGCCGTGGGGCGGTGAGGGGCCGTGGGGCTGCGCTCGGCCGCAGAGCTGCCCCGCCGCATGCCGCGCTCGGGGTGCCTGTGCCTGGGCAGGGACGTGACCCGCCAGAGGAAGAATAGCGGCTCGTTGTTTTGCAGCGTGGGTGCCTCCACCCCTGGCGTGGAGCTGTGTGCCGTGCCGGGGATGGGGTGGTGATGCCGCCGGGAGCAGAGCCTCTCCCCATGGCTGGCTGTGGATCCTGGCGCTCCTGCTTCCACATGCACTCGCTGCCAGCAGCTCTGGCTCGTCCCTGCTACCTGTAAAACCTTCTTGCCTATTTTATGCTACCCACAGAGCGGTTTGTACTCAAGTTAAATAGGAAACTGTTTCTTACTAGTATGTGTGTGTTTTCTGGTAGACTCTATACTAGCAAAACTTTGGCTAAACTAACACAAACTGCCTGTTTGTTTTTCTTTGGGGATTTTGTAGCTGTTTTCCTTAAATTGTTAAGATATCAGGCCAATTTCTTGTGTAGCTGTTACGGATATGTCTCTAATTTTTATAAATTTTTTGTCTGTATTTCTTTTCTTTTTGACTAAAGATCTGACTGAGCAAAGGTTACTTTATAAGCAGTGCCTATTCAGAACAAACAGGAGGCAAGCATATATGCTTTAAAAGTAGACAGTAGGGAGTATGATGCTTTTCTTGATTTAATTCTGCAGCAAACTTATAAAGGAGTGATAAATTCAGTCCAGATTTTGTAGAACTTAATAGAAAAATATCTGTTCTGTTATTTTCTGTTATTTTTATCTTTACATCCCTGCTTTGTGCTATATACCAAGCATTCAAATTTATCACATTGGATAAAGTTAGAAACTTTCCCGTCATGATCTGACTAATTCTTTAGTTTTTTCCACCTCACAGTTAGTTTACATAGATGTACTCATACTTGTTGCTTCCATGCTGCAATTCTATAATGCAGTGTAATAATCAAAGTCCACTTCTTGTGTGTAAACTCTGTTAGTTCCTAGGAATATTCCAGTACTCAGGGTGATGGGGTTTAATAGTGTGTCTGCTATGAGGAACTGTCTGGATAAGCTATTCTAAAATAAAGCTCGTGTGAACTTAAAGCTTCACAATAATTAACTTTATTCTCAAAGAATAGTATTGGAAAACTTCTTTCAGAATTGTTACTTATTTAGAAGCATATTTTAGCCAATGTAGAGAAACCACACATCAACCAAGCTCACAATGTTCACAGAGGAATTTATGAAACCACAGAATTCCTATGGGATCTATGAAATATTCCACTTTTAGGACAATAAATGCAGCAGCTCCAGAGCTGCAGTTGGAATTTGAGTGGTGAGATGCCCTGCATTTCCTAGGTGTTAAGTTGGTGCCATTCTTAGCAACCTGGAGACAGCATTTGGTGTTTTTTCAGGACAGGCAAAACCCAGCCTACAAATCCATGCTAAAGTGTTTTAATTGGCTGCTCCAAATTGTTATTCTGTGTCAATGACAAGTTTATTCTGCTTGTTTGTTGCATTTACTGCATAAATGGTAGCTCTGAGAGGGTTGTTTTGTTTGTTTTTTGTTTTTGTTTTTCATCTTTCTGGAGTATTCTTTGGAAAAGGAGGTGTAGCTGATTTGTTTACAAAGCAATTGTGCTTTTATTGGAAGTCATAAAGTGGTTCAATACTTAGTTAACTGTTTCTCTGATAATCAGGCTATTCCTGCTTTCTCTGAGCAAATGGGGGATACTTTTTCCTGGATAACTCTTTTCTTAAAAGTTGCTCAAAGCTTTAGAATATGAATTTCTGCAACCAGCAAGGAGTTCATGCTTTACCCTCGTGCTATCTCACAAAACGAGCTAAGTAACCTCACAGGAGGTTTCCAGTTATTGGAAGAAAAGCACACACACCTTTAAAAGGTGTTGTGGCATAAGGAATGGACTTCCTGATCCACAGATCCTCAGATTTTAGTGTATGTGGTGTGCTTTTTAATTGCTTGCTTGTGTGTATTACAACTTGGAACAACCTTGATGACCATCATAACTTTAATTTCTTTCTGATTTAAAATTATCTATAAATTACTAAACAACAAGCCTAAGGCTGACATGCAGTCTGCTTTCTTATGTTTTGTACATAAAGTGTCAACTCATTATGTAATCTTTGAGATTTCTGGTGCACATTCTCTGGGTGTCAGGAATACCCTGAACACCTTGCAAATATCCATTTCCAAATGTAAAATTGTTGCTGTTGGTTTTGTTTGCCTGTTAGGGGGGAGAGGAAATTGGGATGATAATACATTAGTTCAAATCACAAAAGAAATAATAGCAGCTTTAGATTGCTGTCATGTAGCTTTGTTGTGCCTAGTTGATTATATTAATGAAGGTTAACAAAGATTGTTAATAGTTAATTTGGTAATGTCCTTTAGTTAATAGGACATTTGAGGAGTGTTGTGTTTGGGTGAGGAGAAGCTAAGATACTTTGCTTTAACTTCAATGCTGATGCAGAAACTGGTTTTGTTATTTATAACTGGACAAAAATAGTACAGCAAAACTCATCTTTCTAGTTTAGTCTTCAAATACCATTGTTAAACTAAATTTTGTCTTAGTGGTTTGTAATTACTGAAAAATGTGAGCCCTAGTAAATCCTCCCCACTGAGAAAAAGTGAGCCATGTCTGCATTTTTTGTGTGTGTGATGATGTTGGAGGGGAGCACTTGGAAAAAACAATAGGAGTTTGAACTTTGGCTAAGTGGAGGACAGATTTGGCCTCTAGTGTGAGCTAAGGTTTGGGGTTTTTTCAGCTTTTTTATTCCATGCCATGCTTGTGGGAGTTTTGTCTCACTCTTTTAAAAAGCCAGACGTCCAGCTGCTCCAAGGGGATGATGCCTGTCTGAAGCTATGACTAGAAGAGGCCACAAAAATATTTATGTTAAAACTGGATGGGAATTTTCTTTTGCTCTTGAAGTTGAATGTGTCATGGCAAAGAATTTTGTTACAAATGTCTCTTTGTGGTATCCTCATCCAAATGGGAGGAGTGGAGAGAATAGATTTGTTTCTCTCTCTATTTAATTGGACAACAAATGTATGTGATTTGTTTTGATTACAGAGTTGGTCAAGATAACCTCCAGAGGTTCCTCCCAACTGAATTGGTTCTACAGATCCATTTTTGAATGGTTAATGAAGTGTTAAATGAACCAGAAATAATACTCTGAGTATTAACTGCTGGCTTTTTTTCTCACTCTTGCAGCACTGCTATAGTATTAACTTTAACAAAACCCAAACAAACAAACCCACACAATCAATCAATCAAACAAACAAAAATCCAGCACAAAACCAAGCCCAGCTAGGGGGTAGAAGGAATTAACTGGTTTAACAAGGAAAAAGAGGTGTTTTTATTAATCTTGTATGTTAACTTGTAGTCATATGGAAATGCAGCAGACTGAGTACAGTTTATGTAATTCTAGATCTGACTTCTCAGCCTATGGTTTTGCAGCACATATGTTGTTTTATATGGCATGTATCTACACTTGAATTCTAGAGAAGTATTTTTCTAGTTAATTCTGGGCACAGATTTTGTGCAAGGCAGTCTAAGACTCCTGTGTATTTCAAAGAAGAAATGTGAGGGACAGTAAACATCATCACTTGTTCTCTATTTCCAGTGTTCTTAAAGCCAGCAAAGCAGGGGAACTCCCTGGAAATGGTGATAATCTCTCTTTGAAAAACTGTGCTCACATACCTGAGCTCCAGAAATGTAAAAACAAGATTCTAAGAGACCAGCTTATCTTTGTTGAGTTGTATGGGACAAATGATGGAGCACTGGAGAAGTGGCTGCTTCAGTCAAGTTTAACAACAGTTGATCAAACAACTTCAGGCTCAGTGATCTCTGGTTTCATGCCCTGTTGCTTTTCACCAGTAGAGGGTTAGATAAATCCCAAACAGTGGGCTTTGTTGGTTTTTGTCTACTCGTTAACACATTTGTTTTAACTAACTTACTTTCGTGGATTTTTATGCAGAAAAAGCTTGGCAGTTTTGCCTAACCTTCTGATTAAAGAAACATTTGCAAATGTAGCTTTTGAGGGTTGTGAACCACAAAACATATTTGTTGAATGCTGGAGACTTTTTGAATTGACTTACTGTAAGTTCCCTGAAATTTTGAGGCAGCTGAGTCACATTTATTGTGATAAATCTGGATGTTCTGACCCTTTTCTAAGGCAAAGAAATGTAGAGAAACATCCTTTGGGTTGTTTTCTCTCCAACAGGAAAGAGAAAAAGCTGGATGGTTGCCTCCTAGATTGTACAATGTGTCAAAAAACTTATCTGTCATTAAGACTTCACTGTTTTTCTGTTTTTTGTACTCGTTAGTCAGTCTTTTGCCAATACTTAATCTAGCACCTAATGATGATGAAGAATGTCTCTTGCCCAATATGCTCCAAGACTGTTCCTGATTTTTAACTCTTGCTGTTAAATTGGGTCCTGCTCCTTCCAAAAATATGAATTTTCTGGTGAAATTGCATTTGTTGTCTTGGAAGTCTCCTTATCTGTCAGCTCTAGCTATGGATCCTTCAGAGGACACTAAATCATTGAATAAAAAATTATTCCTTGTTGCAGCCTTATTCCTTCTCTTAGCTATCAGCAATCAACAAAGAAAGCAATTCTAGAACATCCTCAAAAGGCAAGAAACTCTGAACATAACTGGAAGGGAAATATTCAAGATTCAGCATTTCATCTGAGACTAATCAGCCATAAGTAGAAGTACATGCCTGTTCTGTGATCTGAATCTAATAGAACAAAATTTCCAGTACCTTGGGACTTTGACAGATGAATTGCTGGAAAAGTGAGGAGATTGATCTCTGCAAAGACGTTGGCAAACTAAATGTGGAATGCTTGAAAATACAAGTGCAAAAGAGAGAGAATGAACAGAGGGGTAAAGGCTTGTTTACCAGGCAAGCAGAGTGGAGAGGAATTGTTTCTTTCTCAAATTTCTCTTTCAGTTCTGACAAAACTCAATAAATTTGCTTTCTGTGACAAGGAATGTTATGATCCAGCTTTGGTGCTTGTGCCATTAAGATGCTTTTCATTAAGTCTGGAAAAGACTTTACTTGACTCTTGACTACAGGCACAGTTTGAAAGATGGAAGTTAACAGTGCATAAGAAGTTTCTAGATAGAGCTAACTTCCTCTGGGAAAAGGGAAGTCAAAACTATCATTCCAAATACTCCAAAATATGCTGATGATGTCATTAAACTGCTTAGACTCTAAAACATACCACTTAGTCTTCATATTTTTTTATTTGTATTCCCAGCTCTTTACAGAATAATCAGGAAATGCTGTGACTAGTAGCAAAAGTGGAAGTGATACTAATAACTCTGAAAACTGCTCTTCTGTCTTTGTGGATGTTGAACAACCAGTTCTACTTACCAGTTTATCAAGGCAGTCTCCACTGGTGGGAGGGAAGTGATAAATATATTGTGTTTTATCTTCTTGCAGTTTCATGCTGTCATCTCTGAAATCTTCAATTTTAAGGTGTTAATACTATAAAAGAGCAGTTGTCCCAAGAAAGGCTCTGGTGTTTAAGAGCTAATTTTTAAGCAACAACCAGACATCTGGAATAGTCTTGATTGAGATGTATAATTTAGGATGTGCCTGTGAGTTCCACTGCCAGTCTAGCAAGTTTTTTACAAAGATTGATTTGTGATAAATGGCATTTGTATTTTAGTGTAAAATTATAATATATGAAGTTGTAGTGCTGTAATAAACTTATACAGTTACATGAAGTTTTGGATAAGAGATTGCTAGTTAAAAGGCTTAAATTGATTTTGATATTTTATTTGAGAAGGCAGAGATTAAGTTTTTTGCTCGTGTTTCAACCAAGGTTGAACATCTAAAATTCTAATAACTTGCCTTCCTCTTCAGCTTGCTCTGAAATGGAGGATGCAGCACTAATGTTGTTATCACTGCTCAGCAGCACTGCCTTGATCTCAGATATCCAGCTTGGAATGTTTTGACAGTTCAGGAGCGATGGCAAAAAGTACCACCAAGAGATAAAGATGAAAACAGAGGCCAACGGGCAATAAAATGGCAGAGTTTATACATGAAGAAAAGGATAGCAAAACCTATTCCTGGCTATGGAAACTCTTCTGAAATATGTTGTCAAAGTGCTTTGTAATCCAGCTCTTCAAGTCTTCTTTCATCACCTCCTTTCCAGGCTTTCCATTGTACATCAGCAGATAGTACAGTATCACAAACAGCTTCAGGGTGATATGAGAAGTGTAACCATCATTATAGATTCCAGTCTCTTGTTGTCCTGGTATGTGGGCAGGTTATTTATTTAAACAACAGAAAAGATGCTTTACAAGATAGATATGCTTCCCTAATTGGTTTTTTTTTGTTGTTGTTTTTTTGGATTTTTTTGATGGTTGGAAATTAAATCCAAAACACTCAAGCTTTTGTGGTCTTCTGTTCTATTCCACAGTTAAACTTCACTAGGCTGAAAGCTGATTTCGGTCTTTTTGAATATACCCACCTGCAAACACAGTAATGAAATGTTTCCAAAGAACCATCCATGTAGTTAAAAAATACTTCTTTGTTTGTTCAAATGTATAAAATTCTCTCAATGGCAGGGACTGATTACTGCCAGTATCATTTTGGCTTTTTTAAAATAAAGGCATTTCAGTGTAATATATCCTTCTCACAGAGCCCTGATTGTAGTAGTAGGCTGCATGTGCCTTAGTCTCAAGCCATTTAATCTGGATATGAAAGTGACTTTCTAAACTGGGAAGCTGGTAAATCCTTAAACTACTGTAGAGATGTGACTGATAGTCACTGCTTGAATACCTATGAGCTTATGTCACTTCTTTGGGAAGTTCATGTTCACTACAAACATTATCTATTTAGACAAACACTAGTCATTTCTTTCTTGTGCATCAACCACAAATTGCTGGTCTGCTGACCTTGTTAGAGAAACAATTTGGGTTACAGCTTGAAGTAGAGGAAAAGGACACACAGCTTGGTGTCTCAGTAGCCCAATGCTTACCATGCTTCTGTTGCACAACATGGTTTGCAAAGCAGATGCTGTCAGGGAGGGGGTGATAGCATTTGCAGCATCTACTTTAAACACTTGCTCAGTGGTGAAACTTGTTGCAGAAACACCAGAGCTGCCTCTACCTGAGCCACAGAAATGAACAGTTTCCGTTGTGACCAAAGGCGCTTTTCACAGCAGCGCTCCGATGTGGTGAGTGAGAACAAGGGTGTAACTGCACCAGCCGAGGAGCGGGGTCACAAAGAGGACACTTGGTGTTGGGGGATGTGTGCCTTGTATTACCGGCAGAGCAGACCCTCAGTGACCACCAAAATAAGACCTGAGCACGTGCATTGGTGGGACCACACCTATTCTCACTGCTCATGCTAATGAGGAACCGAAAACCACTCCCACTCTGCCCACTGATGAGAGTCCAGAAAACCACACTTACTCTCGCCTCTCATGCTAACGAGGAACCAAAAGCCACTCAAGGTCTCCTGCTGGTGAGGGATGGTTTAAAACTGACTGGGAGTGAGCCACGTGGGATTCCACCACCACTGTGGGAAAAGCCCAGGCACTGAAGAACCAACAGGACAGCCCAGGATCCATGCTGGTGACTCTCCTGCTTGCTCTCTCTCTCTCTCTCTCTCTCCTCTTTCCCTTATACTCTTAATGTGGCAAAATAACGTTGATATTGTTGAACAGGCATTTGTTCTCATTTGTAGCCTTATTTGTGCAGGGAACTTTAACATCAGGTCATAACAGGTACTTCTAACAGTCATGTACAGGAATGATCAACATTTGATTAAGGACGCTGAAGAACCATGTCCCAGTTTGCCAGAGCTGGTTTTGTGCTTCAGGCTGGAGCATGCAGGGCCTGCTGACACACACAGTCACAGTGAATCATGTTTGTTTGCACTTGTTGAACACAAATGCAAAGGTGTTGATGTCTTGAGCATCACGGTTGTGGTATCCAACCTGTACATGCAGGGAAAAGTGCTTGTTGTTCAACCAGGGTCAACAGCTACAACAAGCATAAATACTCCTTGATGTTCCAGAGAAACTTGGTTTTCTTTGTAACTTTCGTGAAGCAGTCAGATCAGTTTACAAAATCGGGAGTTTAGTCTTGCAATGTTGTTTCACATAGAAGGCCCATTTTCCTGTGTGCTTAGGTGCAATACACCGATGTGATCTGTGACTTTTAGGAAGATGAAGCCTGGTGGGAGCCATTAGTGGTGCCAAAATTCTTTGCAGATGAATTTATCCCCGCTTGGTGTTGGGGTTAGGCAGGACAGTCTTGGTCTGTTGAAAATGTTTTATGGAAAACTGTTGCTGTTTACCTTTCAGCAGGGTTATCATCTACTGCTAAATAAATATTTAGTTAATTACCATTGACTGTATCACAAACAAGTGATAGGGAGTAGGACTTCATTTCTGACTGACCCTTGAAGATCTATGGTATTTTCCTGTTGTGACTGTAGCTCATGTGGAAGTAGACAACAGTTTCCACAGGGCAGGGTTTGCATAGAACTGGATTTGTTTGCTGCTGAATTATTCCATGTGTCTTTGTATAGGATAGCCTGCTAAGAGCTCTCTGAGTTTCAGCTGTTTATAGCACAAGTGTAGCTGCAGAATCGATTTTTTTCATTAGCAGTGGCTGTGCCTTTGTGTTAACTCTGCTACAAACTTCCTTCACTTAACAAATGGTTTTGAAAAGGGAGCTAAGGAGTAGCTCAGTGGAGAAAGCATTGTTTTAGGTTTTCAGTTGAGGAGTTTAAACAAAGAGAAAAATAAAACAACCTACTTCCATGGCTTTTGCTGAGGCATGTGGTTCCTTACAAATCCTCTAACAAAAATGAAGTTGCAGATATCCTCTGTTTGCCAGTAAATAAAAGATAATGATTTCTGCTAACTCAATTCAGTAAGTCCATGCAGACTAAGCCCATGTTCCTGTTAAGTACTATTTGGCTACAGAAATCTGTAAAGATAGCATAAATGGAAAGCTAATTTATATGTGGATTACAGCACTGAAACTTTAATTTCCAGTTCACTCTTCTAGGCTTACTGCTAAAAATCTGTGAAGATGCAAGGATGATGCTGTCCACTGCCACTCCAAAAATCTTTTTTCTGGTTTTGCACACTGGTTACTTTCAGGGTCTGGAGTAACTTGGTGCAGCAGAAATACTTTTATCTCAATTTAAAGTTACTGCCAGACTGCATCCTAAAAAATGTCACATGAGAAGTAAACAAGATACTGTAAGTCAGTCTGAGTCTGATGTCTTTTTCAGCTGCTTCTTAGTAAAGATAGGGCTCACAGGGTGACTATTCTGAGTAAAGATGAATGTAAATTAATAATTGAACTCTCTTTACACTGTTTCTTGTGTTAGAGAGGCAAGTGTAGCTGTGTGAGGTCTGCAGCACCTCCGGAGTTTTATTTCAGTTCTTTCCCTGCCTTTCTGGGTAGGGACACTTGGGAGAGGAAACCTTTCCTCTTCCTCAGTGCAACTGGAGGTTCACTGAGCTGCAGCAGTTACTTCTAAAAGCCAAGGTGACCAGTCTGGGGAATCAGCACTGGATCTGAGTTCCAGGTCTGCTGCACATCTGCTCATGTTGGGTGGGGATTCAAACTAGATTGGAGCACAGAACACCTGGATTAACTCTGCTCTGGTTCCTTGTCTGTGTGCCAGCACTTCCTGTTTTTAAAGATCCTGTTTACTGTCTGCATTCCAAATATCCCAGGAAGGTGGGAGGATGGGAAGAAACATGGAAAGAAAAGTAAACAGCATTATTTAAGGTGGTATTTTTATAATTTTTTTTTTAGTTATATAACCAGTATTTGTTACTTTTGAAACCTGGTTTCATTAGTTACATTCTAGACTAAGCTTTTATTTACATTGTCTGACACTAATTTCCAAAAGCAGAACTGCATTTGAAAGCTGACATTAAAGCATTTGAAACATTAAAACATTTGAAAGCTGACCTATTTGCAGCAAGGAGAAGAGTGAGGTTTTGTGGTGTGCTTTGGCTTCATATTCTTCCTGAAGTTCACATAAAACAATGTCAGCTATATGAAATGGAGTATTAAACAAAAATTTGTAATTAGAGGAAAACCTTATTTCTATGGGTACAAATGTCATGTTGCTCTGATTTTGTTGCCCAAGTTTAAAGCTTTTGATATAAACAGTTTGAAAGAATTTGGGTGCTGATCACTGACCTTCAGAGCTCACAGCTTGCTGGGGAGGAACAGCACACAGCCAGGTGGAAAGATAATTCTTACCCTGCTACACAGCAAGCCAAGCTAATTGCTGAAATAATGAGTAAGCAGATATGTGAAGTGTAAATAGATGGTATGTTGCTTTTCTACTTCTTTATTGTGCTTTATGACTACTAGTCCTCTATAAATAACAAAATCCTGTCCTTTTAGGTGGAGCTAGAGCTGGAATTACTGAATGATTTTGGACTAAAAATGAAAATTTAATTCCAGGTTTTTCTTTGTTTAACAAAAAGTTCTGTCTTTAGCTGGAAGAAAATGTTCCAGGACAGATACTGTGCCTTTGGTATGTCATGGGATCCCTAGGGAGAAGGCACAGTCATAGTGGGAGTTCTGGAGGTCACCAGCAACTTGAAAATGCTTCTTTCTTGTGATCCTGTTTTCATGGCTCCCAGACAGTGAGGGAAGCTATAAACACTATGCTTGCATAGATGGGGGAGGGCAAGCAAGGGGATTTCAGAATAAGAACTCACAAAGGTCTTTTGGTTCACTTGGAGAGGAAGAAAATACTCCAGCAATAGTAAATCTTTTTAAACTGATCATTTTGGATTTGTTTCAGCTGTTTGATCCTGCAGCAACATAACACACATAGTTCCTCTTGGGAAATACTTTGCAGTGAGTTCTTTTTTCAGGATGACCTCACCATTAATTTTATTCATAGTATCTGAGAGTCACTAGGAGAATATTGTGTTCTGAAAAAAAATCTGGATGCAAGATAACTTTAAAGAGAACAACTCTGAAATGTAGCCACCCCATATTCTCATACCTAACTAAAATGAAACTTCACTAACTTCTAGTGAACTTTTGCATTCACAGGGAAGAACAATCTTGTATTTCAGCAGTACTGTTATTCTGCAGTTGTTGCCAATAATTTTAGTGGTGTTTAGCTCTGTCTAGAACAAGGCAAATGTACTCAGCACTGTTTTTGAAAGGTGGAACAAATGGGTAACTGCAAATAAAATTGGTAGTGTTTGGAAATACTTGCCTGTTTCAGAAGGAAACTAAATGCTCAGATGTTTTTGACAGTATTAAATCCTCCTGTTTGCTTCCCTTGGGCCCTGTTTGTGATCAGATAAGGAGTTCCGGGTATCTGCACATTTTCTGGGAAATAAGGACGAAAGCAATGCGTATGAAATAAGACACGCCTGCAACAGGCTGCTGTTTTCTATTCTGAACAAAGCAGTGTTTTTACCACTTAAATCTGTGTATAATAATGTTTTCATGGAGGACAGTTTCAGACATCTTTGTACTAGTCTTCCTGAATTCTGGAAGAGTGCCAGCTTGGCAAACAGGAAGAACAAAAGGACAGTACTGAAAATACCTCGTCTGGGGCAGTCTCACTGTCACTACACAGCAGGCTTGGACAGCAGCAAAATCAGACACAGCTCTGCCCAGTTTTCTTCATGTTTTCGAGTGCCTGATCTGTCTGATGGTGAGAATAAAACATTTTGGCCTTTAGAAAGATTGAAATGTCTCTTGCATTCTGAAAAGTG
The DNA here is from genome assembly GCF_903797595.1 of Erithacus rubecula. Taxonomy (NCBI): domain Eukaryota; kingdom Metazoa; phylum Chordata; class Aves; order Passeriformes; family Muscicapidae; genus Erithacus; species Erithacus rubecula. Next base: position 6,277,142 of record NC_136663.1, read on the forward strand.
TTGTTCTTGTTCCAGGAAATCTTTGATTTGCACAAACTCTCGGCTTCTGTTTTGGGGATTGCACAGTACTTTATAAAGGCTTATTTGGGGTCATACTTGTAAGTGATATTTCTCTCAGTGTGACAGAGAATCAGGAAAATCATTTAACCTACACGTGAGCACACAGGAAATGAGGATCATAAATTGTTGGATTGTTAAATGGATAGAAGACAGTGCTGAGAGTCTAAAGTAAACTTCTACCTGGAAAAGAAATCAAATTCAGATACAAATCCTAATGAGCAGCTCTGTGATACCAAAGATGCCACAAAATAATATAAAACATTGCCACATCCTGTCTGTAAAAACAGTGTAATGGGATTTGTCTTGTGACTGGAAAAACTAATGGACTTCAATTAAAGTGTAGCAGTTTGCTGAATGACTCATTCAATTTCAAACGTGGGCTGATAAAATTGTATCGAGTGTTCAGTCTGTCCTTTTGAATGGGTTTGAAACACTGCCTGATGTGTACAGCAGTGCAGATTATTCCCTGCTCAGTCACTGGGATGTGGGCACCTCTTTGCATAAGCATCCCATATTTGATACTTCAGTACAATATTACAGCACAGGGCACTTCTTGCTTCCTGGTGTGATTGCTACATTTCTTGCTGGTTGGTACTTTAGAGAGGGAAGACCTCCTTGCAGAGCCTCAAGAGTAGCTGTAGGTACTTGTGCTGATGACACAGACTTAACTTTGCTAAAGTGAACAATAGTGTTTTTTCCCTAGATTGCCCCCCTGGTATACAGAGTGTATCTTCATCTGTGAGGCAATAAAACTGTCATAGTTTACTGGAACCAAATTTTATAGCTTTGAATCTCCTATTCTTAATAAGGAATTATATCAGCTCCATCAGATGATAGCTAATTTCTATCCTATAAGAAAATAGGTTACATGCATCAGCATTCATATGCTAAGTGTATCTGGAAGCAAGTAGGAATCTGTATTATGGAAGGGATGTTTATCTTCCTGCTGTCTTCCCTCATACATGTTTATTCTTTTTGAATGGAATCTCAGAACTAGAGATTGTTTTATGCTAGTCCAGATGTCCCAAAGCTTTTGGCAAGGAAAAATGTTTGAGGTGCTTTAGAGGGGTCAGGGATTGCAGGTGTGATGAAGTGTTCATTTGAAGTGTTTGCATGTCCCCTTAGTTTAATTTAAATAACATCTCTCTAGAATTCCCTTAAAATTACAGTCCTTTTACTGTCGAAGAACATAATTGATTCTATTTATTCCAGGCAGCCTTCCAGATTTGAAAGTGTACACAGAAACACAAGCTGCCAGCTATACTTCAAAACTGTTTCTGTTTACATTCTTGCTTTCCAAATCCAAACCCTGGAGGCGTGCTTACATGTGCAAGTGAAATGAATGTGCACACAGAGTGACTGCATGCACCATTCCAGCAAATGCTTGTGTCCCAGCATGAAACAAAAGCTGCTGTCTTGGTGCAGTTGCTCTAAAAATTGTAGATTTTGGGATGTCACATCTGGACCATTTGTAAGTTTTTAAAGAAAAGATACTGAGATGTCATTTAAGGTTTCAGTTCTTTAAGGAAGCCAAGGTTGATCCTTATTTTGAAGAGATGATTGGCTAAATGGATTTACATTTTTGATGTCTGTGTCCCCCCTGCTCCTGCCTCTGTTTCTTTGTTGCTGGTAGGGAGGGAGGAAAATTTGCAGTGGAAGGAGGCACCATCCTTGCAGCTGCTCTTGCCCAGCACTGCTGCAGCCAGGCAGCCCCCCAGTGCAGACCTGCATTAGGCTGACTCCATGGGGATCTCAGGGAGGAGCTAAACAACAGAAGGCAGCACTAGAAAGGGAAAGTGAGTTGTTCTCTGCCTCTTCCATCCATCTGACCTGTAACCAGTTGGCTCAGGGAGCCCCAGTGCCAGCAGGGTGAGGAGTGAGAACACACCTTGGGCAGGGTGAAAATGGGCTCTCATGGTTCAGAAGAGCCTCAGCAGGGTGGTGGAACTGAAATTAAAAGGCTGCTGGTATAAACTCAGTCTGTGTTGTGAATATTTAATTTGGTTGTGGTCCATCTGTACTATCATTGTGTGTGTGGACAGGAAAGCTCATATGACTGCATATTCTTGTTTGTTAGGGGGCTTTGTTCTGGTTTGTACCATAATAGTGATGAGCTTCTGCCTGTGTTTGCAGTTCAGAAATGTAAATAGGCATGTGATCCAGTGAAATGGAGAGGGAACCTCGTAAATGCTTTGCCTGATCAAAAAGATGCCATTTAACTTGTGTATTTTGTTTCATCTGTGAGCTGAGGATAGTTAGTGGTTTGGAGCCCTCCAACTTACTCTGAATGGGTTATTTGGGTTCACTGGTAATGTTTTGTAATTGGTAAGCTTCCCAAGTTTGTCTCTGTAAATACACTGTGTGTGCTGGGAGCTTTCCATTTCAGCATCCGCTCACTGAGGCTATTACCATGATGAGGGAAATAAAACAGCTTCTTTAAGCCCTTTCTTAAAAAGAAGTCAGTTGCAAAGCGTTTCTAAATATGCATGAGGTGGTAGTGGAAAAGCATTTTTCTAAATCTGCAGTGGCACTTCAGTGCTTTAGTGGATATTTTTAAAAGCCCAAACTACAACTACAAAGGAGGGATTTAAAAAGACAATCCTATTGCTACTCAGAGTTGCTTAGGAAGCAGTGGGTTTGGGAAAACATCATTTTTATTCTGATGTTTCTTTGTGAGAGCTGAAGTGTGGCAAGAGCAGGTACTGGATGTACTTAGAAGAAAACTGTTTGGAAAAGAAATGCTAATAGAGCAGGGAGGATCACTTTTTCTAACATATATAAAACATTATATATGAATTTTATATGTACATAATGAATATATACAGGCATACATTATTATATAAATACATATTTTTAAAATTTGCTGAGCAAAGAGCAAGCATTGCAACCAGTGCTTTTCCACAGTGAGAGCTTTCAGGAAGTTGATCCAACAGATTCAACAGAAGAGATGTGAAGCTGTTGGCTTGTGGGTTTCCCTTCCTTTCTGTTGTTAAAGAAAACTGAGATACAGAGGCAGTCCTAAGAGAGTTTGTAGTTACAGGACAAGGAGTAAAGGGTGCAACCTAAATGAGGGTAAATTTAGGCTAGGTAGATGTTAGGAAGAAATTCTTGACTGTGAGGGTGGTTTGACCTTGGCACAGGGTGCCCAGAGAAGCTGTGGCTGCCCCATCCCTGAAGTGTCCAAGGCCAGGTTGGACTGGGCTTGGAGCACCCTGGGCTAGTGGAAAATGTCCCTGCACATGGCAGGAGGGCTGGAATGAAATGTTCTTTAGGGTCCCTTCTAACCCTTAACATTCTATGATTCTGTGATGGATCTCTCCGAAATTAAGAGCAATGAATGCACAGAGAAGCAACTTTGTTTCATTACAGAAAAATCCATCATATTGTGTGAAAGTATCAGGAGTCCAGTAAAGAAGATGAAATATTTTGTAACAGGAAGTGTTCTTCAGTCTTGTCACGGGATGTGAACAGTTTGTATGTGAAAACATTCTGAACAAAGTGGATTTCTTTTGCAAGTACACAAATTTTGCCTCTGGCTGAGGAAATTAAAAATAGGTAGGGATTAGGAGTGTTTATTGGTGAAGTATCACTGTGTGCCTGCTGGGTAGTTCTGCTCTCCTTTTGGCATCTCCCCTCACCCACTGGGCTGTAAACATCTCTGCTCTGTTCAGATTCTGGTTTTCTCATACTCTGAACCATTCTCATTTTCTCTCTTTCTCATACTCATTTCCTCTGCTCTAAGATGGCCTGAGCAGCACAGATAGAAGGTCACATGTGCTCCCCTTTTTCCTTTGGCTTGGCAGAGACATTCATGCAGCTGCCAAAGGGAACTGGAACTGGGCATTGGCGCTAAATAAAACAAGCTCAGCTACAAAGTGTTAGTGGGGCTCAGTTCTTCTGTCTCATTCATGGAAAAAAGGGTTTGTTGTTGGTGTAAGTAGCTTATACTGCTCTGAAACAGCCATGGCCAAGCCTTGTGTGTACATGGATTCTTAAAATCAAGTTTAGAGCTTTTAGTAAATGCTTATAACTATTATGTATGCGTTGTTTGAATACTTTAGAAGTTTGAGATGAAGAAAAAAAATTAAATGTGGAAGATTGGTTTAGCTAAAGTTAGAAGAGCTGATGATTTGTATCATCCAAATGATAATAAATGCTTCACTTTCCAAATTAAAACTGTGGAGAGCTTGTCTTGAGATTTGGTTAAAAATTTCTGTAATAATTTGAGTGTTAGATATTTCCTCTCCCCCCCCATTAGTAAAGAGTTCTATTCATGAATTAGAAGTTCAGGTAAAAAAATACAAACCTCTGTTTATAAGACTACATATATTAGCATTTTTCCAAAGTAAATGTTTTGTTTGACTAGATATTGAGATTCAAAAACAAGTTCTTAGGCTTAGTTTTATCAAATCTCTTTCATGAATGTAAAATTTAGCCTTGAATAGTCATCAACAATTACAAGTAGCATTTGAACCATTTTATCTGAAATTCCTGGTGATGCCTGTATTTTAAATTTTAACATTTAAATTTCTGATTTTTCTCTCAGATTCCCACATACAAACCACTGCTTGAAAAGCTTGAAGTTCAAAGTTCCCCCACGAGTTGAAGATGCCTCCGCGGCCGTCATCCGGTGAACTATGGGGCATCCACTTGATGCCCCCCAGGATCCTGGTGGAGTGTCTCCTCCCAAATGGAATGATAGTGACTCTAGAATGCCTCCGTGAGGCCACCTTACTGACTATTAAACATGAACTCTTCAAAGAAGCAAGGAAGTACCCTCTCTATCAGCTCCTTCAAGATGAGTCTTCTTACATTTTTGTAAGTGTTACACAGGAGGCGGAGAGAGAAGAGTTTTTCGATGAAACACGGAGACTTTGTGACCTGCGACTGTTTCAGCCTTTCCTAAAAGTTATTGAACCAGTAGGTAACAGAGAAGAAAAGATTCTTAATAGAGAAATAGGTGAGATTATCTTTTTTTCTGAAACATAATCTGTTTAACTGATTATCCTCTTCAAAATATAAGAAATTAAAATGGGTCGTGTTTGTCACCTGTATTGTCATGTTTCATGACTGCCAGTTGTTGCATCAAATGTCCAAAGATGCTGATCATAGTAAAGCCAGTATTTATAATCAGTGAGTTAAACTTTTTTCTGATCTGTTTCATTCACCTTGGCATTGTTGGTTAGAGGGTATCTTTTTGCTCATCTTTCATTAGCAGGATTTCATATTATTACAGAGCTGTGCCTGTCCTATTGTTTGGGAAGTCAGTTATAATTTATTTTGGTATTTACAGAACTGTAAATTCTAGATTTAAATACAAATCTTAAACCACACTTGTGGACACAGATTTTAATACTGCTCTACCTTGCTTAGAAAGTCATATTTCAGAAATGTGGTTTTTTTAACTTTCCTCTTCCTCCTTCTGGCAAGAGAGGATAGGGAGAGGAGGGAAAAAAAACACCTGAAACTGGAGATGAGAAGGCAAGACAAATTGTGATGTTTTGAGTCATCTCTGGAGTAGCTTATGATTTTCCATGATCCATTGAAGAAGCACAGGGAATCTGGCATTTGTTCCAACATCTTGGTTGAGTATTAAATTGGGGCAGCACAAACATACCCGCTCCTGTTTCATTGCTAATAAATGTGTACTGCAGTGGCAGAGACTTGTCAACTGGAAATACTTGTTCTGAGGTACTGCTAATTGTTAAATGATTTAATTGTGACGAATGCATAATAAGTAAATTACTTCTGTTTTGTAAAGCTCAACGTGTTCAGGACTTGGGGAGAGCAGTGGTTAGGTAACCATGCAACACGACAATTGAAAGTTTCCATTTGGACACTCATGCATAAATTATGATTTATCCAAGTAATCTCATTAAAGTAAATGGAATTACATCTGAGACTGAGGATCTGAAAGAAATGCACTGTTATTATATGAATCTGTGTCAAAGAGCTTAAGTTCAGTGTCTGTTGGAGTGCTCTTTGCAGTTCTTAAATAATGTAGGTCATTAAAAAAAAAAATAATAGCTGTCATTCAGTTGTAAGCAAAGTTTATTAGGGTTCTAATAGTTACCAATAATCCTGCCAGGGTTTGAGAAAAAAAATCAGATTTCACAAGTCCTCTGGTCCCCTTAGGAAACTCTGTGCTGACCTCAAAGGAAATTGAGTCCTGGTCCTTTTCCTCCAGGAGGAATGTTGGCTATGAGAGAAGTGATTTAAGGCTTCCAGGATCTTCAGGGAATGTACACCTGTTTTCTAACCTTTTCTGTGTCTGCTGAGTGCACTTAACTTTAGAACTGTGTAGTTCTTGAATGATATAAAAAAATATTATGTATGCATGTAGAAGGTGGCATGTATTTTAGACTGTGTTTTGCTTTAAGTTGGCTTTTTTTTGTGTCTGATTGAAGAAATGTTTCGCTCTATTTGTCAGTTACAATTATATCCTCATGCTGTAGGTTTTGCTATTGGCATGCCTGTCTGTGAGTTTGACATGGTCAAGGATCCAGAAGTACAAGACTTCAGAAGAAACATTCTCAATGTGTGTAAAGAAGCCGTGGATCTGCGGGACGCCAATGCCCCGCACAGCAGAGCTCTCTATGTCTATCCTCCCAATGTAGAGTCCTCAGCTGAGCTCCCCAAACACATCTACAACAAGCTAGACAAAGGTAAAGGCAATATTTACAGCAAAACATCATATATTTTCAGTGTTTGAAATCAAAGAGTACAGCTGTTGACTTAGGCAGATTACTGTTTTATGTGCTGTATGTAGTACACCCCAGCAATATCTTGCACCTTAAGTTCTTCAGAATAATTTTCTTGATGGGCTCTGCATTCAGAAGGATATTTAAAATTCTGCTATTCTAACTTTAAATATAACCCAGTAGATAGAGGTTATTTTTTTAGTAGGTGGGGACAGTTTGTTGGCTTTGCAGTTGTCTATGGCATTCAGATATCTGGAATTAAATGATGCTGAATCACTGAGTTACCTTGCAGTTCTCAAATATGAGAGAGTTACTGCTGTTTTTTGAAGGCCAAATAGTCAGTAGTATTCAGTCAGTTAGTAATAGTCAGTTAAAAATATTTTTAACCTCAGGACTAAAAATTTGAATTTCCACTAGTCAAAAATAGACCTAATGCATCTATTTCCATGCAGAAATTATAAACCTTCTCTCAGTTTAGGCAATTAATCTTGTTTACATCTTCTTTTAATACTAAAAGCAAATCTCTGTGTTGGGGAAGCATGGGAGTTGTATGGTTTGGGGGTTGTTTTGAGTTGGTGCATTTTGTTTGGAAACTGCATTGAAAATTACTGGCTTGACATTATTTTACATTTATTACAGGGCAAATTATAGTGGTGATTTGGGTAATAGTCTCACCAAACAATGATAAGCAGAAATACACCCTAAAAATCAATCATGACTGTGTGCCTGAGCAAGTTATTGCTGAAGCAATTAGGAAGAAAACTCGAAGTATGTTGCTGTCATCTGAACAACTGAAACTTTGTGTCTTGGAGTACCAGGGCAAATATATTTTAAAAGTCTGTGGCTGCGATGAATACTTGCTAGAAAAATGTCCACTGAGCCAGTATAAGGTGAGTAACATAAAGGATTTCTTTTGAACTGCACCAAAATAATGTGAATTTGTGGGCAGAAAATCAGTATTATGTCTGACTTTTTCATTAAATTAATCCAAAACATAGGAAGTGACAATGTGTGCACAAATTGGATAATCCATGTGCTTCAGAAGGGAGAGGGGGGAGAAAAGGTAGTTTGAACTAGAATTTGTATCACTCATATAATTTTGCTTATTTGAATGTTTCCCTCTAATGTTAGTGCTGAATCAGAGGTAGGTACTTTCAGAAATATCCTAGACTTTTGATGGCAAGAGATGAACTATATTTGAATGTGCTGATGTAATAAAACAGGAAATTTGATCAGATTGTAAATTATGAAACAACCATTGCTACTGTAAATCCCATCCTAAAGGGGTGGTACAAGAGAAAACTATTTTCCTGTTATAACTTTATCGTTATATTAATAAGATAAAAAATGTAGATTTCCAGCACTACAGAAATCATTGTTAAGCCTTCCTTGTGTCTGTCTGCCCTTCTCTGCCTGGATTTGTTACTACTGGGATTGTGAGACAGAGCACCTGAGCAGCCCTCTCTGGAGCAGAGAACATTACCCTGTAGATTTCCTGCCAGGCTGCTGCTGCTTCCTCTTGGAGAAATGTATTGTTGTAATAAACTGCTCCCATTCCTTTGGCTCAAATGGTTGACAATCTGATCTTCAGAGCAGTGGAGGAGAGAAGGAGGGATCCTGAATAATGTGAAAAGTATCTGTGTACTCTGGGAGCTGGGAAATAAGTGCAGGCATACATGAATAATTTTGCAGAGTCATCTGAAGATCAAACACCAGACCTATTTGATCTAGCGTGGTTTCTTCAGAAGCATCTGGCCTGCCTTTGCTGTGCCCCAGCAGAGCTTGCTCATTAACTCCAGGCTGGACCTGTCCTAACACACTGTGTTTTGTGGTAGTGTTGCCAGACTAAATGCTCTCAGCACTCAGACCTGAATGGACAGGTGGAGTGTGTCAGGATCAGTGCTGAGCATAAGGTAATGAGCACAGCTGAACCAAGAATGAGTGTCTGCTCCTTACCTTCTGCTCCCTGCCTGGGACTGGCAGTATCAGTTACCTGTGCTGCTCTGCAGGCTGGTGCAGCCTTTGCTGTTCCAAAACATCTCAGTTGCTTCCAGGAGCAGCTCAAATGCATTTGCTCTGTGCTGCACTGTGCTGAGGCTAAGGAGCTCTAGAAGAAACCCAGCTGCTGTTTTTTTCAGCTCCCATATCTCTCTCCAGTTCAGCCTTCCATTGGTGTAGATATTCACATCTCCAAACCACGAGGTGTGGCTGTGACCCAACAACACGTTCAAACTCTAGGATGCTGCACCTGCTGTCACTATACAGGACACGTGTGCATGCAGGACATGCCAAACTCTTTTCCATCTGCCCAAGAGTGTAGGCTTTGAAAAGACCCAGCATTTTGGTTGTTCCCTTGCAGTACATAAGGAGCTGCATCATGCTGGGCCGCATGCCCAACCTGATGCTGATGGCCAAGGAGAGCCTGTACACGCAGCTGCCCCTGGACACCTTCACCATGCCGTCCTACTCCCGGCGCATCTCCACCGCCACGCCCTACATGAACGGAGAGGCCACCACCAAATCCCTCTGGACCATCAACAGTGCCCTCAGAATAAGGATCCTCTGTGCAACCTATGTCAATGTGAACATTAGGGACATAGACAAGGTATGGCTTCTCAGCAGCTCGTGGCTTCCCTCCCGAGTGTTCTGTTTCGATGTTGGAAAAGAATTGTTATTTAACACGTTAGAAAGTGATACCACTCTTTTACTTAAATCAGAGTATTTAATTGTAAAGAACACACACATATTTTAGCATCTGGAAGCTTTTCTATACTGCTTAACAAGTGTGGTAATTAGCTAAATATTCTGCCTGGTAGGAGCAGGACTCAGTTTGTGGAGCTCCTCAGCAGAGTATGTAATGGATAGAAAAAGAAAACCCATGTTGTTATCTAAGTAATTAAGAATGTATTGCAGTAACTGAGAGTGCTTTTGGTGAGGGGATGCTATCCCTGTTTATTAAAATAAAGGTTGTGGGGTGATAGGGGGCAAAAGGCAGATGTAACATTCAATTCCATTGAAGACATCTACAGCCCTGACTGTCTTTCCTTGGAATTCCTTTCACAATACTTTGGCACAGGAAGGATTGAGAATAAATTCCAGCAGTGTTTTTTAGTGTTCAAGTTTGTTACTGTATTTTTCAAGTTTTGCAATTAATGAGGAGAAGCCCTAAACACTTTTTCTAGAAGAATATGCTAAGAAACTGTGCTTTACACCCAACAGAGCATGAATTAATTTGGGGAGTGGTAGGGCTGTTTGGTTTTCAGTTTTGGTTTTGTTTTTCACTTGCTGAAAATGAAAGGATAATGTGTTGTAATCATGGTATGTGTTGACTGCAATGAAAAATTTTGTTTATAGTAACATTTCAAAGACTAATATGGATGTTGTTTTCAGATCTATGTTAGGACAGGTATTTACCATGGAGGTGAACCTTTGTGTGACAATGTGAATACTCAGAGGGTACCTTGTTCTAATCCCAGGTAAGATGAATACCTGAGTAACTGCAGAAAACCTGACTTTCAGGTCATCATATGTGATAGCACTGAAGGAGTAAAGTCTCAATTTAGCCATTACTCAGGTAGAGCTCCTTGCTGGGAATCCTTTACTTTAAGTTTTGTAAAAATATATTACATAATCCTATATATATATATATAAATAGCATTAATTGGATTCAAACACAAGCATTTTATCTTGCACATAATAGTATAGTATAGAATGTATTTTCAGGATGTTTGAAATATTACCTGGAAAAAATAAATCACCTGAACTTACAAGTGCAAAAAGAAGTTTTATATGGGCATATATAAACAGTAGGGACATCCTTTAGCCGCCTGTTCTCATAGCTTTAACTAATGAAGAGGTGGGAAATTTCAGCACCTGCTAAGGTTAGATGCAAAGTATGTGGGCAAAAGTAATTCTTTGTTTGCATTTTCTGACTTCATGTCTTTATTAATATTTTTTTTGAAACATTTTTATCTGTAAATTTTCTGTGAATATGATTAGGCTTTATAATTAAAGGACTAATAATATACATAGTTGGTGAAAAATAGGCTCCTCCTGAGTTGCCCCGAATACTGCTGTACTTGAGCTGATAGTTTAAACTATTTTAGAGAAAATCTTGGAAAGGTGGTGAAGGTTATGCCTTGAAATCATGGCTATGGTCACACAGATCTGCATTATGTGAAATGAACATATGAAAAGTGATTAAAGTTTATCTGCCAATTTCTTTATTCTTAGAGAAGGGCTTTCACACTTATTTCTTTGTAAAATTGCTTTCAGTAGCTACAGATACATTGAAAAATTAATGCTGTCCTTGGAAGCTGCTGCCTCTTTCAACTGAGAAAATTCTGTATGACAATCCGCTTAGGGGAAGAAACTGGATCAGAAGTTCCTCTTCAAAAGCACAGTTCTGCCAACTGAGAGCTAAATTCTGCTTAGAGAAGTTCATGAAAACAAAATCAAACTATTCCTGTAGAACCAATCTGTGCTATTATTGCTACAGTAAATAGAAAAATATTTGACTTAGGAATATTGCATTGGATTTCCACGTTCTATCCCCATCTTGCAGATATCTTTTTATGTTCCAACAGTTCAAGTTTAGTTGGTTTTGAAAGCTCTTTTTCCCAGTTGCCTTTTTCCCCTGAAGGGAAAACTGTTTTGTAAGCTAAACCTTACATCATTGTAGCATATATGCAAATCCATTATCTTTAGGTTGCAGGAATTGAACCCACCATGGCTTTGTAAACAGTGTTGGGGCTAGAAGGCTATTGGGGAAGTTTCCATTCCCAAAAGCAGTGCGTATGGTCAAATGCATACATGGGGACCCTTTTCCAGTAAGAAGGTGTGCTCTGTATGCAAACACAAATGCCTTTTGGCTGAGTGGATGATGTCTCCTTTAAGCTGGTTGAAGTGTGCCTTTTGCATCCTGCAGATGGAATGAGTGGCTGCTGTATGACATGTACATTCCTGATCTGCCCCGTGCTGCTCGGCTCTGCCTCTCCATCTGCTCTGTCAAAGGCCGCAAGGGTGCTAAGGAGGTAAAACACCTCAGGGATTTATGGCATAATCAGCCAAAGCTTCTTAAATCAACTTGGGGAAGATATTTGGTAAATGCTGTCTTGGCAATGAGTCTAAGTGCAATGTTTGATTTGAATCTGATTGAAATAGGGGTGTTTCTTTTCTTGTGGGGGTTTTTTTTTTTTGTGTGTGTTTGGAAATTAAACAACAGAAAAAAGCTTATCAGTTCAGCACTGTAAATCCTGCCCATGCTGCAGTGCCAGACATGAAGACTAGTGTTAGTGTTTTGAGGCAGAAGTGCTTTTAAAATTAATTTTCCAAACCCATATTATTAAGCTATTTATTTTTAAGGGAATTTTCAGGTAAAGAAATTTTGTATTCCTTTAGCATTTAATGCAAGATCTCAAATAGTAATTTTTAAGAATCTACATGCAACATTTAATATTTAGCCAGCAGCATCATTACATTGTGGGTTTGATTGTGTGTCACAGGTAATATATAGGGTGTTTGTCTGCAAGCAGGACTGTGAACCCTACAGAATGATTTGGATTAGAAGAGATCCTTAAAGACCATCCAGTTGCACCCCTCTTCCACTAGTCCAGGTTGTTCCAAGCCCCATCCAATCTGGCCTTGAACATTTCCAGGAATGGAGCAGCCACAGCTTCTCTGGGCATCCTGTGCCAGTTTCTTGACTACCCTTATCATATAAAACCATATTTCTTTTGTCCAATCTAAAAATACTGGCCTCAAGTTTAAAACTGCTGCCCCTTGTTCTGTGACTACAGGACTTGGTAAAAAATCTCTTTGTCAGAAAAACTTTCTCCATCATCCTGACTTATTCTGGTGTGAGGAGGATATGTGCACGTGTTTACAATTCTTTTAGTAGCATTTTGTTAAAGGACAGCCATCCATAGAAAAACATAGTACAGCTTCCACAACTTGCTTTCTGCTAATCTGGGAATGTAACAGCTTGATCTGGGGTAAAAATGTTATTTCTCCTGGCTTGCTCTGCAGTAATCCATAGATGACACTGAAGAAAATCATATTTTAATCTCTTTAAAGGAGCATTGTCCATTGGCTTGGGGAAATATAAACATGTTCGATTACACAGACACTCTGGTATCTGGGAAAATGGCTTTGAATCTTTGGGCAGTACCTCATGGGCTGGAGGATTTGTTGAATCCTATTGGTGTTACTGGATCAAATCCAAATAAGGTATTTGCATGCCAGCTTCCCCCTTAAGAGTACTTTTCCAAAATATGCTGTATTCTGGTTACTATCACTCAACAGAAAAAGTAATTTGAATTCCCTTGACTTAGGAAACTCCATGCTTAGAGCTGGAATTTGATTGGTTTAGCAACCCTGTAAAGTTTCCAGATATGACAGTGATTGAAGAACATGCAAATTGGACAATTTCACGGGAATTGGGATTCAACTACAGCTATGCAGGACAGGTAAGGCCAGCTCCCCTCCAAGATTAGCTATTCAAATATGAAAGTATTATTTACTACTTTTACTCAGTGTGTCAAAACTTCTTTTTTTACATTCTCATTTATTGTAAAATCAAAAAATCACATTTTTGTTGTGTGCTTGGTAAAATGGGCAATATATTCTCCTTTCTTTATATTACCAGTAAAGTGTCCTAATGCTTCACTGACCAACCAAAACACTCCAAAGAGAAACTGTTTTACTGTTTTTGACATTTTTCTATCACTGTTCAGGTGTTAAACTACTTAGTTTAACTTTTCAAAAGTTGCAGTTCTCTTTCAACAATGCTATTTTTCTTTGTTGCAGCTTCATGTTTATTTTTAGCCCTCCCTGTGTAACCCAAAGGTGCTTAGAACTCTTTCCTTTCTGTTTTATGGGCTAGTTATGACCACAAGGGAATTTTAAGGGAATTGATGGACATATACATGGGTGTAGTCCTTTATCTCACTTTTTCCACAGACAGAACGAGTGCATTACAATTCGCTTTTTGGTGAGGTTTGGAGCTTTCTTCAAAGCACATTTTTGGATGATGAAAAGAAGTAAAAACAGAAAAGCAGTAAAGCTAAAAATGCTCTTTATTTAAAGCCAAGACTGTGAAATTGGTTGGTGGGTTTTACATTTTCTTCTGGAGGCTGGTTCAAAGCCTTGGGTCTGCCCAAGAGAGCTCCATGGTCTGGGTGAAGACCCTTTGGTAGGAGTTTGGCTGTGCTGGAAAGCATGGAGGTGGCAGGGAGCCTCCAGAGTGGGAATTCTGGAGGTATTTATAGCAGTCCTGTCCCAGTGTATCCTGAACAGCAGGTTGTGGGCGTTAGATTTCTCTTGATACTCAGCAGGATGTCCATCACAGAGTAACATTTCTGCTGTTTGTGCTGTGACTAAGAACTCTTAAAAATGCTTAAAGACATTTGTCTTCTTGGTAAATAACATTCCCCAGCCTCTTACCTGGGCTTCTGTACTCTCAGCTTGTTGTTTTGTTCCATCTGGCACAAAAAAAAAAAAAATGGTGAGGAGAATAAACCCACTTCACAGACAATGTAGTTAATTTCTGTTGTAGCAGTTCTGGTTTTTGTGCTCTTTGGGGAATGTCTTACACTAATTGTAATTTAATGTTTTCCCTCTTCCTGTTACTCAGGTTTTCCTAAAGCATTCTACCCTCTTATTTACCTATTTTCATCCCCCATCTTCTGCCTTTTTCAGTTCTGAATCCTTTTCAGTTCTGAATCCTTTTCACTCCTTTCAGCATCCTTCAGCAATCTCAAGCTGGGGTCAGAAATGACCAGTCTCACTTTGTGCTGCATTGTGTCATTCATCAAATGTCAACTGCTGCTATTTCTCCACACAGCTGATTTAGTTGAAATGTACCTCTTCCTGTGCCAGCAGTGACTAAAAGCAGTTGTAGAGATCAAAGGCCTAGTCTTTCATCTTCTTTCTAAATTTTAAGCTCTCGGTTGTAGCAAGTGGATACAGCAAGATAGTACTGCATGACATAGCTTAGTGATTGCTGTGCTGTTAAAATACTGTATTTCATGTGTGTGGTTTGACAATAAAAGAATTTGTGTGAGGGGCTAATGTGCCATTGTGTCTGCAGAGTAACAGAATAGCTCGGGACAGTGAATTAACAGAGAGTGACAAGGAGCAACTGCGAGCCATTTGTACCCGAGACCCTCTGTCTGAAATCACTGAGCAAGAGAAGGACTTCCTCTGGAGACACAGGTATTGCAAATCAAAACCAAGCCAAAGGAAGACCCTTCTGGGCATAATCAAACTTCATGCAATTCATTCCAAATTTGTCATGGGTTTTGCTCCCTTTTCTTCCATGCTGAGGAGTTGGTGTTTTAGACAAGGCTTGTAAAGCATTCTGCATTGTGTGGTTTGGTTATAATCCTGTGGAGAAAAGTAAGTTGTTGAATGAGTTCCCATTTTCCTTATTACTGCAGTTACACCTGGATGGTTGGATCCTGACAGCACCTTGCTGACACAGCCAGAGAAAGGTGCAAGGCTATGGGGACATAGTTGATGGCTATCAAAGCAAGAGTGTTATTTTGTACATACAAATTTTACTTCTTTTGCAGACACTATTGTGTGAATACTCCAGAAATTCTACCCAAGTTACTTTTGTCCGTCAAGTGGAATTCTAGAGATGAAGTGGCCCAGGTAACATAAAGCATTGAAGAAGTGTTAGGTTTTGAAGAAGCTTTAAAATATGCTATTTTAAAGAAAACTTCTGGAAGTTAAAAACATATTATGTGTGCATAATATGTGTGATACGTGTGATACACTGAATGAATAGTTGGAGTTGCCACTATGATTGACAGGGGTTCCTCATCCATAGTTCTTGTTCTTTAGCTCAGTCTGGTCTTAAGATTTCCTCTTTCTGGCATTACTTGAATTCCTGTTATGTTGTCAACTTGTCAATTACAGTTAAATGTGGGGTTTTGTTTTCATTCTTTTTAGAGTGGATAAAACAACAAAGTCAACTGGCAATAATACCAGATTGCTGATTGAGAGGTCCAGCAAATAAACAGCTTCCACTCAGATGTAGCTTGTGTCTGACAGTGCCTTCTAATGGCTGAGTGTTACAGCTTCTTCCTGAGCAGTGCAGAGGTGTAACATGCTTGGCCTTCTCACCCACAGATGTACTGTTTGGTGAAGGATTGGCCCTCAATCAAGCCAGAGCAAGCCATGGAGCTCCTGGACTGCAATTACCCAGACCCCATGGTGCGAGCTTTTGCAGTTCGCTGTCTGGAGAAGTCCCTGACAGATGACAAACTGTCCCAGTACCTAATCCAGCTGGTACAGGTACTGAACATACTTTGGCATGTTTGTTGTGTGTATTCAGTGATCACAGAGGCTTAGAACACAAAAGTTAAGTTGTTGTGAAAAAGGGGTCTTCAAAAGTGTGTTTGCTTTGCGAATTCTTCAGGAGATGAAATGTTAATTTTTCTGTAGTGCTGTGGTTTTGCTTGTTGGTACTAAATGTCAGAATTCTGCAGAGATGCAAAACTGTTCCACCAACTGGAACAGGCAGCTATTTCAGCTGTCCTAACATATGGGAAAGGATGAGCAGAAGCATCTTCTCAAAATTTTAAGCAAGTTGAGGCTAAAATATTTGGTAACAGTAAAGCAAGCATCAGATGGTAAGTTCCTGAAATAGAGGCAGCCAGTGCACAGTTGGTATATATTGTTCAAAGCCTAACACATGCAAATATTAATACCAAGATCAGTCATTCCAGAAAAAATAATGTAAAACATAGATGGCTTTTTATTTAACTGCCTTTAATCTGTAATTTGTTCATAGAAATAATAACTGCATCTGATTTTTTAACATTTTCTCTTTATCCTTAACTAGGTTCTGAAATATGAGCAGTATTTGGATAATCAGCTTGTGAGATTTTTACTTAAGAAGGCACTGACCAATCAAAGGATAGGACACTTCTTCTTTTGGCATTTAAAGTAAGTCTATTATCATGTTAAGGTATGGGGGCTTTCTGTTAGAAAAAATTAGTTGTTCTAAAGGTTTGACATAATAAATGTCCTTTTTTGGAAAAATATTACCACTTAAAAGAAAGATTTTGGCACCTCTGAGTGGTCTTGTCTCTAAGCTGTAACTGTTCTTCCTCTCTTTGCAGGTCTGAAATGCACAACAAAACTGTCAGTCAGAGGTTTGGTTTACTTCTGGAGTCCTACTGTCGAGCATGTGGAATGTACCTGAAACACCTGAGCAGGCAGGTGGAGGCCATGGAGAAGTTGATTAACCTCACAGATATTCTGAAGCAGGAAAAAAAGGATGAGACCCAGAAGGTATCAAAAGCTGTCCTTATATCAAAACTGCTGCTGTTGTTATACAAGAATTAATTAGAACTGTTCTGTTTGATCAACGAGGAAAGTGTTAATGCTGATTTCAGTAGGTGGTGTGTTTTCTGGGGAGCTGCAGTATTTTCTGTGCAATGCCATTGTCTAGCTCTCCAGGCAATAGAAAGTTATAATTATATATAAATATAAAATATATATAGATATGTAGTTAAGTTATATAAAAATATATAATATAAAGTTAAATATTTCAATTTGTGTAACATGTAGCTGGGCTATACTTATATCAAAACTGTGCAAAACCATGCTTGAAAACCCAAGCTAAAATCTGCTACCTTCATTTACATGTAAACAGTGTTCTCAGACCTGAATGTGTTTATTTATCAGGTACAGATGAAGTTTCTTGTAGAGCAAATGAGACGACCAGATTTCATGGATGCCTTGCAAGGTTTTATCTCTCCTCTTAATCCTGCACATCAGCTGGGAAACCTTCGGTACTGTATCCCTGAAGTAAATGTTTAGTAATGTAATAATAACAGTGTTGAGGTTGACTGTTAACTTAGTAAATGTCAGCATCTTCAAAGTGCACTGAACAGAATTTGTAGCAGAGTAATCCATAAAGAATAGAGTGATTTCAATCTAATGGTTTAACAAATCAGGGAACAACATGACCTTTAGCTGTTCCTTTAAGGTGCCAGGAACTGCAGTTCTTTTTCCAGTTGTCAGGAGCTCATATTGCCAAAGGAATATTTACAATATTCCCTTACAACACAACTCCACTGTTGGTCTTAGCAAATGGTTAACATAGCACTTACTAATTTAAGTTTGAGTCTGAAAGTAAAAATGGTGGATTGTCAGTTATCTTTGCATCTTTAATTTGGTGCTAGTTCAGATCAAAACAGGGAGAACTTAGCAGTATTAGAGAAACATGCTATAAGAATCAATTTATGCCTATTTCATAGAAATCTTATCTCTTTTAGGCTTGAGGAGTGCAGGATAATGTCATCTGCAAAAAGGCCGCTGTGGTTGAACTGGGAAAACCCAGATATTATGTCTGAATTGTTATTTCAGAACAATGAGATAATATTTAAAAATGGAGATGGTAAGGAAAGATAAGTGTAATTCAAAAGCTACATACCTGTTTATTTTCCTAACCTTTTAATTAGTGTTTTTTTGTAAGCTTATAAAGTATATATATTTAAAAAAAAAACAAAACAGCTGAATAAAGCCATTCTCTTTTCCAGAATTAAGCATAGACAAAAAAGTATTTATCTCAGTCAAGTACAAATTTTATATCTTCTAAGATGCTCAGTCTATCAAGGTGGAACACAATACTATTTAATATTTGTTCTTTTTGTTTGTAAATGCCTTCAGCATACTACAGATGTGTAAACTGTGATTCCATTGTTCTGATTTTAGTGTATGTTTTTAAAATCACAAGTTTATATTCATTTTTTACTATTAAGCTTTTGATGTATTTAGACATAGTTTTGGGGGGGGAAAAGAAAGTAAGATCTAACCAAAGATTCTGGTGTTACAAAATTTGCAAATGTAATGTGTCTGACTGTTTCAGACTTACGTCAGGACATGCTGACACTTCAGATAATTCGAATTATGGAAAACATCTGGCAAAATCAGGGTCTTGATCTTCGGTAAGCTTCAGAGGTCATTCCCAAGTAATGCTGATCTTATTGGTTTGTTTCCAGGGATTGCTTCTGCTTTCCCAAGAGTAATAAATGAAATGCTATAAATAGACATTTTTGTGCATGTTAGAGCAATGTTTAATTTTTTTAGTTAACTAAACTGCTGGATTTTATAAACATAAGATCATATTTGAAAAATACTTATTTCTCATTCAAGTGGGTCTGAGTGAGCCACATACAAGGAATGGATACAAGAGCTAAAGCAGAGTAGCCACACTGAGGCCAAGTGATTGAGTCTGTAGGGTTTGGCTGTAGGTGCCAAGCCCTCAGCCCTGCTGAGCAGTTGCTCTTTGTAGTTGGTGTCTTCACTTCAGTCCAGTAGATATTGCCCAGTCTGTGTGAGCTTCTCCACCTGCAGACAGTCTGTGGGTGCAGCAGCTTCTGGAGGGCATTCAGGATAAACTGTTCTGCTTCTGGAAAACCAATCCTAGACAGTTTACACCTTCCAGTTTGTGTTTGCTGTGTGGTAAGTTTTTAGGTGGGAACCATGGAGCTGTCTGTGCACTGTCTGGAAACCCCCAGTTTTCATTTCCTTATCTAGACAAAAGGACCTGTTGGTCTGTGTTATCTCTCATGGGTCACAGCTTTGTCTCCAGTGCTGTAATAGAATTAGGCCTTTGTCCAAGAATGGTTTGCAGAATGGTTACAGTTCCCCAGGACTTAAAGAGTAGCCAGATAATCTGCAAAAATACATCCTCTCCCACCTCTTGCCACCATTCTCTGTAAAGGAATTTAAAAAAAGCCAACAATGAGCCTTTGTCTTTCAGGATGTTGCCATATGGCTGTTTGTCAATTGGTGACTGTGTGGGACTCATCGAGGTGGTGAGGAGCTCTCACACCATCATGCAGATTCAGTGTAAAGGAGGCTTAAAAGGAGCACTGCAGTTCAACAGCCATACATTGCACCAGTGGCTCAAGGACAAGAACAAAGGAGACATGTGAGATTCCCTGTCACCTGTTTTTCTTGGCCAGATGCTTCTTTTTGATGGAAACTTCAGGAGAACTAAAGTTCATCAAGTGGGAGATTATGCCCATAATTATGTCCATCTGGTTTTGTTTTTTGTTTTCTTTTTTACCTCTCCTTCTTTGCCTGGTAGCTCTTTTGCAAGAGAAAAACATTCACTTCTGTGTTATTAGAATATCTGAGGAAAGTGTCTCTTTTGTTTGAATAGGTATGATGCAGCTATTGACCTGTTTACACGTTCCTGTGCTGGCTACTGTGTTGCCACCTTTATCCTGGGCATTGGTGACCGCCACAACAGCAACATCATGGTCAAAGATGATGGACAAGTAAGAGATGCTTTTCTAAAATCATACCCTAAGATCATCCTCACTTTGGTATGAGTTTGTTTTGGGGGGAAAAAGTCTATCTGAATTATAAGTAAATGATCAATTTTACTGTGATTTCATTTAAACAAAGAATTATTAATCTTAAAATACCCTTCTGTCTTTCCAAGCTGTTTCACATTGACTTTGGGCATTTCCTCGATCACAAGAAGAAAAAATTTGGTTACAAAAGAGAGCGTGTGCCATTTGTCTTAACACAAGACTTCTTAATAGTGATTAGTAAAGGAGCCCAAGAATGTACCAAAACGAGGGAGTTTGAAAGGTGAGCTTTCTTTGAAGCATTTAACCTCCAGACTGTTTTGTACCTAAAATGCACTTTGCTACTGGTGACCTTTAATATTTAGACCTTTGAACTGAACAGTAGTATTTTAGTTTACTTGCAGTGGGTATGTTCTAGTTCTTCAGTTGAAGATCAGCCATCACTTGTAAGTCAGTGGGTGATCTTAGCACTGACATGACCTTTGGTCCATGAAATCTCACTTGAGATTTGCAGGGTTAGTATACATGTGAATAAAGATGGTAATTTTTCAAACATCTGAAATTTCTTTGACTTTACACTTAAAATCCTCATGAGATGGCAGAACTGCAGCTACTGAGAATTCCTAAATGTAGGGTGTTGTGTGGCCTTGCTGGCCATGCAGCCATATTTCTCTCTCCTATAGCTGCTCTGGTGTCAGCTCTTCAGCTGGCCTGTGTAGTTTGTGACAATGGCCAGAACCTGCTGAGCAAGAACTTTAAAATAATAACAGTAAAGAAATAAATCTGTTGCTGTAGTCATTCTTAATATCTCTTTCCAGCAGTCCAGTCTTTGAGAGGTTTCAATTTTAACCTTAATTTCATTATGTTGATGGCAATGGAAGACAGATTTTGAATTATAGTGGCGGTCTGAACACTGCAGTGAAGCTTTTTTTGCATTTTTTCCCTTAACCTGGATATTTCTTATCCAGTGTGATATAATGAATGCCCCTGTTTTCAGTTTTTAGAGTTTTCAGAGTACCTGAGGAGTAACAGCTGCTGCCCTCATAAAACTACAGGAGAAATGCAACTCTGAAGATAGCCAGGAAAGCACTGATTTTAGCAATGTATCAGGAAATGTCTTTTGAAATCTGAAATGTTAGTAGGAGTAACAAAAATTCATGTTGAAAAGTTGTATAATTGCAGATGGGGTTTAAGACTAGAAAGCTTATCTTTGGATGTTATTTTAGTCTGACCATTATTAATCCTTACACAAATGAAGGTTAAGTAGGAGTGCATCTTCTCAGCTACATTATGGTGTTCATACTAGACTAAGACTGACTGCTTTTTTAGTGTCTGCTTACCTGTAAAACTGTTCTGGAGCTGAAGCAGTAATATGCATTTAGCAGAGAAATGCACTGAGCTTTTTTCCCCTGGTCTCTTCCAGGTTTCAGGAGATGTGTTATAAGGCTTACCTAGCAATTCGGCAGCATGCCAACCTCTTCATCAACCTTTTCTCCATGATGCTTGGCTCAGGAATGCCAGAACTGCAGTCCTTTGATGATATTGCTTACATTAGAAAGACCCTTGCATTGGACAAAACTGAGCAGGAGGCTCTTGAGTACTTCATGAAGCAAATGAATGATGCTCACCATGGTGGCTGGACAACAAAAATGGACTGGATCTTCCACACAATAAAGCAACATGCTTTGAACTGAACTGACAGCAAAGAAAACAAGAACTGATACCCCACTCGTGGGTACTGCACTGTTAATACCTGTTAGCAGCAAAGACTGGTTGCATAGGAATTGCACAAACCATGAACAACATTAGAATTTATGGCAAGAAAAGAGACGAATTGTTCGGACAACTGTTGGAAAATAATGTAAAACAGGGTTTCAGATAGCACTAAAATTATAAACTTCAAAAATTAAGCTTTAGTACAATGTGTGCAGGGACCTCGACAAATTAGAGAGATGGGCAATCACCAAGTGTGTGAAGTTTAACAAGGGCAAGTGCCAGATTCTGCACCTGGAATGGGGCAATCCTGGTTGTGTGTATGGACTGGGGAATGAGAGGATGGGGACCTGAGGGTCCTGGTTGATGGCAAGTTGAACATGAGCCAGCAGTGCCCTGCAGTCAGGAGGGCCAACCCTGTCCTGGTGGCATCAGGCACAGCATTGCCAGCTGGGCAAGGGAGGGGATTGGCCCACTCTGCTTTGCACTGGGGCAGCCTCACCTTGAATATTGTGGGCAGTTTGGGTGCCACAACTTAAAAAAAACCCATTAAGCTATTAGAGAGTGTCCAAAGGAGGGCCACGAGGATGGTGAAGGGTCTGGAGGGGAAGCTGTATGAGGAGCAGCTGAGGTCACTTGGTTTGTCCAGCCTGGAGAAGAGGAAACAGCTCAGACCTCGTCGAGCTCTGCAGCTTCTTCATGAGGGGAAGTGGAGGGGCAGATACCAATCTCTTCTCTCTGGTGACCAGTGACAGGACTTGAGGAAATGGCATGGAGCTGAGTCAGGGGAGGTTTAGCTTGGGACATTAGGAAAAGGTTTTTCACCTAGAGGGTGGTTGGGCACTGAACAGGCTCCCAGGGAAGTGGTTACAGCCCCAAACCTGACAGAGTTCAAGGAGTGTTTGGACAGTGCTCTCAGGCACAAGCTGTGATTCCTGGAGTGTCCTGTGCATGGCCAGGGGTTGGACTCAATGATCCTTGTGGGTCCCTTCCAACTCAGCACATTCTATGATTTGAGATTCATGTTATGCCTTAAGCTCAAAAAGGTAAACTTGGAAGAATGTTTGCTTTTCTCATTTGATAGGATAAATTAGAAGGAAAAATAAAATAGTGCTAGTGCAAACGTAAAAGTCCATCACGTCTTACCTTAGATCTGGTACAGGGGTAGAGACTTT
The DNA here is from genome assembly GCF_903797595.1 of Erithacus rubecula. NCBI lineage: Eukaryota > Metazoa > Chordata > Aves > Passeriformes > Muscicapidae > Erithacus > Erithacus rubecula. Next base: position 6,300,131 of record NC_136663.1, read on the forward strand.
GCTGGATTGGGAAGAATGGAAAGAGAATTCAAGTGATAGCAGATACTTGAATGCAGCATAGTTTAAAGGGAAGGAGTTTGAAGCTCAAAGATCTAAAAACAGTAGTGAGAGGACAGTGCCTTTTAAATGTGCTCAGAGGCATTAACATTTGTGGGGTTTGGGTGGCCCTTTGATTTCTGGGTCCGTCATCTGCACAGTTTCTGAAAGCAGTAGGAAAGAAGCCCACTCAGTCTGGTGTTTCTTCTGCTCAGTATTTCTAGGGGTGCAATTCATACTTTCACAAAGAAACTCCTTATAATCCCCAAAACCTGACTAACCTGGAAATTGAATGGTCAGAATTGGGTTTAGTGCAACAGAGAGCTGTAGTGTTCATCTTAGGTTTGCTTTAATCTAACTTGAACTGAATAGATTTTTTTCATACATGTTTTCCAGAACCTAAAGAAAGGTGAGTTATTAAAATTATTGAAAGATTATTTTTTTATAAAGGCTATTTATATAATAGGAACTATTATTAATATATATTCTTTATTTACATGATTTGTCCAATATTAACTCTCTTAATTTTGCAACCCAGTTCTATCTGTCCAAGACTCCCGTTTTCATTAACGTCACTGAAGTTGACCAGACATACTCCTAGGACCAAATTCAGCCCTAGTAAAAGGACATAAGTACCAGTGAAGTAGTGGGAATACACCCACTAAAGCCAGAGGTGAACTTGGCCTAAGTCTCTAAAAAAATTTTGGGAATCACTCTTCACATTACTGAAGTGATATAGTGGCTGTTCCAAGAGCGCTCATTTAAACCCTCAAAATTTGGGTCTACCATTTCTCCTCTTTCTTCCTCCTTTGGAAGTGGTTGTTGAATCCAGTAAGATATATCAGAAATAGCAATTTAGATTCTCAATATGATCAATAATTAGCAGTTCAGCAGACAGATATGTTGGCTAGCTCAAAGCATGTGGAGTTACCAAGCATTTTATAGCTTTGTCTGTTTTGTGCGTGTGTGTAATATATATTTGTAAATCTAGTTGTTGTCCTTTAACACAATTACAATGTGTGCAATCAATGAAATTGGCACCATGTTTTGAAACTGTTCAGAGTACCGAGGATTTCAGATTGCCCTTATGCACAACTTCAGGTAGGACTGTTTTTCTAATTCCTAAACAGGTTTTTTTAAAGTTAGTGAAGCCCATAATAGTTCTGTGGGTGATGTTCACCCTAACATTTTAAACTTGCTAGATTGGCAGCACTTGAATTCCAAAGGTTTGGGGCTTTTGGGGGTTCAGCTTGTTCACTTGCAAACACGCACCAAGGTGCCACTCAGAAAGTGCAATACCACGTGTAATATAAAATATGCTGACAGTTGGTGTTAGATTAGAATATAAGCATATAAATAAACTGTACTTTGTGCAGGCTGTACTGGTGAGGTAATGAGTGGTTGGCTTCATTCAGCAAATTGTAATATATTAAAAATGTGCAATCAATTACGTTATGAAAGACTTTGGGGATTGTAAAGCCAAGGCTTTGGTGTTTCAAAGTCAGGATCCTGCAGCTGATTACTGCACACATGGATACTTGATGTTGTGGGGGGAAGACCTGGTTTTGTGAAAACTACAGAAGCTCCAAGAGTAGTATGGGAAATGTGAAGTTTTATTTCCTTGGTTCTATGAAATATTTTGGAGTAGTTGAATAGACTTCCCATTGCTCTTTTTATTGACTGTTACATATTCCTTTTTGTTCATGACTATTTTAACTCCTGCTAAGCTTGGTTGTACTTTCTAGAGCAAAGTTACCCTTGTATCTATTACTTTGCAGTCAACACACAATAATGATTTAGCTTTTAAATAGGTTTCATTTCAGTTTTAGTTCAGAAAATCTGAAACCCTGTTGGCTACAAATCTTAATATAACTGAGTAAAACTGTTGCACAGACATCACATTAGGTGCTATATTATCCATATTTATCTGATTTTGAAACAATGCTTTACCTCGTTTATGCAAGAAATGGTCAGCCTTTTCCAGCCTGGGTGAAAAGATCAACTCACATTTATTGGATGTTATGAGGCCAAATTTGTTTGTATGTTGGTCCTTCCTAGCCCTTCTGTAAATATGAGTATAAATGTCTTTCAGTTCAAGCACAGTATTCTGCACCCTTTTTGCCCAGACAGAGGTATGAGGAGTCAGTCTCTGTTTCCAGAAGTTACTGCAATTAAATGTTATGCATAAGCTGCAGAAATTATTATGAGAATACATAGTAAAAGAAAGGAAACTTCAGAGTGATAAGACATAATACAGTTTGGGGTAATTGTAGCCTTTCAACAATTTTTTTTTTTTTAAGTAGAAGCTCCTGGGCTTTAACCAGCTTTTTGCATAACCAGGATGGGCATTTGAAAAACATTCTGCCAGTGTTTCACAGAAAACAACAATCCTTTTCTCAGCTTCAAAGTGCAGAACCCTAATTACTGTATCCTGTCACGGCAGTTCCGTGCTGATGTAACTTCACTGAGGATAGTGGAGGCACTGTTTGCTTACCCTGGTGGAAATGAGTGGATGTCATCTGCTCTCAGTATCAGAAAGAAGATCTGCTTACAGACCATGAAAGCTCTTGCAACTGAGTCCTAGATTTTTACAGAAATAGCTTGGAATTTGGCTTATTTTTAATTATTCTCACTCCACGGAGATTTGAAAATGCTCCCTTTGTTCTGGGAATCCACTGCACAAAATACTAAAGTAGTTTATTTTGGGCTTGAAGTGCATCTGGGCTCCTTGCTCCTGCAGAACTTCCTTGTAAGACTGCCAGAGCAAGGAGACCAGTGCTGGGCCATGTGTTTTATCAAAAAGCATTAGGAAATGGTGTTTTAGCAAAATAAAATTTAAAACCGGTAACTTTTTCAGCTGTGAAACTGTGTTTGATATAAAGACAGAACAGGTTGCTGCATATTAGTTTTACTTAGAATTACATTCATTGCTTTCCTAAAAGTAGCAGAAAAAAATACCTGTACTATTTATATATGCATACTTCTTTGTCTGAAAGGGTGCATTAATATTTTTTTCATAGGTGAAACAGACTTCCAGTATAATTTTAATTTTTTTAAAAAAGGCTTTTAAATAAAACCAAAATTTTAAGTGTTCTGGCATCTTGTGGAAAAGATATGAACCTGCATATTGAGGACAATATAGAAATTACCAGGTTTGTAAGAACTTTATTTGTGATGACCCTGCTGATGGTGGTTTGGCGAGTTGTTTGTGGGTTTTTATGCCAACTTTCCTTTTTCTGTAAAGTATTAAATGTCCTTCAGTGATCAGTAGCCCATGTTTGTTGACAATATGAAGGTATTGTCTTTGCTTTGTCATATAACTGGCATGTTCATATGTCTGTTCTTAATAGTAATTTTGAATTCCTCCTGTTTTGCATGTCTGTACAGGTTGCAGACCTGGGCTGGACCCGTTCAAAAAAACATATATCAGAAAAGCCACTTGAAATTGCAATTTTTATTGATGTCTTTGACATCTTGAAAATACTTCAAGTTAATGAAAGTGGTATGGTATTACAGAAAGAATTGTAAATTGCTGCTTCTAGGATTTTTTTTTTAACTTCTTTCACCTGTTTTAGTTTTACTTGAATGGAAGAACCACACTTGTTTTTTAAAAACACTATATAGCTGTGGATGTTGTTGCAGATTGTTGAATCCCAATTTAATTTTGCAATACATGTTTCATACAAATAATGAACTTGCATCTTTTATTTTGTGCTGGAAGTTATCTCAGTTTAGGAAGGGCTCTATCTGTCCAAAGTGATGTGTAGCTCACCACCCCTGCAGCTAATATTGGTTTGGGGTTTTTCTTTGTTTAATTTTACTTTATTTTTTACAGATATTTTAATGAAGGGAAGCCAACTGGAAACTGGCTGTAGAAGTTTTCTCTTTGCATCCACTAACCAAACCTATAGTTGCTCTTCTCTTTGAGAAATTCTGATTTCATTTTGTGCTGATACAACACTTCATCAGAATTGCTCTGGATTCACAACAGCTTATGAAATTCCAGATTATTTATTCCTGTGATTCAGTATGAAAGGTTCTTATAAGGAGAGGAATGTTTAGTAGCAGCCCAGTTAAACACTTAATAATTTTACTTTGAAATAGTCTTTATTAACAAAGTAGCCTTTTCAGCTCTCCAAAAGCACAGCAATATTGTCTACGGTTTGTTTCATCCTTGGCACTTCAGTATTTTTGCTGCTTGCTAGCTTAAATGTTTCCTCTTGCTCCTCTTTTGTAGCATACAGACTTGTTGAACCCACACTCAGGAAAAACCATTGTTCTTCATTTGCCATACTGTGTTCTGGACTTCTGAGCTTTATGGGATAGACTCTGAAAAGTCTGAGATCTTGCTGTGTTAGTGCTCCTGACTCTAAGCCAGAGGTGAATCCCTCTGTCCCTTCTCTTCTCTCTGCAACACCCCTCTGGGACATGCCCAGAGCATAAGAACATCATGAAATATTTGTAAGAGAAGATCAATTGAAGCAAAGTTCTGCCTGTACTTTGAAGTTAGTGTCCCCACTGGTTTGTGTAAATGTGTTTTAAGTGTCCTTACTGTCACTTCTGTATGTGATGAAATATTCCTGCGGCAGAAGGAAGGCAAAAAATAGACTATTCTGTCTTGATTCTTTTTGAAATTCTGGTGCCTGATTCCCAGTAGTTACTAAACTGCTTCAGGAGCCATTCAGTTTGGTGTAACTGCATCCATTTTGTTAGACTCCTGTTCCAGTCATAGAATTAATCACAGCTAAACCTGACTTAATTGTATTGCTGAATTTCCTGAAAGCCTGATTCAGGCAGAAGCTGTTTTTTTTCAAGAATCTTTATGTATGTTGTAGTTTAGTTAACTCCTGTGAGCCAAAATATGGATATTCATGCTTGGAATCTCATTCTGCCTTGTTTCTTTAACTGTTTTTAATCTATTTCAGGCGTTATAAATAATGTTCTATATCCTGAATTATCAACTGCCCCAGGCTTTCCAGAATTGTCTTACTGTTTCATTTGGGGCTGGAAAAAGAAAAGGAATAGATTAATCTACTTGTCTTATAGCAGCTGTGGTCCAAATTCTTCATTTCTCATGTGAAGATAAATATGTAATTCATTATCTGAGAGTATCATCTTTTCTCTTTGCCCCCTTGCACCTCTTCAAGTTTTAACTGTGAATATCCACTACGCTATCAAAATCTACTTCCCTGGTGGAGAAAAGGGCTTTAAATGTATTATGTCTGCAGTCTGAAGTCCTGCATTCTCAGGCTTGAAATTTTGTAAGTATTGATGTCATTGTAAATGGCAACACAACTGCAGAATTTTCACAGAACCATTGAGGTTGGCAAAGACCTTTGGAGTTCATTTAACTCAGACACCCTGTTCAATGCAGGGTCAGCAATAGAACAGGATGCCCAGGACATTGTCTAGCTGGGTTTAGAGTCTGTCTGAGAAACAGGAATCCATAGTCAATTTCTTTTCATAATGTTTATGTGAAATATCTTCTATGTCATTGCCTGGTATCCTTTCAGAGAGCACTGAGGAAATCCTTACCTGTCTTTATTCCTCCCTATCAAGTATTTATGCACATTGCCCAGATCCCCCTGTGCTTTCTCTTTGACCAGGATGCTGATCCCAGCCCTGTCAGCCTCCTCTCCTATCCATCACCTTTAGCCCTCTGTGGACCCATTCCAGTACACCCATGTCAGGTTTGTACTGGGAGCCCCAGTGCTCCAGGTGTGGCCCCCCAGTGCTGAGCAGAGGGCAGGGGGAAGGCTCACCTGCCTTGACCTGCTCTTCCCCAGGATCCTGTTGGCATTTTGGGGTAAATAGAGCCCAGGAGGGTGTCAGCTCTTGATGCTTCTGTGTAACTTCACTGAAGCTTGGAGCAGTTACCTGGCTGCATCAAAGGGACAGTACAAACCCCACCAGTGCTTCAAATATCTTTTAAAAATGAGACAATTACCTTTGAAATAACCACTACTGGGGCAGGGGGGGATGTTGCCATGTGTGTGTCATTCTGTGATAAAGGTCTGTGGTAAACTAGGTAGAAAGCAAGACATTTTTAGTAATAATGGGCCAAATGGTATTTAAAATGCAGCAAGATGCATGTGTTGTCATACTGAGAATACTCTTGCAGTACTTCAAATAAAAAAACCTACAATCCCTTTTTTAACCCTTCTGCTGTGCTACTCAAGTAACAAAAGTTTGGCCTGTGATACTTATTGTAGTTCATGTTCATGGGAAACTGTAAAAAGCCTGCTTTTTATTTATCTTCGCGGTCTGTATCATGCTGTTTATTAAAAAAAACTACTTTTGTTTGGTTTTTATCACACTTTTGAGTGTTAATGTATATACTAACAACTAAATTAAAATGATATGGTTGGTACACTTGTGAATTCTGAAGCAAGAATTTAAGGAATATTCAGTCTTGGTGTGTGATGTGGTATTGCAACTCTGCCTTTGAAAAAGGCTGGAAGAAAGGAAATGGAAATTGCATATCTCAGTTAATTTGGGGGGAACAGAAATAGAATTTGCATTATTTAGGAGTGAAAAGTCCAATATGCATGTGGAATTTGTTCTTGTAAATGCTGATCCTCAAAATAAGTAATTTTATTTTAGTTTTAGACGTGGGCTGTGGAAAGCTGTGACAAGAAAGATGATGTTATTGAAGTGTTTCAGCTGGATGGTTTACAGTCCCTGCTAAATCAATCTGGTTTTGAAAAATAAGCTTCATGCTTTCATTACCAAAATTATAATTTTAAAAAGCAAACAAACAAACAAGGTTATATTTTTGTATCCAATACTAATTTTGAAAGAGTGACAAACATATTTGGGGGAATTACTCACTGACAGAGCATGAGACTGCAAAGGAACTCCTGTGGACAGGTTGGCCTACTTTGGACTCCAGTTGCTAACAAACTTGGAAGGATTTGAGTTCTCTTCTGAGGATTTCACTTTTTTTTTTCTTTTTTTTTTTTTTTTTGAGGGATGAGGCAAGTGTCAGGGTTTTTAAGAAAGATTTGCAATGGGCAGTTTGCTTTAGCACAGGAATCTCAGTAAGCCCTCCTGATTTTATGCTCAGAAATCACTCTGTTTTCCACCCTGCCTTGGAAAGACTCAATCTAAAGTCTGAACCCACGGAACAAAAGAGCAAAGAACCTGATGCTAGACAAGATAGTCAAGTAACCTCCCACATGTCCTTTTAAACACTAACAAATGTACCTCAGTGAAGGTTATCCTCCTGAGCTATGCTAACTGCTTTCCTTGAAGAAAGGGTTTATTTCATGCTTATTTAGGTCAGGATACACCCCCACTAATTGAAATGAGCATCATCTATGTTGCCCATTCAAACAAGAATGTGAATGTCATATAGGCTTTTCTGTATTTTCTGAGTGTTCTGAGTGATTAAAACCTCACCCAGAGCTCTCTCAACATCCCAAGCATGTGGTGGTTTAGAAAACAAGACTCATTTAGGCTTTTCTGTCTAAAGCATTGATAGTTCTGTTTGATGCATGTGACTTTGAACTGGAGCTGCAGCTTCAAAGGGGATTCTCCTCAGATGTTTTCCTTTCACTTGAAGCCTTGTCTTTTTTATCTCACATAAGTGTTGGGCTGTGCTGCTTTGGGTGGAGAATGAATCAGTCAAAAGGTACAGAAGATGCTTTGGTCCGCCTGAGTTTGCCTCACAAACAGGACTGAGTTCAAAGCAAAGGCTTGGGCTTGGGTTTGGTTTTTTCCCTCTCCCTTTGCTGTGTGGATTTTAGGTTCTCATCGCTGCCCTCCGCTGGGAACTGGGGAAAGTGCTTTCCTGGAACACTCGCATGGAAAACATTTTGGTGAATAGAGGGACAAGTATGTGTGCATCCGCCCATTTGGGTGGCTATAGCCAATTTATGAGACCTTTAACACAAGCTGTCCCGGGAAAACCTCAGGAATCCTCAGCAACCATGGCTGGAATAAAGAGAACAAACTGAACTGGGAGACCAGGAGCTTGTTTGATTGGTAACTCAGTGCAGGAGATTGCAGACATACATTTATTTCATGTCTGAGGGCTCAGCAGTGTGCCAGCAAAGGGACAGTTTTAATTCTGTTTTGCTGCTTACCACCAAAACTCCTCATGCCTTCAAAATTAATGAGCTATTTTTTAAAAAATAGTAAGATGATGTTTGAAGTGTTCTGCTTTGTGAATCAACACAATTTTGGTACCTTTTCCTTTGGCATGATAAAAACTGAAGATGAAATCAGCGAAAAGGGATGTGATTATACATTTGGAAAAGGAAAAATTGCTTTTTAGAATTTTCAAACCCTTACTTATACATGTTTCACAGAATTGTGGAGCTGTTGGTTTTTGAAGGGACCTCTGGAGGTCATGCAGTCCAAGGCACGGTCACCTGGAGCAGGTAACACAGGAACACATCCAGATGCGTTTGGGATGTCTCCAGAGAGGGAGAAGCCACAACTTCCCAGGGCAGCTGTCCCAGTGCTCTGCCACCCTCAGAGTGAGGAAATTTTTCCTCGTGTTGATGTGAAACTCCTTGTGTTTTAGTTTATGGCCATTGCTCCTCATCCTATTGCTTGAAACCACCAAAAAGAGTCTGGCACCATCTTCTGGCCCCTGCCTTTGCAATATTTAAGTGCATTGATGAGATCCCCTCTCAGTTTTCTCCAGACTGACCAGGCCAGTCCTGCAGTCTCTCCTCACAAGAGATGCTCCAGACCCCTCCTCACTTTGTGCCTCCACTGGACCCTCTCCAATAACTCCTTGTCTTTCTTGTATGTATATATTCCTTTCTTGTACTATATATATATTTAGAATACACTTTATATTGATTCTCCTATTCAGTAGCTCTAAGGGACAGCTTCTACATTGACACAAAATGTGAAGTCGAGCTTTATCGGGCTCGGCCTTGCCATCACCCTCTCATTTGTGTAAAATCTGAGTGCTGACACTGTTCTGCAGCAGGTTTACACGCTGCCAGCCGCCTGTAGATGGAAACGCGGCAGTGCTGCCGGTACCGGGCACACAGAAATACGAGATAAAGGTTTATTTCGGCCCCGTCGCTATGGCGACGGGCGGCGGCGGGGCCGGCAGGGGGCGCTGCGGGCGGCGGCCGCTCGCCGCTTTCCCGCCGCTCGCCCGCGGAGCGGCCGGGCCGGGAGCGCGGAGCGGCCGGGCCGGGAGCGCGGAGCGCGGAGCGGCCGGGCCGGGAGCGCGGAGCGGGGCGGGCGGAGCGGCCGGTCAGGGCCGGGCCGGGAGCGCGGAGCGGGGCGGAGTGGCCGGGCCGGGCTCCGGAGGAGCGGAGCGGAGCGGCGCGGCACTGGCGGCCCGCAGGTGAGTCCCGGCCGCAGCGCCGGAGAGCCGCCCGGGGCTCGCCTCCCGCCGGGTAGGTGAGCCGTGACTCGCGGCCCGGCCCGCGGCTCTCCCGGTGCGGCCCCGGGCCAGGCCCTCGCCCCTGCCCGCGGCTCCGCGGTGCCTTTGCCGCGCTCCCGCCCGGCGCTCCCCGTGCGGCCTCCGCGCAGGCCGCGCCCCGGGGCCCAGCGGGATCCCCATTCCCCGGGCCTGGATCCCGCTCTTCAGGGCACGGAAAGCCGCCGGAACAGAACAACCCGCCTTGCTGCCCGCGGCCCGGTCCGTGGAGAAAAGGTTGAGCTTTTCAAGCGCCTTACCTCGGGGAGACTTGCGGTGTCAGCGCGCTGTCGGGTCTTCCCTTACAATCACATAAAACGGTGAGGGTGCTGATATTTCTAGATCATGATAGTACGTTTAAATCAATGATTTTTCCATCTCCTGAAAAAGAATTTTAGTTCAGTATAAAATATTTAATCGCAGGAGAACAAAGATGACTTGATGAGGGCCCTTTTTCCCCTCCTTTCCCCTCTGGTGCATGGCACTGACTGCAGAAGATCCTGGGCCCGCAAGTGCTCTGCAATTGTGGCAGCCCACATCACATCCCTTCTTTGCTGCCCTTTCCTCTTCAAGAATGTTTGTCCTGTATATAGCTCAAGTATTTGTGTCTCGTTTCCAAATATTTTTCTTGCTCTCAGGAGCTGCCACGTGCAGCAAAAGCCAACTAAGTTGAGACAAAAGAAAAAAAAAAAATACACCAGGGCATCCACCTTACTCATTTCTAAACCGAAATTAGTATCAACTTCTTATGTTGCTTTCTAGCGGCAATTTCCATAGATTCATTCTTTGTAGTGTTTGTATCACTTGTATCTGATTCTGTATTTTTTCTGTTTTGTGTTAAAGTTTTATGTGTTTTAACTTTCACTCCATAGGTTGAAATCTTGAGCTGATGCATTCACTACATTTGCAAGCTGTACAGCCATCAGCTTCTTAGCTGCTCTGCTTCCTGATACTGAAGAGTCTAGGATTTTTGGTAAGAGAACATGACTGTGTTAGTATTTAAAACACTAAAACTTGGTTCTGAAGGGTTCTGCCTCAGAATGTCCTGTCTCAGACAAAAAGGGTGCTGGAGAGCAGACTTGTAAATGATCCTGAGTGCTGGAGTTCTGACATATCTGTCTGTAAGTTGAGCCTTCTTTTGCTCCAGGGCAGGAATGTGAAGCTGACTTCAGCAGTTGTGTGCATTTAGTGGGTTCTTAACTGTATCAAAATGGGCTGGGGGGGAAAGAAGGCAGTAGGAGAAAGCTTTTGAATTTAATAGGCAGGTTTTCAAAATGCTTGTATTGTTTCATAAGTTTCTGAATGATAAACTAGATACAAACAAGTCTAATTCTTCAATGTTTTTACTTTACAGTTCATGTAGACTGTTCAAAATGAACGAACATCCTAAAAAGAGGAAAAGGAAGACTCTGCATCCTTCTCGTTACTCAGGTCAGTCTAGAGCTCGAGTTATGTACACTTTAGTAAGTTAATCTTTTTTCTCAGAATAATAACTTTACAAGAAGGGACCGCATTGGAAAAGCAGTGACATAAAGGGTGGGGTAAGAAATCTTGGCTTGAGTGGGCAGCACCCACTCTGCAGGCTCCTTTTTTGGGCCACTTTGAGCCAATGCACCTGAACAGTTTGTTCTGTACTCCCTGCACCTGGGAGAAATGGCTTTAGCTGTAAATAAAGGTGATTCTGCTTCCACAGAGGGGAGGAATTCTGTAAAAGTTGGGGTAGAGAGAAATGTTCAGCACTGAATGGACAATGCACTTTGTCAAAGTCCTCAGTGGGAGCAGAGACTCCAAACATCAGGGCAGCAGCTGGAAGATGTAAATCACAACAGGAATTCTTCCAAAACAACAAAAATGTGAAAAGAATTTTGATAAGCATTAAATACATTTGTAGCTACAATTGTACATGAGTACTTCAACTTCTTTTATTGATGTTTTGGTTTAGATTCTTCAGGTGCAAGCAGATACATAGATAACAGTGGAATTTTTTCTGACCACTGCTACAGCGTCTGTTCCATGAGACAGCCAGATATAAACAGAGGTAATTTTGTGTTTTGGGGTCTTGTTCTTATTTTTCTTTTCATTTTAATAATTAACCATAAAGTTTGCAGAAGTTTAGAGAATGTCATATTTTAAAAGTCAATCTCCAGAAATATTGAAGAAATTTTTTTTGAAGTTAATGCTTTTTGTGTGCTTGTGAAGTTGTGCTTGAAGTTGTGTGAAACTTTTAAATGTAATGTTTTGTTTAAGGATTTAAAGTTTTTTTCTGTATAATCAGCTGTATTTTCTGCTGAAATCTTCTAGACAGAGTTGCTACTTTTCGAATTCTTTTTTCTCTGCATGTATGGAAATAATTTTCAAAGTATTTATTGTTACTTTTTTTAAATGTAGGTTGTGATGTGCTTAGTATATAAAGATAAATTTATGCAAGTAGAATAAATAAATAGTAAGGAAGATCTATGACTAAATCCAGGAATCAGGATGATGCTAGTGTGGATAAATGGTGACAAATGCTTTCCTTCCCTTTGCAGGGAGATTCCACAGTCCTGTGCAGAGCCTGGACACAGATGATGATGGGAGTCCAGTGCATGCCGGGAGCTCTCACTGGAGTGGGGCACACTCAAATGTTGGGATGCACTGTACAGACCCTAAAAAGAAGGATAAAGGTAAAGGGAGGTGCTGGGAGGTTGGAGAGCACAGCTGCTGCTCGTTTTTTGTGTAACTTCCTTGGTTTGACAGAAATGGTGAAGGATTTCTAGTTTCTGGTACTGCTTTGTTGGCTGAAAATACAGCATAGCCCAGCAGGGGAAGAATAACTGGTCTTTGCATTTGAAAGCTGCTGCAGCTGACTGAAAAGTTAAAAATTGGCCCAAGTGTTTTGTAGTGGGGTTTTTTCAACCTTCTATTATGTATTTCCTCCTGCAGATAAAGGTACTAACAATGGAATGTGCAGAGACTTATGTGACTCACCTATATTCAGTGACAGCCCCACAGAAGAAGAGAAACCTCTAGATATCCAAACTGTAGAAATTTCTACAACAGAGGTGAATGCTGTAGAAGTTCACGATATAGAAACACAGACTGTGTCACCTGAGAAGCTGGAAGCTGAGGACCTTGAGGAAATCCCTCTGGAGACCTGTAAAATCTTTGAGAAGAACCAGGCTTTGAATATCACAGCTCAACAGAAATGGCCCTTGCTGAGAGCCAACAGCAGCGGCTTGTACAAGTGTGAGCTCTGTGAGTTCAACAGCAAGTACTTCTCTGATCTGAAGCAGCACATGATCCTGAAGCATAAGACATGTACAGACACTCACGTCTGTAAAGTTTGCAAAGAAAGTTTCTCCAGCAAAGTGCAGCTCATTGAACACGTGAAACTACACGAGGAGGATCCATACATCTGTAAATACTGCGATTACAAAACGGTGATTTTTGAGAATCTGAGTCAGCACATAGCAGACACTCACTTCAACGACCACCTGTACTGGTGTGAGCAGTGTGATGTGCAGTTCTCCTCCAGCAGCGAGCTGTACCTGCACTTCCAGGAGCACAGCTGTGACGAGCAGTACCTGTGTCAGTTCTGTGAGCATGAAACCAACGACCCCGAGGATCTGCACAGCCACGTGGTGAACGAGCACGCCTGCCGGCTGATGGAGCTGAGCGACAGCTACCACAGCAAGGAGCGCGGCCAGTACAGCCTCATCAACAAAATCACTTTTGACAAATGCAAAAACTTCTTTGTGTGCCAGGTGTGCGGCTTTAGGAGCAGGCTGCATACAAATGTCAACAGGCACGTAGCTATTGAGCACACCAAAATATTCCCTCATGTTTGTGATGACTGTGGGAAGGGATTTTCAGGTATGTTGGAATATTGCAAGCACCTGAGCTCTCATTTATCTGAAGGGATTTATTTGTGTCAATACTGTGAATATTCAACGGGACAGATTGAAGACCTTAAAACTCATTTGGATTTTAGGCATTCAGCAGATTTGCCTCATAAATGTACTGATTGTTTAATGAGATTTGGGAATGAAAAAGATCTTTTAAGTCATCTTCAGATACATGAGACGGTGTGATTGCTTTCTTTCCCTGTAATCAATTTGTTAGGATTGAAATTACTTTCCAGTCACTGGAATGTGATATTAAATACAATTTTAACAGCAATTGTACATTTCTAATGTTTTCATCTTTATATCAACAGAGCATGTACTTGGTGTTGTGAATTTCCTTGTTCTAGGGGTTTCAGTAGGAATAACCACATTTACAGCGTGATGGTTGAGATTTTGGGGGGAGGGACAGTGGGAGTAATTGCATGTTGTGATACCAGTTCTGATGGTCATCCCACTCTTTCATGTCTAGTGTACAAGACTAGCTCTCTTGAGTTTAAAGAGGCACAAAAACAAATACCTAATTCCATGCTTAAATAACCCAACACTGGTCTCGGTTCCACATCCAGCTCATGTTACCCTGTGTGGCAGCAGATCATTGTGCAGTGTTTGGGAATAGCACTGGCCTGCCAAAGGTAAAGGTGTTCCAAAAGTTCCCAGCCATGGACATCTCCAGATTCACATACAGCCTTCATTTCCCACCTTTTTTTTGTCTTGGGCTACCTGTCTGACCTCACTGTTCACTTTGTTCTATGTTTAAGTCCCACGTGTGGCACTGTCTAACACATGTACAGCACATTCTTCCACACTTGATATTCCCTTTATTTACCTTCAGTTCTTGTCTTTTAATGCACTGAGGAGACACACATTGCTTGAGTTTGGATTGGATCATGTTCTAAGGAGTAATTGCAAAAGGAATTTGCAGTGATCTTGCTGAGAATATACAGAATGAATTCTTATGTAGAATCCTAATTTAGCTCTCACTGAAATTATGGATGTCACCAACCTCTGACTAGACCAAGCTTCTAGTAGTCTATATTATAGTAATAATTCTGTATAATTATCTTTCCACCACTAGTAACTTGAGGAATGTTATTTTAACTCTGTAAATTTTAAACTTTTATATACAAGTTTAAAAGGCCAATACATTACAAAATTTTTACTAATCACTCTCAAATTCTTTCACACTTGTTTGTATTATATATAGCAGTATCCTGCCATTGTAATCATTGGAAGTGAGTTTTTACAGTACATTCTGTAACTCTGAGTGGATACTTGGACAGATAAACAAGAGTGGGGTCACTTAGATTATGCTAGGTACCATGGTGAAAATACCCATAAATTACTGGTGGAATTTATATTTCTTTCTTCATGGATTGTAATGTAAGATTGTCTAATGCAAGCTTTGTATAGAGATAGTTAATGTATCAAGCATTTCTTGATCAGTGAGATTTGGTGTTATCCAGCTTCAAGGCATACAAGGGTCTTTGGATTTGATTTTTAAAACTAAGGATAAAACTTGGCTCAATGTTATCAATGGAAGTTCTGATTTCCAGAGAAGTATTTCTAGAAAGTCTGTGAACCACTTAGTATTTATTTTGTTGTGGAAGGGAAGACCATTTCTGTCACTTTGAAGTGCTGATTTACTGCTAGATCTTGTTTTTTCATTGAAAGGGGCAACCTGAGGGTGTCTTGCTGTATTTTATTACTCTCTTGTATAGAGAATTACAGTATCTGTGGTAGAATTGCTGATTTTTATTTTTAACACATTCTTCCTGCCTGGCTTAAAATGGTAGCAATAATATAGTTAACAAAACACTAAGATGAATTATTTTCTATATGGAAAGTTTAATTTGCTGGTATGTGGGAAAGGGGGAATGGTCCTTCTCTGAAAAGTGCTCCTGCTGATGGCACAGAGGTGGAATGGCACAGCTGAGCTCTGGAGAGAAAGCTGCTCTGAGACAGTGACAAGAAGTGGAAAAAAGGAATTTTAAAATCTCCCCAATAAATAAAGGGGTTTAAGAAATGTGTATATTTGTGTGGACTGGCACTGTGTCCCCAGCAGGAGAGGTGATGTCCTGTGCCAGCCCTGTGACACTGCAAACTTGCTCGTTGACATGAATAACTTCATGGCTGTATTTGAGTTGGGTTATTTCTGACCTCTAAACTGGGAAGCAAGGAATGATGTGAAGCCAAGTCATTCCAAACTAAAATGCAGCGTCTGAACAGGAAATGTATCCAAGGTCGTCTTAGGTTGGATTTTATAAATGAGGGACTAATGCTAGTATTTCCTTTTTAATATCTATAATGAGTAAATTGAAGTGCACTTGAGTAGCATGTCTCATTTTAAAGGGAGCACAAGTGCCCTGCTGGCTTCCACACGATCTGCATTTTAAAGCAATAAAGTTACAGAGCAGTAGGGAGAAGAGTGAGTGTGCCCAGGAAGGGCACATTTGTTATTTTACTTCAAGGCAGTAAGTATCAAATTCTGGTTGTTCACTGGTACCTGCAAGGTTCAGCTGTTTCAGGAACAGCGTTCCAAGCAGAAGCTATGCAAAATCACGAGATTGGTTTTGCTAGTGCTTTGTATTTGTGAGAAATCCACATTTAATTCTTGCTTTTCAAACTTCTGAACCCTTAGTTCCGATGTGACACTCGATTTTAGGGGTATTTTCCAACCTTAACAAATCTCTGCGTGTCAGATTCCTGGATCATATTTCTTGTTGAGCAAAACACCTTTTTTAATGTGAAAGATTGTTGACTTCAAAGTTTACATCCCAAAAATCATTGCAAAATCTTCAAATACAGTGGATTATTAATCCTCAAATAACCTGTTCTCTAGAATGAATGCTGTTGTCGCCTATTTTCATTTTGGTTCTGGTTTCATCAAACGCCTGAGGTATCGGAGCTCTTTAACTCGTGAAGCGGCCGAGCGCGGTGCTGCGGGTGCCTCGCCCCGGGGCTGATCCCGGTGCTGCGGGTGCCGCCTCGCCCCGGGGCTGATCCCGGTGCTGCGGGTGCCGCCTCGCCCCGGGGATGATCCCGGTGCTGCGGGTGCAGCCTCGCCCCGGGGCTGATCCCGGTGCTGCGGGTGCCGCCTCGCCCCGGGGCTGATCCCGGTGCTGCGGGTGCCTCGCCCCGGGGATGATCCCGGTGCTGCGGGTGCAGCCTCGCCCCGGGGATGATCCCGCGCTCTGCCCGCCTCCATTTCGCGACTGCCCGCGCTCAAGATGGCGCTGGCCGCCCTCAGCCCGCACTGAGCATGGCGCTGCCGGGCGCGCGGAGCGTGTCACGCGAGAGGAAGGGGAAGTGACGCCCCCCGTCCCGGCGGCGGCGGTGACGGGCACGGACGGGGCCGGTGGGGCTCCGTGAGGGGTCGGGGCCGGGACCGGGAGCTCCGCGAGAGACCAGGGGGTGCTGGGGTCAGTGAGAGACCGGGGAGAACGGGGCTTTCGTGAGGGAGCCGGGGCTCCGTGCAGGACCGGTGCCGAGCCGGGGCTCCGTGAGGGGCTGGGTCGCCGTGGCCCCTCGGCCCAGGGCAGCCGGGCTCGCTGCCCTGCGGGCGGTTGGGAGGCGGTGCCGTGTCTGACATGGGGAGGGCCTCGTGTTTCCGGGACAGATAGAACCAGAACCTGTCCCCGAATGTCGCCAGCCGCTCTTGGCGCTTGTGGTGAGGAGAGGAGCTCAGTGTAAACAGTGCAAACTGAGCTTACTGCCCTTTGGAGTTTAGAGCTTCGGACGTTTTTGTTTCGTTTTGTTTCTTAATGGCTGTGCAAGCAGTGTAAGAGTTTTAATTAGCTGGGCGTACCGAGCGTTTGGTCACTTTGTCACCTTTCCGTGCAGCTGCAGCATGGCAGAGCACTCTGTCTCTCCGTTGAAGCACTTTGTGCTGGCCAAAAAGACCATCACTGCCATCTTCGACCAGCTGCTGGACTATGTCACTGAGGGAGCAGCGTTTGTGGAAGGTGAGCTTTCTTTCCTCTTAAACACTAGGGCCTTGTCCTTTGTTTTGGGTATGTTTTACAGCAGCATAATGTACCTTATGTTCTCTGTTACTGTGCTGTTTGTATAAACACGCACCTTCAGAAGCAGTCACATTTTTCTTCTGACAGTGGGTTTTTTTCAGCTTGTCCTGGAAGGAATGCCTGGCATGGCTACATACCTGAAAAGCTGATTAAGTCACTTGTGTTGGCAGCCTGGTCTCCTTTCCATGAGGGTGAAAGGTTAACTACAGCCTCATGTAGACCTTAACTATTCTGTTTTCTTTTGCATGGAAGGAAGGCCGAACAGGTTCTCCCATTTTTCAGCAGAAAGGTGCATCAGTGATGCAGTGCAGGGAGCCACTGGTCACACCCTCGGAGGTTTTAGTAGAATGTGGCTGCTCTGGGGCACGAGAGCCCAGCTTAGCTGGTGTGTCCATGAGAGGTTCCTTTCTGAAGGATGCAGGTGTCCCAAGGAACTGGGCAATGAGCCCATCAGGCTGTGCTCACAGGGTTAGTGGATCAGTGCTTGGATTGACGATTGATCTGATGTGATTTATGTTGGGATTTCACTCCACTTGTGGCAGAGTTGTCAAATGATAAGAGCTGCTATCAGTTTCTGTTGTGGGGTTTTGCTTGTTTTGTTCAGCCATTGTAATTAAAATTTGCAGTTGGCATATTAAGTACTGTTAAGTACATGTTGCACCTTGTATCATAAACACCTTCTCTGTATGTGATTGCTTTTATGTTTTTCCTTTCTGTCTGTAGCCACATACAAAAACCCAGAGCTTCATCATATAGCAACAGAAGATGAACTAGCAAAAATACAAGCATATAAAAGCAAGTTGGCAGTCATTGGAGAGGTGCTTTCACGGAGACACATGAAAGTGGCATTTTTTGGCAGGTAATGAACAAAATTACCAGTACTTCATTTCATTTTATTTTTTTATTTGGGAAGGTCAGAGGTTGTCCTGTTCTTCAGAATGGCTTTTGGGTTTTTTTTAAGGTGATGGTCTTGTTTGTTTAATACATTTTTTTTTTTTGTTCTGGACTGTTCCTGCGGAGGACTTTTTTAATATTTGATCAGAAGTGCTGAAGAATTACAAATGGATCTGTTCATGTTTCTGTCTGTAAGCAGCTGAAGAGAAACAGATGGTTGCCTGGCTGGTTGTAACATCAGTCTCATAGATCTGTGTGATGATTTTAAGGATAGCAGTGACAGTGTGGTCTGCTAGTCCATTTTGCTTCAGGGAGATTTTCTGTGTTTGCATATAAGCATGTGGTTACGTATTTTTGGAGTGTGAATCTTCATGGTTCTAAAAACTATGTAATAGTATTGGAAGAAATGTGTACAACAGTGATCTTGCCTTCATTTTGCTAAAAGTGGTTTAGTTATTTAAAGAAAAATTATAAAAAATTCTGGAAGAAAGAAATTACTTATATCTCAGCCTTGATATTTAAAAAAGTCCAAAGTTGAATACAAGCTGTTACATGTGATTAAAGTTTCCCTTTTACAAAGGGATAAAGTTCTGAGCAGGAAAAAGAGAACTCTCCCTCTGGCAATTTGAATAAATTTTGAACTGTTGTACAATAAGCACTGAACTTTTTCTGGAAGTAGCTTAAAAATAAGTTACAATCTATGTAACTTCATGCTGTTGTGTAATAGTTAAACCTCAGATATTTCTGGGTGAGGGGTGGAGGGTTAATGTGAAGTAGGGCACTGCTGAGGACTTCAAGTTGTTGCAGAAGATGGAGTTGGTGGCCAGTTTCTCTGAGTGAGCACTCCCCACTGTCCTGGCTGGAGAGCTTGTGCACTCCAGTGGGGGTGCATTCACTTCAGCACAAAGGTGTGTTAATGCTGCTGTGCTCTGCTCAAAGTGATGTTGTTTTCTGTCCCTCTAGGACCAGCAGTGGGAAAAGTTCAGTCATTAATGCAATGCTGTGGGATAAGGTACTTCCCAGTGGGATTGGCCATACAACAAACTGCTTCCTCAGTGTGGAAGGGACTGATGGAGATAAGGCTTATCTTATGACAGAAGGATCAGATGAAAAGAAGAGTGTTAAGGTACATTCCTTGGATAATTTCATGCCGATTTTCTCAGGAACTGATTCTCAAAGGGTCTCTTTTTTAAAAACACTATCAAGTCCAACAAAAGTATAAGGCTCCCTCATTCTATATTTTTAAGTTCTTATTTAAGAGGGGAGAATAAACTAATGAAAGTGCTCTGTTCTGCAGTTTTTCTTGACTGTTCTAGAGAAACAACTAATGTGTGTCTCATTGTAGCATAGCATGTGTTGAGTGATCTATAGGACTAAGTAAGTCCTGTTACTGATTAAGGATTTGGAATGTGCCCTTCATTTGGACTTACAGTGCTCATCTTATTGAACTGCTTACACTGAAATGTTAAACATCTGAGGCAAATTCATGATGATGCTCAGTAGCACACAGTCCAGCACTGTAGGGAGCATCTGTGGCTCAAAGAAACTCTTGTCTGAGTTTCAAAGCACAACTTGTTCTTCAGATGCTGATGAGTGTAAGATCTTAAAAAAACCACAGCTATTCAGCAGAACAAAGTATGAACTCTGTTACCCTCTTCAAGATACATCCTGTCCAAATTTGCTGAATTAGACTGGTTTACAGACTTGTTGGAGGTGCATATTCATGTTTGTCTTCTCTTTAATGCTCTCTCTAGACAGTCAATCAGCTGGCTCATGCACTTCACATGGATAAAGATTTGAAGGCTGGCTGTCTCGTCCATGTCTTTTGGCCCAAGTCAAAGTGTGCCCTGCTGAGAGATGATTTGGTTTTAGTGGACAGGTATCTTTACTGTTTTACTGAGTATTTTCTTAAGTATATTAGCCATTATGATGTTTAGAAAAGAGATTGGTTTAAATTCAAAATTCCTGAAAGGCTTTTTTGTTTGAAAGGACAGAGTTTGTTCTTTAGTATGTCATCACCCTCCTGATTCTGCTCTTGTAGCAGTTGGAACAGACAAGTGTCTTGTGACTGAGCTGAAAAGGGAATAGCTTTTGGCTCAGGATACTCTACCTTTAAAACAAACAGTATGGAAGTGTGAATAGGCTTGTAGCAGCAACAACCTTTTGCCCATTTCCTTTCTTGAAACACTTCAGACTGATCATGTGAAGTATAAACAACGTGGACTTCATTTTTAAAAGCTTCTGATAAGAGCTGCACCAAAGTAATGGGTGACCTCAAAATGTAGTTGTGACTATGTCAGCTGTGTGTGCCCTGTGTTAGGCTGGCATTTCCTATGTGTTGATGTGTTTAAGGAATTCATGCCAAATGCCTTTATTTCAGGCACTGCATTATAACCTGTCAGCAGAACCTTCAGGTGATCTCTGCCTGATGTATAAATCAATAAATACTGAATTTGAGAGTGATTCACACAGGTGTCAGTGAATTTTTAAGTATTATTTCTTCAAGAAAACAACACTCAGAGTGTATTCTAATAAATTACAGTGGTTTTTGTCCCATCTCTGTCTTGTACTTTGAAATCACTGGGAGTTTGTTATTATTTTCTTGTCTGCATGATCTTGGATCTGCAGAGCCTCTGCTGCTAAAGGTAAAAAGTAAAGGGAAAAGAAAAGAGCAAATCATCCTTTTACTGTTAAATTGAGAAAATTTAAACCAGCAGTAATTTAGGTGTTGCAAACATGACATAACGCTCATATTCCACTTAATGTTTGGGTTTTTTTTAAACAGATAGCACTATAGTTTTAGCTTCATTTTGGTTTCTTCTTAAATCTATGTACAGCTTCATAGCCTGTTGCTTTAAACCTGGACTTTATTAATGAAAAAAATTATTTTATGAACTACAGTCTCTTCTGATTAAAATTAAGATCCAAGGAGGGGAGCCATTGTGTGAGGCTGTCAGGGTTTCTGATGGACTGCCTGTCACTTCACTTGGCAATTGATTAAATGTGCATATTTATTGATCAGAAATTGCATTTTGGAATGAGTAGGTAGTCTGATGATCAAGTGACTGACACATTCTAGATGGTAATTGGCTTGTGCAATGTTTACCTTAAGTTTAAAGTAGGCATCAGCCTCAAGATACAAACCTTTGTAACTTCTTGCAGGGCCCTTAGGCATTTTCACTCTATTTTTATCAGTTTATAAAAATCAACTACTTCTTTGCTGTGTAAGTAAGAGTTTGTGTTTTTTGTTCTCAACAGCCCTGGCACAGATGTCACTACAGAACTGGACAGCTGGATTGACAAGTTCTGCTTAGATGCTGATGTGTTTGTCTTGGTTGCCAATTCTGAATCAACTCTCATGAACACGGTATGATGTGCAATGATTTTATGCTACTTCTTCATTTAAATATTCAGCAGTTCCATAACCAGAATAGCTGAGACCTTTACAGCAGGTGAATCACTGCATTTAAATCTTGTGGATAGGATTTGGTAGTGGGAGGCAAGAAATAATGTATATCCCTCACTAGGAAAAGGAGAAGGAAATTTAAGTTTCTTACTGGCTTGGCTTTCTCTGCCTTAAGCATCATATTTGTCCTTTTTAGTTCAGTTGCTCTTTTGATAAAAGGATGACAGAGTGCTTGTCTTGCCTAGCAATTTGTTGGTGTTTGTAACCTGAAGACAGTTGTACTATCAAAAATTTTTGGAAGTATTTTGGAATATATATTTGAAATATTTGGAAGTATTCATATTTCTGGGTATGAAATACTCCATAAATTCAATAAAATATATAAACTGGGTGAAGGGAGTTGAGTTCTGTCTTGTTGCTCTGTCAGGAGAGGCTGAATTCCCTTGACAATCCTGAATATCTGTGGGTTTTAACTTTTGAAGAGCTAGATAAACTTCAGTATCTGTAACAGAAGAATGCATGACTCTGGTTTGGATGTCTGGGGAATTTTATTTTTTGCTTTAATTCTTAGGAGAAACACTTTTTCCATAAAGTGAACGAACGACTTTCCAAGCCAAACATCTTCATCCTCAATAATAGATGGGATGCTTCTGCATCAGAACCAGAATACATGGAAGATGTGAGTGAATTGATGGCTCTTACATGGGTTGACAGTTAATTTATATGTATTAATATGGAAACACCAGCTTTGTCTTATTAATAAAAGGCTAAGTTATATGGTCATACCCTGTCCCTCGTTCTGACCAAAAACCAACTTGCAATTCAAATGACTATATATGCAGACAGGTAATAAAATGGGGGAGTCTTTAGAATTTTTCCTCCACAGTTAAGCTTGTTTTTTAATCTTATTTGTATTACCTTTTGTTTCTGTAGTGATAGTGCAGCCTGGGAGCACAGTTTATACATTTATACCTGCATAGAGTATCTGGGAAAGTGCAGTTAGATGGGAACAATTTGGATCTTCAGATCTTCCCAACATCAGCCAGCTTGCAGTGAGAATTATTTATCCATGTATGGAGAATGAAGGATTTTCCCCAGTAACTGGCTGAGATCTCTGACTTACGTAAATACAATTGTAGAAGGAAGTATTGTTGTGTCCAGGTCTGTTTAAAGGAGTAAAAGTAGCTGCTGCCTCTGTAGGGTTGGCAGGCATGTGCTGTCAGAGGGGTGCTTCAGCATGTGTCTGATGTTGTGATGTGCTGATGGCTCAGTTTGTGCCTTTTTCATGAGCTTTGTGTCTCCTCCTTAGGTGCGTAGGCAGCACATGGAGCGCTGTCTGACTTTCCTGGTCGATGAGCTCAAAGTTATTGATCCTGTCGAAGCAAGGAATCGCATCTTTTTTGTTTCAGCAAAAGAAGTTCTGAGTGCCAGGAGACAAAAGGCCCAAGGAATGCCAGAGAGTGGTGTGTAGGAACTCCTGCTTTTCCTCAAATACAGGAAAATGCTATAAAACCTGCTAATGTATTTAAGATAATACTTAAGTCCCTGCTATGAGGTACTGCTGTCTCGCTTATGGTCTGTTGTTTCACAGGTGAAGGACTTGCTGAAGGATTTCAAACAAGATTTCAGGAGTTTCAACATTTTGAGCAGATATTTGAGGTATTTATGATAGGCTTTTTGGATTGCCTGTTTTTTTATTGAAGGTAGCTTTTTTCTTATTGTTAGCTTAATTATACTGAGCATTATCCATATTAGCAAGTGGAGGAGTGTAAAGTATTTATATCATCTGCAGCTTTGCCTTTTCTGTGGGTTCTGTTCATACCCTCTCACTTTGAGTAAGCAGTTAGTTTTTGTAAAGGGGAATTATATCAGTGAGGGAAGGGACCAAAACTCTTAGCTCATGTTTTGAGATCTCAAGACCAGTATAATCTATGTAAGAAGAAATTATAGTCTTGAAACATGTGTATCACTTACAGCCATGTGCTAGTGAATGTTTGCAGTAACAAATTCAATTTATCAATGTAAATCTAAATATTTACTTACATTTCTAAAGCCAGAGTTTTGAATCTATCACCATTGTGTACCTCTTAGCTTTGTTACTCTGAGCATTAACACTCTCCTTGCATCCTTTGTGCTGTACAGAATCCAGCCTTCCACCTCAGTTTAGCCACATTCATAGCTGGAGTTCACAGTTTCTACAGAAACAGGCCTGGATAGACAGTTGAATGATTTCTTTGTGATAGGATCCATTTGCCTTGCAAAATTTGATAACTTTAATTAACTAAAGCCATTCTTGGATATCTTAAGGAGGCCTCTTGAGTATCCCTCTGTGGTTTTGTATATGGGTATTTAAAAAAAAAATAAAATTGCCTCTGAAAAGTATTTGTTCTTACATTACAAAAACCCCATTTGGCAAAACTGAATTATGTAATGATATGTGTATATCAGAAAGGTTTTAAAGTAATAGCTTGATTTGGTCTTGAATAAGCAAGAAAATGTCAGACTAAATTTAATCCTTATCCACACTCATAAGATAGGTGACTGAAGTGTTGAAATGATGGGTTCAGGGTACTGACAGGGCTCCATGAGATATGACACTTCTTGTGTCACTGGCTTTAGTCAAACATGCATGGTTTTTTGCAATTTTTGACCTCAGAACCATAGTGGGAAACTTTGAGCCAGTAGGAAAAAGTGGAAATTGAGCTTCTAAATCAATTATTGTTCTTTATTGTGTTTTGCCATCTGCTGTACCCAAAGCTTTTTTGAAAAAATGCTTAGAATATTTCAATATGAAGATGGATGATGTGATGCTGTGAGTGCATCTGTAAATCAGATGTCACAGACTCAAGTTGGCCACCACAGTGAGAAGTATCTGCCACAGGATCACAACCATGACAAGTTTCTGTGGCAGAGGCTGGCACAAGGAACAATTCTGTGACAGCACTGCATGGCCTTAAATCAGCCTTTTTTCTTCTTTCACAATGTGTTATATTTGCTGCACACCTGGCTCCAGCAGGGAGAGTGGATTCTGTCGTGGTTTCCCCTGCTCAGCCATTTCATCCTGAAGTCATTATTAATGGCTTTGAATAGGGGTGTGATCCCATAATTTAAAGAGAATGACAACTGTGCTCAATTAAGGTTACTGTAGCAATTTAAATTTTGAGTGCTTGCTGTTGCAGCCTCTTTCACATCAGGTTTTGTGGCTGTTCCCTGAGTTACAGTGGCAGTTTATGTGCTGTTAAAGCAAGGCTGAGACTGAAATGCTTCACCAGGTCTGAAGTCTTCAGGCCTAATACTCAAATTACTGTCACCTGAGCTGATAAAGTAGCTGACATCAGCACACTGTTGTCATCAGTTCTGCTTGCCAGATCTAGGCTCTGTGTTAATGAGGAATCTCAGACTGCAGGGAGAACTTTGTGTGAAATCCTCACTGATACTGTGCCTTGTGCACTGCCAGACTAAACTCAGGTGCTCTACAGCCCTGAGTACAGCCTAAGCACTTCTGCCTAAAGCACTTTGCTTTTACTGTTTCCTGACAGAGGAGCTGCAAGTCCCAGCATCTTGGATTACATTCCAGTGTGTGAAAAGGAAGGGATGAGAGCACAGATGCTTCTGTCTGTCCTCCTCAAACACTGACTCCTCCCCTGTCTCAGTCTGTCTTGCCTTTAGCTCCTTGTCCTGTGCAGGTGCCCTCCTCAGACTTCCCAAACATCTCGCACTTTTTTGTCTAATTCACACCTCTCAGTAATCTGTCACCTCACAGACCTGTCCACATGTGCCTTTGTCCCCCTGGCTATATCTGCTGGGTTTGCTGCTCCTGGATTCTCTCACCCTTTCTTGTCTTCACTAAAATTGGACAGCTTTTCCTTCTCCATATGGACTGAGAAGAGGAGCTGTTACTTCTCCAGTACTTCCACATTCCTGATTTTAGTATCAGTTTCCTAATGAGAAAGCCTGTTCATTCCAGGACTGGTATAAGCTCAGTGTAGAAAGAATATTTTAAAAAAAAAATCTAAAAACAACCCACCAGTGCTAGTTACTTGTGAAGTTTGGACTATTTTTGAAAGGCTCGTAAGATTTATGTAGACTTTTGTGTGAGGGCAAAAATCATTCCAAAACTAGATGAAACATGTTTTTCTGCAAAGCACAGGGTAATTGAAGCGGCTAAAAAAAAATGGGTGCAGGCATTACTAGAAACACGTGTAAGTGGGGAAATCAAGATTTTAGAGATTCATGTAGTAGCTTTAAAAAGTGATGCTACTATGTATGTCAGCTGTATTGCAACAAAGGAGAGGAGGGAGGCAGTCTTGAAGCATTGAATTCTTGGATTAGTTCCTAAATTTTTATATTGGGGAATAATAGATAGTTAGTGGATTTCCTGAAACTTTACAGTGAGGTACTTAGAATGTCCTAATAGAACAGCAAAGAAATGCCTGAACCCTGCACTATGTGCAGTAGTGCCTAGAGGATATCCTGCATAAAACCAACCTCACCCTGCCTTATATTGGGGTGCTTCTCAAGTTTCTCCTTCTGGCAGCAGAAGTGGTGTGGGAAGCAGTGGAGGAGGGAGGCAGGGTGGAAGAGTCCTGCTTTAGAGGGGAGTGAAGGCAGGGCTGGAATGAGGCAGCTGCTGCAGAGCCCTTCCCCAGCCCTGCCCAGGGATGGAATATGGGACACATTGGGCACTTAGTGACTGTCCTGTGACACTGGCAGTGGGCTGGAAGGTAACTGGTTAGACTGTTGAAACATGGATTATCTTGGTTTCAGGAAATACTTATCTACAGAGTAACAGCAAAACTGCTGCTGTCCCCCTCTTACCTTTCCCCTCGTTTAACTAACCTTTGTGTTTTTCCTAGTGCTCTAACTTGGACTTTCTGATTGTGTTGTGAGTGATTGTCATCCTTTTATCTACCACATACTAACTTTGGGAAGACTCTGCTCTGTGCCTAGTCTAGCTCTTACAATGTGCTGATATTTAAGAAACTCTGGCCTTTCATTGCTGATTTCTAGATCTGCTTCGTCGAGGAACAGGGACTGTTTTACCCATTTTGTTTATTTTGTTTATTTTATTTTGTTTTCATCTATTATTTTTAGATAGCTGAAATTTGTATTTACAGCATATGCTAAGATCATAGGTGAGTCTTCTAAAACCTGTGCCTTGAAAGGTGAATTCACAGATGGAGAACAATTTAAAAATTCCATTGATCTAGTTTAGGGAAATCAGCTACTTGCTTTCTTCCCCTCAAACACAAGTGCTCTTCAGTCACTATCCTGTATTTCTGAATTACTGTTCAATATTGAAGATTGATTAGAAATTGTATTGTTAGAACATTTTCTACTTACTCATTTAACACTTCAATAATATGCAAATAAGTTGATATTTTAAGGACTACTTGACTTCTGTTTATCCCATAAGAAAACCATTGTTTCTTATTCCTGATTGTATATGTTGTTCCTGAATGGTCAGTGTTGACATGAGAATGTCAAATTTTATTGGCAGAATTGCCTCTTGAAAATAAGACTGTGTAGTGCAGCAAATAAAACTCAAGCCAGGCCATATTGCTAGCATTAATATTTGACATTTTTAATTCCAAATAGATGATTTTGAAAATTACCTTAAGAGATAGATTTATCTTATGTATTCATCCAAGTTTTCTTTTTTTTTTTTTTTAATTTTTACATTATTCATTTATTTTAAAAGAATGAAAACCTATGCACATTACTGTGAACAGACACGAAGGCAGATTTGCTGCTATAGATTCATTAGAGATTTCAGTTTCTGTTGTCTTTTAATTTCTTTATACTTTCTCTCTTTTTACTTCCCACTGGTTTAAGTTCTTGGTAAAATTGGCAGCATGTGCTTTCTGACAGTGAAATTCCTGGTTGTGTTGGCATGGAATTGCAGTAATGTGTTGTGGCTTGGGCCCCTCGCAGGAGTGTATCTCGCAGTCAGCCGTGAAAACCAAGTTTGAAAAGCACACTATCAGAGCTAAACAGATAATAGATACTGTGAAAAACATTATGGACACCATAAACGTTGCAGCAGCAGAGAAAAGGTAGGTGGGTTGGAGGGCTGGTTGGATTTGGTTTGTCAGGATCATCTGAGGAGCCGTTTCTGTGCTGGTGATTTTCTTGGGCCATTATGGACTGTAAAATTCACTTTTTCTCCTTGGTAAGAAGCAAGACAATCTGGTTTGTCAATATGTCAGTCTTACCATTGTTCACTTGCCCACTCAGTTGTGTTCTTGGTCTGTGACTTTGGTACAGGGATCATGGTTTGCTTTGGTGTTCTTCATTACTGATTGCAATCTGTGTGTTTTCACATCTTTTTTTTATAGTACTGTTTAAATTATTAAGTTTTTCTAGCAGTATACAGCATTTCAGAGGTGATGTTTGGGCCTGCTCTACTTTCATTAACAGTTACAGTGAAGAGAAAAAATGGAAGCATGTAGATGTTTTAATTTGCAACTGATTAAAATACTGTAAAGCATGAGGTGAGCCCAAGCTAACAGAGGCTTGGCCTCTGACCCTTTCCAGATTGCATCTTTAAATATCCTTGTTCTCTCTTCACTCATGTAATCCTTTAATGCTAATGATAGCAGCTCATCTGCTCTGTCTGGTAGCTTCCTGTGTCCTTTGAGGTTTACATATGTGTGCAGTTTTTCCTCACTTTTTTTGCCACCTTGTGTCTCTTGTACACAGTGAACTTGCTGTCACGATTAATCCTTCCCATCCATCTCCTTCCTGCCTGTCAATAATGTGTCTTTGTGTTACAACAGACTTCACTGTGCTGTCAAACACACTCAGCCCCTTGAATATGTCAGTTTTTACAGACTGCCTGTTTACATACTGACTTGTCTCACGTTGTCAGATCCTATGAAAACATGCTGTGAAGTGTTTGAAAATATTCTGATATTCGACTTCTTTCTGTCAGTTGACTTAACCAAAACGTCTGTGGTGACACCTCTTAGTCTGAATTGCTATTTGATATTTCTGCTGGCCCTTCAAGATGAAATTGTTCCAGTTTTTCAGGAATTTTTAAGTGATAGGTCAAGGAATTCTAAAGAGACTTGATTGTGACAGGGTTGCTACATCCCCTTTGCTTTGCAGGGTCATCACTGTTAAGGAGTGGTTGAGTGCTGTTTGTGAGCAGCAGTTTGATCAGATTTACCCTTTTTTAAAATCAGGGTAGATGAGTTATTAAAGACCTCAGATTCCCCACACCTTTTTCAGTTGTAATTATGTGATAATACAGTGATAACAGTTGTGACTCAAAATGCTGCTTTTGAGTTGTGTTTGCTCAGCAGAGCCTTTGAATTCTTGTGCACATGAAACTGCCATGTACAGCCCTTCAGGAGCAGTGCCTCTGCTTTGGGCAGCCAGTGCCACTTGGGATTCCCCCTGGCTGCTCAGAAACCCATCAGGATGACCCATGCCTGCTTAAGGGCTTGTTTCTTTCCTGGGGGAATGCATGGTGGTGATGGTGATCTCCTTTCTGCTGGGTTAGAGTCCAGTCCATGGAAGAGCGAGAGGATCAGAAGGACAGGCTGGATTTCGTGAGAAACCAGCTGAACATTTTGACAGAAGACACCAAGGAAAAAATCAAACGTGTTACTGAGGAAGTCGAAAACAAAGTAAGTAAAGGCAGTGGGAACAACTTCTCAGATCCAAGGGTTGCCTCCTCTCTCAGGCAGCCACTCATCTCAGGAAATATAGTGGAAATGTCAGAATGTTCATTTTTCAATACAGAAAACAAAGGAAAAACAAAAGCTTAAAAATGGCAGTGTTTTGTGACTGTCAGGTGATTGAGTGATTTCTTGGGACAGTTTGTGCAGTAAAACTGTCTGGAAAAGTGGCAGAAACATTTTCTGTGTTTCCTGTGTTCTTCCAGGTCTCCTCTGCCATGACTGATGAGATCTGCCGGCTTTCAGTTTTGGTTGATGAATTTTATTCTGATTTTCACCCTTCTCCTCAAGTACTGAAGCACTACAAGACAGTAAGTTTTTTTTCAATGGTTTGAAGCTAGCTCTTTGTCTTTCCCTTAATTTCTACTTCTGTATTTTCATAAATTGCACGGATTTTATGTGACTTTGTCTGAGCATTGCTTTGCTGACATATGCATATCTCTACCCAAAACTGGAAAAGGCTAAAAATACTTTCTGCTTTATTTTTGGAAAGAATTTTATTTTTTTCAACATCTTGTTAGTAGTAGAGTGGTTCCTAATGTCAAGTCTTGACTTGCAGTAAATAAGACCTTGCATAAATAACTTTCACTACTCTTAAAATCAAATAGACCCAAAAATAAAACGAGCTTGAAAATACTCAACACTTCTAATAAAAAATGGTTTGAGTTTTTTTAACTTTCATAAATTCCTCCTCAAACTTAGTGCTTTAAATTAAAGCACACACACCTGTGTTTGCCTCTTGTGCTCAGACTTTGCTGATAATGATGACTGCCATAGCTCCCCCCTGGAGTCACAGAACATTCTGAGTTGGAAGGGACCCACAAGGATCACTGAGTCCAACTCTTAAACAAATGGCTCATACAGGGATGGAACCCACAACTTTGGTGTTAACAGCACCCTGCTCCAACCAGCTGAGCTCATTTCAGGCTGTTGCAGCCTGGCTGCTTGCCTGGGAGCACTGTGTTTTCAGAACAATCTGTGCTGTTTCACCTCAACAGAGGATTCTGAGCAGGCACCCATGGGAGTTGGTGGGATGAGTTTGTCCCTGTGCAGGGCAGTGGAATTGGCTCCCATCAAATGACACAGTAAGAGCTTTGCAGGGCAGTAGGTAATGGTTTGCTTGTCACTGTCACAGCTTATTGAAAGTACAGACTTTTATGCATTTTAATGTTTACAGTCCTAGGGAAATCTTTCCTGCATCACTTCAGTTAGATTTTCAGTCCCAGTGTGCATTTGGGAAGTGTGGTATTTCCATTGAAACATGCTATTCTTCCCACTGTAAATAGCAGTGCTTGGTGTGTAACATACTCCTGCTCCATGTAATGTAACTGATTGCCTAAATACAAACTGATGGGCTTGTGTTCTTTGTAACACTTCAGGAACTGAACAAACATATAGAAGACGGTTTGGGAAAGAACCTGGCTGAGCGCTGCTCCAGTGAAGTCAACCAGTCAATGCACCAGTCCCAGCAGGAGATTATTGGTAGGAGAAGGGAGGAGGAATGTTAACACTTCACATTTAAAGGGAGACAATCCAAGAAAATTCAGTTTTAAATGAATTTTCCTTCTGATCATGTTTAACATTGATGCTATAAAGGAAAAGCCATGATATATCAGGACTGAGTGTTTAGCTCAGTGCCCTGTTTCTGATACTAACCAGTAACAGATGCTGGGGGAGAAGAATAATGAACCGGGGTAAATATAGCAATTCTTTCCATTTTATGGACTTCTGAGGTGATACACTGCATCTGGATTAATGGCTTAAGCAAGTAGAATTGGACCTGTCCTTTGGAAACTCATCCTTTTTTAAACCCATTTAAAATTTGACTTCCACAAGAGATACACCAAATACACTAATTATTAGAAAATGTTCCTGCAGTATAATGCTCTCCCTAGGTCCCTTCAGAGCCAGAATGCAAACCAGTTCATTTCACAAAGGGTTTGTGCACTCCTCCATTTTTTCTTTTCTTTATAAGTAGTAACTTTATTGCACATCCATCTCTCTTGGTCTGTTCCTGGTAATAAAAGGTTCAGAGCAAGATGGTGAAATTTTGTGAACCCTTTTGTCCTCTTATGTAATGATGTTGCCTTTTTTGTGTGGCAGCACAGAACTGATGGATAAATCAATTTTTTTTACTTACTTCTTCCCTATCTTTTGACCACTGATGGAGGTCTTGAAGTTAATTTGAATCTTTTTTTCCAGCAGTGCTTCTCTGGTGAGTTGATTTTCATAACTGTTCCCTTGTATCAGAGCAATAAATGCCTTGCTCTCAATAAATAGACCCTGTTTGGGTCAATCTTGTTGAAATGCCACTGATGTTATAAATAAATTATGAAATGGTCAGTTTAGATTCTCTGAATTGACAAAGCTGGTCAGCAGTGCAGATACTGCTTATGAATATGCTCTTCTAATGTTAACTTATCTTTACTATTTGTTCTTATTTCCAGAAAATCTGAAACCATTGTTGCCTTCTAGTGTTCAGGATCAGCTCCACTTGCTAATTCCATGCAGGAAGTTTGACCTTAGCTATGATCTAAACTGTCATAGCCTGTGTGCAGATTTTCAAGAGGATATCATGTTCCACTTTTCTTTGGGATGGACTTCTCTTGTGAATCGTTTCTTGGGTCCTAAGCAGGCTCAGAAAGTACTCCTGGGTTTAGCAGATCCAAACATACATGTGAGTCCTTCAGAGCCTCAGCTGCCTTGTTTTGCCTTGATGAGAATACATTGATTTTTACTCTCTGCCAGTGCTATTTGCATGCTTCCTGCTACCTTTCCCTAGATCCACTGTGTGAAATCTTTTTGGCGAGGATTGTTTTTATTGGATTATATTCAGGGTTAGAATGGAACTAAGGACCTCTTTTAAACTTTCTGTGTCTGTTACATAAATTGGTTTGTCTTTGGGTTGAACCCTTTGGGTAACCTATTCCATTTGTGACCAGAACCAGTCCTATGCAGACCCTTATTGTCTGAGGAGCCTCCACTGCTCCTCGGGAGTCTTGCTGCGATTTCTCTGCTGAAGAGTTTCCTTCCAGTGACTCAAATCCTGAATATATGAAAATAAAACCCATGTGTGTAGTTCCCTGGTGCTTTTGACTCAGGCTGCTGTGTTCCCATCTGTAGATCCCTGGTCCTTTAGGCAGCCCCCCGCCTGCCGCCGGCCCTGCCGAGAGCGCGCCCCAGGACGACTTCATGGTTCCCCTGGTGCTGGGCTTAGCCTCGCTGACATCCCGGACCTCCATGAGCATCATCCTTGTTGGTGGAATGGCAAGTAGCACTGGCAGCATTCCCTGCTGGAGGGGATGGCAGAGGCTGAGCTGCTCTGTCCTGCCTGGGGTGTGACACAGAGCCCTGGATGTGACACTGGGCTAGATGAGCGCTTGCAGTGCCCTGGATACCCACAGCCGGTTCATTGTGAGAAACCTGGCTAATCGCTCTGATTATCTGATGATCTGGTGGTAGCTCCTTCAGTTGGAATTTGGTTGGAGCTAGCTTTGCTTCTTCCTTCATGAAAGAGTAGCAAGGCTTCTGTAACCTGCACATTCTCTGTGCCATTGGGAACCAGCTCATACGAATGTAGCTGTATTGCTCTGCAGTAATAATATGGAAAACATTTCTTTCCTTAAACAAGTCCAGTGAAAGAGCTGTGGAGTTGATTTTTAAAAAATGGGTGGAATTAGCTTTTATTCTGCAAGGTAACTTATTTAAGCTAATGAAGATTTTGTTTTTCAGGTTTGGAAAACGATAGGCTGGAAAGTGATCTCATTGTCCTTGAGCATGTATGGGCTGCTGTACCTGTATGAGAGGCTGTCCTGGACCACTCGGGCCAAGGAGAGAGCCTTCAAGCAGCAGTTTGTGAATTATGCCACCGAGAAGCTGCAGATGATTGTCAGCCTCACCAGCGCCAACTGCAGCCACCAGGTGCAGCAGTAAGTGTCACTGGGACAGGCCATTGTCACCAGCCCTGCATGATGGCACCTCTAGTGTCCCTTAGCACTTAGTGGGAGGGGGTTGAAACAGGGTTTAAAAGGCCAGTACCTGCATCTGTGTGGTGCTCTGAGGATGGTGACTCTTTGTCCAGCACCTTACAGTACAGACATGAGAGATCAGTCTAGTGGAGGCTGAGTTGCTCTGCCCTTGGAGTCCCTGGAGGGATGAGCAGAGCTTCTGCCCCAGGGGCTACTATGGGCAAGTTCTGAGCAGCCAATCCTGGCTCTTCTGCACTGCAGGTGATGAACTTTGGTAGCCTTTCTGAGCTATTCCCTGAGCTACACAGGAGAGATGTTCTGCACCCTGGGGGCTGGAGGCTGCATTAGCAGCCCTAATTTTCTGAAATAGTAATAAAATCAAAACACATAGTTACAAGAAGAAGCTCAGGAAGACAGTTAGCCAGACATTACTTAGTAGAGACAGGTGGGAACCAAAAAAAAAGTAAAAAGTTAAGCTTTAGTAGAGGAAAGAGATCCATCCCTGTGTCCAGCAGCTCTGTGAGGATATGGAAGAGCTGCACTCAAACCAGTGCTCCAGTAGAGAGGAGAGGTTCTTCATCTCCTGCATGAGAGCTTGGGTGCTGGGCCCAGCTGGTAACTGGGTTTGTTTTCCCTTTTTGTGAGGAGGAGTCTTGAATGGGTTGGGAGCACGTGGCTAAGGAGGGATGTAGGATGGGGTGCCTCAGTGGGCAGGTCTGGAGCACTCCTCACCCTGCACAGGGCTCACATTGCTGTGAGCAGGGCACTGAGCTTGGCAGTGTGGGGCTGCTCTGACACCTCCTGTACAGCCAGAGCCCCATCTCACACTTGAACCAGGCATGATGTAGGCATGAACTGAGATGCATTTGATGTGTTGAGGGTTTCTTTTTCTAATCTAAAAAGTACCTAATTCTCCAGCTTTCTGCTGTTCTGTAATCCCATAACAGCTGGAGGCTTTGATTGCTGTGTTCTGCACATGAGACTGTGTTCTGCAATGTCATGAGATTGTATTTATTTTTTTTAGCATAAACTTCTCTATAGTCATGACTATAAACTTGTTTTTGCTTTAGGGAAATGGCCACTACTTTTGCTCGGCTCTGTCAGCAGGTGGATATTACTGAGAAAAACCTGGAAAGAGAAATAGCTAGGCTTTCCAAAGAAATAGATCAGCTGGAGAACATACAGAGCAGTTCCAAGCAGCTGAGGTAAGTCTTTTAGCCCTGCTGACTTCAGTCATCAGTGCTTGCTGTTACTCTGAAGTTGAACTAGGTTAGTTCAGGTGCAGAAGGGAGTGCAAAGATACCCTGAACAGCTCTGGGTAAGTTAAATAAATGTTTGCTGCTCAGTGAATCAGCTCACCTTCAAAAATATTATTTCCTAGATCATCTGTACCCTTGTCTCTCTTTAGTGGGGAGACAGGCCTTTGACCAGAATTTTAATCTCCTGTCAGTAACTTGAGGGTGGCACTTTCCAAAGCCCCCTCCCCAAAGCAGAGCAGGAGAGCAGCTCTGCTGTGCTGAGTCATCCAGTGCTGCCACTGGTAGGGGTTTGCAGAGGAGTTTCCAGCAGTTGGTGCTTCAGGAACTTGGAAGCAGCCTTGGCTGTAGTTTCCTGTTCTTTCCACCTGCTGAGGAGCTGCCCTGCTCTAGGCTGCTGCCTCTTGGCCTTGGGCATCCACCACCCCTGTCAGGTGAACATCTGCCCCCACACACCCCTTCTAAAAATCTGCATTTACATTTACTTAGTACCAGGGGTGTCAGTAGAGGAATAGAAATGCAACACTGATGTAGATCCTGCCTTTGGGATGTTCAAGCACTGAAGTAAATCCCTTGCTTTTGTTTGTTTTACAGAAATAAAGCCATTCACCTTGAGAACCAACTAGATCACTTCACAAAACATTTTCTTCAAAAGAATAAATAAAACATCATTGTGAACCTTCCCAGTGCTCCTTTGTAGGGCAAATTTTAGAAATTTTACAGGTGCCACTTCTATTCTGTGGAGTCACTTGAAATTATTTATATTTTTAATGTTACTCTGGTGACAGTTGTAAAATTTGGACTCTGATGATGAATCGAAATGAGGAGCTGTGGTACTCTTGAGTGTTTTGCTCGTTTTGCAGGTTTTGGGTTAAAAATTACCATAAACACTAAATTTTTTTGGGCACTTGACAATAAAACCCCAAATCCTCACTGGTTTTAATGAGTATGTAGCAGTGGCAAGTCTCACTTCCTGGCATCCAGGACCTGAGGCAGGGAAAGAGCTTGGCCCAGCTTTCAGCTGCTTAGGAATTGTCCAGGGATGGAGGGTGCTGGTTTTCCAGGTGGATGTGATTTTGTTTAGTGAAGGGAAGTGCAAACTCTGGCATGGGACAGGAGTTCTGCCATGTTTGGAAAGCAGTGCCAGTGTGTTGGGCAGTGGTTCCTCTTGAAAGGGCAGCAAAAGATGAGGGTGAATGGTACTAAGGCAATGTAGTGGGCTCAAAGCTCCTCTGGCCACCTCCTCGAGCCACAAGGGCACTGTTGACATTAAAGTGAACCTATGTCTTGCAGTTGGTAGAGCAGTGAAGGGATCCTTTGCCTGTGAGCTCAGGTGTGTCACTGCCTGAGGGCACAGCAGGGTGTGCTGAGATGGTCTGGGCACGATGGCTGCAGGGTGGAGAGGGGAGCTCAGGGTGCCAGGAGGGCCCTGGAGCTCCTGCTGCTGCATTCAGGGAGTAGGACAGGTGAAAGCCCATCTCTTCTCTGCCCAGTCCCTCTGCTGCAGAACAGATCTCCTCTAGGTCAGAGTCCAGGCAGCTGAACTGGAGTCCTATACCTTTATTCACCTCCAGCAAAACCTCTTTTAAAATTTCTGCTCTTGCTGTCTGCAGTCATTCAATATCTGCTTTTTTCTAACTAGACTTCAAAAAATTATTTTAGAAGAAAAGCCTTTTCAGAGTATTTATATATTTTTATGGCAGTATTAACATTGACTAAGTTAAAGATTCTGCTCTAAGGTAGAGGAGTTTGCTATTTTCCAGTAACTAAGGGCTGTCTCATCAGGAAATAGAGTTAAGATATAATGCTAGAGGTGTTAAGGGAAGACAGCAGTTCCACCAGTGTGTTCAGCTGTTCCTTCTGACTGTGCATGGAGAGTCCTGGGGGCTTGAGGGAAACTGTGGCATCCACCCTGAGTAACAGCCCAGCCTTGGTGTCCATGAGGGCACAGCTGGGTATGGATGCTCTGTTTGTGCAGCATTTGTATTGACATTGTATCAAAGAAACTTGCAATGCATGTATTCTACAGTTTTATTTATTAAAGGAAGTCCTACCCCTGTGCTCTAGTAAGTTCTTTGGCAGCTCTGTCCCAGGTGGAGACCTGCACATCACTCCCACAGGTAATGCAGATCCAGGACAGGTCCCAGCTGCTGCTGTGTGGCTGCTCCATCCCCATCCCAGGAACACTTGCAGACCAGGGGCTGCTCTAATACAACACTGACAGCTCAGCCAGGCTGGTTAAAAGCACTTGTTTATTGGTTACAATATCAACTCATGGCAACATCTTTCACTGAGCCACTGTACAAATACAAAGAAAAAGATCCATCGTGGAAAAAAAAAAAAAAAAGCTATAAACAAAGTTCATAGCAAGTGATTTTTTTGTCACAGGGAAGTCTTTTTACAACAGCACTGGTAAAGAACAAATGGCACAAGTCCCTGGTTTTTTAATAGCTTAAATAAAAGCTTTAAGACTGTTTCTGAATACATACACAATCCAAAGGCAGTGCAGAATCACTTCATAATTGGTAACATTACCAAAGTTTTCCAAAGTAGTCAGCAACAAGTAAAAACAAAACAAACAAAGCTGATGAGAGATGCTGGGAACTAAAGGCAAAGTAAAATTAAGCATGTTCAGAAGCATTTTGCTTTGGACTCCTTTGGATGTAATATGTACTACAAGTGTTCAGATGCTTTTATTTAAAAAAAAATAAAAGAAAAACACAAAGAGAGCACCATTGTGTAAGTAAAACAAAGGCTTGAAATACCTAAGACTACTCCACCGAAGTCCATATTAGTTAAAACCTAAACATACTGTGTGGTATAAGAATGTCAGGCACATGTAATCTGTTATCAGTTATATCAATTAGTAACACTGTTCACACATTTACCATAACAACACTGCATTAACATTCTGCATGTATTTTACATAACCAGCAATTGGATAAAAGGCTCTGGTGCCTCTGAAGTGTAGGAGGAGTGTGACCAGCATGCATGCCAGAGTACTGGATACACAGTGCACCATCAACCCATGCTAAGTACTTGGACAGGAAATGCTATCTCAAAACCAGCCATTCTGCTACACAACCATTGATACCAACTAGTCCAATTAGCCAAAACTCTCACCAACAT
Organism: Erithacus rubecula; assembly: GCF_903797595.1. Taxonomy (NCBI): domain Eukaryota; kingdom Metazoa; phylum Chordata; class Aves; order Passeriformes; family Muscicapidae; genus Erithacus; species Erithacus rubecula. Next base: position 6,337,802 of record NC_136663.1, read on the forward strand.
CTTAAAGCACAGCACTAAACCTAGTGGAGGTGACAGTGTCCCCAGAGAGGACAGACTACAACTCTTGGAATGTTTTCACAATGTTTTCATTCCACCTTAAAGTAATTAATGTGAACTTCATCGTGGGACGAGCGGTTACACAACTGAAGGAAGGAGTCAACTACTTCCATGCCATACATGACAGTAAGGACAGGCTGGGCCCTGCTCTGCTCCAGCTCAGCTCTGCCAAGGCAAGGCCAGGCCCTGGCCTGTGGCAGGAAAAGCCTCTGGAACGCTCGTTCCCTCTGGAGTGGTACAAATCCTGTCAATACACAGACCTGTCGGCTGTGCCAGCCCTGCCAGGGCTCTGCAGCTCAGCACAGCACAGCTCAGCTTAGCACAGCTCAGCCCAGCTTAGCACAGCTCAGCTCAGCCCAGCACAGCTCAGCCCAGCACAGCTCAGCCCAGCACAGCCCAGCCCAGCACAGCCCAGCCCAGCAGTGCTTGGAAGGAAGGGCTCAGGCAGATGGAGCCAGGCCACGTTACTGAGGTACACGAGCAAACAGCACCAAGCCACAGCAGCTTTCTGTGGTTTGCAGGATCTCAAACCACCTTCTCCACCAATTAACAGCATCCAAGGCTACATGGGAACACGCCCAGGCTGGGCCCTTGCCTGAAGGGAGCTCTCTATTGCAAAGTTATCTCACGTTAGAAAATGCTGGCAAATTCTACCGGAATAAAATAAATCCTGTTACACGGTTCTGCTTCCCGAGCTGTAACAGACTGCCTTCAGAGGAGAGGCTGGGCAAGAATTACTCTGCCACTGTTTGGCACAATGCTCTTGCTTACTCCAGTTCTGTAATGATAACAACTTACTTGAAATTCAGCTAAGGAAGCAGTCTGGCTATGAACTTTTGAAGCCAGTGAAGATGTGCCCACTCATGCTGCAAGTTTGCTGTCATGGTGCAGTCAGAAGTCACACAAGCTGCACACCTGAGCTCATGTCAACTGCAGGCACACACCAGTTGCTTTGAAATTCAAAGCTGGGGTAGAATCTTTTAAGCAAAAACCTATCAAATGTCATTTTATTACCTTCTTTTAGGAGGAGTTTGAGCTTTTACCATAAAAGCCACCTCCACTTTAGCTGGGCATCAACCTCCAGAGGTCCCTGCCAGTCATTTGAAGAAGGGAATGCCACAACCTGAGTAGTTCTGTGGCATCACACAGTACCTGTGGTACTGGAATCTGCAGGCTTGAAAAATACCCCACAAGCCAGTGCAGTAATGGAACAGCAAACATCACCTGGGCAGGATCCATCACAGGCTTCCCACAGGCTCCAAAGATGCACCAGCCACCGACTGTCCTGCTGTGCCCAGGCCTCTCCCAGGGCTCGTGTGCTGACACCAGAGCCCCTCAGACTGGGCTGAGCGAGCAGCAGAGGCAGGCAGAGCTCTGTGATGCTCTTGGACACCTCAGCAAGTCATTGGCATTCCTCAGTATTTATTTTAAAAGTAGCTGAATCCAAGAGGCAACAGCCATCCAACAATAACTGAAGTTATTTGCAGTAATACCTGTACAAGAGCCATTACCACTGTTACAGGCTACCTAAACTGGTAAGAAAAGTTATATACAGCTGTAAAATTGATTTTGGAGTTTCACAAGTAGAAACCAGTTTTAATACCAGAATGTAAAAATGGCACCTGTCTTGGCAAAGGTGTTGACTAGGAAATTGGTTCAAAACACACTTCTATGGAAAAAAATTTTTTTAGAAAAAGAACATTTTTCTTAAAATTCCTTAGTAATAAATTTCCAGAATGATTCACTCAAGGCAGCTGTGAGTTAAAAAAAAAAAATCAAGAGTGCACCACTAAAAAATAAACGGAGTCTGCAAGATCCCAAAGAGCTGCTCACTTAAGAGTTACAAGAATTCCATAATAGTTCTATAAATGCAGACAGATCACAAAACAAAACACTGAGGAATTCCTGTGAGACACAATACAGTGGGATTTTGGTCCTACACCACAGGCTGCTGTTAGGAAATGTTCCTTCTCCAGTATAAGAAACTCCTTTTTCTTATTTCAAAAGTGAATTTACCATGATTGACTGGTACATTTATTGGCACCTTCACCATTATAGACATGGCGAGTTTACAGGCACAGTCTGGAAGTAATGAAATTTAAAAAATGTCAGAAACTTCACAAAAGTCATCTCAGCCAGAAATCCATTTGGATCTACTACAGGATTCTGGGCCTCTCATTCCTACCTGACCCAGAGACATCCAGACTCCCCATCGGTTCCAGTGAATGATGACTAACACCATCTTCCAACCTGGTGATTTAAAATTCACGTTATCTTTAAAATAAGTCACTTAAGAGAAGCCAATAGACTTAATCCCCCATTTCAGAATAGCCACAGATGTTCAGTTTCCCAAGGGAACATCCACTGTGAGTGCAGACATGCTGCCAGGCACCAAAAAATTAAGCAACCTCCCTGGGCAGTTTCAAATGGGCATCAGTCACATGATTTTCCTGTCTCTGCACTGAACTGTACTTGGTGAGATTTCTAAGCAACTGACATCAAAATCAGAATCAAATCAGGACAGGAGCAGAAATGGCTATTTACAGTGTTGGAGGCTGCAGAACATCTGGCATTTTTAACCACCACAGCACAGCCCTCAGTGAGCACACAGAACAAGCACTTATCCTCCAGGTCATCCTGGGAGGTTTGCAGGGGTCACACAGGTGCAGGGAAGTTACACAATTCCTTTGGTAATTCACACTGCACAGAACTGACAACCAGCACTTTTGGCTGTGGTGTGCTTTGGCAACCCCTGAATTCGGAGGGGAATTACAAGCCATTAACTGCACAGTTAAATCCTCCTCAGGAGCTTAAGCCAAGTCCTCCTGAATTTCTCACTTGGTGTGGAAGGAGCAAGCTCTGCACACTGCTCTGGGCTCTGAGCAGCAGCCAAGTCACTGAGTGCAGATCAGCTGGAGCTTGGGAGGAGCCAAACACACACGTTTGGCCAGGGCTGAGCTGGCCACAGCACTTGGCCACTTGGCTTCTGTACCCACAGACTGCATGGAACAACTGATGCAAAAACCTGCAGGGAGGAAGCTAAAACATCTGGATTTATTTTATTTTCCAATTATTTCTGCTGTTGGTGCAAGTCTACCTGGCATTAACTCCTTGGTGTTTGGAGGTCATGACTGCCAATGGATGAACCAGGAACCACTGGCTTGAAGGAAGAACCCCCTGATCAAAAATAGGCAAGCAGGTCAAGAAGTGAGTGAATAAGGCGGTAGGTATTAACTGGGAGTCTCCAGGGCCTTTAAAAAAATTCAAATGCCTTCCATTATAAAAAAACACATACATTCCATTGGCTTCACTTTATCTACAGTAAATTCACAAAAACATTGAAAACAGCAATCTAGTTCACCCACTACAAAACTCAGAAGTGACATCTCGGGTTAAAAGCAAAGCTATAAATGTAGTTCCTTAAAAAATGCAAACATATTTCTTTACATACAGACAAATGTTACATGATTGGCTGCTATAATGTGTATATTTTGTTATGTACAAAAAAAAGTACAGGATTAGCAGACTGAGCACAAGCAAAAACCCTTCAAGGACAATCTAACCAAACCACCAAAAACAAAAAGACTGGCTCTTAGTTTGTCGGTCACCATGATAATGTGTGCTGGCCCCTTTAAAAAGTCAGTGATTTCTTCCCCCCTCCCCTATTTCTTCACTTGATTTTTTTTTTCTAGTTTACAGAAAGCCTTTTTGTGTAATAATCAGTGAATAGAAAAACTTCACCTGCAAATACAAGGTAGAAATGTTATTTCACAGCTATAGGCTGCAGCATTGATCTCTCCAGATCTCAAATGGAGAATGTACATGTTTGGCTCCCAGTTAATTCCAGATTCTGAGAAAACTGTCCCAAGACCCTGTAGCTACAGCCATGCCATCATCAGTAACACCTAAACAGCTGACACGGTTGTCATGGCCAGCCAGGACACCTGGAAAAGAAGAAGAAATGGAAGTTTAGTGTCTGCAAGATGTCAAGCACTTCAGTGATTACTCTCTCAGGTAAGTCTTAAATGTACTAAAAAGATGCAATACAAGATCTTAATTCTCCTTTTTGTCTTTACTCTGAGGAACCACATATACTGTAACAGCCTTATCAAAAAATCCAACAATAAGGTATGTAAAAATATCTATACACAATATTGCCTCCATTTTTCTCTCTGCCCTTATGACTTCTCCTTCCTGTCCCATAGATGTCCTTCTCCCTAATCAGGCTCTCTACTGGTTTTCCCCTCTTTTATACACTGCTGTACACAATTTCAGCCATCAAGCACTTCCAAAATACAATGTAATATCTCCTGACAAAGCCTTGAATGCATTAACTACTTTAAGTTTCCAAGTTTTGCAAACCCTAAGAATTACATATCCCCCATATATTGGGACACACAGAAGAGCAGCACTAGCCTGCCCTTCTGCTTTGCTTCTGTTTTCTCTCTACCTCTTCTTGCCTTTGCCTGCTCTCCCAAGGTTCCCCATTCAGGTCTAGCAGAACTAAGGAGAAAGATCTATTTTCAGTCTGAACAGGAGAACTGATGTTCAGAACTGAACCAGACCGAAGCATTAAAGTTACTGTAAGAAGTGAGAAAGAAATAGCTGTGCTACAAACATGCTGTGTTCTGTCAAAAGTGACTGATTCAAGGACCAGAAATTTCCATTCTCCCTCTCTCTCAACAGCAGGGGATGCAAAGCAAAAAGACTCTTGCAGCAACATCTGAATTACTGCCACTGTGTAATTCTGCACTACTTCATTCCATATACTTCAGTGAAATACATTTTCTGCAGATGCAAGTTTGGAGGACATTCCTCAGCCTCAAGAGCTGGGATCTCCCAGCACACAGATCTGCAAAGCCCAGGAACAGGCCTGTCCTCCTGACTCATTTACTGCTCACACCACGAGGATGGAACTGAAATGCCGTGTAACTCCTGGAAGACCCAACCAGCTGCAATAGAAGGATGCCATTTCAAGAGAGAAGCGTTGGAAGGAGTGCAGCAGGTTGCCACCATCAGCAGCAGCCCTGGCAGTGGGCTGGCTCAGTGCCCACCTGCGCGCTCCCCTTTGAGCGTGTCCCACACGTTGCAGTTGAAGTCGTCGTAGCCGGCGAGCAGCAGGCGGCCGCTCTTGGAGAAGGCGACGGAGGTGATGCCGCAGATGATGTTGTCGTGGGAATACATCATCAGCTCCTGGTCGGCGCGCAGGTCGAACAGGCGGCACGTGGCGTCGTCGGAGCCCGTGGCGAAGGCGTGGCCGTTGGGGAAAAACTGCACGGGAGCATTGGACACCAAACAGACACTGTCACACCTGAGCTGAACCACAGCACGGGGCTCTGCTTCACCAGACAAAGGCAGAATGATTATCTTAAAGTATCTGCGCGTTGGAAAATGCAAGGGAACACCTCTGGAACAGTACTGGGGACACCTGAGTGACCGGAATTGCAGCCAGGCAGGGGCTCTGTGTGTGCCACTGACTCCTACACAACCAAGCAAACCCCAGCTCTGCACATCCTGGCTGACGTGGAACACAGTGTTCCATCCTGAGCTGGCCAGCCAGGTTGGCTCAGCCAAGACAGAAGACTGCAAACAAGCAAATCAATTTCCTAAAAAAAATCTACTCCAAATCCGAGTTATTCTCTCAGCAGTGATATTGACTGAAATGGGAATGGAAGAGAGCCCAGCACATCTCAGAGTCCAGGTCTAAGTATAGGAACTGCATTTCTGTACTGGTCATGTGTTTGGTATTTTCTCAGCCTTAACAATTTTTCATGTTTATCAAAAACAGATGCAGCTTCAACTTACATTTCTTTCTCTATTTACCAGAGCCTGGATCTTGCAGATCAGAACATAGTGTTACTATGACAGAGGGGAAATATAATCCGGTTTCTAAATATTACCAAATTATTCCAGGGAATATTCAACATCAATACTGATTTTAATTGCCTTCCAGAGTATTTCACTGAAAGCTCTTTTTGTTCAACAGAAAACTTTAGGATGAGGATGCCTGGCTGTGTTGCACCCTCTCAGTACATTACACTTATCTACAATTTTCAGTTTTTAACATAATTCCATGCTTCAAAAAGTTTCCCTAGCCAATTCTTTACTTCTTAAAAGAAGTGATGTCTCAGTTACTGAATAAAAACCACAGGTGAAACTATTCTAGGAACAGCGCAGTGCATCACAGATAATGGCAATAATAATTCAGTTACAAAGTAGATTGTAAGTTATTATACAACCTTCCCCATTACATACAATTTAACATTCTCTACCCTAACTAATTGATTTTAAATCAAGGTAGCTCAGTAGACTCTAAGCTGAATTCATGCAAATGTAGCCTTTTTCCTCCCCCTTCTTCCCACGTGGAAACAGGAGGATCACTTACACAAACTGCATTAATGTCTGACACGTGTCCCGTGAAGGACTGCCTGCACATCCCATCGCGGATATCCCAAAGCTTGGAGGAGGCATCGCAGGCGCCCGAGACAAAAGTCCTCATGTCTGGGCTCAGAGACAGGCTCATCACATCTCCAGTGTGCCCAGTGAACGTGGTGGTCTGCTGGCCAGTTTCAATATCCCACAAAGCACTGCACATGAAGTTAACACAACATCCCTCATCATTTCAGAGTTCAGATTTAAAATACAAATTAAGGCACTGGGACATAAAAAAGGAAGAAAAGGGGTGTGGGAAGGCCACCAGAGCTCAAAAACTCACCAAGTGGTGTCTCCTGAGCTAGTGACAATTTGGTTGTCATCTAGGAATCGACAACAGGACAAGTATCCTAAAAACAAAACAGTTGTGTTGTGACCCAGGGGAAAGAAGAGCATCCCCGTCCTCCCCCATTGAGCCCAGGAGCAGCACAGTCCCTCCAGCCCCAGCAGGGCTGTTCCCCTGGCGCAGGGCTCGCCTCACCTGTGTGCCCCGGCAGCTCCCGGCTCACGCGCACGTTGCCCTCCCTGGTTTTCAGGTTGTAGATGGAGCAGATGTTGTCCAGGCCCCCGCAGGCCACGTAGTTGCCCGAGGGAGCGTAGGCACAGGTCATCACCCAGGAGGACCTCAGGGGGATGGCGTGCATCTGCAGAGACACAGCTCCTGTCAGAGCCCAGCAGCACAGGCAGCCCCAGTGCCAGCCCTGGGGCTACAGCACTCACATCCAGCTCACTGCACACACACACACACACCCCTCCCTGACAGACACCTCTGCACATCTACAGACCTTCAGAATGGCATTTCATAGCAAAGCTATCAAAACCTGCAGCATTTACTGTGTGCTCATTCTAGTCAAGGTTTCTCTGTCCAACTTTTTAACAGCTTTAAACTATGGCTTGTAAGACAGGATGGTTGTTCCCATGGGGACTGCACAGCTCCACTCCACACTACCTAAGCTTTTCCCTAACAGTGTCTTTCTTCCTTCTTCTTCTTCTGCCCTCAAACCCAAAGCACTCTTGCATATTCTGAGGTTGTGTATTTCTAAAATTCAAAATCAATTTAATTTAATTTCTACAATTTAAAAACCACACAGGCAGAGCTACAGCTACTGCACTAGCAAAGTAAGAGTGAAAATGTTACACATTACTATGTAATTAACTATTGCTTCAGAGAGACAACCTGCAACACATCTCTAGTGCTCACCTAGCCATGAAAGGAACAAAAAGAGATTGTCTGAATGAAAGACTGCTTTTGAGTTTTTACTTGCAACCATGGTAAATAACAGACATAAGCCAATTCAAACACACAATTTATACATGAATTATTGATAGGATTATAAATAACTACCTTATTTGTTGTATAACTATCCCAAATAATTAATTTTCCATCTTGAGAAGCACTGACTAGTAGCCTAAATATGAACACAAAATAAAATATGTTAATATAAAACAAACAAACAAAACAAATCTCAAAGTAGGCATACATCATACATGATTAGCAAGTGATTCAGAAGTTTCATTTTTCTGCTTTTTCATTTTTATTGGAAGGCTGCATTTGATGGAAAAAGTCTGCAGAGATCTAAATCTCTATATCACCTGAGGAATCCCATGGGGACTCATGATTAAAAATGAACACAAGCAAACAACTCACTGAAAACACATTTTATGAACTCTCTCCACAACTGCATTCATTATTCATATAATTACACAGTTGCACAGGAGCAAATAAGGAATTTAGGCAAAAATAAATCTTGAGAACAGATTCCAGATTAATTCCTCTCTGGAGGACATGATACATAGCAGACCACGAGGCAGTGTTTACACTTCACCATCAGCTGCTATGAAAGCAGCAAAACAAAATTCCAAGTTACTTTTCCCACTAAGTAGAAAAGCATCTTTTTCTTCAATGAAATTAAAATTTCTCAGTGAAGTTTTTAAATCCCTGCCACAGAAGTTACATAATTATTCAGCATCTTGGAAAATACAATATCCAACATTCCAAATAGCCTCATTACATATTCTCTTGCTTAAATAAACTGAAAAACTTCAGTTAAGAGTGAAAGAAGAAGGCAAAATATTTATGGCAGGAAGAGGCAAAGTAGCTCTTCTCTGAGCCGCCCCAGTGGGGGTCTGTGATGCCCTAAGGGCACCAACACCACCCAGCTGCCAGGACCTGTCAGGACCCTGCAGGTGCCATGTGAGCTGCAGCCCGGGGCAGGGTGGGGCGGGGCAGCCCCGGGCGGGGGCAGGGCGGGGCCAGGGCGGGGCAGCCCCGGGCGGGGCAGGGCGGGGCAGCCCGGGCGGGGGCAGGGCGGGGCAGCCCCGGGCGGGGGCAGGGCGGGGCAGCCCCGGGCGGGGGCAGGGCGGGGCGGGGCAGCCCCGGGCGGGGGCAGGGCGGGGCGGGGCAGCCCCGGGCGGGGGCAGGGCGGGGCGGGGCAGCCCCGGGCGGGGGCAGGGCGGGGCGGGGCAGCCCCGGGCGGGGGCAGGGTGGGGCGGGGCAGCCCCGGGCGGGGCGGGGCAGGGCAGGGCAGCCCCGGGCAGGGCAGGGCGGGGCAGCCCCGGGCGGGGGCAGGGCGGGGCGGGGCAGCCCCGGGCGGGGGCAGGGCGGGGCGGGGCAGCCCCGGGCGGGGGCAGGGTGGGGCGGGGCAGCCCCGGGCGGGGCGGGGCAGGGCAGGGCAGCCCCGGGCAGGGCAGGGCGGGGCAGCCCCGGGCGGGGGCAGGGCGGGGCAGGGCGGGGCAGCCCAGGGCGGGGCAGGGCGGGGCTCTGTGCACACCTGGAGTCGGATCCCCAGTGCATGGCGTAGATCTTGGCCAAGTGCCCTCGGAGCGTGCGCCGGGTCCGCATCTGGATCCGCCCCACCGAGTCCAGGCTCGTTGTGATCTGAAAACAAACAAACCCCTCTGATACTGGGAACTATTTTTAATGCACAAGATAACAAAAATACATTTGAACTTTGATAGAGTATTACCTATTCTGGCACACCACTGAAAAATAGGCTACTGGTGTACACCCAGCAACACCGACACAAACAGATTTTACAGCAGACAGACACAGCACTCTTCACAGTGGCTACCATGAAACTTCAGGAAGCTCTTTTAAAATACTTCTATGTTATACTATTTCAGATTATTAAATCTCAGCGTTTGCAATTTACATCAATGAAAGAAAATGTTCCAGTATTTACCGTGTTACTTGTTAAAGCATGGCATTACTTTAAATGCAAAATAATTCTGTTTCCAAAAAACTGCTAAAAGATGTTTATTTAAGTTTTTCTAAATATATTTAACACAATAAACATACACTACTTAAAAGGTAAACTGGAAGCAGGATCCATTAAGATGGTGGGGGTTTTGACTGGTTGGGCTTTTTTTGCTCTTTTGTTTATTTGGTTATTTTTTTGGTGGGGCTTTGTTTAGTTTTAAATAACTGTAAACACACTGAACATTTCCAAAGGCTTCTTCCACTTTATTCTTTCAATTACTGAACAGGAACATGTTAGAGTGACAAAGTGATATTTTTATTTTTTTCTCTCTCAAGTAACAGCCTACACAAAGAACAGGAACATACCTGAGCAAGAGTTGTGTCACTACAGGCTTTCCTGGCATCCTGAAACAAAAAATGGAACAAGCTGAATTGGCAAGACAACACTGAGCATCAACTGAGAAGGTCTAAAGGAAAAGTAACTCTTGAGCTAAATTTCAACACACTCAAAGCCACACACCATCACCAACTGACATGCCAATATTCCTTCTGCCACCCTAATCTGTTTTAATTGCGCAAGGAATCTAAAAAGCAATGGCACACAATGAGGGGTAGTGGAGGAAGAGGGACTTAAGAAAGGCCATGCCCCAGCAGCCTTTGAATCTCCTTTTCTACAGACTATGGGATTCAAAGGCATTTGGAGCCATCCTGAAGTCCCAGTGCCTACCCTTTTCCCTGTATTCCTTCCCTGGGGTGGATGTGCTTGCTCAGGGTGTGCTGAGCACAAGGGAAGAACTGATCCACCTGGAAAAGCAACCACATATTACACAGGATTAGCAAGCTCTGTGCCACACGAGGCTCTTGCACAAATTAACCCTCCCTGCTGGGTGGGAGAGGAGGATCTGGGGAGCAGGACAGACAGCAGGATTACCAAAGCTCAGTGATTATGTACTTGACACAAATTGAAGGGGAAAAAATGGCCCAGTAACACTCTCACCCATTTCATGGAATGGGTGGTGCTCAGATCTCCACACAGACACTCCATGGCTTTTCCCTTATCTCAGACTCTATGGACACAGGACTCGTTTCCTGCATATGATTCAACCAGACCTAGAAAACAGACTTGACTTTCATTTGCATAATTCAGAGTCCCAGACTGAACAGGTGAGCTCCACTGAGCCTCACCTGCAACACTGATTGTGCAAGAGCTGGTTTTAGTGACAGCTGTGACTGCACTGCTCTCCTGCAGCTCAGGGCCCAGAACACAGGGACAGGCATGTGGCCAGCACCTCCTGAGAAAATGGTTTAAACTGGCTTCAAGTTAGACAGGACCTGTGCAGCACAAGTTGAAGTTAAAACTATCAACAGCCATACTGAAGGATCAGCCACAGAACCCTCTCAACTCCTGGCAATTTCTCCAACTTGTGCAACCACTGATACAGGCACCCAAACCCCCCCAAAAAATGATGCCTCTTCACCAGCACTTCATGTGTCCCTTCAAAGCTCTGTCTGTGCAGGAATGGCAATATCCCCTTTGAGAGCAGGGGCAGAAACATTTGCTCACACATTTTGGAACTGCCTCAGCACGTTCAGGCTGGGATCTTCAATTTTTTTCAAATTCTTGCTTGAGAGTTACTTGACATTGCAACTTTAACATTTCTTAAGTGCATGTTTATTTTGACCACCCTTTATAGCTCTCCTCCCAAAAAGCAAGCCTGAGAGTGGATTAAGTCATCTCAACTTATTTTTATAATGTCTGAACTGTAGAAATATTTATAAAATGTTGACGTCTGGAATCAGGAGGGGTTTAAAATACCAGAGCAGCAAATCCCTTAGCACTCAGGACTTATTCCATCCACAGGAAGAAACACACTGGATTTTAGACATGTTTGTTGATTTGTCCTGAAGTAGTTGAAAATGTTCAACATAAAATGAATTCTGAATGCAGTCTGAATGAAACAAAGCATTTTTTTCCTCTTTAAGAGAGAGCTATTAGCAACTCCTATATTGGAGTCTGTCTAGTACTTGCCATACAATTGGCAAAACTGCAGGAAAAGGAGAGTTTCAAGAGGCTATTTTAATTCTTACCTTGAAACTGTATTTCTACATATGCATCACCACAACAGAATCATCAGTGTCAAAACATAAAAAAGCTCCTCTATGTAATTGAAGATTTTTCTCAGTTCATGCAGAAGACAATGAAAATTTGTGAGAAAAATCTAACTGCTTGATCAGTGTGCAGCCTCCAGACTCTCCTAGCACACACTTCAGATTGCAGTTTTTTTCCCAAAACTGCATGTATTTTTTGAAAAATACAGTGTGTTATACCAAAGTGTCTGGTTTGAATGACACTGTGCCAAGTAAGCAACACTTCTAAAAATCATTATCCTCAATTTCAGTTCTCACAGTGAGGACACACAAATCACATGGGAACTTCATTACAGACAGGACTAGAAATTAATTTTAACCATCAAGTCATCTGACAGATATCTGGCAACTCATTGTTCAGTGTTCCAACTTCCTGCACTAAAATTCCTGCAGTCTCAGGCTGTACATTGTCTGTGCACAGACCAGAGTTCCAGCTGCATGGGGAGACACAGGTGCCCACATCACCTAGATATTGCAAAAATAAAATTAAAAGTCATGAAAAACTTCTAAAATATTGCAGACTGAAGTTCATCAGGGATCAACAGCTCTGCACTGCACTTTCCACACCTCAGGATGCTGTTGGGTACAACCTTATCTGGACCTCACTTCTAGGCACAAAGCTGATTTTCTGTAATCATTGTTAGAGGAAATATCAGACAAACCCTAGAGATGTCAACAACTAAGACAGCAAACTGCTAGCTATACATAAAACATCACATGCTGTTAGTGACCTCATCTCTTTTTAGGAGTGCATCAAAAATAATTCCTGAAAATAAGCAGCCCAGTAGATATTCCTGTAGATATTCCATAAAAACCCTTTTTTCAGATCCTGTATATATTCTCTTACCCATTCCAAACAAAAACTGTGCAGTGATTTAATAGGCAAGATAAGTAGTCATCTCTACAAATATGAAATTGAATTATTTGGTCAGAAGGTTTCAAGGACATTAAGTTATCAGGAGCATTTTTAATTGCCCATTAATCTGAAGTCAGAATTAAGCACAAGGTATCCAAGCCTGCACTCAGGTGCCAAGAGGCAATCACCAATTCCCACTGCTGAGCCAAAGGACTCCAAAGGCAATATAACCATGGTTACTCAGCTACATCTGATAGATCAGTTACAAGGTTTGGGTGGTAGAGTTACAAAGGAAATGTTAAATCAACCTAAAGCCACAAAATGGAGTCATTACCCAAGAGCCAATCAGATTTTTATGCTCTAAAATTTAAAAAACAAGCAAACATTCCTGCAACACAGTCTAAGCCCTCTAACTTGCCTGGTAGCTCTTTCTTCTCACAATTTTGCAAGAAACCAAACTCACTGATTACCAAGACTGAGCAAAGACTTAACTGTCTCCCCCAACATATCAAAGTCTTTACATAGCATGTAGAATGAACTCAAAAATTATGTACCCCTTTTAGCAATGTAATTCTGTAATAAAGCTAAAATTGGAACTAAAAAATAGTATTTTAAACTAAAAATAATTTGTATCCTCTACAGAGCTGGTGGAAAGGGCACCCAGTGACACAGCACTGTCTGATCCCCACCTTGTCTTTGCACAGAGCATGAAGTGAGGACAGGACACAGAGCTCTCTCTCCCTGGCTGGCACTGAATGAGCAGCATTTGCCCCAGCACAGCCCTGACACATAAAGTGTGTTCAGCACAAGGCTGACACCACCCAGCAGCCTCACACCTCACAGGAGACACCACACAGCAACTGCTGCCAGCAGATGCCACACTAAAAAAAGCCTCTGAGCATGCAACATATTCCAAGAAACCTGTACTCTTCACTGATAGGAATGTTTGCAAATAAGCCATTGCCATATAAATCAGATTTGTGAATGCTCCATGCTTTGAAAAATTTGATGAAAAATCAACAGACTTTACTGAAAACTGCATCACTGACATATAAATGCACATTGCAAAAGATTCCTGGAAAACTGACTGGGCATGACAGCTCATATTGGTTTATCTTCACTGAGTAAATAAAACAAAAAAATAGTCTGTATTGGGGCATCAGCATTCAATAAAAATAAACTTAACAGGAAGCCAAGAAGCAGTGCTTGTAGAAATGAGACCCACTCTGGAAGTCTGCCTCACACTCCCTGCTTTAACCTCAGGCTTCTCAGGGGTCACTTTTAGCCCAGGACAAAGCCTAAGATCCTTTAGCCAAACTTGTCATGCCTAGGTTTTCTGAAAATATTTTAAGCTCTGCACAAGTTAAACAGGAAGAGCTGATAGATTTTTACAGTTTATTCCCTTAAAGGAGGAACTTCATCATGGAAAATAAGCAGTTGACAATCCTTACTCTGATTTGGTTTCGCAGCTGCTCTGCCTCCTGCCGTAACTGCTCCAGCTCACTCATCTTCAGCCTCTATTTCTCACACTCCACTGGTGAAGAAAACCTGCCAAGAAGAGGGAGGAAAGAGATACTGAAAGTTACTTTTCTCCTCTTTAAAAAAACATAACAAAACCCTAAGAATCTGTGTGTATATATATTATATATTCTGCTTTTAGAAGGGCTTCCAAATAGACATTCCCTTTAGCACACCATGTTAATGAATTTGGCAAGACCTAAGTGATTTCAATTCCTGAATTACCACAAAAAGCAGAATTTAGTGAAGTCTATTTTGAATATAAAAGCAACTGTCAACAGTACCACCCACTGTACTTCATGAACCTGTTTTGTAGCAGCTCCCTGCTCCCCCGCCCAGAAATCTGTCACTCTGTGCCCCGGGATGGCAACAGAGCAGAGGCTGCAGATGCCCCCAGCATTTAGCCCTGGGCTCACCAGGGCTGTGATACAGGCACCTTGCACAGGCCATCCAGGGCAGACTTGGCTTTAACTGAAAATTAAACTTTTGAATCCTAAACTACAGCTGAAATAACATTATCTCCACTTTTTTCTCCTATTTTTTCAGGCAAGGCGCAGTGATCTTTTCATTTCAAAAGCACCCAGGGAGTGAGATGGGATAGCAAAGACCAAACCTAAAAGCATCCTTGTGCTGATACAGCCTCAGCTCCCTAAAGCAGTTGTCATCTGAACAAAGGCTCAAAGCAAACTTAAAAAGATCAATTAACAGTAAGACCACATGTGGACACACTTTCAGGTTAGTATTTCTTTTTTCCAAATCAGATTTTTTCATTTTATTTTTTTCAATGTGTTGAACAAAGTTTCCTCAGATCGATTTTCTTTTTTTTTTTTTTTTTTTTTTAATCCCCAGCACAGCAGTGCAGCCAAACACCACTAGAGACCTCTTAAGTCTATTCACACGAATGGAGACTTCAAAATCCTTGCAGTGAAAGCAACATCAGCAAGTAAATTGCTCACAGACAAGCCAGGCACTTATTTGTAATTTTTTCATGACAGAAAAAGCACACCAGAAAGGTGATAATAGTGGTCCCATGACATTATATAAAAAGCCAAAACACTTCTAGCTTGTAGAAGAAGACAGACAAGTCAGACTACTACTCACAAAATGAAAATTGAGGAAGGAAGGAAAAGAAGCAGGAAGAAGAACCTATTCAAAACGTTAGCTTATGCTTCCTATTTAGTCCACTGAAAAATGGCCAAAAAATAGAGGAAAAAAGGTCACAGTGTGTCTGGTAAGTTGTAGACCTCTGGGGAAACCCCTTTATTTGGTCTGGCTACTGGCTCTCTGCACTTCAGTAGTGATGTGCTCTAAAAGACTGACTCAGGAAAGGATTTTTCCATCCATAAAACACCACTCATAGATTTAAAACAGTGAGGAGTTTTGCAATAAAGTAATCATCCTTGGACTAACAGTTTATACAAGTGTTTAAGGGCTACAAAGTTTATTGCTGCTCAAGAAGAAAAGTATCTTCATTAATTATCTACTTCCTTTCAATCTCTGTGCTTCCCACAGGTATCACTTCATTTCAGAACCAACTCCCAAACATGCATTGAGCTGGATCATCTCCAAATCAAAGCACATCCTCATCAGTAAGAGGGATGGTGACTCAGCTCTAACCAGTATTTCCAGCTATATGGAAGCAAACTGTGAGCTTCACACATTTCCCTTCCTTAAACCTGTGCTCTGTTCAACTACAAAGACGTTGCAATGCATATGGAAATTCTCGAGGAGACAACTCCATTTCCCACTGTGTTCCTTTTCCAGAAGCCCAGACTATTTAGCACTGCTGAATTCACAGCAGGTGTAACATACCAGCCATCAACACTCGTGTCCAATTTTAAAGATTAAGCATTAAAACCATGACTTTAGCACATGCATTAATCACACCTTTACAAGCTATCGAGTTTAATGACAACCTTAATGCCTTTAATGGGGATACCTTTATGAACACAGCTCCACTTTCAGTTCTGACAGTGTCAAATTAACCATTCCAGTATGATTTTTCCATTTTACTCCAGAACTACTCAAAGGTAACACAGACAAAACAATGGTCTCAAAGGTCTAAAGCCAGCCAGCCAATGTTCAGTAGTCTTGTGTGCTATTTTTAACAGGAGATAAAGATTCCTAGCAGGGAAGTTGATGTATCTCTAATTTTCTGAGAAGGGAAGTCAGTTTCTGCCCTGTGATGTGCCACACACTTCAGTGCTCTGTAGACAGTCACTTCACATTCTCACAGAGAATTACTGATCATAAAGAAAGTGACATTCTTCACAACTGGAAGCATGCATGGCCAGTCATAAGCACCCAAAATTAGGGCATTTTTCTATTCATAGGTAAAGCTGTGAGCAGATATGAGAATTAGCTGTAGCACTGCACTGGCAAAGATCACCAGTGACAATTCTGCACAGAAAGTTAATGTTAATTAATGTCACTCATATCAGCACTGTTCACCATTAATGCCATTTCTACACCAAGCTGCACCAGCAGCTGCACAGCTGTTAAACTTCACAGCTTTAAATCATGTTACACTTCTCCAAGTTCCTACATGGACAAACTCCAGAAGCCTTCTCACTCACCCACATCTTTAGTTTAACAAAAATTCTGAAAAGAATAAAAGGATAATGATCCTTCATATTTTTGAAGCAAGCCCTAGCAGCACCAGCATGTTCTAAATCTGCAAAGCCTTAAGCATTAATGCTCAGTAGAAATGTGTCAGTGGTTCAAGGTCAAGCTATACCTGAATGAGCAGAGCTGCCTTCAAACCAGCACAAACTTCCACAAAATCCAGGTTCACTTTAGAACTGGTTCACTCTAGCTTTAAGCACTGCAGTCCCTTTCCAGTACACAGCATTTGAACAGCTAACTCTGAGATATTAAGCTATGTATAAACACCAAGATGCTACAGTAAACAAACTAAGTGCAGTTCAACTATTAAATTGAAGTGTATCCAACAGTGTTGCACTGCCTGGCAGCAGCTCCCAATGCAAAGCCTGTGTGTTCAGATCATCACCCACCATTAAGTGTTTAGCAGAAGTGGGAAAAAGCTTCCAGTTGGGATTTTTACTTCTTTTTTCAAGCACCATTTTCATGTGCCCACAGGAAGCTAGAGAAATTGAGTGGGTAGGGAGGAAGCTCTCACAGATGCATTTCCAGATTCACACTAACTCTGCAGGCAGCATCTCTGAACTCCTGTCGAACTCCCTGGGAACATCTCACTGATGTCACCAGACTCACAACAGCAACACAGCAAGATAAGCACATCCTTGGAAGCTTGGAACTCATGGATGCACCCGTGTCTGTTTTAATAGTTCTGAATCTCCAGCAGTATGGTTACCATACTACTGAGGTAGTTATGTGCAAAGACCATTACCCAGATTAGATTTATTTACTGCAATGCTGTTTCTAAGCCTACCAAGTGAGGTAAAGCACAGAAGGACACAGAACTGAGATGCTTAGCAGCACTGACAAAGTAGAGGCTGCATCCTACAATCTGTCCTCACTGCAGAGAAGCAGGACACCACCACAACCTTGAAATGTGATACCAAGCACCAGATAAACAACTTGGGTTTTATCAGACTAAATGCTGGGACTGCTTTGGCAGGGTTTACAAGGATTGCCAGAACAGAGGTGATCTCTGTGTTGCAGATTTTTCCTCATACTGAAAACCTCAGTGTATTCATCACCAACCCATACTAGGTTACAAAGGACAAGATGCCTGTTCACTCTCCCCTCCAAGATCAAAATACTCCAGCCTGGAAGGAATGCAGCTTTACAGCCTGGAAAAATCTTTATTCCAGATAAGAATTTCCCCAGGAGCCCAGCTGTACCATGCTTGGTCATACACACAGCAAACATCAGCTCTTTGCAACTGTATGGGCAGAAAGAGTGAGTGAGGGCTCCTCCTGCCATCTCAGGAGATTGGGGGGTAATGTGCTGTCTACTTCCCTGACTTATTCCTAGTTTTAATAAATGCTGAACCAGAGAAAAAATATTTAGAGTTTGCTCAGATGCTGAATATTCATGCTTTTCAGCATTCAGAGGTAGCCCCTCTGATCAAAGAGGTCAGATGCTTCTCTTCAAATGCAACTCATGATGTGCATGATGTGCTATGAACAGCTCCACCCACTGAGGCCTTGAGGGGAAGAGCAACAGGACAGGGAAGAACCTTTCAGAACCTCTGGTAGCTGAGAGTGTGCCACTGCAGGCACCCAAAGCAGTAGGAAATGGAGTCAAGGACACAAGATGCTTCCATCAAAGCACCAGCACAGAGAGCTCATTGTGAGCACTGGGAGGCACATCCTTGCCCCCAGTCATTTGTAGGCTGAACTGCACCTCAGTGGACTTGTACAAATGAATTTACTGGTATCAAAATAAAGGTGCCTCCCAAGGCAAAATGATTAACTAAGTCAGATTCCACAGTGTATCTAGTGCCAGAAAGTCACTGCCAGGCTGGAGTGCTCCACAGATAAATTACTCCTTACACTGTTCCTGATTCAGTAGCAGCATCATTTGCTAAGAGTTTAATTCTTCATCCTACAGGCAGGCAGTGACAAATTACCCCAGGGTCTTGTCTCCAAAGTAACTGTCTCTGCAACCTGTGGGCTCAAAACTTTGTGGCTAGAAAAACATGATTTTCTCTGCAAGAGTTAGTAGCGACGTGTAAATATGCCCCACCCCACAACAAAGGCTGGCTATTTTTGTGCCATATATATAGAGATTAAAGGGACTGCAGAAAGAACAGTCTGTCTGAATGGATTCTTAAGCACTCTCAGAGTTTTTATGTAAAAATTTCACTTCGTATTCAAAAAATCCATCCTTTAGAACTGAAATAAATGCTTACCTACCATGTATCAACCTCAGGTTTTCAACTCCTAAGCAGAAAGATCACAAAGTGATCAACAGACAGGAAGAAAAAGGAGGTTCCACACAGCTTTCATGCTATCATCCCTACTAGTTTTCACACAGGTGGCTAAACATAAGGAATGCTAACTATAGCACTTTACTAAATATAGGGGAAAGACATCAAGAAATACTCCAGCTCTCTCAAGGGAGGTACATTGGTAACTCACAGACACTCAGGCTGTGGACAGTGGGTTCTGCCTCTGGAGCTGAGCTCTGCCAGCACACACACACCAACACTTCATGTATGCAGGATGTGCCAGAGAAAATTTTGATAAAGCATTTCTTCATTTAGTGATACTAAACAAGACTTTGGCAGCTTTGCCCAGTCATTTATGTCTCCCCAGAGCCATCACTAGAGAAGAACAAAAATAGGTTTTATCTCTTACAGCCTGAAGAGAATGACATATTCAAAATCTACAAACTTGGACACAGTGGACAAAGCCTTACATCAAGTGAAATCTCTTCCTGAACAACAGTGATTTAAAGTAAATACATTAATGCTGTGCTGCAGTTACACACCTTCACACATAGCAACTATTTTGGGTGGAATTTTACATCATGTATTTTCTATGGTAGAGCTGTTTGAGAACCACACACACACTCAGCTCTCCACTGCAGAAAATGGAACATTTAATATTTTTTTCTATTATACCTTGGCCCTATGCTTGCCTCTCCTTTGTTTCTCAGAGACCTTTCCAGCTATCCATTCTCCCAAGCCTTCTTTGTTCTGCCTTGTAGGAGTACTGCATCAATAAACAAAGACAACAAAGCAAGGAGCTTTTATACTGGTCAACTAATACTTGATATCCAGGAGAATAATGCTAGGATAAGTTGAAATAACAGTATATAAAGGGCTGTAATTGCCCCCTTGTGTACCTTGATCTTTATCTCTCCTCTCAAACCTCTTGAGTGTATCTCCTTCCTTTCTTTAATATATGTTTTGAGGAGTGCAGAACATCTTACACACATCACTTAATTAAGAAAATAATGGTTATTCTCTCAAAAAAAATGGCTACAAATTAGAAAATAAGCCTGGAAATCCTAACTCAATCTTTTCCTTAAGATTCTTGTACATTCATTTTATCAGAAGGAATTCACTGCCACTCTGATTTCCGACCCCCAGGCAGATGCAGAGGATTGTTCTCCCATGCTCAGGGCCTCTGGTCTCCCCAAGAAGAAAACAGGAAGCAGCCTGGGTGTGACCTTGCTCGCTGAGGTCAGTGCTATTGTTGCATTTCTGCACATTTTGGAAGTGTTTTAAAGTGATATGTCTCCATTATAGCTTTGGTACAAAAACAGGAAATAATCAACCAACGCCTCTCAAGAGGAAGGGTATGAGCAGAACTTACTTAAACACCCATTCCTCTAAGAGATACCATCCCCAATTTTAAGGGACCAATGAAGGTGTGTGCTCAGAACTGCACGGACAGCTGGAATGGAGAGGTGACAAGAGGGACTCAAGCAAACTGCAGGTGAGGGGGATTCAAGTGTCACCTCCTGGTGTGCCCAGGTGCCCTGAGCAGTTAGAGCAGGAACACAACCCCACCCAACAGGGTGGCACAAGCAGCTTCAAGGCAGCAATATTGCTCCTTCCTCCCTGCCCCAAAACACCTTGGCTCTCCTGATGGTAAAGAGCAGAAATGTGTGCCATTTTATACACAGTCAGCCAGGGATTTTAACAGGATTTAGAAATAAAGCCTGCTACATCAAAACACTTCTGTTTACCACAAGAACTAACGTGCAGTTATGAACAGAATATAAACCTCTGTGTTCACCTTCAGCACTGTAAACATCCCCCTTGAGTTTCTCAGCCACAGAGGGGAGCAGAGGAAGCAGCAGCTGAGCACAAAGCCATGGCCTGGCTCACAGAGAGAGAACCCACATGGGCTGGGCTGGAACTGGGTCAAATTCGAGGTCCCTCCAACCCAAACCAGGCTGTGGTTCCACAATGACCAGCCCAGGCACACCAGGGCACAGCCCACCTTGGGTTTGGTGGTGGTTTGATTACAGTTTCCATGGAGGACAAACAGCCCAACAAACACTGACCCTGTCGACAGCAGTCACAAAACAGACAAAGGAAATCAGTTTAGGAATTAAAGTGATTCTTAAGCCTACTAGTAAAAAAAAAAAATCACTGACTTGAGACTGCTGCCCTTCATTTGGCTGACAGCTCATGAGACTGGTGTCTTAAACCCAGAGACATCAGAGTTTATTTCTAACAACCAACAAAAGTCCAAGCCAAGTACATTCACAAAACATACACAAAAAGACCTTACTCTTCTTAACCCACACACACTAGATTCTAGAAAAAAAAGCTTCAAGAAATTCAGTGTTAAGCATAAGGCTGAGAAAAGCACAGGAAGGAAGGATTTTTTAGTCATGAATATTTCACAGTCCAACAGCGATTTTTCCAAAATTAACATTCTTGCATCTTATATTCATTATGTTCATTTCCAGGTCAAAATGTTTTGGTACATAAGCACAGACTTATTTTTATCACATTCCCTTGCAAAGAGAACTTCATGTGAAATTCAAATTATCTTGTCTTTAGTGACTATAATAATGATTCCCCAGTAAAAACTTGGTTCACTGACCTCAGGACGCTCCATTACTGCACAAATTATTATTGGTTTTGCAACTCAAAACATGTAAGAAATGGCAAGAAAGATCTTAATGAAGCAGAAAGATATAACACTAAGTAAGAAGACAGAGATGGTTCCAGTCCAATTTCTTCCTTGGGGACAGACAGGTGCACACATATGGAGTGAGCTGAGGGCTTTTGTCTCTTCAAATACCCAGCTATACCCAGAAGCTATTTTAACATTTTAGTAGGAGAAGTGTACTGCAAAGTGACAATTCAAAGTCATTTTGAAAGACCCTCATTTGCATTTAAATCCATCTCTAAGCAAGTTTGACTTTAGATTTTTTTAAGGGGCTAATGCATTGGTATTTCCTGAAGTGGCATCATGTAGGGCCAAGCAGTGCTATGCATATAAAATCTGGTCTGGCACCTACAGGCACAAAAGATTACTGAAGCAGCCTCCTGTTATCTGAGAGTGAGCAGACTGCACAGTGTGCATGAAAAGCACCAAGTGCACAGAAAATTTTAGGTTTAAAGTCAGCAGAGAAGACACACATGAAGAGAAACTACAGTGTGGACAGGAAAAGTGTCTCCATTCAGCTCAATGACTGCTCACTGGCCCACAATAATTACTGACTGACAGTTTTTCAAAGTGGAGCATTCTCACTCTCTTGAGGAGCAGAAAGCCCAGCAGTACCAGTTACACACACACACACACTGCATCCTTTCAAATGTCCCATCAGCTCAGGAGAAGCCATGCATTTGATGGCTCCATGGTCCCCAGCAGCACCACTGGCACTGCCCTGGTACCGCAGCCACAGCGAGGCATTATGTGCTGCACACAGCTTACAGCTGCACCCTTTCACAGCTGAACAAGCCAACAGAAACATCTCTGCTTTTTTAAATACAAATTATCCAAAGGGCAGATAAAACTACTGCCCTCAGGTCTCATTTTCATTTTGCTTTTGGATTTACAATACATTTCTGGTCAATTACTTGTGATTTGAAGCCATGAAAATTAAGTTCTCTTCCAGACTAGAGTTCAGGCTACCTTAGCAGGCTTTTCTAAAGTTTTTTGGGGGTTTTTTTGAGATTCACATTTCTATGACATACATATACTTTCTACCAAAAACCTCACACTACAGAATGATCAGAAATTCAATGCTAGAATGTAAAACCCCTATCTACTGTTTTTCCACCCTCATTACTGCAAATATGGGATTAAGAGCACATGGGCTGTGCAGCTACTTCTGGTACCACTTGTGATGAGACTGATATATCTAATCTATACTGCTTGGAATTCCTTTTGATGTTTTCCCAAGCAGCAATGTTTGTTTTCAAGCAGCTGCTTACTAAAGAAGATACAACATCCAATATTGACGAAAGAAGGAATCAGCAGCACTGTGTTCCTAACTATCTCCACACTTGCAGGGCTCTCAAAACAAAGGCTGTCTTTGTAGAAGCAATTTTTAACTGGTCCATACTCAGAAATTACCTACCTGCCTTGAAAGAAAATGGGCCTAGATGAAGTTTCCAACAGAAGAGGATAAAAGAAACAAACTGCTGCTGCAAAGAAGTACAGTATTGATTCCCACCTGTACTAGTCTTCCACAAAGAGCAACTTTTTTATATGAAAACTTTTTTATGAACACATGATGCTCACTAGGTTATAAATAGCAGAATTCCCCTGTGGAGACAAAGCCTGAGGTTATAGACAGGAATAATCAGTCAGGCACCACAGCCAGGAGAGAGCCCATGGCTCCACAACCTGCTTTGCTCAAGGGTCTTTCCAATCCACTGAACTGCTGCTCTAAATGCTCCTGCTTGTCTCAGTCATGGTGAGCAGGACAGCAGCTCAGCTAAACCCCTGCCTGTTCTAGCCCCCACCACAGACATTGCTCTTGGAAGTCTTTTTGGGTTTAATGTTTGAGATATGTATTCCACCACTTGTTCTTCCCAGCAGTGGTGAATGATGGATTGGTAAAAATGGCTAAAGATTCTTAAGCTCCTGCTTCCAGAAGCTACACACCAAGCACAGAGATGCCTGTGAATGACAAGGCAAACACAGCCACAGCTCTGAAACTCTGCAGCAATTCTACTGTTTGCTAAGGTTGTTGGCCTTTCAGCTCTCATCCTGTCACAGTTACCAAAGCTCCATGATTCAGGGCCATGAGGTTTCTGTAGAGATTGAGAAAGGAGAATTCATTGAGCTTCTGAAGCAGCACCACCAGGAAAAGCTAACTTTCTTCACTCCATTCCTTCCCAAAGTGCATATTCTGCTTTTAATGCCCATCTATCTGCAGTTGTAAGAACATCTAACAGATGAGCAGGAAAAAAATGCCTTAATGACCTTCCATCTCCTTAATGACCTTCCAAATTAGTTGCTTTTTCCTAAAGTGTGGGCAACTGCAGTGAAGCACTCACATCATCAAATACTCATTTACAGGACATTTACTCTGGACTAGTATTTTTATTTTACTGTATAAAAATGAATTAATAATCCAGCTCCCTCTATAGTGATGCTTCCAAAACAAAAAAGGAGCTTCCCCTTTTCTGGTGCATACCTTAGAAATTAAGGTTGTGTTTGTAGCACCAAGGCACAGTTTTACTTCTGGGTCATCTCATTCTCCATACTTTCCATTAATTTTGTACTTAGACACCTTGTATTAAAACTACTTGAAAAAGCAATGAAGTTTCTTGTCCAAAAAGTATCAGCCAGTGAGACTGAGAACAGGCATTCAGTGTCCTATAAAAAGCTGTAACACTTCCCTGTGGAGCACTGCTCTTCTCTGCTGAAATAGTCAGGAGCACCCAACCCCCCTGCTATGTCCTTCCTACCATTCAATGGAAGGAAAATGGTACCAATGTCCTGATTAATTTCTTGAAATTCTAGGGCATCTAGACTTGATGCTGTCATGGAAACTTTGCTGTGTTTTTTTAAGTCTGCTTTTATCATGCCTAATGTTGAGATTAAAACAAAACTCAATCTTCTCATCAGCACTGTGCACAAGCAAAGGGAAGGGCTCCAGCAACACAAGATAAATACATGGTCCTAAATCTTATTCATATTTTACATGGGGAGAGAAAGCTTTTACAGAATTTAACTACCTAAAACCTAGTGTACTCCAATTTACTAACTCTTAGCACTGTGACACTACACTGCACTGTCAAAATCTTTAAGTCAAATCATCAACGCTGATCAAATCACTAGGTGCACACTAAATTTAATGTGTGAAATCAGATTTTGACAATCATAACATCTATACATGGAATCTGAATACTTTTTCCAGCTCAGTAACAACTAAGCTCAACTTAAATCAAGATCTGAAAGAAGAAAAATGTCTTCCTTTTCCAAACTAGGAATAAAACTGTTTTATATGAACAATCACCTAAAACAACCAATTATGACACAAAGGGTCACCAGAAAAATACTCAGATCAAATATTTCTTTTCAACCAATTTTAAATATCACATTTCAGCAACAGATCATAAAAGAGCACCTTTAATTTTAATACAAGACTTCAAATGCACACAAATACCACACAAATTGCATTTCAATATATAAACATAAAATTACAGAAGTGCAATTTATGTTAGAAATAATTACTACATATATATATGCATATATATAACAGAAAAAAACATAAATAATCCAACAAGAATTAAATCATCAGGTTATCTGGAAACTGCTTGGATGCTCTGTGCTACACTGGATGCTGACCACCTGAATTAATACCTGCATGATGAAAACAAACCAGGCAGGTCCAAGAGTTCCCAGTGCTGATTGCAATGAGGTGATTTGTTCTTGTAAAGCTGCCAAGACAGTCACTGAAAGCAGCTCCAAAACCAATCTCATTTAAGAAGCACATTCAATCCTGAGATTGATTTTATGATTTCATTTTGTTCACCTCCCCCCACCCCATTTGAAAATTAAAACCTTAAAAAATAATTTCAATGTTAACATTACTCAGCTCTTTTAATGTTTCAAAACACTGGGATTCACAATGACTCAAATATTTGGCTTACACTGAAAATCCATATGATTAATATTTGTCTGAGATCTAACATAAGAAGGAGAAAGAAAACAGTTCCTGCAGATTGTCAAACCTGTTTCTCCCCAAAGAATTAATTTTATGTAATAGGTGGCACTTGAGGGTGCCTTTTGCTCTGCAATACAGACACTTCCCTCTTTCCCCTTCTTTTCAGTTTAAGCCCTTTTAAAAAGCAAGAGATTGCAGGAGTTACAGTAACTGAATCAAAATTTGGCTTAGTGTGTCAGCATTTCACAAACTTTTGGAAGCTGAGACACCTTAAATGAAATGAAACCATCTTCAGTGAAGTGCATAAGCATCTGCCAGCCATGTCCATGAGTAGCAGTGTTAATTCTGGCTTTCACAAACCCTCAGCCCAGCTTTCCCCAGGCACTATCCACAGCAGCTCCAGCCACTCACAATCATCTCACATCCAGTGTCACTGGTGGCATCCAGGCTGACATTCACTCAAAGCATTCAGGAATTCCCCTCCTGCTCTTCTGTTTCAGGCTCTCTGCAAAGACAGTTCTGTTGTTCAAACACTGCTGCAGACATGACCCCAAGCATGAACAGAGCCATCCTTTTAACTAAAGCTGCAGCTCAGTGCAGCCCTGCCTCCCGTTATCCAGGAAGCTCCTTGGAACCCTCTGCACCAGTATCAGGTACCAGAGCACAGCTCAAGAGAACAGCACACATTCCATGTTTCTCAGGAGCAATTGCTCTAGTTCTGTTTCGGGTCCTTCACGTAAATTCTGTTACAAAATTCTGGGTTGCAAAACACAGAAGTTTCATACAAGAACAAAACAATAACAACTAAATTTAATTACACACTTCAGAAGATGAAGTAAGTGACAGGTCTGCATCCAATTAGAAAACAGAAAAAATTCTGGTGCAACTTAAAAAACATTTTCTTGATTAGCAATACTATGCATACTTTCTAAACAGTTGGTTCCAGGCACTTGGGAGCTGCATTAATCTGAGCATTGATATTTCCAGACAGTGTTAAGCACAAAACACAATCAGTGCATTATCACTGTCCCAAAGTATTTACATTCTAGGAGCATGCACTGCACGTCAAGCTCAGAGATTCTGAATTTCTTACTAGTTCGGTAAGACATCTCAAAGTGACTTGTGAGATATAAAAATATGAATAACTGCTTTCACTAACACAACAGTCATAAATTAAAGACTCTGGCAGAAAACAGAGTCACTGAAGAAGATCCCTTATCTACATACTGTGGGGATTTTTTTATTTGTATTTCTTATTCACTTTCAAAATCTTATATTCATAAATGTTGTGCCATTTTTAGAAGTTCCATAATGGTCCAGGAGAGAACTAAATAGTTCTGTATTCAAAAATATTTTTGCAAGATTTTCTAGTGCAGTTTTTGAGTCCTACATTTTTCTTTAGAAACTTGAAAACTAAAATACTTGGACAAATTAAACACATGTATTAGTCCTCAACTAAGCAACATGAAAATACAGTTGAAACTTTCCTTATCCAACATAAATTTAACTGATGACATTTGCAGCCAACAATTTTTTACTTAAGATTTAAATGACCAGATCAGTTAATCAAGACCAACTTGCCAAGCACTCAGAAAAGGGCTGGAGTAGAGATAGAGCAGCAGCTATTTGTGCAGCACTTTAACAATACAGAAGAGAGAGAAAGATGCATCTGTAACTCAAACTCAATTTTTTCATTATTAACATGAAAGGTTAAAGATACATATCATTACAGCATAGTTCTATGAGAACTTAGTTCTCAGCCTATTAAATTTGTATAACCCATCTGCATTATCCACTGTGAAAACTGCTCATTTTAGAGAAATAATAATTCAAAATATAGTTTGCCAGAGCAGACACACAGCAAGACACGTCCATGTACTTACAATCTCCCTCATTTCCCTAGCCCCCTTCTTCCAAGATAACATCAGTCTGTTCTTTGGAAGCACAAATTAACTTCACCACAGCTATCATGTTTAAAAATCACAAACAAACCCTGCAAAAACCCACTGAAATTTCCATCCCATTAAGAGACTTTCAGGACTGTGTGTGCTTGTCATGTGGTTTGTTTCATCTTAATTTGTTGATATAGTTATTATTCCTGTTAGCACGGCTGCAGACTCCCCCCAGCTCTGAGTGCACCTCCTGCAGCTGACACTTCACTGCCAGGTTAGTGACCATCTTTTACATCACTTCCCATATTTCTAACACAAGTCAGGAAGCAGCTTCAGGTTTTCCCCTGAACACTCCCATGACTTTGCAGACTCACGTCCGTGCTATTCCTACGGAACAGTTTCCATCCCTCCCTGGCTTTCACAGCGGGTTTTACAGCCTGGTACCTGTCTCCTCTCCCTGCACCATTTTGCCATTCTTTCCCCTTCCTTCCCCAGTACTCTCCACCCAGCAGAGGAGCACCTACTCCTTTGTTGCTTCAGAAATTGATTACATCTAATTAAATTAAGCACTTTTTTCCTCAGCTCATACTTAGCTTTGAGACTTACCCCACTTCTATTTCAGAACTGAAAACCATCCTGGAAAATCATGTACTTTCCAAGTTACAATAACCAGTCAAATAAAAGACAACATTCTCTCTGTGTAATTAACAGGAGGGAACAGATCAGAGACTTATTTTGCATTAATTTAGATAATATTACAGCATAAACTAGTCTACCACATCTATAGCTAGTAGCAATTTGGATGCTTGTCACAATTCCCAACAGAAAGCAAACTAAAAATTAAAGATTATAATCTCAGCAACAAGTGCAAAAACAAAAAAGCAGATATAAGAGAAGTAAAATAAACCTGGATGGAGAAATGAGCAATACCTACAAAGTATGACACGAAAAGCACCTAATGACTTTGCACTTTTCCTAAAGACGGGGAGCACCTTCCAATTCACCTTTGCCACAACGGTCACGCAAGGCATGTAAGTCACAGCCCCTCGCCACAAAGCCGATTTATGGAACGCTGAAACCCAACCGGGGGCTGGGTTGCCCTGGGCATGTTCGGACCCGGGAGCGGAGCTTCCCCAGCCGCTCCCGAGCCCGTTGCCGCCCGCAGCACAGAGCGGGGCGCAGGTGCCGGTGCAGCCGGAGCGCTCCGCAGCCCCGTGCCCGCCGGCACTGCCCGCGCGGGCTGCCCGGGACCGGCAGCTGCTCCCGGCCCGCACGGACCCGCAGCCCGGCTGCGTCCGAGCCGGACCCGGCGGCACCGGGGGCCGCTGCCCCCGCCCCGCTCACCTCCCAGCCCGGGGTACCGAGCCGCTCCCTCCCCTCCGCAGCCCCGGCACCACCTCGGGGACCCTCCGCGCCCTGCCCCGGCCCCTCCCTTCCCGCCGAGCCGGGCGCAGTGCCCGCGCCCCGGGGCGGGCGGGACGGCACCGGGCGCTGCCGCCCGCCCATCCCTCCGCTCCCGGCGGAGCCCGGGACCGCGCCCTCGCCCCGCGGCCGCCCCGGGCCCCGTCCCGCGGGGCTCTCCCTGCCGGGGGCTTCACCTGCCGGGCTCTCACGGCGCTGGGGCCGCTGCCGGCGGCGCCGCCCGAGCTCTGCCTCCCTGCCGCCCCCCGCAGCGCTGCGGTGGTGCCGCCCATGCCCCCCCAGCGCCGCGGATGGGGCCGCCCAAGGGGCGGGGCGGGCGCGGCGCTGCCGGGCGGCCCCGCGGGGGCAGCGCCGGACGCGGCACCGGGACCTCCCCGGGACCCTCCCCGGGACCGGCGAGCCCGAGCCCGCCCCGCCGGGGCCGACCCCGTCCGCGGGCTCCGCGGCTCGGGCGGGAAGCGCGCTGGAGCCTCCCGCCCGCCCGCAGCCCCGCGGGAGCGGCCGGCGCTGCCGCCGCGCCGGGAAGCGCGGCCCGCGGCCCCACGCGGCCCCGCCCGGCCGAGGCTCCCCGGCCCCGGCGCGGCCAGCGGAGCCGCGGGGGCGCCGGGCACCGCCCTGGGGCGGCCGCGCGGAGCCGCGGAAGGCGGGCAGAGCCGGCCGCGGGCAGAGCCCGGCCGCGGGGACATCCCCCGGGCGGAGGTACCTGCGGTGTCCGGGCGGCCGCGGAGCGCGGTGTCACCGAGCCGCCGCCATGGCGCTGCTGGGGCGGGAGCGGCTCCGCCCCGCCCGCATGGACCGGACAACGTGACGGGCCGTTACCATGGCAGCGCCGCGTGACGTCAGAGCGCGCGCTGCGCCACGCCCCCTGCGGGCGGTGCTTCTGTCACCCCGCGTGTGAGGGACAGTCGTGAGGGACGGGACACGGGGAATGGGGACACTGAGCGACAGCCGTGAGGGACGGGACACGGGGCTGAGGATGGCCCCGGCATTCCACAGCTGATGCTCCACTGGAGTGGCCCGGGGAGGGACCCGGGGGGCTCAGCTGGAGAAAAGGAGGCTCAGGGGGGACCTGATTGCTCTCCACAACTCCCTGACAGGAGGGTGCAGCCGGGCGGGGCCAGGCTCTGCTCCCAGGGAACAGCCACAGGACGAGGGGACAGTCTCAAGCCATGACATGATTAGGTTGGACATTCCTTTCATTAAAAGGAATTTTTTCAAAGAAAGGGATTGAAGGTGGTGGTGGGGCCACCGCCCCGGAGGTGTTTAAGGAAAGACTGGCCATGGCACACAGTGCTATGGTCTTGTTGACACTAGTCACAGACTGAACTTCATAATCTTAGGGTCTTTCCCAACCTAATTGATTCTGTGATCAATTAAAGTCCCATCTCCCCTCAGCACGCGGGTGTGGTGTTTCTCTTCGGTTAATAGCAAGGACTGAGTCCACTGAACTGAGTCCACTGAACTTCACAGATCAGTAATGTGGAGGGGAGAAAATGTAGAATGGGCACTCAAATCCTGTGTGTTCCTCACAGAACTACAATCCCACATCCCATAATGGTGCCGCCCTCCTCACAGCAGCGTGTTGAAGACAGACAGACCATCGGGACTGACCGCCAGGGGTTTGTCAGCCGTGTTGTGGATCTGTCTGACCATTCCACCTCTGATGCTCCTATTGCAATCAGATTGCCAAACTCCAATTACAGCCAGCCAGAGCCCTGGAAAGATACGGATTTGGAAAGATACTGATTTGTGGGGTGCTCTGGCCACACCTCTGAGTCTGTCCTGCTCCACTGTCCCCGATGCCACAGGGCCACCCGTGCAGAAGTCAGAGCCTCAGCACAGCCAGCGCAAGGCAGCCCTGCTCTGCCCTCCAGCACCAAACGTGGCACACTTGCACCATCCATCTTCTCAGCACGAGCCTGCCACACCCTCAGCAACATAAAATGACAAATTTCTGCAAAATATTCTACTGAGTACCAAAACTTCTGTGAGTAAAGCAATCTTTAAGCTATTACTATGTTACTGATATATGGCTCAGTATTAAATACAACACGTGCTGGAACATACAGCACATACTGTAATGAAACAGCTCATTGCTTACCCTAAATCAGTCTTAAAAAACATGCACATTCCCTAACTGACTCAAGCCTATGATTTTAATAGCTCTGTCCTGGTTGCAAAGTCTGTGTTGTGCTTCCCTGCACTGCAATACATCTGTCTTCGTTTATCCAAAGGACAGATGCCATTCAGCAATGTGTTTACTTTGCATTTAATGAGTGATCACACAGCAAAAATCAACAAGGAATGAGTTTGATTTTGTTGGACCATAGTTGAGGAAAATACACTTGTCTCAGAGTCACTGTATCACCATATAAGTAACTTCAATTTTTATAAAGAGGAGAAACTGGCTCAAGGATAGTTCTCCCTTAAAATATGCTTCTTCCCTTCCCTAGTACAATCTTCAGAACCCTGAGGAGTGATTACTGACAAGATATCATTCCAAAATGAGCACATCATTTCTCATCTTCTGTTTTCAAACAACTCTGGAAAATAACAGGCAGCTAGGAAAGCCCTAGAAAAGTTCAGATGGAATTTGGGTAGTTACATATTATTCAATTGTCAGGTTTTGTCCTTCCAGTGCTAAGTAAAACATTTACAATTACATAATTTATCCTTATGACTCATTTGGGAGACGGGGAAGATTCTTCAGTTGCAGGCAGTGAAAATGAAGCTCACAGGACAGGGCTCTCCACAGGAGAACTCCTCCTGCAGGGGTGGCATTGGCTGTGGTGGTCCAAGGCAAACAGGAATATCTTACCTTGGACCAACCAACACAAACAACACCAACTGCCTCTCCTTATAAAACTCATCTCACCCACTGGGTAGTCAGTTTAGTAATTTATTAGATGCAGTTACAAACTCCTAATGGAATAGAAATCCCCAGTTCTCCTGCTGGCAGTGTTTTACCACCAGCTTTAATCCAGTTGGGCTTCTGATCACTGGTTTCACATGCCAAACCCCACTCTACAAAATCAGAGCTACCCCTAATGGAGCCATTCTTATGCCAGTTCTGCAATATGCTTTGTATTCTTTTAGATTTTATATAAGGCATCAATTTGTCCTGCAGTGAAAGAGAAATCTTGGGACACAGTGCCAGATTAGTTTTTAAAATCAATATCCAGATCAGTTTCTCTAACATGTTCCATTTGAATTATGAGCTACTACAGCCAGCACAGCAACTTTGGTTTCTGATAGATTAAATTCTACTGGAGCTTGGATTCCTGCCCGGTGAGTCTGAAACACCTCCGAAGGGAAGGCAGAGGAAGGGAACCTGTTTGGAGATTGTGCTGATTCAGCTGTAACTGAAAATATCAGCCAGGACAGCTCCAGCAGCACCCTAAACACCCTTTTGATGGAAATTTGTGAAACAACATGGGAGATCAGTGAGTGGGCATGAGGAAGCAATGAGATATTTTCTAAAAAACCTCCCAGTCTCGACAGGGCTGAGGCTGAAAGGCACAAAGATGGACAGGGACACGGATAATCTAAATGACTGGAAATACCACCAGAGTCTCTGCGTGTCTTTCCTTGGTTCCAGAGTAAGGAAGGGTTCACTGTCAGCCTGGTACTTTGCCTGTACCAGGAAGCCCCCACATTTCATTCATTAGCCAATTATCTGATTGCTTCCCAAAACTCTTCAGGATACACAAGAAGGTGTGGTGTTTGCTCAGGAGACAAGACAGAGGAGAAAAAAAACAAACCAACCCATAGTTAAGAGCCATAGATCCAGAGGGAATCCCCTGCACTGGTGATTGTGATTGAATCACACAATCCCTTTGACTGACTTCAGGAAAACAAAAGAAAAAAAAAATTGCTCATTCAGACTTCAGAATTCATTCACCAAAGGGGCAGTCACTTCCTTGACACCTCTCCAGTGGCAAGGCTGGTTTCCTTCCAGGGTTGTTTGTGTTACTGTCCTCCGCACAGCTGCACTATGGCCTTTGCTTTATCCTTTCTTTGTTAATGTCTGACAGCTCTTCTGCCACTGCAATCTGCAGCTCTTCAGGTGAGATGTGCTAATCTACATCTCTTCTCCCTCACTTTACATCTTTCTTGCCAGATCTAGGAATGAAAATGGCACTTAACCCCTTATTAATAAGTGAGCAATCACACTTCATTTTAGTCAAACCTTGTGGAGAGCACGAGACTTAAAAGTTCATTTAATTTACTGATTTAATTACTCTGTTAAGCAGGATTACATATATTATCTTTGTATTCTATATACATGATGGAAAACATATTCTTCTTCAGATATCCCTTCGTCAGTTCATTCCTAAATATAACAGAAACGGTTTTCCTGCTTTACCCTCAGTCTCCTGGTTTTACTCTCACTGGAGTCTAACGTTCACTCCTTTCTTCCAGACCCTAATTTTCTAATATTTAATTAAAACTAAAAATTAAGGAAAAATAATATAAGCACAAACCAAAATAATGACAGTAGATATCAGTGTATTTATTTTTGAGGTCCAGTAAAATACTTTATTAAGTTACACAGCTAGATCATTGTGCAGCTGCAGGTGACTCACCCTTTCAAGAGAACTGAACCATCACTGAACACTATTTAAATACAAAAAAGGGAGTGGGGATATATGGATAGATGCTTTACGTGCAGCCTATTTATATGCGTGTATTTCTTTCAGATAAAATGATGAAGGATACTCGTGGAACCGCTGAAAGTGTTCATTGTAAAAGAACAGTGGCAGATATCAAAGGGGCTGAAAAAGCCATTTCATGTGTAGTGCTCCCTCCTAAGATCAGTTTGACGTGGGATCAGTCGTGGGTTTCACGTGCTCGCTGTAATTTGCAGGGTATTTCTCAGATGTGATTTGCAGGGTATTTCTCAGATGTGATTTGCAGGGTATTTCACCGCTGTCTGAGATGACTCGGTGAGGCAGAGGCAAAGCTCATCTCACTCACGGTGTTCTGCACGCTCTCTGCTGCTGCAGCCCAGCCCAGCCCCTGGCAAGGATGGCACGTGAGGGCTGAGAAAACTCAACAGTGCGTTTTACAAATCCTCTGATTCCTTCTGGAGGGGGAGAGGAGTAAGCAAGCAGAAGAAGGGGAATCTTATTTAAAACCCACACAGAAAAATGTAAGAGTGCCTACAAATGCCAGACTCGGGGAAAGAAGCCTCGCATCAGCTGTGACTCTGGCAGCACTTTTGCTTGCCCTGTCCAGGGAGAAGGCTCCGTCCTACCATGGCAGTGGGTGTGGAATTGTAATAGACACTTCCATAAAGTGCTGTCTGCTCAAATGTCACGATGTTGGCTTTCTGCCTCATTTGCAGCTGCAGAGAACAGCAGATGGGAGGAGCAGAGACAATGAAGATCCCTTTTTAACTCTCAGTTTGAAAAATCTCCCAGTCTTTTTCAGCCAAGTAGGTCTTCTCCCACCTATTCTGAGCATGACACTTTCTACATCCTGCTTTGGATATTACACTTACTTTACCATACACCAAACCTAATCCTAACCCCTCAGAATTTTACACTGTGTGCAGTAGGGAGCAAACAAGGACTAATGTGCTGCAAAGGGAAAGCAAGTGATCACTTTTTGTGAGTTTTCAGTTACTTCCTCAACAAATGAAAAGTATAATGTACATTAAAGTTATGTGCCAGGTATAAAGTGTAAGGAGTGGAGACAAAAAAGAAAATGAATAGTCATGAAAGGAGCTTAACAAAGCATTCAGTAACCTGACATGGATAGTAAAAGCGTGGAATTAGAAAGAAAGGAGTATTAAAGAAGTATTATTTTGTTCAGTCTGTGCAGAAATTGTTTGGCCTTTTCATAGAACAAGTCAGCTAGCCAACTGAATAAGCATGATCAGTTACATTAATTACCTTTAGAAATTCTTACAAATATAAGCCACTTTCTAATCACAACAAAACCAAACTGCTTTTCACATTTTTAATGAAAGATTCTTGCATTCCACTGCTACCTAATCTTAGGAAACCACAGGTGTAACATTTTTTAGTATGTGTATCCACACAGTGCCACCCACAAACACATTCACATCCAAAATCCTGCTGCACATAACCTCAACACTGTCCCCCTGAGCACAGTTCATGGCAGCTTCCTGCAGCCTGCAGAACACCAAGCTCCCAGGGGCCACACTGGCAAATGCTTCGGTGAAGATCAGTAAAATGAACCAAGAATTTAACTCTGTGAGTTGCAGTTGCATTACAGTGAAGTTCACAAATTCATTTTTGGAATCTAAGCTAACCCTCGGGTGCAGTGCAGCAAAAAATACTCACTGCAGGCAAGGGCTGCATTCAGAATAATTACAGATGTGGTTCATCTTCCCCTGGACTTTGAGGCTGAGCTTACACCAAGCTGTCAGCAGTGGTACTCAAGCTTGTAGTTTTGAAGTTTTGCCATGTAACTTACAAAACTTTTGGTACCTGAAGAGTTTTATGGTCATGAATCAGGAAATCTGATATGAGAGGCTGGGTTTCCAGGTCAGCAAGGAGACAGAGATCATTTTTAGGAAGCTTTTCAGCATAATGCTGCTGCTGGCTCTTTACCTCCATCAGCATCAGCAGTGCTGCTCTGACCCCAGCCATTCCTGAGGGAAAGGGGATTCAGTTGTGAATTAATGATACTGGAAATGGCACCATGGAGGAACAAGGTAGAGGCTTACTGGGTTTAACTGACAGACATTTTAAGAAGTACATGGAATAAAATACCTGGTTTTATGTGTGTTTTCCTTCAGTAAATAGCACTAAGTAGTTGTACAGCTCTTTTTTGTCAAAAATTTTTAACTGTTCTTCAACTATGAATCTCTTTCTCTGGGAAAGTAAGACACAGAGTGGTGGAAGCAGCCTGCCAAGCAACCAGTGGCAGAGCCAAAATCAGAATTCAGATTGCTTGCCCACCTGTTTCCTTCTATCCTTGCTGCTGAGTAAGTTACCCAACATGTGAGGTTTTCAGATGGAAGAACAAGCGAGCAAACAGAGAAGTGAAATTAAATAGAAGCAGAGTGAAAATGACCAGTATGAGAAACTAAACAAGCAAACTACAAAAAAGAAATAGTAAAAACATTATAAAATAAAATTAGAGATTACAATAAAGAAGTAATTTCGATTTTAATGCACGAGAGCTAATGGTGTGCTAATGATTTTCCTCATATACAGAGGGCTTTGGTCCAAAACTCTGAATGAAACCATTCATGCTCTTGCGTGTATTTTTTACCAGAAGATATTGGTGCTCCTAACCCAAGATGCTCCTGATTTCTGTTCCCCCTGCCAGCCTGTTTTCACTGCGTGTCATCCCAGTGCTGGGGAAGGCACCAACAGCTCCACAGGCTGGTGCTCCCCCTCGCAGTGCAGGGAAGGATGCAAGGCAGGAGGAGCTGCTTCCCCAGAGCCTCGGCTCTGTCCTGCCCCAAAACAGCCCTGGCTTGCCAAGAGTCACTTGGGGACAAGGGCAGTGCTGGCTTTTGTGATGCTCCTGGACCGAGGCACAGCTCACATCATCTGCCAGGCTGTGCTGACACGGCAACAGCTCCTGCTCACTCCTGGCCTGGGCTGGGCTGCACTGGGCAACAGGCCACGAACAAAAAGCCTCTGTGAGCCATTCCCAGCTCCTCTGAGCCATTCAAGCCCCTGTAAGGCAGCAAAAGAAGAGGCACTTTTTAAAATGAGGTTTCTCACAAATGACAGGGAAGCAGTCGCCCCCGCACACACCTTATTCACTCACAGCTCTGAACTGGCATTCCTTCAGGAGCTGGGATGGGCCCAGAGCTGCTGATTCAAAGACGTTTGGAACAAGAACTCAAGATTGAAAGGTTTTTGTTCCTTCCTGGCTTGTTGCTTCTTTCCTTGGCCTGCTCTGCTTGCCCATGCTGAATGTCAACCAGCAGAGCAGTAGCACCTTTGCAAAGTAGCCTCAAGCATCTTGGTAAATACATGAACAAGCAAGTGGAAAAACCCCAAGGTTTCCACTGCTCCAAAGAAGAAAAGGCTGGAGTAGAGTGTAGAGCTGAATGCTGGACAGGGACAAAGGGTCAGGAATTGATAAAGCTGTACATTCTTGTTTAAACTATAGCAGATACAGAGGTGTCTTTTCCAGAAAATATTTCTAAATGATCCTCATAATGCATCCACAGCTGATTCTCAGAGACATTTGCATCAAATATCCCTGGAAAAATTCCCATAAGGAAACTGCCAGAATGAGTTGCTAATTGCACATG
This sequence comes from Erithacus rubecula, assembly GCF_903797595.1. NCBI lineage: Eukaryota > Metazoa > Chordata > Aves > Passeriformes > Muscicapidae > Erithacus > Erithacus rubecula. The sequence continues at coordinate 6,375,097 of NC_136663.1, forward strand.
CAGAGAATCTTACGTCAAAGTGGCTGTGATCAGCCCAAAGTATTTCTCAAAAAAGGCAGTTGCATTTTTATTCAAGTCTCTGCCACCTTATAATTGACAGCTATTTGATGTTCTTGGAATGAGTAACAGCTCAGTTTATTACGAATTTCTTAACTCCTGCAGTTAGGACCAGCCTAAGTGAGCAAACAGAGAAAACTGATTTGAATTCAACAAATTCAAGTCTTCCTCTTTGATGGTCTGATGAAACTGGATCATCTTGATCTTTTGTTACTACTGAATAGCTGGGAATAGGTTTCTTTCGCAACCTGTCAGTTTGACAGCTCCATTTAGAACAGGAGCTGTTTTCCTGATGATTTCCATGTGAAGCTCTAAGTGACTGAGCATTTTATCTTTTCATTTTAGGAAGCAAATGTTTTGTATTTACTATGTTTATCAGCATGTTCAAGGTCAATGTAACAGGATATTACCTACAATTGTTTAAATTATTAACATAACATTTTGAATCTTAGAAATAAATACAATGGTTTTAAGATGGTTGGTTAAATTCTGAAGCTCCATTGATTAAAATCCTAAATAATTCCATTAATTACATTAAATTCATTGCAGTTTCAAGCCCTTCTCTGTAACAGGGAAGAAGCTTTACCTAGTTTTTTTGGAATGCTAAAGCAGAAAGAAGAAATGAGCAGTCAATAGTGCTAATATGGACCCTAACATTGTCTCCATTGGGATGTAAGGAAAAGAAATTTAATCTTTTAAGGGTAAATCATGTTTAACAGCATCTATTACACAGGCAGGGTAGGCTTCTTAGAGCAAGTGTGAGAAGAGGTTTGGCTCTTCTTTGGATTTCTTCATTTTTCCTGCAAGATCCCACTGCAACAGGGAAGTGGAGAGTTGAGCAATAGACCTGGCACAGTAGCTTCATTGATCCCTCAATTACTTCTGCTAAAAGGAAGACAAATACATAGAGCAAGAGGAATTGGAGAAGTCAGGACATGCTGGCTTGTGTGTTCACTGAAGAATTGAGTAGCTAAGGCAGAAATAGGATAATGTCCCTTCATGATTATCTTCAGACTACCCTGATTAGTGGCAAATAGTAGAGAGCTGGAGATCTATACAAATGTCATTAGACCAGGGGCTGTAATGTGATTCAGTGATGTGGCTGCAGTGGTAGCTGGTTCCCTTGACACAGCAAAGCAGATGGTGTTTTAGCAGTGTTGGTTCACCATTGTGCTGAAGAGCAAGAATCCAGCAGAATGTGTGTCTGTGAGAGGAGGGAAACATGGGCTTGGTGCTCATTGGCATCACTGTGTATCAAACTGGTGACTTCAGCTGGCTTGGGGAGAGTCAGGGCCCAAGACAAAACATCCTTCAAAACCCTGCACCAGTGCAATGGGGTTTCATCTTCCCAGCATACAAGGTGAAGAATATTTCCTTTTCCCACTGTTTCCCTGCCTTTTTTTTCTTTCATTCCCGTTCACTTTGCTTCATCTTGGACTCCCACAGGCCAAGCTGTCTCAGGCTTCTCCAAGGGGCACTTGCCAAGGGAGCTCTGCAGCAGCTTCTGCTGCAGTTTTGTTTCACGGGTTCACCAGTCCCAGTCCCACTGCTCCAGCTGGCCCTGCCCATACTCAGATTGCCTTTTCTGGGGATTTTTTGGGCAGCTGTCTTTCCATAAAAGGGCAATTTAAACCTCTTCTCTCAAGGGAACTGGCAAGAAATAAACTTTCTTTGGGATAATAAGATAATGATGTTTGCAACTCCATAAAACTTTTGGGGTTGTTTTTATAATCTTAATTTAACGTGGTGGTCTCTGCAATACAGCAACATCATCTACTCCAAGGCAGCACAACAGGAGAGGCAGAAGAAAGTCTGTAGGAAATTTTCTACCCTTTCTACCCACTGTTTTTCTACCCATCAGTCAATTAAGCATGACCGAGTCCCTCTCTGATGATTGGCACAGTCTGGATATGCCCAGTGCAGCACTCTCAATGCATTCATAAGCAAATGGATTTTTGCCATTAAATGATAAAGTCTTAGGAATAACTGAATCTTAGTATATCTATTTCCAAACAGCTTCCATCCATAAAAAAACCAAAGTTGCAAACAAAAAACCAAACCACGCAACACAAAAAGACAGTGAGCATATAGGACAGAAGGAGATTAACTATTTGAAATCTTGGTTGTCAATTTTATATTGGTGAATAGGTTCTTTGAAGATTAACTGCAGCTGATCTCTTTTTTAGCATTTTATGCTGTCTGTCATCAATCTACAAAGCACATGAATATGGTTTTCTGGTTTACAATCTTAATTCCTTTTGTAAACACTGGGAAACAAATGCACAATGGCATGCAAGTGATGAGCAAGGCCCTGAAACACAGCTCACTAAACCATGTTCCCTCTCACTTCCATCCATCTTCTGAAGGAAATAATGCAGTTACTGTTCATCTTCCTTCATGGTCATGTTGTTCATACCAGAGGGAGGATGCTCCCTCCTGACATATGACTGGGCAGAACACTGGCGTGCATTGGAAACACCCCCTGCCACAGTGCTCAGGCACTGTGTCCAGCCAGAGATGGGTGGAATGAAAATATTCTGAGATGGGAAAGAGGGGAGATGGTCCATAGGCTTTGGCACTTCCTTGGAGCCTGGGCGAGGTAAATAGTAAATGATGTCACAGATAAGTCTGAACTCTCTGACAGAGCAGGGAACCAAGTCCTCAGTGCTGAGGGATCTTCTAACACAGCTATTTCTGTGATCATTCTGTTTTTCTACAGTATTTGTAAATTCACAGGGGAAGGAGGGGGATTATGCACAGAAGACAGTGCTGTGCTTTCTGTTTATTCTGGACCCAGAATAATACCCCAAGCTTCCTCTGAAAGCCTGCAGAGGACATGGGCTAAAAGAAAGCCTCTGAGAGGAAGTGCTGAAAAGTAAATAAGCAGCACAGGCAACGCTGCTGAGACACTCCAAAGTCAGGCAGTGCATCAGAGTTTTGGTCTGTACCCTGAACGTAAGCCTGGGAGACAGAAATTGCCACATAATTCTTTCTGTGATGCATAATTACATTCTTAACCTCTTTGTCTTATTTTCCCTTTTTTGATAAAGAGGAAATAATTCATTTCCAGGAATATAAGTGGCTTTAATTCACTTAGATCAAGCCTCTTTCGCCTCTTTCTTTTTCTCTTTTTTTTTTTTTTTTCCTGATTCAGTGCCTGACTCAGAGCCATCATTCTTACTGTTTCTGTCAGACTATCCCACATTTCCCAGTGGTCTTTACTACTGCAGTTTGGAAGCACTCTTTGTTCTTATAGTCCCAGTGCCTACCAAGGCTTTTCTTTTCATGTGCTTTGACGTTTATTCCCTAGGAGCCGGATCCTTGTGTCCTTACATGTGAGCCAAATCTCCCAATGAATTTGCAAACATGCAGGATCAGCAACTTAAACAGTTTATTTGTTCTTCAGGGTTTTCTGTGTTTGCAGGAAAAAGGACGCCTATAGGCAAACACTGCATCACCAGGTTTCATCTACACAAAAGGGAAGCTTAGAGAGGAAGGAAGGCACAGCAGTGCAGGGTTAACGATTAAAAAACAAAAACAGCCTTCTCTGGGTTTTTTTCTGAGAGGATGGTGGTGACAGATGCACTTACAGGACACTAAACATGTTTCTTGAAATACATCAAAAGACTCCTTCACTGGGTTTGGCTCAGTGTCAGCTGTAATAGCTGATTCCAGTGTGTTGTCAGAATAATATAAATCTTTGGCTATATTTTTGAGATACCTTTCAGCTTGGATATCTATACTACATTTACATGTAGGAACCTGGAATTTCTAATGGCCTGGCACCTCAGGCTGAGAGCTGCCTGCTCCCACTTACTTCAGCTTTGGTGTTTGCGTCAGAGAATTCTTGCCGGGCACGTTAGAAAATGTAATGTATTCAGTTTATGTCCTACATATAAGTTGAGATCAGCATCAACAACCAGATCCAATCTGCAGCATTAATTCAAACAAACAGCACTGCTGACAGCATGATTGCTGTGGATAAGGACTCCATCTCACAAACTTATATATTAGAGAATCTTCAAATTTCACTTTAATACAGGTGTCGCTCTTCTGATGTCAGAAATTTTATGGCAAGTAGTCTTGGTGATGAGCCAAGGTTTGACACGATCTAAATATCTAATTTTGTGAAAATCTGTGGTGAGACAGGACCATTAATATTTTATTCTGCAGTAGAACTAAAACCTTTTCTCTGTTCCCTGTCTGCTGTGCACATAGAGAACAGAGCTATTGCTACAGATCAGTGGATTTTCCAGCCAGAGAGATTATTGTGATCTCTCAGTCTGGCATTTTACAGCAACAGTCAACTGCATTCTCTGAGAAGTTTGTGCACCTTAGCACCTTAGCTCACCAATATTAATTCAGATTCCATGTCTGTAGTTTTATGGGGACAAACCCTGAGCTGTGCATGTGAATCATGTTTCTCCTCCAGATATACCAGTGGCCCACACTAATGGACACATGCCTCATTTCCAGTCTGACTCTATCTGGACTCAACTTCCTGCTATTGGATCTAAGTACATTCCAGGAATATATTTTGTTGAATTGTTCATCATTTCAATGGGATAGAGTTTGAGACATGTAAAACTGATTAATATGTACTTCCTCAGGTGTTTTACAAAGACTTTTACCCTAATTCTGTTGATTATTTAGGCCCACCATCCTTATATTTTCTATAAAAATCAAGTAGACCCATTCACAGGCATTTATCCAGTTTTGTTTTCTACACTGCTTCAATTTCAGCTGAGATTATTTCCATATATGACTGGTCCATTTGCACATGAAAAAGCAAAGGACAGGGCTCTGACTGCTCAGCTGAAGTCAGAGAGCACAAGGCTCAGACACTTCTACCTCTTTCCTGGGAGTGTTTTGTACACCTCTGTATTTAACCTTGAAAACAGAACATACAAGAGAGTGTCACCACCTATAGAAGCAGTACTTTGCCAGCATTCCAACAGAAAATCACTTTCTGGAAAGACTATTTTACCCTACTGACATTATGATTGGTGTCAAGGCCATCAGGGAAAGCATCAAGCAGACATGAAGTCTGCCACAAGATCTACTGCATGTGCCTTTATCCCTGATGGCATCCCCCAGACCTGAGAGAATCATCTTTTCATGAGAAAATTCAGATAAATCCATGCTGGAACAATGCAATGCTCTGGAACACTGCAACAGCTTGTGAATGTAAAAATCATTCCCCAGTACAAAACCAGGGCGTTGCTGCATTGTCTGCAGGAGATAGAGACGTTCAGCCCTCGGGGGATACAGCCAGGAAAAATGAATGCAGCAGCAAATTTCTCTAAAGAAGAAGTTGGCCACATGCTAAGAGCCATATGCACTTTATTTCATAAAAGCTTCCCTGTATTTCTATTTCTTATTATAATTATCTTTAAGGATGCTGCTCCTTCAGGTAAGAGTCACCTAAACATATTCCTTTTCCTAAAAAAATAAAACTCACCAACCCTTGGAATGAGGAAGAATTCTTCAGTTTGTTGGTTTTTAAAAAATTATATTATATTTTCCCCCTCTGGACACTAACACTGTATATAGAGTTTCTTACATCTTATTTTTTTCCTTTTTTTTTGATGCCTGTTACACAGATGGGAGAAAATGACTGTATATCAGTTTGCATTCAAAACACTTCACTTGCACCTAAAAGACCAGGATATTACACCATTAAAAATAAGATTCAGTATAATAGAAAATTTTTCTGACTGACAGCATAGCACCTTTTGAGTCATAAATTATAATTTTTAAAGGACAAAAGGGACTATCAAAATCACTGTCTGAATTCCTACATAATAGAGACAATGTAATTTTAGACAATAATTCCTACGTCAGTCCTGCCTTCTGATCTGCAAGAAAAACTTCTACTTTACATGTCACCCCCTGCAAGCAGAATAGCCAAGGATTCTTAATCTTTATCCAGAACAATTATCAAACAGATTTACAAAAAACTGATAAGCAATAGGGCAGAATCAAATCCTAGTTCCAAACAAATTTGAACAGAGATGAATCAGAACATGGAAAGAATTATAAGATGGGAGTATCTTTTAGAGACCTCATCTTTTACAGGCTAAGCACAGGGTAAAATCCAACTATTTTATACTTCACAAAGTTCCTGTAATTTGGTCTTGCAAAATGGCTAAACACTGAGATGGATCTGTGCTTGATTAGCACACTGACATGCTGCTGCAGCACATCCATCGAGCTCCTCATTCCCCTGGGAAGGCTCCTGCAAGGGGCTGGCACAGACCTGAGTCAGGCTCTGCAGGACCAGCAGACTTGGGGGATTTGCTGTGCTCTGGCTGCAAACCAGAGAGAAAAGGGCCAGGGTGCCAAATTTGGAGGGAGAACAGGTTGTTCTCCCTGCTAAGGGACAAGTGATAGTTACAAGTGATTTCTGATGGTTTTGAATCACCATTGAGCTGGTGTGGGCGAGTACAAAGGGGTGACACAAAGATTATACTTTGGCCAAGGGAGCTTCAGGCCCATTTGTAACTTGTAATGAGACTCTCTGGTGTTTGTCTGGGAGAGTCACAGCTTCATATTTCTATCCCTGCCTGCCTTTATACAGTGATTTAAGAAGTTTAAAATAGTTAGGAGGAGCTCAGATTAAAAGAACTCCTAAGAGCACTGATAAACCTTGAACAGTTGAACATTTCTGTCCATGGCCTAATCAATATAAAAAAGCCAAGATGAGATTTTCAATGGCTATGAGACACCCAGTCCTGTGTAATCTTAACTTTCATTTTAGATTGCTTTTGTATTTATACGTGCTTTCTTTTAATTTGATCAACTTTAATTTGGAACTGTTCAATATCTGAAACAAATTATTAATACTACAGAAGCATTAAACAGAAGTTTGCATTACAAAACTGCAAGTGAGCTAAAACTTGAAAATGTGACCTCTTAGCTCATAAATCTGTAACCAAGGCCTAAAGGTAGTGACATTTATGCCAAATAGCCCAAAACACAGGATAAGCAGGATACTTTCCTGAACTTGGAGACAGGAGGCACAATCTGTGCCCACATGTAGTTTTTACTGTACATTATTGCTTAACCTTGAACACTTCATTTTGCAAAATTAGTATTATTTTGTGTTTTATCTATTAAAAGAACTGTGATTATACCAGCAGTAACACCGATGTCACTCTCATGAATCCCATAGTTACATTAAGGACTGCAAAACACAGATCACTCTGATCAGATAACCTAAACAGTGGGAAATAAACATAAAAAGCTCACTTACCATGACAGTTCTGGAATTGCACCAGGGATGAACTTGTCCCTGTGGGCTCTCCCAGCTCACGGACCCTAAAGCATCACCTGCACCAGGGTGATGCCCAACGTCGTTTGCCTCGCATTTAAACAGAAACCCCTCAGCTGAGCTCAAGCTTTCTGCCTCCCATCCACTGGTGGTTTAAGCAGACATTTGGTTTTTTTTATTCTGTGTTTGACTGCAACTATTCTTAGCAGCTAATAAGTGCCACCCTCGGGACCATGATGTCAGCACACTCCGCACTTACGGAGCTCTCCCAAGTCAAACCCAGGGCTCAGCTCAGTGAGCTGGCTCCTTAGGCAGGGTTAAGGTCTGACAGCACCACAGCCCAGCTCAAACACACCAAACAGGAGGAAGGTCATCTCAATTAAAGAAATCTCTTTCTCTTATAAGTAATCTGCAATCAAGATTTGAAAATGCTTTGGGTTTTTCTGAGGCTGCCAAGAAATTTTCACAGTATGAATAACAGCACAGCCTTACTGGCCACCCTCTTGTCGGTATCACATGTAAAATTTTGTGCATTTTTGGAATTAACACCAGTCCACTATCCACATCACAAAGAAAGCTACTGAACAGGCAACAAATGGCAGCTTTGTTGGCAGAGAGGCTACAGTGATCATGGACACTGAACCTTTCCACTCACCAGTATTTGCTCCCAGTGTATTTAATGATTCATCACCCTAGAAATCTCCATTTGGTTGGGAACATGAGGCATTTCTAATTTCCCTTCAAAAGATGAAGCTCCATTCTCTTGCTCATCCTATAGCTCTTCTTTATACCTCTCACAGTTCAAGTTAATTTTTCTGAGAACAGCTACACCCTGTGGGCTTCATTGAAGCCACAGGCTGAAAATTGCAAGGGCCTGAGGCCTTTTTCTCCTTTCTCATGCTAAGGAGAATTTCTCTCGGGTCTGCTGCAGTTTGCCTGTTCCTCCCTGGATCTTCCCAAGGTGATAAACCTCGGGAAAAACAGGAAGGAATTCACAACAAGATTAAGCACCTGCTGTTTTTCAGAAAGTAAGGAAAAACAGTTCTCACGATCCGTGAGAACGTTCTGTTTTCTTCTACTATCCAATGGACGGCCGTTCCTCTCTTCCTCAGCGATCCACAATATAAAAGTGGTTCGCCTTCACAATAAAGTGGCTTCTCTTTGCTGCTAGCTGGAGGAGTCATTGTCGTTATTCTCCGCGACCGTATCGCGAGTAGCGACAATTGGAGGTTCCACCGAGATCGTCCTTCACGGGAGCCGAGACCGTCTTTCGCCAGGACAGCGCGAACTGGGACCGCGGAGCCCCGCAGCCCCGCGGAGCGGAGCAACCCCGGACTGCGAGCGCCCTAGCGACCGCTCCTCTTTCCGCGGAGAGAAGGGTTGATCAGCGAAATCGCAAAGACGGTTGCTTTGGATCCACAGGACCACCACAGGTTTTCTGGACAATGAATGTCTCGGATCAGCGACCACAAATGATGTGTACTCTGACTCTCTCAGGTGCCAACCCGTCTCAGACTCAACTCAGAGGTTTGCTGGACACTGGGGCGGATGTAACAGTGATCTCACTCTCTGCCTGGCCTCCCACATGGCCTGTGGCCCCTCTGGGTCAGGCCATTGCAGGCTTGGGGGGCACAACACAGACCTTTGTGAGTCAGAGGCCTGTGTTGATCAGAAATATGGAAGGGCAGACAGCCACGGTCCGACCATACATCACTGCAGCCCCTATCAACCTCTGGGGACGAGATGTGTTGGCAGCCTGGGGGGTGCGCATGGAAGCAAATTTTTAATTAGGGTCACTGAAGTGAAGGGCAAGAACTATCCTATGATACCCCTACGGTGGTTGTCTAATACCCCCGTATGGCAAAATCAGTGGTCCTCGCCAAAACAGAAATTAATAGCCCTTCGAGAATTAGTAAAGGAACAATTGCAGCAGGGACACATAGAACCCTCTAGTAGTCCCTGGAATTCCCCAGTTTTTGTTATACAGAAAAACAAAAAAGGGGAATGGCTGGTGAAACACCACACAGCCGACTAGAAAAAGCTTTATATACCATCAATCACCTCACTGTGCCACAAGATTCCAATAATCCTGTTATTGTGAATCACTTTACTTCTTTACAGGCTGCAGATGAGATACGCTTGCCCCGAGCGAAGGTGTTCATACGGAACTTGACCACGAACAAGTGGGAAGGCCCGCATGAACTCATCGTTTGGGGCCGTGGGTATGCTTGCGTCTCAACAGATACCGGGGTACGCTGGCTGCCTGCGAGATGTGTCCGCCCTGACCTGCGACATCAGAGACAGAATGCAGCCGAGGCACAGCCTTTGGATGCTGACCAACAGGCCGACCGCCAGCCAGATGGTCCCTCTACAAGCAGAGGATGAACTCTTTTGTTTCTTTGGAACTGTTTTCAGTCTTTGGACATTGTTAGATAAATTTCATATTGGAAATCACGGGTCTGGCGAATGGTGGCGGGTTTCTTTCCTATTGTATTAGAAGTAAGTTGCTGGGAAGCATCAGGTGCGAAGGTTTCCCTGGATGCTTCAAGCGTCCACGGATCTCCAGGGATGTGTTTGCTCCCCTCCGACAAGGATCCTAAGGAGGACAGCAAACACCTCCTTTTTTCTTTTAAAACTAAAAGGGGGACTTGTGGGCTTCATTGAAGCCACAGGCTGAAAATTGCAAGGGCCTGAGGCCTTTTTCTCCTTTCTCATGCTAAGGAGAATTTCTCTCGGGTCTGCTGCAGTTTGCCTGTTCCTCCCTGGATCTTCCCAAGGTGATAAACCTCGGGAAAAACAGGAAGGAATTCACAACAAGATTAAGCACCTGCTGTTTTTCAGAAAGTAAGGAAAAACAGTTCTCACGATCCGTGAGAACGTTCTGTTTTCTTCTACTATCCAATGGACGGCCGTTCCTCTCTTCCTCAGCGATCCACAATATAAAAGTGGTTCGCCTTCACAATAAAGTGGCTTCTCTTTGCTGCTAGCTGGAGGAGTCATTGTCGTTATTCTCCGCGACCGTATCGCGAGTAGCGACAACACCCAACTACAGAAATACTCCAGAGAAGTTAACACTCCTTGTAAGATGGTACCAATGTTTCCTTCAAATTGTTAAAAACATCTCACCTTCCAGGACTGCATTATGTTTTCTACCTCAATTAAATTCCAATGTTTCATCACATTCATCCTTCCACTAATCAGTACACTAATCAGTGTTTCCACTTCTGCTACTTCCAGTTCACAAAGCCCCAGGTTACAGGTGAGGTTATTATTGAACCCAGAGCATCTGGTTTGTACAGTATGAGATTTATTTATATGACATCACCAGCCAGATAGTAAAAAAGTTAGCCTAATCCTTTTTGAACATCAGCTTAGTCTTCCTCAACATTGGAAATCCCTTCCAATGTGTCTTACCCAGGAATTTCACCTCACCACACTGGTAAATATATTAAATAGAACAGCTCCCAAGACTAACCTCAGAGAAACACCACTAGTAACATTTCTCCAGCCTTGCCACTTTCTTTGGAATAGAACTTTAGCCAGCTCACAGTTCTTGTACTCACCACCTTCACTTCCAAATTCAAGAACTGCTTCCTGTGGGGTATCAGTTGCTGGATAAGTAGAGGAAGCTCACCCTGGATTATTTTCTCCCAGGTGCAAGAGTGTACATTTGTCCTAGCTGAATTTCATAAGGAAGGAACAGAGGTTTCAGCTGTGGGGTGAGTGAACTCCACTGTGTGAGACCCAGAGCAGTCCCTGGGCTGGGGCCCTACAAGCAACTGCAAAGTGTCCCCTCCATCCCTGTCCACAGCATTCCTGGTCACTCGTGCTCCCAAGGCTGCTCTCCAGGGCTGCCAGAGCTCTCTGCTCTTTTTTGGATTTCCCTGGTTCCAGGATTTTCCCCTCACACCTGACTCTGCTCAGCCACAGGAGGTGCCCCTGCCACAGCTGCCTCAAGGACTGAGTATTTACACTGTCACCCGGACTGTAAACATTGCACACACTTCCTGGTGGCATTATCAGCTGAAGTTCATCTCCTCTGTATAAAGGGCCACTTAATAGGAGGAGGAAGTTTCTTCTTACTGCTTTATTTAGGGATGGTGAATGCTGATGCAAGATCTGGTGATGAATGTCAGCCAATGTCAGCTTTATTGTACCATGAAACATATTATTGTCATTGTTCCCCTGCTTCATTTGGTCTAAAATAGCTTCCTATTACTATTATGTTGAGCCAGATCAGGCTTTTTTTATGGACATATATAAAGGAGAAAAGCACGTGCTTATATTTTAAATTCCTGGTTGCAGCACTAAGTAAAACATACAGTGAATATCAGGATCAAATCATAGCATCTGTCTGTCAGGATTTGTTGGTATAGAGCTGTCACCCACACGGCTCCTTGTCTGCTATTAAACAAGACAAGTGCAACAGAGAAACATGAGAAGTGTTAATAGTGCTGCAAGTCAGCTGCAAAGAGCTTCCAAAGCTAGGCCCTGGATGCAAAAATTTCAGCAATTAAATAGAAAACTCTGTATTTAACAATAAATTTTCAAAAATTCTTTTTGAGTTTAAAAAGTGTCTGTTTTAATAAAAAGTCAAATTTTACATATCTTCCTTTTCAAGTAAATATTGCTTTCTCATTAAATCAGATATGGCACAAAAACTATCGCTCTTGGTTTAGTTATGAACCTTGCTCTGTTTTTCAGAGATGTTATTGAACTAAACAACACAAGTTACAATTTGACCAGGGGCTTTTATGAATGTTAACCCTGATTAGAGAAATAACCTCCTATAACTAGGTGGGAAAGTCTCTGACTTGGTTAAAAGTGCAATGCACAGACCTAAGATCAGCTCTGTCCTTCAGACAAACGATTCAGCCTCCACACAAGAGATCTGTGTGTCATATAAAGAGCAGAAAGAGAAGCCTGAGGGGGAAAAGGAAGTTTCCCAAGGAAAGAACATTATCAGTTTGGGTACAAAATTACCTTTGCAGTGGCCCTGCATGGGCTGTGTTTAACACCACAGCCTTAGAACAGGCACTTTACCCAAGTTTCTCACAAAATCACTGGAGGGTGTCTGGCTCCTCCAGAAGTGCTTCAGAACAGAAGCCATACTTGTGGACTCTGAATTACTTTCTGAAATAAATCCTCTGTATTTAATCTTTCAATAGTCCAAGAAAAACTGCCTTCCTCATTTAGGCACCTGTGTTAGGCATGCAAGATTAGAGAATAGGAATTGCCTTACACATCTCTTCCCCTGTGCCTCTGCACCCCATTTCTGTTTCTATCACAAATTGGGCTGAAACTAAAGCAGCAGATTTCATCAGAGCAGTAACTAGTTCAACCACACTCTTCCTGCTCTGATACTTCTGGTTGTTTGCATGCCTGATCAGCATCTGAGTCTTTGATCCCCTCTCGAGAGCATGCGCTCTTAAATTTGACTATTTTTAGTTCCTCGTCTGTGACCATCTCTTCCAAGATGAAAGAGCATGGGATGATGATGCCCTACGTATGTTTGTGGATTGCTTTCATCCTGATTTGTGGAAATCCTTATACAGGAATAGCACACTGCATTTATGTAGATACAAAGTGACTGTTAATCTCCTGTACTTCACCTGAATATCAGTTAACTTACTTCTTGTAATTTGTCGCACTTTGATAAAATCATTTTCTATTTCTGAGAAGAGAGCACACTGTTTAACAAAAAGTCCAGTCTACTGCTTGTCCTTCCTACTGTGATTTGTGGGCATAGAACACATTGATACATTTTCCTCTAACAAGTGGCACAGAAGAGTGGCTTAAACTTTTTGAGCAGGAAAATTATAATAAAATTCTTTTGAAGAAGTCAGTACATTATGCATGTGATTGACCTTTATTATAAAAGACTTTATATGTAGATGAAAATCATAAAATAAAAACCAATTATTTTCATTTAGGTTGGAAAATACCTCTAAGATCATTGAGTCCAACATTAAACTTACACTGCCAAGGCCACCACCAGCCCATGTCCCCAGGTGCCACCTCTATACATCTTTTAAATACTCCAGAGGTAGTGACTCTTCCACTGCCCTGAGCACCTCTGCCAGGACTTGACAATCCTTTCCATGAAGAAACTCTTCCTAATACCCAGTTTAAACCTTCCCTGGTGCAACTTGAGGCCATTTCATCTTTTATTATCACTTATTTGGGAGAAGAGACCAACACCCACCTCACTACAACCTCCTTTTATGTCACTGAGAATTTTAGTGATGCCCTGTGACAAATCTGAGCTTTACTTGAAACACTTCATCATGTGTACTACCATATTTCTTCAAAGCAATTTGCTATTTAAGAGTCTGAATGCTTGAAAGTAGAATTACTATTTGCTCTCACACCAGTTTTTTCCCTCTGTACTACAAACTGAATGAAAACAAAGCAGATACAAATGGACAGTTTTATTGTCAAGCTGATTAGATTTTATAAAAGCATTCAGAAATTTGAGTATAACCTGTATTTCTGTAAGACTAAAAATATTGCCCTCAATTCTTTAAAATTTCAGCTTTTTCTTGACAACCTCCCTGCTCCTTTTGGATGGTTTTTAGTCTTTTTTTAAACTTCTTTAACAGGAAAACTGAATCCTGCCTCTTGACAGCATACCAACATACCTAAAACAAGAAAATGTATGTGCTGAATGCTTCTTTTGCTACAAGCTTCAGATCAAGTCTTTGACGAGAAAAACACATTCTCTTTTGAAAGCTGAAACACGTCAGCAAATACTGCTGCAATATATCTGCTTTACTACAGAGAAAAGCCTCTTTAAGAAAGGGCTGTGAATTCACATTCCCAATCCAAACTGTGCATCACAGTCTGAATTTCCTGGTCTGATAGCACCATTAAAATGCCTCCCAGAGACTAAATTCAGCCTCAATTCAGGTTTGTGTGGCCAGCAGAGAATTAAGGAAACCCCACAGTAGGGTCTAATGGCTCTAACAGCTTCTGTGCTAACTCCCATATTCCCATATGGAGCCAGGGAAAGGAACATTTCTCAAAAACAAATGCTTCAGAGGAAGATGAAAGAATTCCTGTCCAAAGTAGGCAATTCAGAAGAAGTCCAGCCTCTAAATATTTCCTTTTAGCCTCCACTGAACATTACTGATTATAACTCTGCATTTCTAACCTGTTTTACAATGTTCTTTCTACATTACATCACACTACCCAGTGTATAAAAACAATGGAATGAAAGCCTCTAATTTTAGCTGTCATAAGTTAAAGAATAAATGGCAGCAGAAGCTTTCACATATAATTGCAGGATTTTAGGTGACTACGGAAAAAGTTCACTTTTCTGTATGTGCACAAATGCTCAGCCCTTCAAGCAAAATTTCAGGAACTGAAGCTGTGTGTGCTCATGAGTTAATGGTGAAGGTGTCACTGTCCTCAGAAACACAGCCAACTTCCCCAGGTCACATTCAGCTTATTAATAACCCCATTATTCCTGTCACAATGGCACATGTCTCTCCACTCCTTGTTATTGTTATGCAACTGGAAGAGCTTTCAGAATCTCTTCTGGCTGAGCTTGAACAGGTAACTATAAAATCCAGCTTGAATTAAGCTTTATGCTGAAATGCTATTGCAATTCACTCGATGAATGCTGAGTGACACAGAGTATGCAATTATGCAAGAAGAGTGTTTGCAACAAGCCATCTTGGAAGTACTTCCATTTGCAAGAGGATTTTTTTTTTCATATTCTGAATCTGAATACATTAAAAAGCCTGTAATCACTTAATAGAGTCAAATCTGCAATTCTTAATTCTGAATATTTTCTATAACGAAATGAGTTTCTCAATTCTTGTGATTAACTTGCAAACAAAGCCAAATACAAGAAGCTGGCTCAGAAAAATCAATGCAGGAAATCACTGCCAGATTTCTCATAAATATTTCTGCCTTAGAAACCACTGGAATTTACACTCTCTTTATCACACATTCTATAGGACTATATGCAATTACAGCACTTCCTACACAAAATAATGCAGATCTGGGTAAGATCTTGCATAAATGGATATGAAAATTCTATGTAACCTCCTGGAAAATTGCCAAAGTGGCCCTTATGCTTAGAAAATAGTGCATTGATCTCATCTGGTCTCTGTGTTTACACGTGTATGCCAATATTGCCACAAAGCTGCTTTGTTTAAATGTGCATTTTCATGACCTTGAAGCTCAGGATAATGTATTTCTTATTCTATTCAGCATCAGCACACAAGGGTATCTACAATCATTATAAAAAATCTCCAGTCGGAGAAGTAGGGAAAAAAAAAGGGACTTGGACTGCTCAGTTTCTAAATTAAGCTACATGTGAAGTTAAAAATAGCTCTTCTGACTGAAGATGTTATGCTGCCTGAATTTAAATAGCCTGCTTCTTTCCCTGACAGATAACATTTATTGTGTTCTCTGCTGAAAAAAAAAAAAAAAAAGCAAAAAAGGAAAAAAAAGCCTTTTATAAGGAGGCTACCTTTATTTTTATGTCCAATTTCACTCCACCTATGACAACAGAATTAAAGAAAATCAGTTTTCTACCTGGGAATTACATAAATTTTGCCTCAGATACATTTCTCCAATTTTTCTAAAGCAGACCTAAAACTATGCATGTTATATATGTGTGACTTTTCCTAGCTCTTCCTGCAGATTTTCCTGGGAAGATCTGTAGTAAGAATATTGTCTGAAATGCAATCAGATTTCTATCACAAGCCCTAAAATTGCTTGTGCCATATTTCGTTTTCATTTACTTACATACACATACACATATATAAAAATATGTTTGTATATATATATATATATATATATATATATAGACATACATATATATATATACACACACATACATATATATATATGTAGATGTTTCATTGCTGTTTCTGGATAAAAAGTAGCATGAAATGCAATTGCACAGAGTATATGTGAAATAGTTTATTCATCACTTTTCCCCAAAGCACTGAATGAAAAGGAGGAGAAGCTGTATCCCTGTTCTCTCCAGGCCTAACACAGAGTCAGCATAAGGATTTCTGTATTATGTATATTCCTACTGCAGTCAGAGGCTGAGAGGTCATAATTAAGCTACATAGGGCCTGCCTGTGCTACTCACATAGTGACTCCAACACTGGTTTACAGCACATGCAGATCAGAAAGGTAAAAATTTTTTCAAGCCACCCTGACCCTTCTCAGCAGTTCAAGTTAGTTCTTTTTCTCTGAATTTCTGCTGCTTCAATCTGCATAGTTTTAAATTCCAGTGCCTGTATTCATGTTCACCCCTGGGAAACTGTTCATTTCCCTCAATATTCATTTTAAATTTACAGTGCCTTAATTTCGTCATTTTATGACATTAAAATTAATCAGATTCACTTTTACCTTTTAGGCAAGAAAATAAGAAAGGTGCACTTTTAATGTTCAAAGTGAAACTCGAATCTTGCTGTACTGAGAAAATTCTGCTTTCCCCCTCTTTGTTAAATTGCAGATTTTACATGAGCATTCCCAAAGGAACAGTGCAGAGAGACTCAGGAATAAGTAAATGAAAGATGAGATGGATATAAATACTCCTCTTACCCCCGAGCAAGACTTTCACATTAGTCACTTTGTGGACTAAAAGCCTGAAAGATCCCCAAAAGCTTTGCAAGCATCAATAATATTTGCAATGATGGAAGCCAGAGGCAATGATGTAAATTCTGCAGTCCCTAATTGAATAAAACAGCCATCGAAGTCAATAGGAATTGCAGTCAATTAAGCTGTAAATATTTCAGGTCCTGAGCTTTTTACATAATGTTACTGCATGGCATCTAGGAGTACTTCCATCTGTCCAGGGCAATGTTTGCTCAGAAGTCTCTGTGAAAGCAGAGAGGGCTGGAGCAGGCACATGAAAATCAGGTGTGGAGTGTCAGTCACCAACTCCCAGCAGGTTCTGCCAGGTGCCTGATCACTTATCCAGCTGAAAATATGAGGCTCTGTCACATGAAGGCCTCAGCAGCAAGGGCAGTTGTATGGATGGGGGCTGAATTTGGCTCAAATTTTAGGTAAAATGCTAAATGAAATTAAATCCCCATGTAATTTGATGTGTGTGTCCAGAGCCCAATGGAGGAATGTAATTTCTCTGAACAAGTGAAGCCAAGCTGTACTCAGAGCTGTTCATTGCTTACCAGTAAATGGGGAGGTGTGTGGCAGAGTCCTGACACGTACAGAACAATTTATATCATCCTTTGCTGTCACACCCTAACTCTGCTTTATCCCCAGCTGAGAGAAATGACAGCCAGACGTGCTGCCCCTGAGGAATGGCAGAGCAAGGAGGTTTGTGTGCAGCCCTGGCACTGAGGGTGCTTCAGGCTCACTCCTGCTGCTGGCAGGCAGGGCTGTGGCTGCCAGAAACCCTTCGCAGTGTGCTGTGTCAGGAGCTTCACAAAAGCACACAATAATGCATGTAATGAGCCTCCAGAATCTCATTTGTGAGGCCTGCAGAATGTTTCTCTTTCCCAATGTGAATTACTGAGTCATCCTGTTCATGTGAGACAGACTGAATTCTCTTCCCAAAGAGCTCCTTTGAATCACTATTACCACCAGATAACAGATGTTGCTCTCCAGGAAAGTTTTTCATACAAGCTCTTATAATCATAGGGATTATTTCAGCTTGACCTTGTAACTACAACAGAAAAACAGGATGAACAGGGAGGTCTTGGAGGGCTGTGTGCTGCAATACTTTGCATATCTAAGTAACTAAACCTTGAACAACATGGCTACTCAAAACACTGCACAAAGAATAACAGGAACACCCACGGTCTTATAAGGGAAATACTACTAATCCCCATTTTTATAGGGGAAGAAACGAGCTCTGAAGTGTTGAATGGACTTGTCTGGGATCACACAGCAACTATGTAACAATGCAGCAATTAGTGATGTAACATCCAAAAGCATCTCTCTTAGAAACTTGGAGCCTATGGATGTGCAATGAAACTCAAGTTAAATACTTGGAAAATAGGACCAAAATTATTAATTGGAAGCTTTTAGTAAAGTGCTCTAAAATGCCCATCCATTTATCAATGACTTCTGTTTCAAACCACAAGACACTTTCTCTCTAATTACTTGCTCAAAGTGAACCTCACCACACACTTTAAAAGAGACATTGGAAATGTTGTAACACTTCCAAATTTCTACTTTTCCTAACTATGCATATTGCTGGTTGAGAAGCAGTAACTTTCCCTCTGCATGCCTTTGTTGTGTTCCTGAATTGCAGCTTTGGATGATAAAGCACATTTTCACCACTCTTTTTTTTTTTTTTTTTTTTTTTTTTTTTTTCAAAAATGCCAGTAACTGACAGTTTAAAACCAGACATTTATGTTGCAACTATTCTGTGCCTTATGGAGCCACTTCAACTAAGTTCATGCAATTAAATTATTCTCTAATGCTCTGAATACACATGCACCATGAATTCACACCAGAGTTTTGGAGTTACATCACAACATCCCAGAAGTAACAGAGCTATGCTTACCCATAGTGGACAGTCAGGCTCAGGTAATGAAAGAACAGCCTGGATTCCAAACAGTGATAACAAAATACAAAACAAAATGGCTTTGGTTTGATAGAAATGAAGTAGTAAATTTTTCATCTGATGGTCTCATTAACAACTACAGTCACAAATTAAAACTCACAGTATTCCTGTGAGAGATAGATCCAGAGAGATACTGTTCATTAAAAAAACCAACAAACCAACCAACCAAAAAAGTAATCTATGCGAGATCATGGAGAGATGACATCTCCCAGATAAAATAATCCATCAGGTCAGGAGAACTGATCTCCAGCAGCAAATGCCACAGTTCAGGCTGAGCTGTCCAGTGCAGAGATAGCACTAATCCTGTTATCAATAGTGATTTGCTTTGTCATACACTATGTTTAGAAACTATGGATCACTCGATGATTATTCACCTTCATTTATTTTTTGCCTTCTGTTTCTCAAGGGATGAGGAGTTTGGGCTACTCAGTGTTTTTAGACATTCTTGAATTTATCCAGCCTTTATCTCCTCTCCTGGAGAGACTGCTCCTTTTGCCTTCTCTTTTGCCATCCTGACATGTTCCCCCTTTCATGAGCATTTCCTTGTTTTTCAGCCTGTGCCATACTTTCCCATCCTGGTCTGAAGCCTGACTTTTTGTCAATGGATCAGTTTATGCTGTTAATTATTCCTCTCCTCAGGGCCACAGATACCTTGCCCTAATTACTGGCACTTATACTGTGAACAATTCACAGTGCAGACTCGTTCCCTTTTCCTCCTTGCAGCTTCCCTCTCTCTGTCCCACTGTCTGGGAGGAAATGCTGTTCTCTGCACAATACAGCTATGGAGCATTTTCAAGTTGGAAAGAGAGATGATGAAGCAGACAAGGAAAAGGTGGACAGAGAAACCCACCATCTTCTCCAGGAAGGTTTACCTCTGAATCTCTCATTTGAAAACCTACTTTCCTAATCACCTGCCTTATCTAAATGTCATCATGTTGTTTCTCTGTCAGAAGACACCACCTAAAATAATACAAAACTATCAGTTTGAGGTTCTGCTTCCCAGATTGCTGTAAATAGTGGAATCATATGGAATGCTGATAAACATTAGAAAACAATAAATTTTCTTTGAGCTTACTGATTTTTTTCCTCTACAGTGCAAGCATTTAATATTATTCATATCCTAAACTTTTAAAAAGTGATACCCAGTACAAAGATGTCGAGAAACAGTAATGATTTTTAGAAAGGGGAAAATTTCTGAACAAACATATTTCCTCAACAGCCTGATGAAAAGATAATTTTCATCTCAGACTTTTAAAATTGTCACTCTGAATTCTCTCTCACATATACACATCCAGACTCACTGCTGCACTCCAGTTGTTTTCATAATACAAAGCTATCACAAACACATCTGAACACAGTAACATCCAAAATTTAGCAATTTACCACGCTAAATTAAGTGTCCCAACATATTTTTCTACTGGGGAAAAGTGTGAGCCAAAATTACACTTTGTATGTATTTGCAGTAGGCAGAAAATAGAGTACAATAAATATATGCTTTATTCTGGATTATATATACCATGCCCATCAGGGCAGGTGAGATTGCCAGGATGTGAAACATGTGTAGGTGCACAAATATTAAGCAGCAAACAGTAATTCTGATGAGACAGTTACTAATTTGATCTTTGATATACTGGCAATTCTACAGAAAAACAATACAACCACTTCATCAATTGTCCCTCTCTCCCAGGAAGCCATCACACAAACAATCAACCAGGCCAGAGTAATCCTAAGGGGGGGGTAATTTAAAACAACAACAAAACCCCAATGAAACCATCCCAAACCAACCACTTCAGTGACATCTGTCATAACCCAGATTACACATAAATACTTCATAAAAACTTCTGAGATCATTAGGAACATCTGAATAGATTTTTTTTTCTGCCTCCTTTCTCATGTATTATTTAGGTGCCCTTTCATGCAAAAGAAAAAAAAATCTGGGCCCATTCTGTGAGGCAATGGCCACCACCAGCTTACACTACTGATCCCAGTGCCAGAAAAAAGGTTTGCAGCCTGAAGAGTCAATTTTCTCATTGTCCATGGGTGAGCAAAGAGTCACCTGTGAGCCTGCAAGTGGCTATTCAACAGACAACACTTCAAAATAACAGGAGTTCAACATCTTCAGCATCCCATGGGACAGGACTCCTTTCTGGATTTTCAGTTCCCAGCTGATGTGGCCTAATGTATATACACAGCACAATGAGGAGTATTCAGAACTTCCCATTTGCCTGAGAGGCAACCACACCTCATGCTCTGAAATCTGCATTACAACACTCTGTGGGTTTCTTATTTTTAATGAATTCTTAAGAAAATATTTTGGGAATGAGTGGATTTATAGGGTGATTGTAGTGCTGAGAGAGGCTGTGGGTTCATAATTACAAAGAGAATAAAATCCTGCCCTCCTGTACATGCAGCACTACTAAGATTTCATTGCTCACGTTAGGCAAAACCTCTAATTTCAAGGTCAGCAACAACCACAACAACAACAACAAAATAAAGTAATGATGCTCAGTGCTTTGAATAAATCCAGACAGGACAGTTAATAAAACAGAAAAATCCTCACTTACCTCAATAGTTGTAAGCTGTTATTTCATACTCTGTAAACTTTCCCTCCCTGCTAACTAAACAAAAGTTCTGCAATCTCGATGCTAGAATAGCTCTCAAATACATACTGCAGAATACCAAAAAAGAGAAAGCCTATGTTGTCCTTACTAGCAGGCATCTCTCCAGGGATGATTGGTCATTACCCTGGCAACCCTCACAAATGGCAAATGACGTAAAGAGAGTGGGAAAAAAAAGCCACTGAGAGCAGAAAGCACTATATGCATTATAGATAGTTCTGGGAATCCATGCTCACATATGCATTAAATGGCTTCAGAGGAGCACAGGGACCTTCCATTTTGCAGAGCTGCCTGCTGAGGTGAATAAGAAACTTTCTAATTTTTTTCTTAATCAAAACATTGGGAGCATCTCTAAGTATTTAATTGAAGCAAATTGGGGGTAGATTATTTTAATAATTCAGACACTGGGTTTATTATTTTTTTTTCCCCAATTCTGTTAAAATTTCCCATTAAAATAGCTTACAGTCATATTCAGATGAGGGTGGATGTATTCCTTTTCACCTCATTTGTTGCTACATAAAGTTACCTGTTATTATATTTATTCCCTTTTTGTCTCATACCCTCACTTTTCCCTAACAATTCATTTGTACAAATTGTACAAGATTTCCCATGTTTATGCTATTAAAAGCATTAACAGTTTTATTTAGTGTTACTGATAATAATGCCTAAAGAAGATGTAGCTCTAGCCAAACACCAGGGGACAAAATAAAAAGCATTCTGCTATTTTTGCACAGAATGATCACAGTGGATTTGATCATACTATGATCTGTCTGTCACAGAGCAAGATGAATTTGGGTGTGGTTACTTCTTCCACAATTAGATTCTAAAAAGCACAAGTAAGATAAAAAGGAAATCTGCTTTTGAGATTGTTTAGCATCTGCACCACTCTACAATTCAGTAAAACTGAAGGAATTCTGGGTACAAAACCCAAGGAAAGCATCTTCCACCCCTGATGGCAGGTGTTACCAATTACAGGTATCGGGATCAGGCATCCTTCTCCTTGCTTGTCTTTAGACCTCAGGATTCCTGGATCCCTAAATGCACAAAAAAACAACTTTCCAAGAGCACACTGGAGAGCATTAGCATTCAGATCATTTTATAACCTAAAGGAAAGGGCACAATTCTCTGAAATGAGAACTGAAGAAGCAAGTGAGGTGAGGTGGCTGCTCTAACCACTTAGCTATTATGTAAAAGTTGGATGGAAATGGCTCTACCATGACAACTGAGTTTCCTGTTGAACTAATGAAAACACATTAGATTTATTTGAACCCTGCCCCACTCCAAATATGAATTGAAATGGAAGTAACCAGCAGCTTCCAAAAGGATATTTCTGTCCTTGGCTGCCCAAATTCAATTAGTTACAGCTTTATGGAGTAAAGGTTAGCACTCATTGAAATTCAGATTTTTATTATTTTCCAAATCTACTACTGCATTGCAATCAGGTGGAAGGTGTTACACTTGTATCATGACAATTTTCCAAAAAGCCTGAATGAGCCATTGGAAATGACTGAGTTTTATGACCAAAGAAGTAATGAACATCAAGGATATTCCATAATGCTCCATTAGGTGTACTTTATTTATTTGTTGAAGACAACTAAATTTTAATTATTTAAACTCTGGCAATATCATTCTAGCAAATGTTCTGCTGGGTTGTAATTGACAAATATCTTGGTCTGAGCAAACTGAAATCTCAGTATAACATTACCTCTGATACTACATCTTTTTTTTCCTGACAGGAGGACAAGGATTACTTTGTGTTTAGAAACCACAGAAAGCAAAGTTTAGCCATTTGTGTATGGCCAATTAAAGCTCTGTGTTCCCATAAATCTTCTCCCTGATGGCCCAAATCTAAGCTTCCCATTTTTTTTTACAATTGCACTTTGCAGAAATTTAGATCCCACTACAAACTTTCCACTAATCTTCCACTTATTAGCAAAACTAAACAAACCCCCTACCACTGGTGTTCCCAAAGCTGCTTTTGTAAGAACAAATATGGTCTGTCATGGAAATATCTTGTATGAAATATTAATAGATGTAAGACCAAAAGTACTGAAATATACAAAAACTTAAGTGTGTTTTTGCAACAGAGATTTCACAGAGATTCCTGTGTTTTGTGGTCTTAAAAAAACCTTTCTATTTTCAGATCATATCCAGTCCTGTCAACTTGTCTTTATCTGAATATGTGAGATTGACTCGTGATTGTTCTGGGCAGCACAACAGGGACAAATCCAGTCAATGAGTAGGGAGATGGGGAAGACACTGGTGCCAAGCTGCAGTCAGGAAACAAAGTTTTTAATGGAGTATTAGGAAGATGCACAAAGGAAAATAGGGTTGCCAGTCCTTAAAGGACCCTTTCTGGTATAATTTGCCAACACATTAGCAAATTAAATTAAAAATTCATCAGTATGTTAAAAAAGACTGGAGACGGGAATCACTCAATAAGGAAATTATTACTGATTTTAAGTGATTCATCACAGAAAAGGATCAGCTCACTCCAGTGAGTGGGAATTAAAAGTTTTCAGCATTTTTCTGGCTCAACAATTTAAATGCTTGTGAAATGCATCCTGTTGCAGAATCCATTCACTTAACTATGACTGTAGTGACCTGTTGTAAAGAACAATCACACCTTCTCCATACTTTCCAAATTGTGTCTTTTCTCTTAAATGTGTCTACTCCAATCTGTTTTTTAGCTGGAAAAAAATGAGCTCAGGTTTTAGCAGGCCCAATGTCCTTTATGCCACAAAGTTACTGAAAAAGCTTATCAGACATATTATCTTTCCAAAAGCCCTCCCACTGTCACCTCATGTAAACATCAAAGCAGAGAAAGATGATTTTTGTTTCCCAGGCTATGGATATGATTCTGAACAATACCCTGTTGAGTAAGGACAATATATTCTTTTTTCTCCTCTGTCCTTCTGGAGGAAGGACAGACGTGTGCCTCGCCAGATGATGCCAAACCCATTATTAGTGTCCTTGCACTTCTCCATTAGCAATATTGCAGCAAGACCAGCTGATGTCACGGGTGTTCATGCTGAAAGATAACAACATTCCTTAGGAGGAGAAATTACAGCCTTTCAGCATTCTCTGTCTTTCCCACAGTTTAGCTTTATCTGGGAACAGGATCACAGTGAAATTCAGTGAGATAAACTAGGGAATAGAAAGCACTAAGTTTCAGAAAATGCAAACATCTGAACAAGAACACAGCGCTGTAAAGCAGTATCCTTTACTACCCCATTTTAATCAAATCCATAGACATGGTCTGCATTTTAACACAGATGCATCCAAACACAGGGATTATTTCTCTGACTCTGTATTTTTCTCAGTTCCTGCATTTGTCATCCAGCACTTTAGTGACCCAGACCCGCCTCTGCTGGCTCTATAAACCCTGTGCTAAAATACTCCTGGGGGTGACAATCACTATAATGAGGAATGCTGGGGCAGGAACACTGGAGCAGCTCTGACCAGAGGGAACAACAAATCCAATCATTCCACCACACGGTGGGGACAAGGCCACATGTGCAGGTGACACCGGCGGAGTCTTTGCTGACTCACTCTCAGGGCTGCTGGTTCAGAGTGACCATCAGCTACACAGCCAACCAAAGCACAGTCCTGAGAGGTGCTGCAGCCTCAGGATGCTCACAGCCTGGACTACAAGCCATAGCATGGAGCAGATCTGAGGAGCCCAGGACTGGCTCTCCCTGTGAGCCTGAAAGTGCTTGTACACATGGAGACAAACCGTGTCTGCAGCTTTGATTAAGGCAGATCTAAACAAGCCATCGAAAATAAGCAGCTTCTGGGAAATACAGCTTAAAAGGCCTGGCTTCCTCCAGTTGTTTTTCATGTTTAGATTCTTTTGTGTGTCTCAAAAAAGCAAAAAAATTCTGATCAAAGCTTTTATTAGGATAAAGATACTCATGCAGTCTGTGTTCTACATGGATGATCTGTTGCCAGCTAATATAATACAGCTTATGCTGCAACTTTATCATCTGTGGAAGTAATCAAAAAGTAACATAAGCCAAGTTTCCTAAAACCACTGGTTTAAAAATACCTGAGACTTGCTTATATCAGTTCTCCCTACTGTAAACATTTGCTATCAGTTTTCTATCTCTATTTTTTCCAGATTGCTCAAAGAAATCAAACAATTAATAAATACAAAATACCAAGATTTTCATGGAGTGGTGCTCTCACATGCTGTTTATGCCCTGTGAGAAATAACATTCCTGACCACCCTCCTAGCCAGGATTCTCTATGCCACATCTAATTCTCATATATAAGAGTAAATAATGAAGACTACCTACACATATAAGCTGACATATCAGGACTCAAGGAAAATCCATCATCAGCAGATCTGATCAGGGTCTCCACTGTACCACATCTTTTTCTGATTACACTTGGAAACACTCATTCCTCTCCACTTCACTTACATGGAAGATGTCTTGGGCCTGATGCACACAATTTTGCTGTACTGAAATAAAAGACACGATGTCAGTGTGATGAGAGGGAAGAATCAGTCTCCAAGATAACCACATAATCAGAAGAAAAAGGGATTACAAATGTGCATGTGATATTAAAGTCAGAATTCTTACATTAATTATAAAAAATGCCATGAATGTATCTGTTAAAGCAATTTCAAATAATCATCAAACAATAAACGTCAACAAATGCAAAGATCTTATATATACCATCCCAATACTTTTTAAAATGGAGCACAATAATACAGATGTGTGCTGATGCTGTAATTCAGCAGTTGACACTTTTGAACAGCTGTTGCATGACTGCCCTACGATACAGATCTTTTGTGAATAAATATTCAGATAAAGCACTGCAATTTGAAGCTTCCCTCTATAAACTGGTAATTCTTAATAGAAACAAACCCTTTTCTTATCAGACTTCTTGTTGCAATGCAATTGCATTGCTCTACATGCTCATTTTGGATGACAGAGTACCTACTTGTCACAATAATGACCTGAATGAATTCAAGAAAGAAGCAACAATCATGTTGCAAACATGCACATGTTGTTTTTCCTCAGTATTATTTAACAATTTAATTTACAACTATATATATATATATATTTGGTGATACAGTAATACATAAATCTAAAACCCCCAAGCCAATAATCTGGTTTTTGAAGCCCAGCAGAAAAAAATGCTGCTACCCCACAAGGTGTAGAGCAATGCTGCTCTACAACACAAGGTTTTGTATTCCAAACCTTGCAGCACTATGTGGACTGTCAGTGTCTCTGCCCCTGCCTTGCCTGTGCCCTCTCCTGGTGGCAGAGCACACAGGCCAGATGTGGCTACACCAAAACCTCCCCTGCACAACAAACATTTCCTGAAGCCAAGTGCAAAGAGCTTTCTAAAGTAAACTAGACAGATTCTAAGCCTGATGGTGTTCCAAAAAGGTGACACAAAAGGATGTGTAAGAGCAGTGGTGAGCACACCCTTACAGCTCTGCTCCCCACTGCCTCATTTCACCCACAGAACCTGCCAGAACAGGCCTTGGGCTCTTTTCTCTCAGAGGAGGAGGCTCCCCTCGGATTCCTCACCTCTGCACAGAGCCATGGTTCTGAGCTGCACGGCATCACAGTTTGAAAATGCATCTGAGGTGTTTGGAAAATGCATCCCAGCACCTCCAGGAAAGCTGGGAATAGGGGTTTGAACCTTGCCATGCTGCATCTGGTCAGGAGTATATCAGTGCTCCACACTACCTGCTCAGCTCTTATCACCAGATTCCCAGTGGCACAGTGGGAAGCACAGGGGATCAATGCCCTCACTAATGGCAGGGCTCAGCTGACACAAAATCTGCTGTTTGTCAGGCTAAGCTGGTTCCCAGCCATAAGGAGCTTTGTTTCTGCAGATGAGAGGTACTGAGCCAGGTCAGGGTTGGCCTAGCTGCCATTCAAATAAGCCCTGCAAGAATCCAAAGCAACTACAGACCAAGCACTTATCCTGAAACAGTGAGTTCTGCCAGATCTGAGCCAAGTGAGACATATGTGCACAAGAGACTCATTTGAGAAGGGCAATACAGGCACACTTCAGCTCTGGCCAGGGCCAGGGCCAGCCCAGAAGACCAATTACCTCAGTACCAGTTCCAGGGAAGTATTACTGTACATTGCTGATCAAATCTGGCCCTGTGATTCCTTGCTCTGCCTGATCTAAACAATGAAAAGGTCTGGAGGCCTCTAATTTGGTTTCCCAGGAACCACTTGCAGTACAGAACTATAAAGTAGTTCTGTTGTTAATGGTTTTCCCCCTATTCTCCAGCATATTCTAGTCACTATTATTCCAGCCAGTTAGATGCAATCTCAGCATGCTCTCTGAAATCTAGTCAGGCCATCCACTGGTGAGGGAAAGTTGACTGTGTATTAATGGCAAGCACCATCACCTCTTCCCTCAGTCATGTTCTAAATAAGAATGAGTCATGGGTCTTTTGCAGACACCAGCTCCAAAAGAAGATTCTGGAACATACAGCCTCAGCACTGCCTTGCTGGAGTCACAGAGAGATTGCAAACACATCTCCTTCCCTCAGAATTTTCAATTGCCAGGACCAAACAGCCTCTACAGGGGTTATCCAGGTTTAAGGTGTGTCTGTCTGCAGTACATTTTATATGAAACAGAATTCAGTGCTTGGACTTCAGCATGAGATAAGAACCTAAAAGTCATTGTGCCAATGTTGAGGCTCCTTAGTGAGGCTCAGTATTAAATTTCTGCTCTTGCTCATTGTCTGCAGAAGGAGAATGATAGCACATTAATACTCAGCATCCCTGTGAGGAAGGGAAGTATTTAAATTGACAAAGCACCCAAGCACTTTAGCAAAGAAAGTGGAAAGCTGAGAGGTCATACGAAGTTCTTGAGTGAATAAGTACTAATGATTATTTTGCTTTTTCATCTACAGATGCTTTTCTAGTTCACATTAACATTTAAACCTCATCTGAAAATAGGAAAAAAATAAAACCTTTAACATGCATTTTGCAATCCAGAAACAAGGAGGAACCCAGACATGATGAATAAGCCATTGTCACAGCCAGTCTGCTGGCACTGCAGTCTGGGAGACTGGCTGGCAGTTGTATGGCACAGCTCAAAAGCAACAGGCCATCTACCACCCCATGGGGAAGTGCAGCTTGTTGAGAAACAAAAAATCATTCTCTTCAGTTTTGGCTTGACATGTAGTTACTTTCTACATTGCCTTATGTTACCAAAAAGGTGAATGCACTTGCTTGAAACAATGAAGTCTTAAAAATCACAAAGCAATAATTAGAAAACTTCCGTTTCTCCAGATTATCACTGATGGAATTAATTTTTGCTTATGAGTTAGCATCATCATTTGATGTCTTGGTTCATGCCTCACTTTTAAATTATTCTTCTCTTTATTCCTATGGACAATTTATGTCAGTGTTTGGCTCTAGAGTTACTATTATGTCACATACAGTAAGTCAGTATGTGATATTCCCATGAAAAGCACATGGTTTGTACTACACCTGCATCCACAACTTCTGCCAAGATAATATGGCCATTTGTACCAATATGGGAACCTAGATAAAACACAGTTATTATTTCTATCTATCTTGATTTTATATGAAACTAAGCAAAATTTATTAAAAAAACCCCAAATATTTGGGTTCATTACAGAAAGTGGTACAAAATTACAGATTCACCTGCTCTTATGCTAACATAGGATGATGTGCAGGAGTTCCCTGAAATAATCTGAAATTTGCAACCTGTGAGTCAGGGTGGACTCTGCTGAAAACAGATGCCTCAAGTCTGTTTCTCTTGTGCATGGGAGTGTAGGGTTATCCACCTGCTGCAAAGCAAAGTCTCTGCAGAACCCTGTCAAACCACAGTGATGATGCTCTGCACACTCTCCACTGATGTAAATGCCTGGAACAGTACAAGGAAAACAAAAGTAGGATCTAGAGAGTTGCCAGTCTTTATTTCCTTCTCCTTATACTCCAGACTTCTTGTGAATTGCATGGATTTTACTTTGGTCCTTATGACTATCAAATCCTGAGGCTTCTAGATACCAACCTGATTTCCAGGGCGTGTTCTTCTATGGAAGAAATATTGATGAAAACTAAAACAGCAGAATGCTGTGTTGGCTTCTGGCTTGCAGATCAGTCACAAGCAGCTGCTGTGCAGAGAGCAGGATCTGGCTTGAAGTGTCACTTATCACACAAGTACAAAGAATCATCACTGCAAAATAAAGTACAAGAAGGAGCAAAATGAAGAATCTCTGGCATAGTAGCTCCAAATTTTCTGAACCGCTTTTCCCTTCTGCAATTAATTCCTCCTCCTGAAAGAGCTCTGCCTTGAGTATTAGTGCCACATACTGGAAATCATGAAAATGTACTGATTTGAAAATATTTCATAACACAAAATGAAGGTGCACTTTATAGTCAAACGTAAATGTAATAAGTAAAATATTCTATTAAGCGGGCCAAATTTAATCACTTGAAGATCCTTGCTACAGTATTACAAAAACAAGCTGCCTATCTTATGAAAACTTTGAAAGAACACACATCTTCTCACTTCCTCCAAGAAGTCCACCTCACATAAAGATTCAAAAACATGCACAACGTGCATTAAGCCAATTCCCCTGTTCTCCAGTTAAAATTTTAGTCTTCTCTAGTGCTAACTGCTGGATATGCCTGAGGTCTTTCTTTTGTTTTCTTTAATTCCTACAGCTTTATAGTTACCCATCTCTGGCTGTTCTGGCTGAACACCAGGTTTGGCTGAGCGCTCCGACACCAAACAAGGCGATGTGCAATCCTAACTGGAAGTTCAGCTGTAAAACTGGCAGCTGAACTGCCCAGCTCTGCAGACACACCAGCCCTGGGGACCATGGGCTCTGCCCCAAGCGAGAAAGGAACCACACGAGGTGGGGCTGTCAAAACAGGCTTCAAAGGTTTTTATTCTCAATAAAAGAGCCCAGCAGAGCTGTGAGAGCAGCAGGGGAATCACAGAATGAGTTAGATTGGAAAAGATCTCTGAGATCGAGTCCAACCTGTGCCTTGTCCTGTTGCTGGCTGCCCGGGAGAGGAGCCTGATCCCACCTGGGCACAGTCAGGTAGGACATGGGGAGGAAAGGAGCAGCGGCTCCTTCCCACAGTCCCCATGCTCTGGAGTCACCCCTCTCCTCATGGAATGCAAGTTCACCCTGGAGCCCTCGGGATTCACAGGCCACCTCTCCCGACACCAGCAAACCCGGCAGCCTTCCCCATGTCCAGTTCTGAGCTCCTCAACACTGGACATGGAGCTCCTGGAGCCGGTCCAGCAGAGGGCAACAGGATGATTGAAGGACTGGAGTGTTTCATGAGGAAAAGCTGAGGGAGCAGAGCCTCTTCAGCCTCGGGGAGAGGTGACCTCAATAAAGTCTGAAAGGAGGTGTCAGAGGA
This sequence comes from Erithacus rubecula, assembly GCF_903797595.1. Taxonomy (NCBI): domain Eukaryota; kingdom Metazoa; phylum Chordata; class Aves; order Passeriformes; family Muscicapidae; genus Erithacus; species Erithacus rubecula. The sequence continues at coordinate 6,405,997 of NC_136663.1, forward strand.
TGGATCAGGCCCTTCTCGGTGGTGCAGAGCAATAGAACAAGAGACAACCGGCAGAAACTGATGTACAGGAAGTTCCATTTTCAGTAAGAAAGAACTTTCCTGTGCAATGACCGCTCACTAGAATGGATTGCCTATAGAAGATGTGGAGTCGTCCTTACTGGAAATACCCCAGAACCCTCTGGACGTAATCCTGTGCCACGTGCTCTGGGACGATCCTGCTGGCGCTGGGAATTGCGACCAGAGGATCCAGTGTGGTCCTTTCCGTCCTGAACCAATCTGTGATTCCTCTCACGGTCCCCATCCCACCTGCCCCGCTCCCCTCACCCCCCGCGTCCTCTGCCCTCACCCAGTCCCGTCCCCTCACACCGCCCCCCCCGCCCTGCGCTCCCCCGCCCGCCCGCCCTCCGCGTCCCGCTCCAGGATTGGCTGTTCGCGGCAAGGCCCCGCCTCCCGCCGGCCGCCATTGGCCGGTTCTGCCCGCGCGGCGCTGCCATTGGCGGGCGGGCATCGGCGCTGCGGGTCGGGCCGCGCCGCGCCGCGGGCGGGGAGCGTGGCCGGGCCGCTTTTGTTGCTGGGTCGGCAGCGAAAGGAGCGGGCGCGGAGCGCGGGGCCCGCGGACACCGGAGCCGGCGGGCAGCGGGGCCGGGCGGCGCGGCGCGGGCACGGCGGACGGTGGTGCCGGGCCCAGCGGCAGCCATGAGCGGCGGCGTGTACGGGGGAGGTGAGTCCGGCGCCGCCCTCCCCTCCCCCGCCCCGCGAGGCGGCGCGTGCGGCCCCGGCGGGCGCTTCCCGCCTCCCTCAGCCCGGCCCGGCGCTGCCGCGGCCCCTCCGCCCGAGGAGGAGTTGGCGGCGGGCCTCGTTTGCGTCCTTCGCGGCCCGCGGCGCCTCCGCCGGGCAGCGCTCGCACCGCGGCCTTGGGCAGGACCCGCGGTGCCACGGTCCGGAGAAGGTCCCCGCGCTTTGGGAGCCGGGTGTGGTTCCCCGAGCCCCTCCGCACACCCCCTGTGACCACCGCTCGTTTCCGATACGCTCCCTTCGGGATGTGCACAGATCGGCGGGGATCGGGCCCGTAGGGGTGGGAGCTTCGTGCTCTGACCACTTCCCTCACACACTCGATGTTTTCAGTCCCACCTTCCTCATCCTCATCACCTCCGGGGGCTCTGTCTTCGTGTGACTGTTAAATTAGAACTTTTTGAAAGTTTTATCTTGCGATCCGTTTTCCTCCTACTACGTTTTCCCTCTTCTGCTAAAATTCTCTTTCTTACACCAAACGGAGGGATTGCAATGCCCCAGTTAAAGCCTGTCTGCAGTTTTCCAGTAGCTCTCCGGTAGCGGGAGTTTTGAGTAGAGGAGTTTCTCCTTCCTTTGCAAAAGATCCCTTGATTTGCTTGTCTTCCTTTGCCAGTAAAGCAGGCAGTGGGCAGGGAAAGGTCAGGGTTGCAGAAGAGCTTAATAACCGTTCTTTATCTTTATTGACAATCTTTTCAGATGAAGTTGGGGCTCTGGTTTTTGACATTGGCTCGTACACAGTGAGAGCAGGCTATGCAGGCGAGGACTGCCCAAAGGTGAGAGAATCTGTGCCTCAATGGAAATTCAACATGAATTTATTTATACCTTAGATCTTCTTTGTGAGTTTCAACCCTTCCGAATACGTTGGGGTTTGTTCTGACTGTATTGTATAAAGAAACTTCTGAATTTATGAGAAAAACAACTTCCAAAACGCTACTAATGCTTATGTACTGCTTGCCTCTTGCCTTGCAGGTTGATTTTCCAACAGCCATTGGTGTGGTGCTAGAAAGGGACAATGGCAGCACTCTGATGGAGATAGATGGTGACAAAGGCAAACAAGGGGGCCCGACTTACTACATAGACACTAATGCCCTGAGAGTTCCAAGGGAGAATATGGAAGCCATTTCACCTTTAAAAAATGGAATGAGTATGGTGCTCTGTCTTTTTCTACCTGATTTTAAAATAGCATTGCCAGGATGCAGGAAGTCACAGTTGTGTTGATTGATGCTATGTACAGCAACAGGCTGTAAGAACAGATTCCTGCTTTACAGATTGCATGGACATGTGCTTGGTTTTCACTGTTAGTGGACTTTCAGCATAATTGTTGAAGTCATGGTGGTTGTGGAGGAAGAGAATTCTGTAGAGCTGTTAGAGGAGGTGTGTGTCTGCTGAGGACAGATTTTGACTGAAGAGCTCTATGCAAAAAAAATGAATTGGAAAGCCTTTATGTGTTTATGAAATGAAAGAAAATTTAGAAGTAATTGATCTGTTTGTCTCAATGTTGTTGCAGTTGAAGATTGGGATAGTTTCCAGGCAATTTTGGATCACACATACAAGATGCATATTAAATCTGAAGCCAGTTTGCATCCTGTCCTTATGTCTGAAGCACCAGTGAGTAAAAGCTGTGCATTTTGATAAGTTTTTTTGCTGACTCTGCAAACATTAGACCTGGATAAATATGACAATGGCTTGTAGGTGACAAGTGCTAAAACTTAAATACAGAAATGACAACTTTAAAATACTTGGACAGGTTCTGGGAAATGTCTAAAAAATCTCATTTTAAAATAGTTTGTATGAGTTGTGTTAGAAAGTATTTACAATATGCTATTGTTTCTCACTTACTGAAAAGAAGCCAAAAGTTAAAAAAAGAAGTTTTACTGCCTAGAATAAAAAGAAAAAGATGTTTGCATGTCTTATATATTAAGTTACACTAAATAAAATGGCATAAAAAATCTTGCTTCATTGAGCCTTGGAAGTAAAATTATGTGACACAGAATAATATTTATAATAGAGAAGTTTTAATTTTTCTGTCTTTGTTTCTGTAAGTGGTTCTGTAAGGTAGCTGAAGTGGAATACAAATTTCTGGGAAAATCTGGGCAAAGTTTCTGTAATTTTAAAATACTCAGCATTTGAAGGGCATATCTTGAAGTGAGAGTAGAAAAGGCAGACATGCTATACACAAGTGCCTGTCTTTAATAAAACCTTAAGAAAAGGATTTTCTTGAATTTCATTATTCCTTGGTGTTGAATCACAGCTTTTGGAGTGTGGATGAATTTGCAATGGCTGTTTGATGGCTCAGTGGGTGTCTGAATAGAGACATTCCCATTGACATTCTCCTTATAAACCTCATCTTAGTTTGTTGCATTTGTTTGGAAAAAACATCACATCTTCAGTAATGTGTTGAGTATTTGACATGTATCCTGGCTTAATCACAACTACAGTAGAACTGTAGAAAGATACTTTGGGAACTGGAAAGTCTGGATTTATTTTTCTTCCCACTGGGCAAGTTCCTTCATGTATCTTTCCCCTTGTAAAAGGCAGGGTTGCTTTAGAGAGTTCTTTGGGAACCTGACACTGGAAGAGCTGTAGAAGTGTAAAGAAATCTTTTGTAAAGAAATCTTATCTACACACAAAAGGTGTGCAGCACTTCTGTGTGATAGATAAGCATTGATGTATTGTATAAGTGGAATGAAAAACATTCTAAAGAAATAAGTTACTAGAAATCCATTTCTGTAGAGTTTTAGTATGATTTGAAACTGTGGCTGCAATTTTTCTAATCACTTTTTTATTGTGTTAGCAATCTATTAGTGTGCAAACACAGCTTCCTTTTGGTCACTTCCTTGTGGTTTGGATTTACTGTTTTTTAGTGGAATACCAGGGCAAAGCGTGAAAAACTGACAGAACTGATGTTTGAACACTACAACATCCCAGCTTTCTTCTTGTGTAAAACTGCCGTTCTGACAGCGTATCCTTGGAAATGTTTCACTGCTTGATTTTATTTCCCCCTCTCCAGGAAATGATGGTAAACTTATTCCAGGCAATTCCAAGTATAACAGCATGCCTAACTTATTTGAAATTTATTTTTTTCCATAAACATCCAGGGAGGAAATAAACTCAGTTTCTGAACTTTAAGGCATTAAAGCTCATTTTTGAAGTTCTCTCAATCTGACTCTGTCCTTGGGTTCCAAGTATTTTTATTTCATTGAGGTTTTTTTCCATTGTATGCTATGGATAAGAATATTACAGACCTGAAATGGTTGTGTCCACACTAGGAAATACAGTCATTAGAGCCTGAAGTTTTCATAGCCTTAAGAAGAATATTTGTAATTACTTTAAACTAATAATATGTTTCAGCTTCGAGTCTAAATGAGTTGGATGTACTTAGAGCTTGCTGCATAGTAATGGCATGAAGTCTCACCCTTATACATCCAAAGCTTGAGTTAGTTCATAGATGAAAATTAAATATTGCTCTCTCTGTAAGTTTGTGCACTTCACAGAAAGATGGTGCACACTGGAAGATGGCAAATCCCTTTGTAGAGGCAAGGAATAATATGTTGGATCCTCATTCCTAGTTGTGATCTAATTGTGTGGCAGCACTTTTATTTCTAAAGTGAAAATGACGATGTTTTCCTTAATCATTTTGACTAGTTTTGCTAATGGGAGATCTACAGGTCTCATCTTGGATAGTGGAGCAACACACACCACTGCTATTCCAGTGCATGATGGATATGTACTTCAGCAAGGTATAAACTTTCATGGATGGAAGCACTGCAGTGTCAAGGTCGAGTTAGTGATTCCTGCTTGTACAGTTCTGTTACTGCTTTTACATCTGTGTGCCCTCTTAGAAAGGAGAAAAGCCCTAATAGTGTTCACTGACAAATAGTTGGGAGAGTCTGTTCATTATTTGGATACTTTCCAGGTTAGTTGTTCAGGTTTTTATTTTGGATCCCCTCTTTGTCTTGCAGGTATTGTAAAATCACCACTTGCAGGAGACTTTATCACTATGCAGTGCCGGGAGCTGTTTCAGGAAATGAACATAGAGATAATTCCTCCATATATGATTGCTTCAAAGGTGGGAAAGCAGCTTTATTTAGTAAGTGTTGTCTCAGGGAGAGGCTTCAATGTTTACCTGATGACTTTGTACCCTTAAATCTCAGGAGGCAGTTCGTGAGGGGTCACCAGCAAACTGGAAGAGAAAAGAGAAGTTGCCTCAGGTCACCAGGTCTTGGCACAACTACATGTGTAATGTAAGTAGATCATTCCTCCTGCTCTCACCTCCCCTGAGTGTTCCATAGATAAGTTTTGTTTGCAAACTTTTGTTTGCAGTGTTTCCTCTTGAAGAATGAGAAAATCTTAGAAAAGTTAGTACCAATTCTATAAGTTTTATAAAATTCAAGACTAAAATTAATATAAATTCATGTTATTTTTAACTCCACAGTGTGTCATTCAGGACTTCCAGGCTTCTGTGCTCCAAGTATCAGATTCAACCTATGATGAGCAGTATGTTACTTTCTTCTTTGTTGTAAAATCAGTTACCAGTTGTGCATGTGGTGCTCAGCCTGTTCATTGCTGTTGGCTGGTTTTGTTATGGAAGGTTTTATCTAAAAATTGATGATTGATAAAAGTAGAAGTACTGCATATACCCAGGTGAAAATTTTTTGTTTAGTACTCCAAGATGAGATCATAATAAATATTATTGAAAGTGTAAGTCTTGTGAGTCACAGTATTCCCATTGGGACTGTAGTTTATAACAGGGCTTAGATAACTTGACATGCTGTTTAGAGAGCACTGTAATGTGTTGCTTTCTGTCTAATGCTCCAGGGTGGCAGCACAGATGCCAACAGTTCATTATGAGTTCCCCAATGGCTACAACTGTGACTTCGGTGCTGAGCGTCTGAAAATTCCCGAGGGGTTGTTTGACCCTTCCAATGTAAAGGTAAAACCACTTTGATAGCTGTGATTGGAAGGCTCTGCATGATTAGGCTATCATATGACTTTCTTTTGTATAACATTTTTAATTTAGTGATTTGGTTGTATTTGCACTGTGGGGTTTTCCTGGGGGTAGAATTTGCCTGTCTTGAATTAAGGCTGGGGAAGGATAAAATGTTAAAATTGGGTGGTGATGAGCTGACTGGAAAAACAGGGATATTTTTGTTCATTCCTTAACAAAATGCTTAACTCTGTCTCCAGTAATACTTACAAAATTCAACTCATTCAGGGCTTTTCTGTGCCTTGCTCTCTTGAAGCAATGATGTGTAGATTGCTGATTTTCCCTGCAGGGTTTATCTGGTAACACGATGTTGGGTGTGAGCCACGTTGTCACAACAAGCGTTGGAATGTGTGATATAGATATCAGGCCGGTAAGTGTTAGTCAGCCAGGCAGTATTTTAAGGCATAGATATTTTTGTGCTGATACATGTTTTTGGGACTAGAACAGCAACAGTGTAAAAATTTTCTAGTGTTTCCTAGAATATTGATAAATATGTTAGATAATTCTGTAAGTATTATGCATTTGTACATAGGGATATGTACCATCAGTGTTTAGTCTTACCAAATGCTAAATCAGGACCCTTAGTGTTTCTATTCGTATTTAAAGATCTGATGTACAGATTTTGTGACTGGCACTGCATAATTTGGATTGGACTGGCTTCAGATAAGCATTTATCTTCATAATTTTGAGTGTTATCTTCAGATTTTTAGGCATCATTATGTTTAGAGCATACATGGAATTTATAAAGAGTAGAAGGAAGAGAACAAGTTCTAAAGGAAAACATTACTTCTAAAATTAATGTGCTTTCTCAGGTGTCAATTTGATACAGATTGCATGAGAGTTCTTCCAAATTTTTTTTCTGTTAACCACAGTGTGAGGAGGGCTTAGTGGGCTGGGCCCTGGTGTGTGTTCACCAATTGCTGCAATAGTGGTATAAAAAAGTGCTGCAGTTTTCTGCAGTGCTGTGGGCTTTTCTTTTAAGGTTGCATTCAGCTGTAAAAACCCAACAATTTGGATACAGGGGACATCTGCAGCTTGAGGGTTCTCCATAGCAGAAATTGTTAGTGGAATTATATAGAACATATGGCTTCTGTCTTCCTTTTATAGTTTAATATCAAGCTGCCTTGCAATATTTTTAAGTGATTAAATAATTAATTGAATTGGGAGAGGTAATACTGTTGGCATCAAATGATGTATTATTGCTGTTGACTATACGTACTTGTGCAACCTCTCTATTGTGAGAAAGAGCTGTTGTCAGAATGATTTCTGAGGTAAAGCTCCAGGCTTTGGTTTTTTCCCTCTCTTTTTAGGGTCTCTATGGCAGTGTGATTGTAGCAGGAGGAAACACTCTAATACAGAGTTTCACAGACAGATTGAACAGGGAGCTGTCTCAGAAAACCCCACCGGTAAGGCAGCTCTTTCCATTATTGCATTGAGTACTTTACATTTTGCTTTTCTGCCATATAAGTACACAAGGATATTGTGTGTACTGTGCTTTCACTTTTGTAGGAACCTGACAGCTGAATAGATTTCTACAGGGTTAAGAAACCTCCCTCTCTAGCAAAAAGAAAGAATTCTTGAAGAGTTTTATACAGAATAAATTCCAGTATTCCTTGAGTATTTTACAGCTACACTCTTGCTTTTAGATTGTGATCCTAAATTCTGTAATTGTCCCCAAGCCAGTATTTCTCTTGATGGCCTCTCTTTTGAAGTATTGCTGACTAACTTGAGGTACATTCTGCCTGAGGTCACTTAATTGTGGAAATTGTTTTTCCTTGTTTCTACAGACAACCTAAATCACCAGGTTTTGTCTATGAATAACTTATGTATTTTTAATCACTTGATGTCAAAGCAAGTATTGATACCTTGCATCTGAGAGTAGATGCAGATTATATTTCTTGAATTTTAGTATTTAAGCAAAAATGTGACAACTCTGAAATGATGAATGTTAGGAGAAACTGAGAAATGTATTCACTGCTTATAATAGCTGAGGAGGAGCCCATTGAAATTCAAAGATTTTATTGCTATAAGGCATTTTGAAAGCAAAAGGAATGAATGAGTACAAAAAAGACTAGATGACTTACGTCTAGCAATGTAAGTAATTTTAGTCCCAGTGCAGTGTTGGAGATGACACCACACACTGTGCTAATACTGCTCTCCACCTGCCCCGTTCCTTGCCTTAACCATTTGCTGCTGGGAGATGAGGCAAAAACCACACTTCCTGCTCCTGTGGTTGTTTTGAATTGTGAATGCAGGCAGATGAGCAGTATTGCAGATGTACTAAAATGGACCTTTTTCAAGCTGCATATTGATATAGACACGAGGTTCTTTGTGCTGCTTGTCCCTAAAGGTACCAGCTTAGAGTTTGTGTGACGTTTGCTTTTGGCTCCTTTCTGTGCAGAGCATGCGCCTGAAGTTGATAGCTAACAACACCACTGTGGAGCGGAGGTTCAGCTCCTGGATCGGGGGCTCCATTTTGGCATCTTTGGTTAGTAAACCTGTGCTGAACAGCACTGCCACCCAGAAATGTGATTGCCTAGAAGTGTGCATTGCAGTCTGTTCTACATAATCATAATCTTGGCTATCCTCACGGTAAGGGGAAGAGAATCTGTTTTAAAAAAAGGTGTGAGCATTTCCAGTGACAGCATATCCTGCCATGTTCTTCTATTTTTAATGGCAAGGTGCAACCTTGAAATACATGCACTTTCTCTAGACTCTGTCTAGTAGACCATGAAAGTAGCAAACCTGTTTCTGCATCATTTTTATCCTGAGGTTAATTCTACAAGTTACTGAGCACTGAAATGGTTTGTGAGGGTTAATTCATCATCATGGCAAAGGGAGACTGGGATCAGCATTTGGTGCTGCACTTCCTGTCTGGAGTTTAATCCCTTAGTGATAGAGCTCAATGAAGACACAGTTGAGCAGGTCAAGTCCTAATACTTCATTTAATGTAAGGACTTGCTTGTCCCTCCTAGGTTTCAATTAACCATAACTTGTGTTCTGATATTTTTTTTGCTTTTGTTTCTTTTATTTTTGTAGGGTACTTTCCAGCAGATGTGGATTTCTAAACAAGAATATGAAGAAGGAGGGAAACAGTGTGTAGAAAGAAAATGTCCTTAGACCTCTTTACTGTGAAAACTGCTGCCTGCTCGGTGCTCCTTCTGTTTTATAGCTTTAGCATACTCAGGAATGGGATGGACTCTTTTTTGTAGAAAGTTTATATTGGGTTTTTTGCATAATTCAAACTCCATTTTAACAAACTTTAGAAATTTTGAGATACCTAATTGGTACTATAATAGAAAAAGGATGTTTACGTCCCTTGTAAAGCAATAATTCATGTAACAAGCATTTTATAATTTTGTATAAATGTCTATTTTCTCTAGTATCTTTTCCTGGGAACAGCTTTACAGGTTAGCTAATAGATAGAGGCATAACCTTGCAAATGCCTGTGCTTATTTATTAATTATTTCTTGTCTAATTTCTTGTCTACTTTCACATACTAGTCTTCCTTGCTGGTACTTTGGCCTTAAATTGCTCTTATTTTTCTCTTAAAAAATAAAATTTGGTCTTTTATATTTGAGCAAGCTTGTGAGTACTTGCAGAGAAAGTTGCTCTGCTGTTTTAAAAGTTGAAAGTCTGTATTCAGTGATCTATTTTAGTGTAAACTTTTACTGTCTCACAGAAGTGTTACATTCCATGGAGTGAATGTTATATTAAGCACTGGTTTGCTGATTTTTTTATTATGGAGCAGTTTCATTTCAGTAAGCAAGCAATGCTTTCCACCTGATATCTAAGAATGTATTTAATGCCTTTGTGATGTTGGTGAGAAGCAAAGCCTGTTGGAGACAGGGAAATTGAGACAAAGAATTGCCTCTCCAAGACTGGGAGCAGAGCCAGAAGCTCTCAGTGCGTGGCTCGACCCTGCAGCAGGGAGCTGTAAGTGCTGAGTGCTCATGGCTGGTGTGGCTCCCCCTGTGCCTCCCAGCAGGGTCTCTAAGTGCCTGTGTTTGCAGGGGGAAGGTGCACTCAGGGTCACAGGGATGGGGATGACTTTTTTTTCAGCAGGAATTGGCTGTCAAGATGCAGCTTGATGTTGCTTTTAAGCTTAATTTACAATGGTGTGATGGTCTGTTTTGGGACATAATGAAGTTTTGCTCCTTATCTCAAAAGCTATAGAAAACCAAATAGCATTTAACTGATCTAAAAAAAATATACAGTACTGCTACATTTTTGTATCCTAAAAGATCTTGTGGGTAAATAATTATGAGGCCTCTATTTGAAAAGTTTCACATTACCTCCAAATAATAAAGTAATTTATCAAACCAATCTGCTTTTGTCTTATCATGAGAATCTTGAGTTGCTCTTCAGACAAAGTTGCTTGATCAGATTTTCAAAGCTATTGACAAACCATATTTCTCTTGCAAAATGAGGCAAACTGCAAAACTATACCAAGTGTGCCAAGTGTACCAGGTCTTGTCATTGTGGAAGAAAAAGACAGTCCAGTTTCCACTCAAGTGGAACATAACTGAGCTGCTGCCTCAGGGTACTGCAGTGGGTGGTGATTTTAAACTTTCCTTCTGTGACATGCTTAGGTTTCATTATGCTGAATCAGCTTTTCTCTTCTGTTTCTCTTAACAGAATTGCAGTACAGTAGTAATATCTGTTAATATTCCAGCAGCATGGGGAGCAAAACACTGCTGGAGGTTTTCTCAGCACTGTAAAGATTCTGAGTTTAAACAGTGGGAATTTTGTGTGATGCAGAGGTGGAATTGAAGTTCCAAATGATAGATACTCACAGGAAACAGTACTGGTTCCCTTGCAGTGTTTTACCAGATTGTACTGCTGAGCACATTGGTATTTGTGACTTTAATCTAGATTTCTAGACCACCACATGTAGAGGTTAAAAGCTCTCATGAAGTGAAAGGTGAAGGTGTTTCCATCAGCTGAGAGCAATAGCCTACTTCAATTTCATAGAAGACTTGCAGTCTTCTTTCAAACATTTTGCACTCTGCAAAAAAACATTGTTCAAGTGTTTGAATTTGTAAGAAATCAAGGAAGGACAACTGTATTAGAAGTTCCTATGCTGAGTATTTCATACTTTCTAAGAAGCCAGACTAAAAGCAGTGGAAAAAATTCCTCATAGCAGACCAAAGAGCCCATTTACCAGTGCATTGATGCAGAAAGCAAATATACCTTGAGTAGCTTACCTGTAAGTCAGGGAAAATATTCAGAAAAATAGAAAAACAGCAGGAAAAATATGATCAGGGAAAAGCTCATATGTAAGTTTCAGATGGTTCCATGTTTAAACCAGGTAAATATTGTAAACCTGTTTCTATCAGCTGGCACTCTGTGGCTGCTTTTCACTGTTCCTAATTCATGTCTCACTCTTGTAACAGCTGGCTAGCACAACATTTATTCCTGGAATATTCTATAATTTGAATTAGGCACCCAAGTTGCTTTTTATTCCAGATCACAAGTTTAATTAAAGTCAAATATGATATTAAAAACAAACAAAAAAAAAAAAAAGATGGAGACTCTGGAATGCTCAGTGGAGTTGTTTGTGGTTCCATAACATGATTCATGTTGCACAGACACTCGACCTTGCAGTGCTCTTCCAGCATGTTACTGGCTCTGGGATTTCACAGCAATGTCAGGGAACTTCCTTTCCAAGACCTTCTGCCTTGTCCTCTCCAGGCTTTGCTGCCTTGCCCTTTTCCTTAAGGATTTTTCAAGTCTGAGTCTGAAACAGAGAAGTTGGTGTGGTTCATTTCCAGCCAGACCACTCTAATGAGCTCTTCCCCCAATCAGACAGAGGCTCTCAGTGATTAACAACTTCAGTATTCATTTGCTCTTGGTAAGTAAAAAAGCCTGCAATGTACTGTTTTTACTCTGCTTCTGAATTCTACAGAGGTTCAGCCTCTAGGAGGATTTTTGATAGTCTACATTTGAAATTACTTTTACAGTGCCACTGCATAACCATGAACCTTAGTAACTAAGGTGGGAACAGAAAAAAAGAAACACAGCAAGCTGTAATTTTAGAAAGCCTAATTTTTAGTCTAGTAGCTGAATAACAAAGATAACAACTGTTTTTTCCTTTTAAAGTGGAATAAGGACACAGATCAGAAAATAATTTTCAATGTCAATCTTTTTACCTGATGAAGTGATTCACAAAAGGTAGGTAATAGAATCTCTTCTTTTTGTGTTTTTTGTTCAAGTGCCATGGTATTGGCCATTCCTTGTAACTGTACCTGTTGGAGACAGATGAAAATTATTACAGAATGTCTTCAATTGTCTTTAATTCTAGGATTTTACCAATTTCTCTTGGTTTCAAGTACAGTGATAAAGTGGTCTGGGAGATGGCAGAATTTGTATGTGGCTATTTATTTCCAGCTCTCACTGGCTTGGTTTGTAACTGCATCCCCTCTGTTCTGTACAGTCTATGCATCCTTCCTTGATAAGATAAGGATTTCCTGGGAGAGAGACATGCCACAAGGAGAATGCACATATTAAAAAAGAAGGTTTTCCATACCAGAAGGTGCGTCCCAAGAAGTCGTGTCTCCACTCGCCAGGGACTGGCTTTTCATGGCCTGTTTGTAAAAGCCTCAAAGCAATTTCTCTTTCTCTGACAACCAAATCTATATTTTTCATAGACGTTTCTACCTGGAAATGGTAAAAGTTTCAGGATTCACCAACAAAAAATGCTGAAAATTGAAAAGATCTCAAAGACTTAAGACAAAATGTGAAGGGCTGATCATGAGTTTGATCATGAGTTCTCTCTCAGCAGGCCCCGTGTACTAGAGCAGTAAGGAATGGGAGCTTCAAAAACCTAATTTGAAAGCAGGAGAGATATTAAGTAACTGACAGTCTGATATCTGATTATCTGATATCTGGGTAATACATGAAGCTAGAAGTATAGGAAGCTCTGAGGCAGGGGACAGAAGGAAGCTGGAGAAGCAAACAGAAGATTTGCATGTGGTTTACCGTGGCTGTTGGTTACTTTAGTTTTCACTGGAGTCTGGTCACAGCCCCAGTAATGCCCACTGGACAATGAGAAAGCTGCCTTGACCAAATTATGACTTGAGCCATTATTGCATACACTAAAATCAAGGAAATTATTTTTTAAAAAAGGTCTTTAACAAGTTTACAAACACTTGATCTTTCAGCAATCTTACCTAAGAGTTTTAGTTTTATGTAGTATGAAAAAGTTACCTTTTCTAAGCGTTCTGGACTTGGCATGGGCTTGCGCTGTCGTTTGGATTCTTGCTCTAAAGTTAAGAGCATGTTCTTTTCTTTCAGCAAGACATACCTAGAGCAGAAAGCACAGTAATTCAAAAATAACTTCAGGATAGCTAAGCACTTATTCACTTAATACCTGTAATCCCAAATCCTGCTGGCTTCCTATAAAGAAACAGGAGAATGAGGGAGACAGGTTTACTTAGTCTGGGTTAAAGAGGGCTTAGGAGGGAAGGATTTAACATTTTCTTTCACTACCTGGACAGAGCCAGATTCTTCTTACATGTACACAGGAAAAGGACAAGACAAAGCAAGGAGAGAGATGTTCACAGTAATGATTAAGTTCAGCCTGAAGTGGCAATGCAACCTCCAGCATCAGAAACTTCAAAAATCAGAATAAATGCAGACCTGAGCACCCTGATGGAATAAGTGCCCACCCCACCAGAAGGCCCTGACAACCAAGTCTGTCCACCTCAACCTCCAGAGGTTTGTACCAAACCTGAGCCCTCTGAACAAGACACAGCTGTCCCACAGGCACCTGCAGTGCAGCTCCTGTGCTCTGAGCAGGGCCAGGACTGGGGCTGCTCCAAGCCCAAAGCTGGCTGGAGCCTGCAGAGCTCTGTGCCAGACTAAGGTTACTGGATCATAAGTTCACCAGCAACATTTCATTAAAAAGTGCAGAGCTGCTCTGAAAGAAGAGAAGCTTCTTCACTAAAACTTACTTACCAAAGTTTGTGCAAGTCTTCACTACTCTTGCCCCTTAGCTGCTTTATATTCCATGAATCCCCTGTAAAAGATAAAAAACCACCATTTAATGGAACAAAGTTCTTTTATTCTGGAAAAAAGCAAAGAGCTTCTACTAGGCTCAGCTGACACATCAATATAAAGACCACTTTTAAAATACCACTGCTTAGACAGCCATCCTTCAAAATATTCAGCTTCACTTTTAAAACACAATACAGAAAGGCAATTACACACAGTGTTTGTAAAAGGCTGGGAATACAGAAAGCTGTTAGATTAATCTTTACACTGAACTAGTTTTCTTCCATTGTACTTATATTTAATCAAAGCACATCTCTTCTGTGATACACTCTCACTTCAAAACAAAGCAGAGGATTTACAGCATTTTGCTGCACAAACTGCTATTTGCTTCCATAAACACTGAATATACACAGCAAAAATTAACACACAAAGACACACAAGTGGATGTATGCATACACAGAAAAATAAGTTTTATGTAGCTATGAATGCTCCCTATGATGTAAAAAAAAAAAACAAAACAAAACAGGTCAGATTTCTGCTCAAAGATCACTATCAGAAATGCTAACTATAACTCACCAGACTTTACACTTTTTTCCCCCCAGTTTCCTGGATCATCAAAAAACTCCTCCAGACCTCTCCGAGATACAGTTGTGTGCAGAAACTTCACCTGATGGAGGATCTCAATTTTTGGTAGGTTCTTGTGGTACAGATTGAGTGCTGTCCTGCAAAGAAATTAGAAGGAAAACTATGTGTGATAAGAAAAATAATATTCTGCTAAGTGAGAATGTTTGTTTCATTCATAAAGACACAGTCCCTACAAATGGACCATGGCCTGTGGGGAAAAAGCAGGGGTTTGGTTAGCCACAAAAATGTCATCTTGGTGTTCTCTGCTCCACGTCATCTCATCTATTTATCAATATTCTATACTTAAAGATAAATAACAAATAAAAATTAAAGCATAAATTTGAGCCACAGGACCGCAGCCAGGCGGGTTTGGGGGGTCCAGAAGGAGAATGCGCGGCCGCCCCCGCGGCCCGGGGGCAAAAGCTGTGGGCACACGGGAAAGCACAAAGCCAGCCACGCTGGAAGCGCCGGCACAGTGACCGCAGGATTCTGGGCGCAGGGAACCGCTCCGGGCTGCCCTTGCACGGTGCCCGCAGCACCGGGACACACGGACACGCGCCTCCCGCCAAAAGCTCTCCTTCCTCCCGGGAACCGTGCCTGCCCCTCCGTGCCCGAGCCCGAGTCCCCCCGGCGCAGCGCGTACCCGGGCGGTCCCGGCCGAGCCCGCGGCAGCCGGAGCGCGGCCGTGAGGCTCCGGCCCAGCGCGGCCATGGCCGCGGCCGCCGCCATCGCCCCGCGCCCTCCACAGCGCCGGGGGCACGGGGCGGGAGCTGCCCTTTTCCAAGATGGCGCCTGCCCGGCCTCACCCCGCGCTCTCCTGTTGTACATGGCGCACAGGAAAGGCTTTGCCCTTTTCCAAGATGGCGCCTCGCGGCTTCACCTCCATGTCGTCCCTTTGCGCCGGGGGCACTGGGAAGGCTTTGCCCTTTCCCTAGATGGCGGCCGCCGGCTTCACGCGGCGGCGGGAAGCGGCGCCGGCGGCCCCGCCCCGTGCCAGTCCCAGCCATGGCGGCCATGAGCCGGGTGCTGCGGGCGGCCGCGGCCTGGGCGGCGCGGCGGGCGGGCGGCGCCGGCACCACCGGGATCACCGGCTCCACCGGGATCACCGGGATCGCCCCCCGCCTCCCCGGCACCCTCGGTACGGCCCCGGCGGGGGAGCGGCGGGGCGGGGGCGGCGGGGCGAGGTGACCTTGCGGAGCGGGGCAGAGGTGCCCTCCCGGAGGCCGCGGGAGGGCCGGGGGCTCCTGCAGCGTTGTGTCCCCGTTCCTGTGAAAAACTACCGGGTTTGGGAAAAAAGTGCTTGGAAACTGGCGGGAGGCCGACCCTCCTGGCGTTCTAATTGTCCATTTACCTGGCCCTGTATGGTGACATTCACTGATTCACGTGTTTGTGCTTACAGGTAGACATAGATCTCTGTAATTAGAAGAAAAATAGGTTCATGCTAACAAAGTAGGAAATTACGTCAGGCGAACTGCAGAAAACTCGGCCGATGTTGTACACTCTTCTTTTTTTTTTCTACCCCACGGATGTTTGACCTTGTCCTGGCAATAAGCACCAATGAGCTACAAATTCATAATACTCTGATTCACTTTTCAGTTCCTGTACGACACAGTGGTGACCATGGGAAGAGAATGTTTATCATCAAGGCAACAAGTTTTTATGATTATCGATTTCTGAGCTTGTTGGTGAGTTAAAAATCAAATGTATTGCATTCAGTGTAACACATCACTTGCAAATAGTGTAAGAATGTCTAAAATACAATTTCCTCTGTTGTTTATGCAATAGCATCTAAAACGTGGCTGGCACTATTTACAAATTAACAAGAATTTCAGGTCCTCTTTAAGAATTTTTGGTTATATGCTGTCAAATCAGGGTCAGATGAAGTTCAAAGACTGGCTATATAACAAAGGTTGTGATAGATGCTTAAATTACTGCTGTAGCAGCATTCTTAAATTACATGTCTGTATATGTTCATATATGCATGACCGACAAATGCTTTTTACTCCATCCTCCTTTTTGAAACATATCAGTTACTCTTCTGCAGGGTTTGCCTTCACTTACCTACACCACTAACAACAGAGGTGAGATTTAGGAGGCCTGACCTGAATTTGACCCCTCCAGAGTCAGGTTTTGGATAAATCCTATTCTAAGGAGCAACAGCCAATTTGATACAACTCATTTCATGTGATCAGGACTGCTTTATCTGCCTTCCACATCTGCAGAGCCCACAGTGGTTGCATTGGTGTTGGATTATTGCTTTGCTGTCAGTGCCTCATTGCAGCTGAGTGCTGGAGCCAGTCATGCCAAGATGCCAAGGCAGATTTCAGGGAAATGTTTGCTGCTGCACATTCTGACCTTACTGGGAACTGACCTGAATGGGCTCATGGGCTGACACAGCATCACTTTTGTGTGTTCTGTTAATTAATTCATTAATTAGCTCATTGCAATCAGCAGTGTTTATATACACCATCCCTTTCCAATTTAGGAATGCAAATCTAAGAGTTACTGGCTGTTCCACTATTTTCAGACATTTTCAGATCTCATGTAAATTTTGTCAGGGTTCTGAGTTTCTCACACTGACTGTTCTTATCCCCCCTACAGAGATTCTATCTATTCCTGACAGGAATACCAGTGGCTGTGGTCTTAACATATATCAATGTCTTTATTGGTGAGTGCTCTGTCAGGGCTAAACAATGTACAGTCAGAGTTAATTAATGGGAATTTAGCATGCTGGATAGAGAAAAAGGACTCTTCTAAGGCTCTCTCTTTGGAAGATCATGGAACAGGCCTAACAAATACAGTGATACTGTATTATTATATAGAAAATGTTCCCAGTATATTTGTTTTAGTTGTTGCTTTTTTTAAAAAAAGTTTTTCACATTTAGAAAAAATTGCATTCCTTCTTTTGGCAGTTTTTTAAACATCACTGAAGTTTAGTAACTTGCTTTAACAAGACTGCAACTCTGGCTTTTTAGCTAGCAAAGATAAAATAGCCAAAATTCTGCTTGGCAATACATGTGTTAAATCTATTGCTGTAATGATAATTAACTTAATACAGAAATCGGTGAAAGTCCCTACTTTCAGCTCCTATACTTTAAAGGGCATTTCTGTGGACTTGATCCAAATTGTTTCTTTTGCATAGCTGCTAATTTTACCCTTTTGGTGTGTCACCTAAAATCTGTGAGTAGATACTTGTAGTCTGATGTGTGCAAAAATCACAAGTTCAATTTTTCTGAATAGAGCTCACACTGAGCTCTGTTATTCCACTGTGTGGAATAATGGTCTTTTCCTTACCTGAAAGGCAGAATATAAGGTAGCTTTGGAAAATAATGACAGAGTTAAATATTCCTCCCCTCCTTTCCTTTTCAGGTGAAGCTGAACTTGCAGAGATTCCTGAAGGTTATGTTCCAGAGCACTGGGAATACTACAAAGTGAGTGTAACATGTAAAAGGGTGGGTGTGTTATGAACAGCCTTTCTCTTGATGATACTATTGGGAGTAAAATGTATGGAGTATGGTGATGTCTGTCAGTGTAGTAAAACTCAAATAATGCAGTTCTGATTTTGGTAAACTTTTTTGTGGCTTTATGCAACATGTAGGAAGCTGTAGGAAATCTGTTTATTGTTATTGACACGAGCAGATGTTAATGCTCTTATATGCAGTGAACTGCTGGATTGTTGCTGTATGCCAATAATTTTTCTGTAATGTTCCTAAGCAGTAAGAAAAATCCTCTGTATTCATAGCATGCAGGTTTTGGGGTTTTTTTCTACAATGTCTTAAGAATCTGGAGTTTTAAGTGACATTTCTTTATTTTGTGTTGTTTGCCAGTATTGTTTTAAAGTCCAATATCACACACACTTTTGGATCTAGAATTGAAGATTTCTGTAGTCAAATCTCAAGATTGTATGGTTTCAATTTAATTGTATTTTGTTAAAATTAGTCCCTGGCTTCTTGCTGCAAGCACTGTTTTGCTTCTGATAAGAAGTAATTGAATTCAGCAATATTATTGTGACTGTTTCAACTTAGACTTTTGTTCCTAGTGAAATGCCCCCTGTGTGGAAGCAAAATTTTAAAATGTTGCTGATTACAGTAAGGTTGGGAGTCCACTTCTGTGATTACTGTGACAGTTTAAGGAATTTAACTTTAACAGAAAGAAAATAAATTATATCTTCTGTTAAATTTTAATTTTGCTACAGAACAGTCATCTGCAGGTTATCTTGGCATTAAGAACTGAGAAAGAAATATGACTTCTTAGGGTTCTGATCTCACAAGTAGTTGTGCTTGTTTGTAACTTTATTGTTATGATCTGAATGGCAGCACTCATGGTGTGTTTTCAGGACTGTGGGTATACCAAGTGATTCAGTTATGATGCCATTTCTACTGGGAGGTTGCACAGATAATCTCTGCTGTTGTTTTCCAGCACCCCATAAGCCGCTGGCTAGCTCGTTATGTACTTGACCCCCCTGAGAAGAACTATGAGAAGGACATGGCCCTGCTTGCTGTGGAAGCCAAGAAATCTGAACTGAGGTATGTTCTGTAGTTGGGGGGTTAAAATCCTGATCCATACTGTAGCTGACTCTTTGATTTTGCATGACATACTGAGCTGGATGCTGACATAAAGTGCTTTCATGCATCCCCTGAGTGCTGCCAGAGTGGGTCACAGTATCTGTTGTCACTGCCCTCTCAGGATTCAAGTTACCAGAACAATCCAAGGGCAGAGGGTCTTCAAAACACTTGGTATGTATAAAGGTGGAGATCTGTCGTCCTGAGTCAGCAAATGGAGCTCTTTTTGCCCCTGCTAATGCTCACAGCTTAGAGAAGAGCCTGTGATAAAACTGCCAGTATTTTTGTTACTCATTTATAGAATGACTTGCTGGAAAAAAAAATGCAAAATAGAAAGATTTAATAGCTCATGTCTTAGTTGAGTCCTTCATATTTTGGTCCTACCTATGTTTCAGCAGTATTTATAAACCACTGATGCTAAAATCATTGCTTTGTCAGTAATGCTCAGCATCAACAAACTTCATGTTGAGGGTGTCTGTTGCTTTTTTTTAGGTTGCTGGAGTTGGAGGCACGCAGACTGATGAGACACCGGGGAGATGGACCTTGGTACCATTATGAAACACCTGATAAAAATCTTGTTGACAATTCTATGAAATCCACACCTGACAATTAAACAATTTTAGGGCAGTGTGCAAGGTTTTAAATGCATACTGACAAATTGTGATTGTTCTTTGGAGCAGACATCTTGCTGTTTGCTGATGGAAATGAATAAAGTGTTTGTGTTGATTTCAGTATCTTGAAAGAAACTGTGGCAGTTAAGCTCATGCAGCTATTAAAGATACTAATCAGTGAAAATGCTTTATGTCAATTGCCAGCAGTCACTCATTTCACTAATTTCTTTCAGAACATATGTGCATGAAACAAGTTGGTAATACTAGTTTTCATTTTGTGATTTCTAATATTTATTAAGTGAAAGATACAAGAGACTGAGAATTTTTTATCAGTGCTTTGTGTCAGGTAATTGGTGGGAGATGAACTAAGTAAGAAGAGTACTTCACACATACCTGCCATGCATGTACATTTTTGCAACTGTACAGCTGTTCTTTTACACCACTTTTGGCAACTCTCAGGGAGCACGAAGAGTTCTCTCATCACCTGGCAGGTTTTTGCCACTAGAGGGACATGTTTCCTCAGGTTCTACAGTCCATGGTACTCTGCCTTTAAAATTTCTGGAGTGATGGAAAGTGCCTCTTACAGTTTGTGACTCTAAATTATCTGTCCATATTCAAAATCCTCACTTTTTAATGGAAATAAGCCCAAACCCTTTACTAAACCCATATCATTTAGTGATTTGAAACTGAAAACTGTTTGGTTTTTTTTTGGGGGGGTTTTTTTTGTTTTGTTTTTTTTTTTACATTAGGCAACGCTGCATGGACTATTTTAAACAAAAACTGCCTTGCTTGCTGTTTCCTGGCCACTACCAAACATTAGAAAGATATTGATTTTCTATCAGTGCTTTGCTTGTCCTTTTTCTTAGAATCAATCTTTCAAGTTAGATGGCTCATGTCTTATTATGGCTCTCATTGTTTATAAATGCTGAGTTATTCATAAGAGAAGCCATTAAAAAAGCACAAAGTCTCCTCAGGTAAAAGAAATCTGTCTGACCCTGTATTAGTGTTTTTTATCCAGCATTTAATGATGCTCACAAGTCTGATGTAATGTCTGTTTTTCAGTAAGTCTAAAACCACTCCATGGACATCACAATTTGCCCTCAGTGTTTCACATTGTTCCCAACACTTGATTTTTCAGTAGTAAAAATGGCTGAGAACAGACTGTGCTACTCTACTCACTCTCACAACCTGCTCATAGCTCGGTACAAATGTGTTTCAATTCTGCTTTTGAGATTTTCCTAGAACCACCTTTTGAAACTTCTAATTTTGAGGTAAAAGGTGGTTCTAGCAGAGGTCACATCACCTCCTTGGAAGTGGTCAGTGAATCCTTGGATATATTGTGGATGATGGGTGAAAGGCAATTCATCTGCTCTATGCATCTTCATTGGTCATTTCTTTAATGCTGTTGCTGCCAGGTATATGTAGTAGTTATTAGATACTGCTTGAAAACAATAGTATTTTTTCCTGCAAAGTTCAGTCTTATTTCTCCTTCCTCTGACATTCTTCTTTCAAACCCTCTTCTTTCTCCTTCCTCTGACATTATTCTTTCAAAGTAAACAGCAGAAAGAAACACATCAAAGGCCAAAAAAGGGCATTTTAAAGTAAAGAAGATATGAAATTGGGGGTTGGCTCCTGGCACTGCCACAGGCTTCTGGGGCATCCCAGGCTGGGCATTCCTGCCCTGTATCCACCCACATTGCTCCTCTGGAGAGGTGGGGACATCCCACCCATCAGCGACAGAGCCACCTGAGACACCTGTACTGCAGCACTGGGCAATGAGGGGCTGAGAATGAAAATGTGAAAATACAGAGATTCTCTACTGCGTGTACTTCAGACAAATATATTATACATATAAAGATATATATACATATATACTTACATATATGTACTTACCTACATATATATACACATATATACTTATATACATGTACTTACCTATATGTACATATATATACACACACACATATATATAGATACTTATATATACACATACATACTTACAAATATATATATATATACAAAAATGTATATGTCTATGTATATATACATACACACACATATATATATATATATGTAGTCTTTAAAAGCTTAAGAATAAATAAGAGAGCGGATGAAGGAGTATTAGCGGTCGGGGGGGTCCTGCCCCGGGCTGCCCGCGGACACCAGGAGCGCAGTGCCCGCTCTCCCCCGCCGGGCACGGAGGTTTCGGGCGGGGAATCCCGCCCCGCCGCCCTGCCCCTCGCCCGCCCCCGCCGGGACCCCCGAGTGCCGCCGCCGCAGCTGATGCCGCTGCCGCTGCCATTGGATTAAAAATAGCATCTTCCCTCCCCCTGCCCTCCCTCGGGCCCGGCTCCCGCCGCCGCCCTGCCCCGGGCCCGGCTGCCCGCCGCCTCCATCGCCCGCGCAGAGCGGCTCGGCAGGGAGGGCGGGCGGCCGGGAGCGAGGGCGGCAGGGCGGGCAGGGAGGGAAGGAGGATGCAGCGGGCCGCGCTCTTCCGCGGCGGCGATGCGCAGATGGCCGCCGGGGACCTGGGCGAGCTGCTCGTCCCCTACATGCCCACGATCCGGGTGCCCAAGTCAGGGGACCGGGTCTACAAGACGGAGTGTGCCTTCTCCTACGACTCGCCCGTGAGTGCAGCGAACCCATCACCCCCGGCTGCCTCCGCGCCCCCGCCCGCCGCGGCCCCTTCCCCTCCCGCCGCAGCCCGCAGGCTCCGGGCCGCGGGCTCCCCCCAGGCTGCGGCTCCCTGCCCTCCCCACCTGCCGCGGCCCGGCCCCGCCGCTCTCCCCGCTGCGCCCGCCGCGCTCCCCTCACGCCGCTGCGCCTCCTTCCTGCGCTCGCTTGTTTGTTTTCCTCCTTCGAGGCGCTCTGAAGTGGTTGCTTGGACACGGGGATTTTGTGGTTTTGGGGAAACTTCCCTGCTTGCTCTGGTTGTCGGGCTCTGCTGCACTCGGAGCCCAGCTTTCACACCGAGGTAGTAAAAAAGGGGCAGTAATGGCCTTCTCCTTGGTATGTTTCGGCGAGCAGATGTCAATTTCTTTGCTTTCCGACTCTCTCGTACTCATTCTATTCAAAATCTTCAGAGAAGGCTTCCAAGGTAAAGGCTTATCCTGAAAATCAGCGTGAAAGTTCCCCTGAAACAATTTCTCCCCCAGGGTTACATCACTGAACTTCAATGAACTTGTAGTGTTTCCCCACGAGCTCGGTTCGTTTTCTGTTAGATGGGCGTTTCACGTGCAGTAAACTTTCCGTGGTGTTATTTCTATGGTGTCTTACAAAACATCCATCAGCTCCACAGATTGCGTGTGTTCCATGGCAGATTTGGGGCCTGACTCAATTTTTGACTTCACTGCTAATCCTGGAAGCCTTCCTAAATGGGCAGTGCTTAGCAAGAAACAGGTGCTTAGAAATTAGGCTTTTTCAAAAGAGGTTGAAATTTGTATTAGAAGTTACTTCTCCACAGGAAACAGAGATTTCCCAAAGGTAACTGAGCACTATATGCTGATATTAGTCAGTGGCAGCAGTCAAAGGAAGCTCATTACATTACAGAATACTCATTGAAAGATACATTTCAGACACGCTTTTGGAATCCTTTATCCCCTTCTTGATAATTCCCCCTGTCTTCGATAATTCCTTTTAATACAGAAAATCAGAGTTTGGTTTTAAAGGTGACTCAGCTGTCTGGTGTTCGTCATGTCTTGTTGAACAGAGGTTATTTTTACCCACACTCTTCAGATCTCAAGTGTCACCCAGCAGCCCTGACTGTACTGGGCTGATTAGAGCTGCCAAATCGGACTCCACCGCACAGGCGATAATTGCATTATATACTTAAGAAGGTTTTGGCGGGGGGGAAATCAATATACCACATTCTTTCCTTCAGATTTCTGCTTGAGTGAACACATGGTTGATGTTTTTAGTAACACTTTCAGGCTTGTTTGATATTATGGTTTATAAAAAGTTTCTGTTAACAAGTAGGAAGGGGTATAAAATACTGCTATGGATTTAAAAACAATCAATCACCACCCCTTGCAACAAGGCTCAATTGAACACAGCAGAAGCTGTGTTTAGCTAAACAATATGTTTGAACAAAACATAAAACATTGGAGCCAAACTTAACAGAAACTATGGATAAAAGTAGCAAAAGGAGTGGGAAGAAGCATGTATGATACTTTTTTTTTTTAGCTAAATTTTTTTTCATCCTTTTGACATTATGGGGAAGAGATTTCAGATTTAGGAAAGTGTTGCTCTCCAATGATAAAACTTCTTGTTTAAATTGTGTTACAGGCATTCTCTGGGCTAAAGGCTTGGCTGAACTTATGCAGTACCACTGAAAATAAAAGCAGTCTCAGTTTCTATTGTTTCCCACAGCTTTTCTACCCATACCACTCCCCTGCTCAGCTGAGTGAAAAATTTGCTTCGGATTTTATTTTAAATTCCTATATAATCTAATAGATCCTTGGATATTGTTTGTAGGATGGAGATTCTAAGGTGCATGTGTAATGTGTGCTTTCTAGGGTGAAACACTGTCATTTACAAATGGGAAATAGCAAAGGTATGGGTTTTTTTCATCCAGAAGGAAAGTGAAAGGATACAGACAGGTTGTTTCTTGGCTAAAGGGAGATGTTTATATTTTGTAGTGAGTCGATTTTGTGACTTATTTTCTTAGGTTATCGATGTATTACGTAAGTGAGCCTCTTCCTGTTGAGATACTTGCCTCTTTTTGAAAGAAGATACATTGTTGGCCCTGTTATAATGTTCAAGAATGAAAACACACTCCTGGTTTTGTTAGCCATGCTAAAATTCCAGGTTGCTTTTTTTTTGCTGGAGGAGGTTTTATTCCTTTGTAAGAATATTTCTCAGTATTTCCTCACATCTTCTCATTTTGCCATTTTAAAATATGCTCATTGCTACAGTTTAACTTCAGCATGTCATGTCATACTTGGTCATGCAGCAGCTCTTCAGTCAAGTGTCTTTAGCTATATTAATTATATACTAATCCTTTTCCTGTAAGAATGTGCTGTGATCTTTAAAATACACTGATGGTTATCAGACCTGTGAGGGTACAGAGTAATGTTATTATTATAGAGAAAGATGCTGCAGCAAATTTTCAAGGAAGATTGGAGTAGAATGGTCAAAATCAGAGCTTTTCCTGCCAGGGGATGCCAAAGAAAATGAGGTGCTGTGAGTGAGTAGCTCTCTCTTGTACTTCCAGCTGTGCAGAGCTGAACGTGGCAGTGAGATGTGGCTTTTGCTGCCCTGTTTGTCCCTCTGTCAGTTGTGTCATCTTGTCTGGGTTGGGTAGTGCATGTTCCAGTGGGTATAGGCAGCTTCACTGATTGTTCTCAAAACTGGGTAAGGTTCCTTTTCCATGAGCTTTAAGACTTCCTTGGATGAAGATCTGAGAACAATGTCACCTTTGTGCTACAGTGAGAGTCGTTAGCTGAGACTTCAGAAGTGAGAGCTAGAAGTACAATTGGTTGTTTAGTGTATTTTTTCCACATGGATTAACTGTATCATGGTGATCTTGTCAGAGAGGTGGGTTTGTGAGAAATATAAACAGATGAGAAATTCATGTCCTTAGATTTGGCCTACTTCCAACAGAACATACTCGAGTTGGTCCCTGGAAATTTGGCAAGAACAGGAGGCAAATTTCTTTGCACTTAAGAGACCTAGTGACACTTTTTTGTTTGCTTGGCTCATAAGACGAGAAAATATGTCATTTATGATTTATATTTGGTTTACTTTTCAAGATTTTGTTTAGGTATTTTAGAAAAACTGTGTTTCTCTGATGAGGGCTCCTACTCCAGTTAGCCATTCCTTTGTGCAGAAATTGAGGAAGGAAGGCAGGTTGCCTACAAAACACAAGCCTGGCCTAGTATTGAGTATTTCTTCCTCCAAGGTCTGACCCAGCAATTATGGGAGCCAACTACTTCCCTGCAACTTTGCTGACAAAGTCCTGCACCTCTCATTATTCAGGCTGAGGTGCAGTCATACCTCCTGTGACTTTTTCCACATCTCCAACACTGTGCTGTAGGTTTCTTCTCTCCTATTTTGTCCACTGTGACTGCTCTTCCTCTTTGGATGGATGATCCTGACTTTGTGTTCAGTAGAATGCAGAAGATATGAAGATTGTGTTAAATAATCTTTTGTTGTACTATTATTTTTTTAGAAGAATAAACTCAGCTTTGGAAATTCCACCTTTTAATGTGATCCTGGTCTCAAAAACCTCTGATCATTTATCACAGAACTGTAGATTTATACAATGTGCTGAGTTGGAAGAGACTGATATGGATCATTGAGTCCAGCTCCTGGCACTGCAAAGGACACCCAGCAATCCCACTGTGTGCCTGAGAGTGTTGTTCAAACACTTCTTCAGCTCTGCCAGCCTTGGGACTGTGACCACTTCCCTGGGGAGCTGTCCCAGTGTCCAACCACCCTCTGGGTGAAAAACCTGTCCCTAATGTCCACCCTAAACCTCCTCTCACACAGCTCCATGCCATTCTCTCAGGTCGTGAGAGTGACACATCTGGGGGAGAGACAACAGCTGGAAAGGGGATATACAAACTGGAGTATAAAAGGGCTAATATGTGAGCTGTGGATGCTGCACATGGATGTGCTCTGAAACCTCCCCCACAAAGGGCATTGGTGACAACCCAGCACAGCTCATGAGCCTGACACGGTGACAGGACCAGGCAGGCTGGCTCTGGAGAGAGTAGGACTGTGTTTGTTTGAGCAGCTGAAAGTTTGGCTTTGCTCTGCTGGAAAACCTCGCTGCTGACAACAGCTTCCTTTGAGAATCTTGCTGACCTCATTTTTGTGGCTTGGGAACTTTGTAATGGTTATGTTGGGACAATTCCCAAAGTCTGAGCTGAGCTGAGCTGATGATCTGCTGTTTGTTGTGCAGTTGAGACTGAAATCCTTGAGAGTCTAGAGTGTGTAATGGATGTTGCATAAAACATTCTAGATATAAGCACCTCCTCTCTGGTGGTTCCTTTGGTCAATATTCCTTGAGGAAAATCAGAAAGTCACTGAGGCCCATGTCTGTGAGGCGTAGGCTTGGATCTTGAAAAAGCAGCAGAGAAGAAACAAGAGGACTGAACACACTAAGACAAAGGGAATACTCCAGATGAGGATTTTGGCCTAGCTGCAAAATGCTCTCCAGTTAGTGAGGCAGTGAATTGCTTGGTGGTGGGTGGTCACCTGGAAAGTCAGAGCAGTGTGGTGCCCTTGCTTGACAGGGACCATGCCCAAGCTGTCACATGGGCAGGTGTTTTGCTGGCTGGAAGTGCACCAGGACACTCAACTAGTTCACATCAGTTAACTCACAGGTCTTCTAAAATTGGAGAATGGTAACATCAGCAGAAGATGTGCCTGCAGTGGTTGGCACATGAGAAATAAGACTGGTGCTTGGGAGAACAACTAGTGTGCATGTGCACTGTGCATTTCCTTGGGGTTGATTTAAATTTGCCTTTTCCTCTTTATGTGTCACTGACCATCCTGTGGTCAGAGTGGTCATGGACTGGAATATTTTGGGTAACAGACCTGAACTCTGAGGTACCCAGAGTGTCAGAGGATAAATGCAGAGATGCAGATAAATGGACAATGCTGGAGCTCCATCTCAACTCTTCTCCCCATCTTTTCTGTTCTGGAAGCACAGCACTGTTTCTGTGAGCAGCAGAGCTGTACAGCCAGGGCTCTGCACAAAGCAGACCCCCCCCATCTGAGGTGCTGTGGAAACAGTGCAGGTGGCACTGCTGGGGCTGCAGTACTGGGCTGGAGCTTGGCAAAGCCCTGGTGGATCTCAGACACCTCTGCCAGCAGCTCACACAGTCTGCACCTGGATTAACTGACCCCAAACAGTGGTGATGGATGGGTGGAAGTTCTCTATTCCTGGTTGCAGGTTAGCAGAACTCCTGACCCAGCATTAGTTTTGCCATTGTATTTGCTCACTAACTGTGAAGCCTTGATCCTGCCTGTGCATGTGACTTGTCCAAGGCACTGCTTTGGAATTCATATGTGCTGCTCTGGAGTCCACCTGTGATTTACAGAGGGGAGTGAGCAGTCAGTCCACCTCTTGGAGTGAGGTTTGGTTTTGGTTTAGAGGCTCACTGGCCCACACAGCTTTTTTATTCCCTCAGGAAATGTTCTAAGTGCTGTACTGGATTGGCCTTGTCCATGTGCCCATTTAGGAGCTACAGCAGAGGTTCCAGGAATCTTTTTTAAGCAGTTGTGAATTAATTTGCTTGTAGGGAAATATCCAGTGCTATATAGTGCTTTTGTAAAAGAAGAGCAGGGGAAGGATTTTTTGCACTTCAAGTTAACAGTGCAATTACTGGAAGCCTTGTAATTTATTTCCTACTTCCATGTCCTTTGTCCTTTCTTTCTCTGCCCAACTCAGCTCTTCTTTTCCCATCTCTCCTCTTTCACCACTTCCAGTAGTACACGGCTCCTCTTCACTCCTTGAATGTATTTTGACATCAATGCTTGTGTATGTCAATATCCTTCCATTCCTTATTCTGATTCTGTTGCTTCTCTCTCTGATCCTTTTTTTACCTGATGCCAAATTCTACCCTCTTATTATTCCTTTTCTACTTTCCATTAGTCACCATTACTTTTTTGTCACCTTTGGGTGACAGAGGGCATTTGTCTAAAAGGCAGACTTACACCACTGTTCATAGCCCATGTTTCTGTTGACTGTGACTAGATATATTCTTGGCCTTAGCACACTTTCTTCGTGTTGGTTCCCCACCCCACCCCAGAAGTAACTTCATTTTCTGAGCTGAAAACTTAAAAATGAACTTTTTGTTTGCTGGAGCCATCTCTGTGTCCTGGTGTTCACCTGGTTGTCTATGGTTTGCTGTGGTTTTTTTTCCTCCTTGTTTCAGTGTAGGTAGTACTGGTACCTGAAAGAAAGACAGACTTTCTTTTTGTTCCTCATTTTTAATTACTATGTGTTGTTGAGATTAATATAAAGTGCCAAAACATCTGTTGTTCTTTTTAAGCCTGTCTTGAAATAAAATATGTGCCATTTAGTTGGACTATTGTTGGATTCAGTGCAATGTGTTTATGTTAGGGATGGTCCTGTAACTTTTCCAAATACATTAAATATTGGATTGTAGTTACACAGCAAGACTCTTGTGACCACAGCCAGATTAATTAATGGTGATTCCTGATGAACAGATACCCTGAGCAGAACCTGTAGCAGTTCTGTGTGGGCATGGATTTTGTAGGGAAACACTCTCATGGAAACCATGACAGAATGCACAAAGAGAGTGACCTTGTGTCATAACTGGCACATTTTACTTTATATATAACAGGATGGATGAGCTTCTCATTCTTCATGTTTGGGTGTGGAGACTCAAGATGCCATTTTAATCTCTTCTGTGAGTCTGTTTTTGCAAATTTTGCCATTGTTCCAGAGGATCTAAGGCAAACACCTGTACATGAGACACTGTCCCTGGGTCTGCAACTGTGCCATGTTAGGAATCACCACAGCCCTTGTGTTTGTGCACAGTCACAGTTGTCTGAGCTGCCTCAGGAGCTGGGATTGCTGAACTCTGAATTTCCCTGAGGGATCTAAATGGTTTGTGAGGGTTGGTAATGGGATGGAGGTCATTAGTTCAGATGCTGATGAGGTTAGTGAAAGCTGTTGCTGTCTGGTGCCACGAGCAGTGTGGAATGGGGGGGTGATCTCTCTCTCTGTCCTCATGTGCTGGTGCTTGTGTTTGCCAGACCTCTCACCCACCAGCTCCTTGCTCTGCTTTGGAGTCTGAGAGTGAGCAACTGTGCATTTTACCTCTCTTTCCCTGTGGATTCTCTGCCTCTTTCCTTCCTCCAAACATTAATTGGTGACTAAATAAGTAACAGAAAGCTTTTATTTCTTTTTTTAATATCTTTCTCCTTGGTATGGACTGTGTGTTTCCCTCTCTGAATTAAGCACCTAGCATACAATTACCACCTTAGCAGCAAAGAACAGGCAGAAATACAGTGAGGAGCAATCCCTTTTCCTTCTGCTTAGAAGGTGAGAAGGCTGATCTGCTCTTGGGCAGTGATGGAGCCTGAGCATGTACATGCTTCTGCTCCAACAGTGTCTTTAGATTGGAGTGATAAGGGAAAACAATGTTTATACATTACTTGATCCTAAACTTCACACTACACGTCTGCTGCATCCTCAAACAAGTGTGAGGGGGAAAAAAATACCCAGCTAAAGTTCCTGGTATTGCTTATCAGAACAAGTTTTACATTTCTGGTATAGAATAGTGTCTCCAATACTTTAGATAAGCTGCTTTCCTCTAGCATAAACTTTCACACATATCTAAAATGAATGTCAAATACAAAGATTTACAAGCCATATACAGTGTAAAATTTCATTCCTTCCAAAACTGTTTGTGTGCTCAGTGAGGTTAAATTAACCAGCATAAAGTTTGTCTTAAATCACAGTCAAGTGTTTTTTGAGCACCAAACAGGAGTCAGGGGTCTAATTTTTTACTCAGCTGTCTCCAAAGGTGTCTTTTTCACACTCTGACCTTTTTGGACTTTTGAACAGTCTGTCCACTTCTTTCCAAGCTGTGGGAGAGAACACTCTGCATGTGTTCTCTTGGAGAAACAACTGTTTTGTTAGTAACCACAACCAACTTACTCAGACTCTACATTTAGCTCCTATACTGGAAGTGTCAGGTTGTTGTCATAGGCTGCCTCAGAAATGGTTCAGTGGTCTCTTGAATTCCCTCCAGAAAAAGAGAGAATGATCTCCAAGAAAACAAAACTTTAAACAAAGCTCCTGAGACCGTAGAGTGACAACACTGTGTATTTTTATTTAGACTGGGTGCCTCTAGGATCCTCTTGTGGAGGACACATCCATGACTTTCTCACAGAAAGAGGTAACACAGAAGGATTTGGAATGTAGGATAGAGGAGCAGGCAGCATGCATGTGTTTCTGGAGTTAGTGATCCTTACTTTCATATATATAATTATAATTTACTTCTGAGGTGCCTGTGAATGAGTTTAGTTCATGTTCTTTGGGGAATTTAACACAAGATGTTCTGTGCTATCCAATAGCACAAACGTGCTCACAATAGAAGGAAGGTCACAGAGCTTCTGAAAGGCTCAATCTTTGTTATGCACCACCTACTCAAAACAATACATGTTAGAGGGCTTGGAAGAATTGATCCAACACCAATGAGCAGATGACTGAAAGTCCTCCTGGCAGTCTGATGTAGGAGAGATCTTAAGAGTGGTGCTAAAATTGAACAAGACCCTGCTAACAGCCAGCATCAACAGTTTAGGGAGAGCAAAAAGTGATGCCAGGTTATGTTACTGAAATGCCAGCATTTGTCATCAGCACCAGGAGTATATATCTTTATATTCCCTTTGTAATGCCCTTGTCTCCAGGTTCTGGAGTTGCACAAATGGCAGGGGTCTGTAGATAGTGAAGAATGCACACAAAACACTTGCCAAGTTTTTGTTAGCCAGTTTTAAGGGCTGCAAGGTCACTTGAGATCTTTTTTTCTCAGACAAGATTGTGATCAATTGTAGAAGTTGTGGCAGAGTCCCTGGACCATCAGCTCTGCTGAGCTTCTGGTTTGGAATGATGCTTTTGCAATCAAGTGCTCACAAGAAATTCTGCTATTTCAGATAAATTCTCATGCTTATTTCTATGCTTTACAAATTTTTGTACCTATGAACCTTTGTGTGTTGAGCACTCTAGTGGAATTTTTCAAGAGTAATTTCTAGACTTCCAATTTTGACACTTACTAATCTGTGGTTGCCAGGTAACTAATTTCAAAGAGTTTCTATAGACTGTGGGATGATGTGTTATGATAAGTGATATGATGGGGAAGTTTCTTAGAGGACTGATCATGTAAACACCATAATATGCCATGAGAGCCATACTTTAAGTGCATGCCTGATAACAGAAAGAAACTGCAATTCTTGGGGGTTTTTCCTGTGTGCTGGGTGCTTCCTGTCCTGTTCAGTTCCTTCCCTGCTGTAACTGTTTGTGTCATTGCTTGTAGGATTCAGAAGGAGGTCTCTATGTGTGCATGAACACGTTTCTGGGATTTGGAAGGGAGCACATCGAGCGGCATTACCGGAAAACAGGACAGTGTGTCTATCTGCACCTGAAACGACACCTGATAGAGGTGAGACCTGTGGGTTCCCAGAGAACTACCCCAGCAGTTCTGGGTCTCTTGTGCTCGTTTGGGTGGTGCATTTCAGACACAGAACCAGTCCTGAGTGACTGAAATGCACATGTTCAGATTTGGGGCTGGATATCAAATCCAGGTGCTTGGATCCCAACCAGTCCTAGAGCTTCAGTTCTGAGATGAATCAAAAGCCCTCAAGAGTCAGACCTTAAAGGGAGCTCCTTCCTGACTTTTACTGATGTTTTTCAGTTCTCACTTCTGTGTATCACATACATATTGTCTGCATGTTATGTGCATACTGTACATAGCTAAATATTTTTCTGAAATATGCCTTTCAAGTGTGCAGTTACTGAGTTTGGCTCAGATTTGGCTGGAAGCTGCTGTGATCTATTTTTTATATGAGGTTCCATCTCAGGGTGACAGGACTATTTTTCATCCTGAGATTCCAGTGTAGTTAAACCCTGATCTGGCCTGAGATCTTAAGCTTAGCTTAAATTGATGCTAGATTCTAGAGTCACACACTGCCCCTCATTTAGCCTTTCCCCACATGAGTGTGCACATAAACCTCATGTTCACTGCTCTTCCATACCATCACTACAATCAGCAGTCACGTACAGCCTCTCTGTGTTTGTGGTTTGTCTGGCATCTTTGAAAGACTCTTAATTACTTCTGACCTGAGCTGTATGGAAAGCACTGGGTTTGCTTATAGCTCACTCTCCCATAAGCTCTGTCTCTATTGACAAGTTAGAGGGCTTAAAATAGCTGCTGGGGGTGGGTTAGAATCCTTGTGTCTCATTCTACAGCAATGCTTCCCCTGGGTGCTGAAGGCCTTGAGTTATGTGAAGTGCCCTCACCTCTTACCTTATTTCCAGTAGAGGACTGTTCATATTTTATCAGAATTACAGTAAGGTGGATTGCATGTCTTCCAGAATGAGATGATAAATTATGTTATACTTTATAATTGTCTTTCCTTCTAAGGGCAATACCAACATTTTCATTCACTCTGTTAACTGAGGTATTGCAGAGTCTACTCTTTTTTTAGCAATGGTTTTTCTGACTGAATTAAATACCTGAAAGATGCTACCTAGAGACAGGTAGACAGAAATCCTGTCAGCTTTACTTGTATATAACTTTCTTCCATTAAACTGGGGTTTAAATGAGGCCTCAAAAATTTCTTTTCTGATAAAGATTAGCCTGAAGAACTCGAAAATGGAGAAACAAATATTCCAACTGTTGTTGGTTTTGCAAACCCCTTTGACTAAAGAAGTTCAGTGGTTCCTGTTTTTCTCTGGGTGACTCATGATGTAGCAGAGGGGTTGGCTCTGTGCTGGAAGGTGGCAACGCTCTGCTTCTCTGGGTCATGTGGCAGGAAACAGGGCTTGACTACACAGTGCAGGTGAATATTGCATCATCTACTAGGGCTCATAGCCAGGATTCTTCATATATTAGCTGTGGATTTCTTTTTTGTGCCATGACTGTTTACTTCTGAAGTGCTATCCGTGTTTTCCTTTGAGCAATGTGAAACATCAAGTGTTTTATGAAGTGTCTGGCACATGCTCCATTGTGGTTTTGGTTTTGGAAGCCAATCTTTTAATGGTGTAGGGTACAGTAAAGCCAAAGGCATTGGATATGCTATCTTAAGATGCTTATAGTGAGGCTGCTATTCCTGCCTGTGGTTCCCTTGGCATCATCCTTGCAGAATGCACTGCATTGCTGCAGAAATCCCAGGTTGCTTCCCAAGATGTTTGGAATAAATGCCATTTGTGTATTTTGTCACAATTCAATTAGAAAAAAAGGGTCACATCTTCAGCCTGCTGGCTCAAGCAGAGCTGGAGCATCTCCCTGTGGCAGCTCAGCACCAGAGGCATCTGCTGAATCATCAGAGATGGGCACAAGTGCAAGTTATACAGCACCCTCTGGTAAAATTCATAGCTAAATAAAGGAAATTGATCTTTATTTTTCCTTTTCCATAGAGTTACATTCTTCAGAATTTTTAAATCAACCTCCTTCCTGTAATGTATGACTTTTATACATCTGCCTGGGTGGTGTTCACTTCCAGGCAGAGCTTTAGCTTGGTGCTGTAGTGATACCTCAGCCCTGTTGAAAACACTGGGCAGAAAAGCATAAAGAATTCCTACAGGGATAGGTTTCTGGATGGTATCCAGGGATGATGGTGTTATAAAAAGTGAGAGACAGCAGAACAGGCTGCACTGTCTCCTTGTCCATGGAGCATCACAAGTGGAATTTAATGCCACTGCTGATGCCTCGTGTCACTCCCATTTGTTGGGTGTGTCACGTCTGTTAGAAACAAAAATGTTTCTAACATTTGTGAATGTGAGAATGTTTTCAGTGATTTCTGACAAGGTAAAAAAAGACTGTCAAGTTGTGGGTGTTTCAGGAGTATTGAGCATCTTCAGTTCTGATGCATTTGCAAAAATCAATTGCCAGCCTGAGATAGAATTCACATGAGGTGTTTATATTTTTCTCCTTGAAATCTCTAATCTTAATGACTTTCACAATATCACAGTTGGTGACATCAGAATTCTATGGGAACTTCCAAGTATTGGAAAAAACATTTTTTTTTTTTTTGTTCTGGAAATACAGTCGGTGGAGATTGTGTAATTTATTCATAATATATTTGCAATTGGGTTATGTTGTTTCTTGCTACTACTTTTTTTTAAAAAAGATTTAAAATACATTTAAAATAGATTCCTGGCTACTTCCTTCCCACTTGTTAAATTCCAGTAGCATTAAAGAAAGAAATGTTCTACATGTTATTTTCAGTTCATTGAGGAATTTTTATCTTTATTTTAAGTGCTGGAGTTGCAACCCCGACTTTTCCCAAGGGCTTTTCTCCGTGGATAATGGATTCTGGTCTCAGATGCAGCCAAGGGGTGTTTGTCAGCATCTGCTCTTTCTAAGAATGGAAAATTTTCCTATGATGCATAAGACCTCACTTATGATTAAAGCAGTTTGCTTAGGCCAAAGCTTTATTTACATGGTGAAGGGAACCACCCAAAATATGTGACCCTTTTGCCTGCGAAGGGGCAGAGGGGAACATGAACTTTCCCTGTAGGCTGACAGGTTCTTGGCTGGTTTCTCTCCACCTGTTGTATCCCAATGTTATTATTAAAAAAAAAAAGAAAGTTGCCCAACAACCTTGCCAGTTACACTAACATTACACACAACATCATGCATCATGTTGGCACCAAATAGCCACAGAGGCTTTTTTGATTTAATTTGATTTAATGGTGCCATTTAATAAACAGCTTAAGGAGTAAGTGCATTGACTTTGACATTTCCTCGGTTAGTTGTGTTTTCCCTTGCAGTCTGAGGTATTCTAAATTGGAAAAGTAGTGAATCCTAATCTCATTTGGAAGTTACTGTTTTCTGCTATGGTCCTTAAATTAAATAATACAATAAAATGCCCCTGTAAATGAGCTGGGTGTTGTCAAGTTTCCGGCGTACTTTCTAATAGTTGGAAAACACATGGTGTTAATTTGGATTAATGGATACAGGTGTAGATCCTGATGGAAAGGGCATTTTTTTCTGGATAAAGCTAACAGATCAATTGGTTATGAAGGGTTGAATCCTTTGTGCAGATAATAGCCTTTTCTGCTCTCTAATTCAGCTTTTAGTCATGAAGAAATGCTGTTGGGGATCTAGTGGAGAGAGTTTTGAGAGGTGCTGGGTGTCTGTGTCTTGGTGACAGAGCAGCTGTCCCCCCTGGTGGCTCTGGGACACCCTCTGATCAATTGCTAGCAAGCCAAGAGGGCAGGACTCAGGTGGAGGCTCCCTCTCTCCACGGGGGTGGGCAGGGATGAGCCCCAGTGTCAGAGGAGAGCAAAGAGCATTCACATTCTTGCTCATCAAGCACTGTGATTTGATAGGGGGGGTTAATGCACATTTACTGTTGTCTCGCTTGATGGATTTTTAATTGTTTCTTTCTCTCTTTCCAGAAGGTACCAGGAGCATCTGGTGGAGCTTTACCAAAAAGGAGGAATGCTAAGCTATTTTTAGGTATTGTGAGCAGCTGCTTTCACACAGTCCTTTTCTGACCATGTCTGTGTGTGGACTTGGGTTCTGCCCACCATTGTGTCTGGCTTTGGGGCTCCTTTTGGTTTTTCTTTTCCTGCTGTTTGTTTTGGTTTGCTTTTTAACTTTCAGTTATAGATTTTAAAGTTTTTCCAGGCAAATAAGTAATTCTTAATCATTTTGGGGTACATTGAGAAATGTGTGTATATACACATGAAACATTTTAATGTAAAATAGATATTCAACACAGCCTAGGCTTTGAAAGGCACTTTTTTACTAATTCTGTCCATTATCTCTCTGTAATTTCCACAAACCAGTCTTTTATTAGAATGTTGATCCATACTAAATGTTTAGATATACTAGGGCCTCAGGTGGCTCTGTTCTGCTCAGCAGCTGGTCATAGGAAGGGCTGTTACCATTTTAAAGTCGTTACACAGGTAAATGTTCTTCAGTGATGTTGTGGTCTGTCCTGTAATGAATGCAGCTGCACATAGATCATGAGCATCTCTAATTCTGTTATGTCCACAGTTCTATTCCCTTGCTTCATGGAAAGCAGTTTTCTTACCATGCCCATATCATCCAAAATCCATTTATTCAGATTACCCAGAAAACCTGAGGGACTCATAAATATGGATGAGGAGAATGTGATGAAAAGCCTGTAATCTCTCTTCTCCCACAGCTTGTGGTATTTCTCCAATTCATCTATTATTTATTGTCTCTGTATTAATAGTGAATAGTGAATTTTTCTTCAGGTAACAAAAAGGTGAAATATTTTCTTTACAATTGCCAGCTCTTATGGCTAAAGAGAAACAATAGAATGACCTTCTGTTGGAATTGCTTTGATCTGTGGAATGCATCCCTAAGATTGCAGGTTGTGATTGATTAAATTGTTGTAAGTCTTGCAAGGAGGGCTGAGAAAGAAAAAAGACTAAATTTGAGTCACATAAAAGTTAAACTTGTAGGAGGAGACTGAACACAGATGCTGCTCTAAATGCCATTTACTGCCAGTTTACATTGAAAATCATGATGGATGCTTATAAAATAGTTGGTTCAGAAACAAAGCTGGCTGCAGTGCAGCTGTGCTTGTACAGCATTAGCAATGTGAGTGTAAATACAAAGTACAAAAGCACATTCAAATTTTGTTCTTGCTGGTCTTCTGCATACACCTGAAGGCTCCTGTCACTGAGGTGTGCCAGCATGCAGGGTGCAGGCAGAGTGTCTCTGATGTGCCATGTTGAAAGGCTCAAATTCCACCCTTGTTCATTAATGTTTTGTTCTCTCTGAGTAGGTCTTGAGCAGCAGTTCCAAGGGAACTCCTGAGGGCAGTGCAGTTTCCCTGGGGTGAGTTTAGGATATGGGTCTATCAGCATTTAATCCAGCACTTCTGGAATCTAGTGCTCTTTTGAAAATGTGTCTCATCTGCTCTATTGTTCTCCTCCAGTCTTCATTGCAGCCCCTGCTGGCTGGGAGTAAACTGGTATCAAGTCTGCTTTGTTCCTGGGGGTAGTTCTTCCATCCTTCCAAAAGCTTTGTGTCCACTTCTTTGGATCAGCAGATGTTACTGGTTTTGGCCATGCTTAAAGCAGAGAACAAAGAATTATTCCTGTCCTTGTTCATAGCTGAGGAAATGAAAGCACAGAGAGGTAGCTGATTTGATGATTTTGCATGTGACAGCAACGAAGGTGGTTAGCAAAATCTTGTGTCTTATCTCTTAATCCGACATATTTTTCATTGGTTCAGAACTGCTGATCTCATCTCCACAGGTTGTTTTAATTCTGTCTTCCTTGTTGTGACCTTGGGCACCTAGCACAGAATGGTTGGGGTTGGAAGGGACCTCTGGAGATCATTCAGTCCAATCTCCTGCTATAGCAGGTTCATGTAGAAGAGGCTTCACATGATCCTGTCCAGGAGAAGGACACTCCATGAGCATTCCTGGCAGCCTGTTCCAGTGCTCTGTCACCCTCAAAGTAAGGAAGCTTTTCCTCATACTTAGATGTAACTTTCTGTGTTTCAGTTTGTGCCTGCTGTGCCTTTTCCTGTGACTGGCCACTGCAGGAAAGAATCTGGCCCCATCCTCTTGACACCTGCCCTTAAGATATTTGTGTGCACTGATAAGATCCCCTCTGTCTCTTTCCCAGGCTGAACAGCCCAGCTCATCCCCATAAGAGAGATGCTTCAGTCCCCTAATTATCTTTGTACCCTTCAGTGGACTCTTTCCATCAGTTCCTTGTCTTTCTTGCACTGGGGAGCCCAGAACTGTATGCAGTACTCCAGGTGCAGCCTCACCAGGGTGGAGGAGAAGGATGATCCCCCTTGATCTGCTGGCCACACTGTTCCTAATGCCCCCAGGACACCACTGGCCTTCTTAGAGGACACAGGGACACATTGCTGGCTCATGGTTAATTTATCCTGGCTGATGCAGCCCAGGTATGTGACCTGCCAGGTAGAGCTTGCCCTGGCAGACAAAGCCAGACAAGGATCAGTGGCTGTCCTGTGTTTCTCTGTGCCCATCAATAATTCCCTGAAGGCCCAGAGATTTAAGCTTTGTGTACAAAATCAATCCAGTTTGGGCATTTGTTACATCGCTTGTTATAATCCTCTTTGATGTAAAACTATTAAAGATACTAAACCCTTTTCAATCTCCTTAGTGTTAGGAAAACATCTTTCAGATGCTCACTGATTACTTTCTAGCACTGCTGCTGTCTAGTAAATGCAATAGAAAGATGGGCTGCTTGGGCCCTTCAACTGCAATATTTATCTTTCACTAAACATGGAAAGATTCACAGCAAAGTATGTGTGCATGTGCACGTGTGCATCAGGTTCTGGACACGTTTTGGTTTGGTTTTCTTTGGAGAAGGATGGAGGGTGTTGTCTGTGAGTGTTCTGTGTGTTCAGGAAGCATAATAGCATTGTTTATTGAAATGCATGAACTGCCTTTAATCTGGCTGGTTTAGTGTTGCTAGACAGTGTGGACATGACAACTTCAGCTCAGGCTGTGCAATGTTTCAGGGAATTTGGGGTGATATTTAAAGCAGACTGTCTGTCTTATTCAGTGCCTTATGTGTGAATAAGAAAAACTCAGTTAATGGGGTGTACTGTGATCATCTTTATGAGCTTTTGGTCAAAAGGGGTAGCAGAATTAGGGAGAAGATGCTTGTGCAGAAGGGATTGGAGGTCCAGCTTTTACCATAGTTACCAGCAGAGTCCCCCTGAACATGCTATCCCAAGAGTTATCAGCAGAGTCTATCAGAATGTTCTAATTATGAAGAATTAATGTGATGTAAGTGGTCTGGAAAGAGATTGAAATCTGAAGAAACAGAGTTTGCTGGTTGATTTAAAATTACCAAAGAGATGAAATCTAAGAGTAATTTTTAAGGTATTACTGAGTAACTGAACAGCAGATGAAGTAGTTGAAAGATACAAAGAACACAAGAGAGGTGCATGGACTGTGTGTGCACAGGTGTGTGGTCCAAGTTACCTGTTCCTGCTCAGAGAAGTGGTTCTGAGAGAGAAATGGGGTGAATGTGTCTCTGAAATATCAGCTCAGTTGTCAACAGCAGTGGGAGATTTAAGTGGAACACCAGTTCACTTTATAACACTTTATAACACTTTATATTTTGCTCTCTGTCATTTTGCTCTCTAAATAGGAAGCTAACCTCTCTTCTGAGTAGTGAAACTGCATCTACACATGGTATCTCCCCCTATTTCTTTCTCCAAAACCAACCAACAAACACCATTTCCCTTCACCCCTAGCAAACAAAACACCTCAGGCAGATATTTGAGCTCTGCATTGAGGGAGGAATCACCCCATTTTTGCCTGGTTCTGGTGCCCTCTTCCTGAGCATCTGTTGATGCATGCCAGAGCCTGGGCCTTTGGCTGTACAGAGCTGGCAGAGTGAGTGTAATAAAACTTGTCCCTAGACAGATGTCCTGTCTCACACTGGTTACCAGAGCATCATCTGCCAGTGCAGAAAGCTGTGGCAGCTCTGTTTTGAGCAAAGTCAGGGCTAACTCAGACCGTCAATTAAAAGTGTTTTGAAGTCCTCAGATGAACAGCTCTGTCAGCAGATCTGTGGTTGCTGAGAAGAGTATCTGTGACACACAGGAGCCCTTGCAAAGGAAAACTTCCACTTGGAGAGTCTGGGAGAACTTGTAAACTTGCTGAGCTTTACCTGGATGTCACCTCCCTGCTGATGGCAGTGGATGGATTCATTGCTACTGTTTCCAGGTGTAAAGACCACTCCTAAAAGTGGCTGTACTGGATTTGACCACAACTTCACTTTGTTCTCCCAGGTCTGGTAGGCAGGAGCAGAGCCCTGTTTGCAGATGGTTTTGTTTGGAGAGCTTCTGAAGAGGGCTTTTACCATGAGTGGTTAAAGTTTATGTGAGTAAGCAGAAATAGAGTATCTGTATCTATGAATGAAGAGTTGTGATGTAGGAGAATTTAAGCACTTCCTGACAATATTTTTGCAATTTAGCCCAGGAAAATAATGCATATTCCCCAGCAGCAGCAGTAGAACTGATTAGCTGTTGCTTTTTAGCTTTGCCATATATGCTTGAATTGAGTATAGGATGGTGAGCAGACACCTTACACTGATCTTAATAGTTTGCTGGTTTGGGTAGAACTGTGAAAATTAGACTAGGTTAATGCAGGCTAATGCTGCTGTCAAAACAGTTCTAAATTTGAATTTTCTTGGTTTAGTTTTGCTTGCTTAACATGTGATTGTGCAGAAATGCAAGGGATGAGGTCTTACCTACCAATAGGATCAACATAAAAATGCTTTGGAGATGTAGCAAGCAATTTGAATGTTCTCTTACAAGTAGTGAATCAGCCAAATGATCCTTGTAGGAAGATTTGCTTTTCATTTTTCTAGAAAGGAAAGCGTTATGACTGGAAAGTATTTTTTTAAAATTATTTTGTTTTATAATTCATCTGATGAAGTTAGTATATTGTATGCTCCTGAAAACAAATTAACTGAGTAGCTTATAGTTTGCAAAGTGCTGCTGCTGCAATTCACTATTATTTAAAGGCTTCAGGAAGAAATAATTTAATTTAATGATCCAGGTCTCCACTTCCAAGTCAATACAAATTTGTCCATTGCTTTCAACGAGAGCAGGATCAAGCCCAGATTCCTAAGATGTCTTTCTAGGGTTTCAAAATTAGTTGTAGACTTGCTAGTCAGCATCCTCATTCAATTTTCATGTTTGTATTCCCTTTCACACACACAGACACGTCCATATGTGCAGGAAATCCTGTTTGGGGGTCCTGTCTGGAGTCTTTTATGCCCCTATTATTAGTGCAGTCAGTTGGTAACTTGTCTAAATCTGATCTGGACACATTTACTCCTTCTCTTCCCCTCTGCTGGGTTGGTTTCATTACAGTAGTGTCTCTCCCAGCTGCTGTTTTCAGTCAGTGCATTCTCACCCTCACTCAGTGAGGTGCAGTAAATTTGCTTTACTGACCACTCTCCCAAAATAACAGTGTCAGTTGAGCCTCTGCTTTGAGGTGTCTGCTGCTTTGCTCTGCCTTGCCTCCCAACACAGCACTTACAACCTGTGGATTCTGTTTTGGTGGCTGAGCTGAGGCTCTCAGGAGGCACCAGAAAGGTGTTGTTATTCCACTGGAAGGGAATCAATGTCTTGTAGAGGTTGACCATCAAGCTGTCACTCCTTGGAAGGATTACAAACTGGCTGGTTGTCTTGTGGCTCAGGCTCAGAACTGAGTAAAGCCTTTTTTTTTTTTTTTTTCTTCTACTCACAGTGCATCTTGGAAGAACATCCTTGGTCAAGAAACAACTTTGAATGAAGCATAGTGCTTGAAAGTTCACACTTTTTGGTGTCTTTAGTGGTAATTTTTAATCAAATATGCTCCTTTTGCATGTAGATTTCATCCTTCTCCTCTTTCCTGTAGTTACATTTAGTCCTCCCCAAAATTCTGCACTAGAAACTACCTGCAGACTTCACATGATGCCCTGTGGCTGCAAGGTCAAATTCTGCCCACATTTAGTGTGGGCTCCATTGCCTTCTAAAATCACAGTCATCTGGTTTTATTAATTTCTCTCCTCATTCTTTCTCAGCCTTGCTGGCCCTTGCACAGGCACAGAAAATAAAATGCAGGTACAATTTCTTACTAAACTTAACAGCTGTGTCTCTTGGCACACACAAGCCAAGATTTAAAAATATGGGTGATGGTCTGGGTGTTTTCAACTGACATCATTAAGGGGTTCCTCTGAGTGTCCCTAAAAGGGATTAGTTTATATGGTCACCTGCTCAGAATGGAGGGATTTCAGTCTGTGACCTTAGAAGTGCATTCCACTCTTATGTACTGGGTCTGGACCCTGAGAAGCTGTCTGCAGAGTGACAAGGAAGTGCCTTTTAATTCCAGTCAGAGGCAGTAGGTGTTGGGTGGAAGTGTACCGGTTTTGGGTGGTCACTTTCAAAAGGGAAATTTTAAATCCTTGTGGTGTTTCCCAGGACTGTTTGTGAAGCATCCTTCTGGTTGTGCATTCTTCTTTAAAATAACAAGTTGGATAGTGCCATATTGGTGTGTCAAGCAGAAAATGTCCCATGCTGATGGGGCACTCTTTTCTGTTGATATGAATGGCATGAAGCCTGAGGAGGTAAGAGGGAAATTCCCTTCCCTGCCCATTGCACACAGGAACTGGTGCTCCTAAGCATGTGAAGTCCTTGGATGACAGCAGTTGATTGCTAATAGGATACTCTGTCTTTCCATCCCTGGATCACTGGTTCAGATACAGGTCAGGCCAGCAGCACTAAAGTGTCTACAATTTGGCTGCTATCTGGCTTGGGAGATGAGCTGCAGTGTGTCTGAATTTTGAACACAGACAGCCATGTCATTGCTGTTCCTCTGAGGGGGTTGCAGGTGTTAAGTTGATGTCCATAGCACAGGGCAGTGAAGATCAGCAGGTCTCACACGTCCCCAGCTCCTGCTGCTGCTGTGAGCTGGTGCCAGGTTCCCTCTGGTGGCTGAGGCACTGTGTGACCACAGCCCTGCAAGAGCTTTCACTGACTCCAAACCTGCCTGTGCACACACTGAGCTTTCATCCTCTCTGAGGAACCTCTCTCCTGTTTAGGAGGTGATCAGTACTTTTGTTTTTTTTCTGCTGGCCTCCATCATATTTCTGGCATTAGGTGAAAATTCCCTTTTGTGTGTTGCCATATTCTCCATCAGCTTGGAGATACTCAGTTTCCTTGAGCTATACAACAGAAGAGTTGTTAAAAACTGCATCTGTGGAGATTCATTCCTGTATCAAACACAAGACTGTAATACAAACTGAGAAAGAAGCCTGGAGTAAAGTGAGGGATCATTATGAAAATTATGTGATTTGGGGAATTAGCAGTGAATTAATATGTTCTATAAAAATGTCATGCTTTCAGTATCAGAAAATGTTCTTTCTTTTGTCTCTATGTGGAGCTGATGAGAAAGGCTTTTTTTGGTTGCTGGTGAGAGAGAGTTCATGTTGCTGGAAGTTACTGACAGTGGGTGTTGTCACCTCAGGGCTGCCTGGTGCAGCAGGTGAGCCAAGAGTTGATGTTCCTCTCAAGAGCTGTTCTCTCCAGGTCAAGTTAAAATATATTTTGATACTTGTTTTATCATTTGGGTTGCTCAGTCTGTTACTGCTCGCTGGGTAAATAGAGAGCTCAGTTTTCTGAATCTGGCTTCTGTCATCCTCACCTCTCTCCCAAACATACACTGGAGATTTTAGGCATTCTCAGGGTGCAGTGATTGCTGCCAGTGCTCGTTTAGGATCGAGTGACTCATTAAGCATCTGCTCAAACTAGGGGGGAAATTAAGAGCAAACTTTGGCTACTGCTAACACATCTCTTTTTTTGGTTGAACCTTATTCTGTCAGTGACTGGTACATCAGAATATAGTGGATCCTACAGGTCAGATGAGAGAAGGATCCAGAAAATCCCGTTGTTGCCTGGGCAATTCTTCCAGTTGAATCTTGTAAA
The DNA here is from genome assembly GCF_903797595.1 of Erithacus rubecula. Taxonomy (NCBI): domain Eukaryota; kingdom Metazoa; phylum Chordata; class Aves; order Passeriformes; family Muscicapidae; genus Erithacus; species Erithacus rubecula. The sequence continues at coordinate 6,449,723 of NC_136663.1, forward strand.
ATTTCTGACATTTTTGGTCTTAACTTTTTCATTTGTCCTAGGAAGAAGAAGCAAGATTTTAACTCAGGCTTGTCACTATGTGATAATTAATTAGCAATAATACTTTTTCATGGAGCTGGAGACACAAACACTAGCACTATCATTTCCAATATATCCTCTTGCTTCTCTCTGGGTCCACATATTTCTGGGCAAACATTTAGTTGCTTCGTCAAGGCTCATAATTAAGAAAAGAAGTAATTCTTACACTGGAAGAAAAATGTACAAAAACACTGTGGAAGGCTTGACCTTCAAAGGAAAGCTTTAGTAACTAATGAGTGCTTTTTAAAAAGATAAAGATCCGCTCTGGTTAAAGAGTGGAGTTAGCAAGAGAAGGATATTGTTGATATTACTGTAGTTGCTGTAGCTATTTGAGACTGTGGATGAGACACAGGAATACTTCCAGCCATGGACATCTTTATGGGAGGAAAGGCCACAGGTTCAACGTGGATGGGAGCCACAGCACGTTTCAACCAGGTCTGTGATCTGGAAAATATGGGGTGCTCTTTTTATTTGTCTTCTGCAATTTGGGCATGTGCAGTGCGACCTGATCTCCATGCTTTATAGCATTTCAAGATTCTGAGTGAAAGGCACAGATTACTGCATCCTGGTTTTGTCCAAAAGGAGCAGAATTTTGTTTGCTGCTTTGCAGAATGTGATGTCTGCAACAGTGCACTGCTTGCAGAGAGGCCAAACCAGCTGTGTCTGTGATTGGGGATGGCATTAAGTGGAGATATTGGTTCTCAGAACATTCTCTAGCACAATGGTGAGATTTCAGTTTGGATCAGGATTTCACAAATGTTTCTAGCCAGAGAAACCACCGGCTGATGCCAGACAAGCAATGTTTATAGTGGTACCCCTGTCACAGTTTTGGAACCTTGGTCTCCTAACATTCCTCTTCTTGTTTTCCAGATCTGGAGATAAGCAGTGATCTCAACAGCGATGACTTTGAGTATGAGGATGAAGCAAAACTTGTTATCTTTCCTGATCACTATGAAATCTCATTACCCAACATAGAAGAGCTACCAGCACTGGTCAGTGAGTGTATGGAAGTGGTCACAGGATTTGTCTTCTGTTTCTGTTTTTATCAAGATGGTGTCTTGTTTTCTTATGTGCAGTCCTTGTTTGGATATCAAGATCTTTCTTTACCAGGTGTAATAGAGTGTCAGTCATTTTTAAAAGTGATTTTGTTTCTTGTATTTCCTTCTATCTCCTGTATTCCTTTCCTTATTATGTTGCCAGCTTGTCCTAGGAAAGCTCACATAGTACATGTGCTTACTCTCCTGCTAAAATAATGACGACAGTCTAAAAGATTAGATGCATATTTGAGTATATAAATAGTCCCACTGATAAGCAGTTCTGTATGTGGTTAGCAATAGGCTGAATGCCAGGTTCTGTCCAGCCACTGAGTCCTGTAAGGCTTTGACTGACATCCATTTGTCTTGCAGGTGACGATAGCTTGTGATGCACTCCTCAGTGCAAAATCACCCTACAGGAAGCAGGAATCTGACTCCTGGGAAGAAGAGCTGCAGGCATCTAAACATGCTAAAACACTTGTACAGTTAGACAATGGTGTTAGAATTCCCCCCAGGTGAGGGCAATAAGGTTTGTTCATTGTAGGCTCTCTAATGCAGTGCAGGGTAACTGAACTAAGGGCAGGAACTCAGCCCACGATTCCCTGGTGTGACTGTGGGCTGGGTGTGTGGGTTGATTTGACCTGCCAGAATGGGAAGCACAGAAAACAGAAATATGGCTCCTGCCTTACACATTCCTGCTGTTCCTCCCTGCTTTGTCCCACAGTGGGTGGAAGTGCTCCAAGTGTGACCTGCGGGAGAACCTGTGGCTGAACCTGACTGATGGCTCTGTGCTCTGTGGGAAGTGGTTCTTCGATGGCAGTGGGGGCAATGGACATGCCATGGAGCACTACAAGGAGACAGGTTATCCCCTGGCAGTGAAGCTGGGAACCATCACTCCTGATGGAGCAGGTCAGCCATGGGGCATGTTCTGGGATGAGGTACCTTCTGTGTGTGAGACTGGCAGTGTGTATCTACTACCAGCTGGGTTTGTGCTTCTAGTGCAAGTGTTTGAGAGTGTGAAAGGAAACTCTGTGAGAATGTTGATCAGGGTTGAGGGGAATGACACACTCCATTCTGAGAAAGCCCATACCTGTTTTATTTTATGTTTTCTATAAATATTTTTGGAGTGTTTGCATAATACTAGGCTTAAAACATTAGGATGATATTAGTCTGAAATAACAGATTCTAGAGAAACAATTTATTTTAGTTCTGCTGCATTTCCTAGGACAAATGATTCAGCTTTCTGTAACAAAGAAACAACAAGGTAATGAGCTTTTTAAATTTAAAAGTCTGTTTGTACCAGCATGCATGGGTTGTTTAATCATAGTACAAACTCCTCTCTTTTCCTTGTTGAACAAAATGTTGCTAAAACAGTCTAATGAGCACTCATCTTCATGGGGCTACTGTGATGCTCATTTGTAAAATGTGTGATGATCTTGAGAGAGGAAAAAAGCTCTAGCTGTATCCTTGTTTGCATATTCTCCAAGTGTGATGTTCTGTGGTGTTGCTACTGAGGGGATTATAGTGTGTGAAGATTAGATGGAATAAAAACATGAGAATCTGAAAAAGTCATAAGCAAAGAGGTCTTTTTGTTGCAGCTGCAAGTAAAGTAAAAATGGAAGAATATATAGAATGATTATATTGTGGCTTTAGTGCTTGTGACTAAGAGATGAAAAATTGCTGTTTAGAGCAGCCCTTTTTTTTAACAAGCATCAGTTGAGAGCTTTTCTAAGTCCTATTCAGTGTTGAGGAAAGGCAACTGTAGTGAGATTCAACCAGCTGTGCCACAGAAACACTGAGCAAAAAGCATTTTTTTCTCTCCCAGATGGAATGTTACTTCCTTACATAAGCCTGGTCTTGGATGATTTCTATCCAAATCTCTCAGTTATTGAAGGTGCTTAGGATTTGCCCAGCTGTAGGTTTCAACTGCATCTACAAAACGAACAGGATATTCTGTAGTAGTTTTTTTAAACATTTTTTTATTCTCTTTCCCATCTTTAGCAGCAATACTTGTTTCCTTATGGCTTCTGTCCTTGTGCCTCCCAGTGATCAGCTGTTTCCTCTCTTATGTGGCCTTTGGGATAACAAAGGACAGGCTGTCATCCTTCCCTCTGAAAGAGAGGCACCAGCTGTTCTCCACAGACCTTTGTTCTTCTGGATGATGTTTACTTGGTTTCCCTTTAGAAAAGTCTTCCCTCCCCCAATCTTCCTTGTTCCTTTTCAGTAATTATTCTGTCTCTGATCTGTATTTCTGTAGTACTCATAACCCCTCGATGGGGCTGGGTGATAGATGAGCTTCAGGAAAAAGGCTCTGTGGCTGATGATGACACAAAATCTGTCTGTTTTCTGCTTTCCTGGGTTAAAGGTGAAGAGGTGATGGTACAAGAGTAATAATTTATTCCTTTTTTCACACCAGTAGGAAGAAGAAGGAGGTGGTTCCAGTATTCCACCGGCACTCACCCTGTGTGTACACAGAGGAGAGCTCTTTGTCTTGCTCTGAGAAATCTGTGCTGTGTGCACTATGAAAGGTTTCTGAGGCATTAGCCCCATTTTGTGGCATCCTATCAGCAGGCACATCTGGGGTCAGGGCAGAAACTGAACCAAGCTTCTCTTCCTCTTTGTGCCTTGGACAGGAAGCACCAGGGAGTCAGAAAAATTGTTTGCCTCAGTAGGCTGAGCACTGGGCAGACTGTGCTACCTGCTGCCTCTCTTGACAGTGCCACTAGATTTTATTTTCAGTCACTGTTAAGTTGCTTGTTTGGAATCGATTGAGGTATGGAATTGGGCACTGGCAGTGGGAAACTCCTTGTGATTGGTGCTTCAAGGAGTTGCTTTGTGGATGCTAATCTTAGCAGATACTTTTGGGAAGATCCTGAGCACTTTACTTCTTTAGGAACAGTGTGACCATTACCTGTTACCCTCTAAGTAGGAAGGAGAGATGTCTGCACAGCCAGAACAGGTGTATATCTTGAACTGTGGAAGAAAACAAAGTCAAGTAGCATGACATTCTTATTTTCTTAAAATACTATGAATCATAGTGACTATTATCAGGAAAAGGTTTTTGGTCCAGGGGATGGTTGGGCACTGGAAAAATATCCCCAGGGAAGTGGTCACAGCACCAAGCCTGAGTTCAAAATGTCTTTGGGCAACACTCTCAGGCTCATGATGGGATTCTTTGTGTGTTCTGCACAGGGCCAGGAGTTGGACTGGATTATACTGATGCATCCCTTGATTTTTTAAGCTGTTTAATAATATTCTGTGTTGCCTGTCTCAGGTTTATCTTGGTGGGTTTTTTCCCCTTTTCCACTCTTCCCTTTCTCCCCTTTCTCACTCGAATGACACCAGGTCCTTGTGTGTCACCTTTGCTGACTTTTCTGCATTCCTCATCTGCTGCTGTATGACAGCACAGCAGATTTGTGTTTGGCAGCTCTTACCTTCTGTCTTTTTTGAAACAAGTGAGTTCTCTTTCTCTCATGAACTTAAGCTTCACAGCAGGAAGTACTGAAGTATGGCATGAGCTGGGTTTGAGCAGAGCATTAGTCTTGTGTTCCATTTCTGCTGCTCTGGCCCAGTATCCCGGATGATTTTCTCTCTGCAGTTGTCAAAAGCTTCCATGCTGAAAGCAGTCACCCAAGCTCAGTTGCTGTGTAATCTCACTCCATCAGGTGTTTGAACTTCTCAGGATCTTCTGGCTGTGCTGTGACCTCACCAGAATACTATGGGAATGCTGTGATGCCATGTGTGTGGATGAGCAGTCATGTCTTCTGGGTGCATTTGCTACCACACAGTGGAATTCCAGCAGATGGGCAGCTCCAGCCACACACATGCCAGAAAGGTCACGGGCACCAGTGTTCATGGGCATCTGATGGCAGATCAGCAGCTGGCAGCACAGCTCAAAGCACAGCTCCCTGCTCAGAGAGGTTTTCCACAGGGCTGGTCAATGTTAAAAGTTGGAGTCAATGTTAAGTGTTTGAGTTCTTGGCTAACCTTCAGTCTGTCATTTCAGTGTGGGTTTGGTACTAGCAGACTTGAGGGAGAATGCCCTTTGTTAAAGCTGAGTCAGAGTCAGGGGCTGCAGCTGCCAGGAGGGGCTAGGGTAAGGATCTTCCAGAAGTGATACTTGTGCTGTGAACAGCCTTTATCTGTGCTCCTGCTATCTCCTCCTGAGGTTGTTTCTCTTCCTTTCTCCTGGCCAAGCTTTCACTGTCAGCCTGGGTCTGGTCTTATGGAGCAAGGTCACTGTGAGAAACTGCTGGGATGAAGGAAGCTTGCATGAGGGAAATGCAGGGAGATGGCACAGGGCTTCTGGGTTATGAGGAGACACCAAGCAGTCGTTGACTACAGAGATGGAGACCTGCTCAGAGAAAAGATGGAAAGCCTGTTCAAGTTACAAGTGCTTGTCTTATCACTTCTAGCCTTCTATGATGCCTGCAGCTTTATTGTTATTTGTTGAAGTAGGTGAAACCTCCTCTGAACTCAGTGTCATTATAGGACTTGCTAGGTAAACTCTAAAAATATTGTTTTTACTCTCAAATTTTTGGTCCTTCTTTTGAATTTATTAAACTTGGTTTTATATTGAAAATATCATCATTAGACATATTGCTTCCCTTCACAGTCTGAACTTTGCCCTGCCAGAATGTATATGGGCTTTTACTTAAGGCTATAAAGGCCTGTTATAGAGAACTGAAATATAAATCTCCCATACAATAAAGCAAGACACCTCACTCAGAAAATCAGCCTTTCTCCTTAACCACAAGGTTAGATTAATCTTGGAAGTCCAATCCAGTGGTGTGTAGTGCAAAAACACTCTCTTTATTCTAATAAAGAATTTCTCTGTTCTTCCTGCATCTGTGTGAAAAGGGCAAAAGTGGATTTCTTAAATTGTACTAAAGATTAAAATACTCTTGTCAATAGTGAGTTGGTGTGATATACTCACAGCTTTAATTAGTCTGTCTGTATCTAATAGCTCTACAAAAATTCATAATCTCTTGTCACGTTCAAAATGTGGGCTGGTTACACAGCTGAGAACTTTGTATGACGTGTTCCTTGCTTTCCCTACAAATTTCTTATTTTGGGGAGAGGAAATACTATGATCCCTATGAATGTTTTTAGGTTTTAATACTGTGGAGGCATATAATTTCTTTTGAGAAGAGTGCTTGAGGTGATTGTGTGAAGATATTTACTGTCTGTGCACTTCTCTGCTGGCCAGAACCAAACTTGGAGAATATGAACAGGGCATTTTGTATAGGCAGCCCTGTGCTGAGGATGCAGTGTTTGTAAACAAAGAGCAGGGGTAACATTTGATACTGGGCTCACTGGTTTCTCTCTGCTTTTGCAGATGTCTATTCCTTTGATGAAGAGGAGCCGGTTTTAGATCCACATATAGCAAAACATTTGGCACACTTTGGAATTGATATGCTGCAGATGCAAGTGGTAGGAAATCCATCTTTTACTTTGCTTCTTTTTCACTTGGGGATGGGGGAGAAACAGGAGAAGAATGACACCTGTAGCTTGTTTGTGATTCCTTCAAACTGTTGTGACAGTATTCTGTTTTGTAAAGTTCAGCCAGCTAATTTGGGGGTTATTGTCTGAGTTCTGAGTAAATCATTGCTCTCAAATCCACCTTCTGAAAGAGGTACCTTGTGGTTTTTAGTTTATATTTTTCACTTTTCCTGTGTGATGCACCCTTTGTCTTCAAGATGAAGAACCTCATTCAATTAGAGAAGAATGTTGGGAATATTAAATTACAAGTGAAGGAAAGCCTATTACATGTGTAAACAGATACAATTCATGAGCAAAAAGAAGCTAAACAATGGATAAGTTAAAAAGTGGCTGAAAGTTCTTTATGTAAATTTCAGTTTAGGTTTTGTCAATAAATACATTAGAAAATGAGAAAAATGAATTCTCTCGTCTACAAAACAGCATAGTCAAAGGTGTGGTGTACTAGAAAGGGACTGGGGAGAAAAGGATTCTCAGTGTGTGTCTGTATTAGTAAAGAAGTACTTTTAGTAACTTGTTTCTTATTGGATGCTGATTCCAGTTCTCTTTAAATGATGTAAGAAATCAGAATAGAATATCCTTACAAAGCCAGGCATGGTTTTTGTGGTTGTGTTGGGGTTTGGTTTGGTTTGGTTTGCTGTTTTTTGGGTTTATTTTTTTAACCCAAGCATATAACCTAATGTGATTACCTGGAGAACATGAAAATGTTAAAGAGGAACAAACCTGTTACTGATTAAGTGTATTTCATTGTCCAAGTGGTGAAAAAATTATAATAATTGGAATTACAGATAAGAGTTAGACTGTGTTTTCAGAAGTCTTCATATAGTAATATTTTTGGTATAATAATGTCCTTGCCAGGATCACAAATAAAAAGTTTCTTTTATCCAGATCATCCTGGAAAGCCTGTTTTACTCAGAAAACTTGAAAACCTAGTCTTAGGTTTGCAAAGGTTTAACCTCTGGTCTTTGGTGGTACAATTCTTTGAGAAGTGGCAGAGTACTGCCAGCATGAATGACACTGTAGTGACCTTCACCTACAGGCTGAAGGCTGAGTGCAAAGGGGAGAAACTTCAGTGTCACAAATTATTGGCTTTTACCATTTGAAAGAAGGGAAGAGTTCTTGGATCTGCAGCTTTTCATGTGATTTGTTTGTTATGAGCAGCTTCTACAGCAGCAGCTATTCCTGGCCATTACAAATGGAATAGGAAACCTGAAAAAATGCAGTGTTTGATGCTGAGGCTTGAGGTCACAGGCTGAGAGAAGTGAAGCTCCCAGCTGGGACTGAGGTCACGACTGGGAGCACTCTAAGAGCCAGTGGCTGTGCTAAAGAGCTAAGGGTGTATTGGAGGAACAAATTGCTGCTTTTCTGACCCTCATCTTCCCCCACATGCAGGATTTACCTCCCCTTGCCCATTGATTTGGCTCTTCATTTCTTGGAGTATAGCTCACAAAGTTGGTGGTCATGATGGCAGCAGCACAATTATGGCAGAAGTTAGAGACTAAGATGAAAATCTTGTTGCTTTCAGACAGAGAATGGGCTGAGAGATAATGACATAAAGCCAAGGGTCTCAGAATGGGAAGTGATTCAGGAAGCTGGCGTGAAGCTCAAGCCCATGTATGGCCCAGGATACACTGGCATGAAGAACCTGGGAAATAGCTGCTACCTCAATGCTGTCATGCAAGCCATTTTCAGCATCCCAGAGTTCCAGAGAGCGTAAGTAGCTCCAAACTACTCCTTGTCACTAGCTGCTGCATTCATCAATTCATGTTATTTCTAAGAAAAATGTTATTTTAATTTTTGTCTCATCTGCAAAGGTCTCTTTCAGTCATTTCAGTGGCTGCTTGGAGGATTTAGTGATTATTTTGGTCTGTTCTGGAAACACAAAATCCAGTCTGTCTTCAAAATAAAAACTTACTGTCTCAACTTCAGTGCTGGGAAATCATATGCCACCTTGTAAATTTGATGCCTCCCTGGTTTTCATGTTAGCAATTACATTCTGGAGAAGAAGAGAGAGAACTTGTGTTTATTTTCTTTGTTAGCCGTATGGAGTACAGTCTGTAGATTCATTAAGTGCCAGCTTTTCTGCCTCCACTGTTGACAAATATCAGAATGGACTTTATTAAGGAAGATAATTTTTCACAGCATGGTCCTGGGAGTTACCTGGAGGTAACCTGGAGTGTCATCAGAATAGTGGAGATCTTGGAGAGAGGGACCAGCACCATGGCCCAGCCTGTTTTTTCCAGTGCTCAAGGGCAGAAGTGCTCAGAGTGTTGCTGAATGCTTCACTTTCCAACAGGCTGGCTAGAACAATGTTTCCCCCAGTGTTATCAGAATTGCTGCTCTTGTCAAACTCAATAGAAACATTCTTTTTACATATTTTGGTTCTGATACAAACTTGAGTTTACTTGCTAAAGTTGATTGGGTGTAGAAAGTAAACTGATTCTCAGCTCAGCTCTGAGGTTTTGACCAACAGCATCCTGCAGCTTTTGCAAGATTAAGGAACAGAATGTAAATTCCTGATGAACAACACAGACATATTCTTTATAGCTAGAAGCTTCCAAGTAAAACCTCAATGTCCATTTCTTTGCATGCCAGCAGTACTCTTTGGGGTAGATTGAATCAATAAGCTGCAATATTTGAATGTTTCTTCTTTGTTCATGCTGCCCAGGTATGTGGGAAACCTTCCACGAATATTTGACTACTCCCCTCTTGATCCAACACAAGATTTCAACACTCAGATGTAAGTGACATTTCTCTGTTATTTACTTGGTCAGGTTGAATAGAATCTAAATGCTTTAATGGCAAAGCAAAATACTACATTTTCATGAGCTCAGAAGTGAGATATGGCACAGGGAGAATGAGAAGATTTGACCACTTAGTTGCAGATAATGGTGGTTCATCAAGGAGTCAAAAGCAGTAAACTTCTTTTTTGTTGCTTGAAATAAGTCTTCTTTTCTGTTTTTCTAACATGTTTGTTTCCACTTTCTTTCTTACAGGGCTAAACTGGGGCATGGTCTCCTTTCAGGCCAATATTCTAAGCCACCCATGAAATCTGAGCTCATTGAGCAGGTGATGAAAGAAGAACACAAGGTATTTGCCTGAGTTTGTACAGCCTGGTAACTAGGTAAAAGTGATATCCTGAGAAAAGGGAACAGGTGCTGGGCATTGGGGATCCAGCATGGATGGGACACTTAGCAAGGTGGAATGTGCAGATTACTAAGTCAGGGATAAATTAGTCAGGCACTATTTGTGCAGTGCATCAAAGCAAGCACTGGTTCTGCTGATAAAGAGCTCTGCAGCTCCAGTGATGACTGCAAATGTTCACAGAGCTTGCAAGCAATGTTTATCTTCTCTGAGGAACAACAACAATGTTATGCAGAGAGTTCTGGAAGCAAACTTCTAAACACTCTTTAAATTTTTAAAGAATGAAGAATTGTTTCTAGGAAGTGTCTGACAATCCTCCACTTGATTTCAGGAGAAGCTGTCTAGGTAGTGCAAGATGAGGTGGTGCTGGAGGCTTTCATGGAGATGGAGGGGCCATGCAGAGCCACAGGAGGAGTAATGCATGTTTCTGCCACAGAGGGATGGTGATTGCCATAGAAATAGATATTTTCCTCTATCTTCATCTGTTGATTATTGACATAGAAATTTTTCCTGACATCAGAATGCCAATAAGATTTTGGACAGACAGAGCATCTGGTACAGAGTAGTTTGCAGGATCTGGAAGTCATGTGTCCCTCAAGTAATTGCTTTTCACAGTGGCAATTCACTGTTTTGGAACAGCAAGTGAATCCTGCTTGTTCCCATTAAATAAAGTCCAAGACTAATCAGCACTCCACTGGAACATAGGAATAGTGGGACAGATTTCAGCAAATGCCATACATTAAATTATGTGTACTGACTGACCTGCTTTCCTAAATACACACAGGATATGACTGGAAAATACTGTGCTGGAAGCTCAGCAATCTGAATCCTTGGAATAAAACTACACCTCCATGTTTAGCTCAACTGCCACTATTAGATGAGATATTGAGAAGTCTTTAATGACAGTATAGAACTCTGTCAGACTGTAATAGGCATCTACTGACATTTAACTGTACTTGTGTTCATTGGTTCAGTTTAATGTAGCTGAAGTTACATGCACAAATTTGCTTCCTTATCAAGCAATTCATAGCATATATTAGGATTTGAAACAGCTTTTACAGCTTTTGTTGCTTGTTATATTGATGATTTATTTACAGAAAAAGTCAGGTATAGGTATTTTCTCTATTCCTTCACTCTTGGAATACAAATCTATGATTTTTTCAGGTTGAGGGTGCTTTTTTTTGTTGTTGTTGTTTGTGTAGCATTTTAGGCCTTAAATGTTTTAAAGTGCTTCTGCTTTGTGTCTATGATATCAATTATTCATTTTACTTTTATTCCTTTACTTTTTTTTTTCCCTTCTACATGCAAAGTTCTCAATCTTTCTGAGCCTTTGGAATTCATCCAAAGTTTTGGGGAGCTGTTGCCTGTAAAAGCATTCATATGAGTTCTGCAGTGGTCCAGCACACTCTATATTTAGCTAAACTGTTTTGCAACTGTTGATGGGGAAAGTATGCCAGGTATTCTGTAAATATTCGTGGTACTGTGGAGTTGCAATTTTTCACCACAGAAGTTTAGCCTGGAAATGGCAGCATTTTTCTTGGACCCACTTTAGGATTAAAAAGAGGTTGAATGCCTCAAGGGTCGTCAGCCAGGGCTTGATTTTCTTGTTAGAGCTTTAACATTTCTTCTGATTTGTTGTTGTTTTTTTTTTCTCTTCTTTTATTCTGCTTGAGGTGACATTGCAAGATTCAATCCTTTTTTTTTGCACACTGCCACACATAGCTTGTGTCTCTTCTTCCTGCTCAAGTGGCTGAGTATAAAGTGTATAGGTGGGAAAAAGAATCACTGCATTTTACAGCAAACTCACTGCATTATACAGCAGTGTCACATTCTGGCTTCTGGCATAGGAAGAAGCCTGGGATGTTGTAATGTGAGCTGCTTTATGCACTGCTCTCCCCAGCCCTAGTTTTGATGGAAGGCAGTTGAGGATACTGATGAACACATAACCCAGGATGCAGAAATCCCTAGAACATCTTTGTCCAAGCAATACTGAGACTCTGTCTCTTGATGGGAGCCTTTAAGGATCATCTTGGCCCGATGTGGTTGATGGTGTACTGCCAAAAATTGAAAAAGCTTTTAAAAATGAGAATCTGCTTCTGATTTCAGTGGGTCAAGGAATATCACACCCTAGTAAAACAAAGAAAATATTTACTCTTCTAGTATGTATTTTATATGGCCTCCATTTCATGCTATTTTTTCTATTTTTATATTCATATGACAGTGCAAGTGTAATAAGGAATGAGATTGGCTGTGGTTTTAACAGCCTCTTAGAGCTCCTAAAGATTATACTTTTGCTTGGATTGTCCAAAAAATTATTTGGTTTCATGGGTGGTGAGAGAAAATCTGAGAAAGAGATTCTAACCCTTTCAAAAATGTTATTTAAAAGGATAATAGCTAGTGTTGTATGAGGATCTGGAATGGCTGGAGAGGTTCTTAAAGTGGTGTAAAGGATTAGAAAATCAAAACCAGGGCTGTCTTGGAAGGCAGAGATTTTCTAATTTAGGGCAGTTTCCTCCTGACGTGGAAATGGCCAAAGGCAGTAAGTTTGGTTTTTCAACATAACCAACACTTGCAAATTGCAAATTCATGTCTGCTCTTAACAACTCACCTGGGAATGCATGCTGCACATATTAGTTGTTCTCTGCTTGATTCTGGAAAGGTTTTGTCCTGAGGAAAGCTGCCAGCTGATACACCAAAGTGCTTCAGTGCTCTGAAGCTCTTTCAGGGTTCTGAAAGCACAATCAAATGTTATATAACAACATAGGCTCTCAGACTTTCTGAAAAGTACCAACTTTTAAAAACCTCCAGTAATCTCTTTAAAATGTAATTGCCAAAGGACAGGTAGAGTGAGTGCTGTAGGAACTAAGCCATAAAACATATTATAACCCACCTCCCCCAAAAATCTTGTTTCAAGACCCTTCCCAATTTTATTAAAATGGAAAAATAGGTGAAATAGAAACTGTCATTCATCCAGTGCCAGAAATGGGCCATAGATAGATTTAGTGGAGCAACTTTGAGATACTTGGTCCATGATTGAACAAAAATCACTTTTAAAAAGTTTTTTCTCTCTTTTATTTAGCCTCAACACAATGGAATATCTCCTCGAATGTTCAAGGCTTTTATAAGTAAAGGCCACCCAGAATTTTCATCTAACAGACAACAGGACGCACAGGAATTTTTCCTACATCTTATAAATCTAGTAGAGGTGAGAAAATCTGAATTGCTGCTTCTTTTTCTGGTTATATTAGACAATGAAGGCAAACCTGTTATATGAGGGGCTCATTTTTTTGGTTACATTATTTTTAGCCTTAGATATGTAGAAGGTGGGACTAAATAAAATGTATTTAGTTGTAGAAACATTTGCTTCCTTAATTCTTCCTCTTCTTTACTTCAGACTCTTGCATGACCATGAACAGAGCCAGTTATACTGCTAACAAATATAAAGAGGTCAAGCATCATTGTACAGGCAATAAGATTCATAAACATATGTGACCTTTTAAATTGCTATTCCTGTTTATCATATTGAAGTGTGTCATGGAATATTAATGAATCGGGTATTGTGATTATTATTGTTATTGTTTCAAATTCATATAATTGTTGGGAGCAAATTAATTACCCTGTCCAGCTGTTTTACAAATCCCAGCTGTATGTTATTGAATCATGGGAGGAAGGATTCCCCTGCTGAAAGCAGAGTGGCTGTTTGTCAGTTGAATATTTCTGAATAAAGCTTTAGTTCCACCAAGCTCCAGCTCAGTGCTGTGTGTAAAGGAATCATACTGTGAATTTTAATGGTGTCTTTCTGAAAAGGAATTTACAAATACATGCAGTTTTGATGTAAAGCATTTCTTGTTTACCCTTCCTCCCTCGTTTTCCCATTTTCCCCAAGAATCAAGGCTATTTATTCATGTGTTCAGTCTCTAGATGAAGTTACTCACATTTGTATGCATAATGTTCCACATCCCTAAATACATGTACTGATTATAGGGTGGTTAGAAGAGACTTTTCTGTTTCTTGCCTGATAACAGACATTAACATGAGCAACAAAGAGGAGGTATATTATTTGCATGACATTCCCATCTGGATAATGAGCTACAAGTTGCTTGTTCTGTTTCAGTACATATTCAGAGTGGTCGGAGCAATTCTATTGCTGAGAGGATGCTCCATGTTATTTATCTGAGCTTTCTGTCTTTACTGTAACTTGCCAGCTTCCTACCTTCTGTTCTTGATTCAGTCAGGTTCTGGGGTGCATCCCTACAAGTTCCTGTGTGTAGAAAGATGCTGCTGTGAGTGCAGCAATTTTGGACTTCAGTGGTTTTCTCTGTAGGTGCCAGAGCTCTGCACGCGATCCATTGTGAGCTGAGCTGCCAGATCAGTGTCTTTGTGCTTGCCTGAAAACAACCAGCAGCCTTTTGGTTTTCTGGTCATTTTAATGATGTCCACAGAAGTGATTTGATGTAATATTCCTTTCAGAGGAACCCTGTGGGTTCAGAAAACCCCAGTGACGTGTTCCGGTTCCTGGTGGAGGAGCGCACGCAGTGCTGCCAGTCCAGGAAGGTGCGCTACACGGAGAGGGTGGACTACATCATGCAGCTGCCTGTGGCCATGGAGGCAGCAACAAACAAAGGTAAAGGAGCAAACTGCTCTGCTTGACCCAGGCATGTACCACTTTGTGCCCAGAGATCCCCACCAGCACTGAATCTCCTTTGTCCTGGACAGTGAAACGGTTTGTGGGAACTTCTGTGTTGTAAAAAAGGAACCGAACATAAAAATGACATCTTTTAAAAACACACTCTCACAAAAAAACCCTCAAACCAAAACAACCCAAATCTGCTTTCTGTTCTTTAGCAGCAGATAATAAGATCTAATATGGCATAGAGAATAGGGATGGGTATAAGGTAGTTTGTCATCTATAGATCTAAAATGCACAATTTTGATGTTCTGTGCTTCAGGGAATGAGAGAAGGAGGATGAAGTGTTGGATGTTGATTTAATAAGCAGGAGTGTTTTTTCTCTTGCCTGTGAAAAGCACCCTTGTTTTTAAAGGAAAAAATGGCCGAGGAGATTGAAGACCTGGGAGCAGGAGGGAGGCACTGACAGGTTGTGGTTGTATCTGCAGTCAGTAGTGAAGAGCCTTGCAGAGTAACATAATAAATGTGTTTTTTGAGGTAGAAGTGAAAGGGACATCACAGGAACATGAAAGGAGATGTGCCTCTGATTTCCGACATAATCTGAATGTTTAAAATATTTTAAAACCAGAAGGTTCTAATTTTATTGTTTGATGAGATCCTCTGAAATACCATAAGGCAGAGAAATCTACCTAATTTTTACCTAGCCTACAATTCCTTGCACTGGGAAAGAAGTTTAGGAGAACTTTGCATTCTTTGTTCATCAGTTTCAGTGATGACTCCGTTGCTTATAAAAGAACATGTTATTTCCAGGTAATGACTCAGGAGACAGATTAGTTTGTGAATTTACCATATGGCACTGCTCAGCTTGCCAGTGTCAAGACTTTTTCTAGATCATACATAATCCTGGCCTTCTAAAAAATCTGATGACACAGATAGATAGACATAACTTTCCAACTCAGATTGAGTTCTGATAAAGTGGCTCTGTGGCATTACTGTTCACACAGGATTTTGGCTGTCATGGCAGAGTTTTTATTGCCTGTGTCCTGGTATTTCCAGTTCTGTGTTGTCACTATAAACAGAAACCTTAAAGATGTGGCTGTAAGTGTAGCTCCTGACCTCAGTGCAGACAAAAAGATTTGATGTCTAGTTAAAAACATGTAAAGCTTTTATTGCTAAGTAGATTTTTGTATTTCTAAAACTTACAGAAATAAGCCTGATGAGGAACACCTAGCCATGACAATGTTCATTAGCTTCTAGTGTTGTGTGTATTTCTCAGATGAATTAATTGCCTATGAATTGAAGAGGAGAGAAGCAGAAGCTGCAAGGAGACCTCTGCCAGAGCTGGTCCGTGCCAAGATCCCATTTAGAGCATGTCTGCAGGCCTTTTCTGAACCAAGCAATGTAGAGGATTTCTGGAGCAGTGCCCTTCAAGCAAAATCTGCAGGAGTTAAGTAAGTGTGTGTCTGGCTGCCTGTTAAAAACTGTGCTCTATGCTTATCTTGCTACTGGACATGGTGCAGAGAGAAACACACAAAAGCACAGTGAGCACTGGCATCACATTGGTGTAGGGGCTCATCCATGTGATGTGCAGATCAGGCCTTGCAGGAGTGGTAATGATGAACTGAGCAGGAAATTAATTGTTCTCAATGTTCAGACTCCAAGAAGTGATGCAGTCTGGTTGTTGAGAGTTGAAGTTTAAGTGCTTATAGGGTTGGATCCTTTGTATCAACACGTGCTAGCTCATCTCTGTGTGCATGAGGAACTGAGATCTGTGCTGCTGGGGATTCTGTTGTCAAATTTCAATGATTTGTGTTTCTTGTCCTTCCCAGGACTTCCCGTTTTGCTTCCTTTCCTGAGTACTTAGTGGTGCAGATAAAGAAATTCACCTTTGGCCTTGATTGGATACCCAAAAAGCTTGGTATGTGCTTGTTTTACTTACCTTTCTATCTGAGATAATTAATAGATGTGCACACTATAGTGAGGACCTGACTCAAGTCTTAAGTTTGTACTGTGAAGATCCTAATTGAATATTTTTCCCTTTTTAAAAAAATTGGTTAAATTTGTTAAAATCAGGTCTGTGCAGTTAAAACACAGTTTCATGTAATCTGAGCTAGTTAAATTGTGCTTTGAAGTTCCAAATTTCTCGAAAAACTCTTTTCAGAAGGGGAATCCTGTCTGTTCCTGTACCCTGAGTACCAGAGTCCCCTTTCTGAAGGGGTAGGTTGCACCATAAGGTTGTTTTGCTGGCTGCAGAAGCTTAGCCCATTTCTCTGCTTTTGTAGATGTTTCTATAGACATGCCAGATTTCCTGGATATCAGTCACCTTCGGGCCAGGGGGCTCCAGCCAGGAGAAGAGGAGCTCCCAGACATTGCTCCTCCCATTGTCATTCCTGATGACCCAAAAGGTATTTACTGACTTATTCTCCCCTGTATTCCCCTTTCCTTCTATGGATTCTCTTTAATCTTCACTGGAACTATGAACAAAAATCCAGCTCTGTACTGCCCACAGCCTTTTTTCCTCCCTACTGGCCAACCCTAGTTCTTCCAGCTTTTCTGTTTTGGGAATTTATTATAGAATCCCAGTGTTTGGGGTTGGAAGGGATCTGAAAGATCATTAAGTTACAGGCCCCTTGCCATGGGTTGGAAGACCTTTCTCTAGAAGGTTTGATAATTGTTGCTGTTCTTGACTCTCTCCAGAGAACCTTCAGTGCATGTCCATGGGATAAAGTCATGTGACTTTATCCTTGTCATCCATCCTTGGAGTAAGGTCACTGTGCACTTCCCAGGTCCAGCACAGTACATCAATACTTAATACACAAAGGACTACAGTTTAAGAGAACAGCTTTCCAGGCATAGACTAACACTCTAAATTTTATTCATTTAAAAAACACAAGAATTGTTAGACCCTAGCAGCTGTGCCTGCATGCACAATCCTCTTCTCTGGATGTATGTGGGCTGCACAGCCCACTAAAAAAAGCTCTGTCTCAAGGAGAAGGTGGCAAACAGCTGACTATAATGTTTGTGGAGCAGAAAGGGCGTGATTAAAATGCTGTGCTGTTTTTTTTTTTTTTTTCCTTAAATACAGTTTTTTTTCCTTAAATACAATTTTTTTAATGGTAAAGTTCAGAAACAAGGATATTAAATATCCTTCTCCTTTATTCCCTGCGTTTCCCTGGAGAATAAAATAGTTTATGGCAAGTAAAATCATGTTTTTATGGTGTGATCTTAGACCCAGGTGGTTGCACTTTCCCCACATGACTGAAGTTTGAGTGCCTCAGTATTTAACACAAAACAGTAATACAACTGCTCTCATGACATGAGTGCCCCTCTTTGCTTGGATATTTATAATAATATTTGCTCTATATATGTGAAAGAAAGCTAGTACCTGGAATTGTGTGCAGAGCAAGAATATGATAAAATTCAGTTCTCTGAAGGTTTTAATTCCATCCCTCATCTATGTAAGTTCCTCACAAAAGCCTGTACCTTCTTATCCTCTTGCTGAATGGACTGACCTAGTTTTAGTGTAAATATATGGATGATGGTACTTTATTTTTAAGATTCTTGCTTAGGCCAGCTTTATTTCCTACTGGTTTATAGTATCAGTTACTCTTTGCTCTGAACTGAGTTAGAGAAATAGCCTTGCTCTAATTCATGGCAAAAACATCAGGGAAGAAAGGTTGAAACTTCCCTGTCTCCATGAGGTCAAATATTTCTATGTGTTTAAAAATATGGAATTGTTTTACCCATATAGATCTACTTATACTTCATATAAGTCCTTTTCCCTGTTTTTCCCCCATTGTTGATTTTTCAGATCACATGGCGAACCATTTTGTGGAGTGTACGTATCTCATTTTAATATTGCTTAAAAAATGATGCTTTTGCTCAGCTAATGGCTTCTCTCTCCTCATAGAGATGCATGGAACCTTTCCCTGCATGCTTCCAAATAAAAGCTTGTTCAGTGTTTACTTCATGTGTGCAAGACTCTCTTAGATAGTTAGTATAGCCAGAACATGAGCTGCTCCTCTGCCTGCTGCTCCTCAGGAGGATCTTGCAGTTCTGGGGGTCACAGTTACTGGATCCTGGCTCCCTCTGCACTCTGATCTCACATAAAGCTGTCTGACCTTGTCATCCAGAGACTGCCTGATCTGGCAGCTGTTATTTCTCTAACCTGCAAGATCCTGCTTTGAGAGGTGCTTGGTTTTGGCTGCCATCTTTAGCTGAGCTCAGCACCTGACTTCTCACCCCTTGAAATCCAGTGCTGAGGTATTTTAAAATAATGTCCTGTGGGAATTCATCAGGATTTAATGGTCTGTATGGGGATCTTTGTCCCTACTGAGACCAAAGATTATCAGTAAGTCCCTAACAACTACTGTAATGCTTTGTACAAGGCTGTTTTCTGCTGGCTGTGGGTTTATTGAAGTACCAAACCAGATCCAAGCAATATGTACTGTAATATATGGCACCATAAATAACAATAAGAAATATAATACAATGGATGAAATTAGACTTTTATATTTTAGAAGGTCCTCTTTTGTAGCCCTAGATATTGATGAGTCCTCAGTTATGCAGCTGGCAGAGATGGGCTTTCCTTTGGAAGCATGTCGGAAAGCTGTGTACTATACAGGCAACCTGGGTGCTGAAGTCGCTTTCAACTGGATCATTGCACACATGGAAGAACCAGGTCAGTGACTTGAGGGTGTAAGTTAAACTCAGCTCCTGGTTGTGGATTTTGGCAGTCAGTAGAAATTTTATGATGTGTGACAGAGAAACAACGGTCTCCCTTCCCCACCTGGGAAACCTGGAGGTGTGAGTGAATTTTCCTAAGCTGCTTCTGGGATGTGCAGATCTTGACCATTATGTGGTATCCTCTGCCTAGAAGAAGACAACAAACTAAGCTACACCAGAAGTCCTGTCCTCACCACTGGTGTGGGCCAGCTCTGTTTCCACCCTTTGGCTAGGTCCGTGCTGCTAAGGGGGAGCTGACTTGTGACCGAGTGTAAGTACAAAGAATCCTGTGGTCTGGATGCTTTTCTTCCATATCAGCCTTCTCTAGCTCAGGCTGGAGCATTCATGCCATACTTGGGCTGTCTAGTAATGGATAGGGCTGCTAGATGTTCTCCACTTCCTGTGTTTCATCCATGCAAAGTTTGGACTCATGATTCAGCACTGAGTGCATCTGAGTACTCCCTTGCCAGGAAACTCCAGTTTTGGTTGAGTTCACGCTTCACCATGAGCTTTTGTGTTGCTTGTGTAAATTGGGAATGAGTTTCACTTGGGCTTAGCAGACATTTTTAGATATGGAATCAGTTCATTTTACATCTATGCACTGGATTGTTTATTATCCTGATGCCATCATTGCTTCCATACCAATCTTTGCTGCTTTCCTGCAGTTGTTTCACTTCTGCAATGTGCCAGATTATTCCAGTCTGCTCAGTATGAGCATGTGCACCTAGATATTTTGTAATGTGCACATTCACTTTGTTGTTTTTGAGGCTTTCCACACATCTAAGTCTGAATTTATTTGCCAGTGAAATGAACTTATATTGATTTCAGGAGTGCTTTTGAGGTCCTGTGTGTTGTTTGTTTGTGTTTGTTGTTGACTTTCCAGTTGAGGCAAAAGAAGGAACTGATGAATGTTTGTTTGTTCCAGACTTTGCTGAGCCATTGGTCACACCTGCATTTGGAGAAGTTGCTTCCAGTGGGGCAGCTGCTTTAGGAGCTGTAGGGCTAGATAACCAGCCTCCTGAAGAGATGGTTGCAATGATCATTTCCATGGGATTCCAAAGGAATCTGGCAATTCAGGCACTGAAGGCAACAGTGAGTTCATGGGGTATTGGTGGCTGGGGTTTGGTTTTGTGTTCTGTGCTTTGTGCATGTGCATGCTCAGATGCCTTTGAAATGTGTACAGAAATTAGTGGATGATGAGCCTGGAACTATCCTGGCAAAGTGTAGGATGCCTGACTTCTCTGGAGTGGGGAAGGGGTTTGTGTGTTTCACTAGAATGGTAAAGTGTGGAAGGCAGTGAGGAAAATTTCCCTGTTGAAAAATAACCTGGATGCCTGCAGACTGTGTGTCTGCAAGATAAGAACCTGGGGCAGTGGGTCTTAGTGTGGGATAATTCCTTTTCCATATGTCAACTTTTGCAGAGTGCTTGCTGAGTGCTATTTTCCAGGGAGATAGAGGTATCTTACAATTTTTAAGTGCTGTAAACATGATCCTTACTCTGTTCAAAGGCTGATGAGTGGCAGTGTGATGTTGGAGAGTGTATTAAAGGCTGCTCTTTTGATTGATTGATTGATTGATTGATTGACTGGCAGAACAATAACTTGGAGCGTGCTCTGGACTGGATCTTCAGCCACCCTGACCCTGAGGAAGAGAGTGACCCTGCTTTGGACACGATGGACATGGAGAACAATGCTAATGCCAATATCCTTGCAGACACAGGGTCTGAGGGACCCAGGATCAAAGATGGCCCTGGAAGTAAGTTCTGCTTCACTTAGACCTGGCTGTCATTTTGTTGTGTCACACCCACTCCGTTCATAGAGCTCTTTCCTGTTTTGAAATTAGTTATTGTAGGTTTTTTGGACATGATCCAGACATTTACTTCCAGTCTTGTTTCTGGGGCTGAATCCAGCTCAGTGGGCTGCTGAGTTCTGTGGGCTGTGTTTGCTCAGAAAACTTTGTCCTTGAGCTCACTGAATAGCCCAAGCCCTAAATTTCTTGCTACCAGAGCACACAATTCTCTCCTGGCCTAGGTTTATTTTTTGTTCTGTTATAAGATAAAATGTCAAAGAAAAGTTAGAATGCTTAAATCTTCAGAGGCTGAGCATCCTAAAGACAACACTGCTGTTACAGACCACCTAAGTTTCTGTCCTCCTGTGGTCTGCTGGGTGATTTGATAATTCCTTCAACCAATTCCTTATTCACAATACCACAGGTATAGTTGCAACTGCATGTTTTGTTGTCTTTTGGTTGAGATTCTCTGTCATATTACTGCTAAATAAACCACAAGATGGGGCTAATGTACAGCAGGCAAAGTTGAGAAGAACCTCCTGGAGGTGTCACAGCACTGGAGTACAAAAGCTCAGTGGAGGTGCTAAGGATGTCACAAAGTTTTTTGAAGGGACTTTAGTGACCAGTTTTAATACCTGCAGTGTGTTTTAAACTTCTACCTCTGGTCTTGAATGTAAAGATCTTAGGAAAAAAAAATTGCCAGACAATTTGATTTTTGTGTCTCTGGTTGTATATTAACTTCATAAATATCAACCTTAAGTATTTTGGAGACATGGGAAACAGTGATTATCACTAGGATTAAAAAAAAATCCCACACTTGGAATAATTATTTTTTGTGGTACTTAGCCTTTATAGACTGAGATCCTTTTCTGAGTGCCTGAAATGCTGATAACCAACATGATTCTATAAAATGGCTCCAGAAAGCCCTTTCCAGCAAAATCCAGGCCCATGTCCTTATGCAATATCCTGAAATAGAGTACTCTTTAGGTAGTAATTCAGGTGAACAGCATGAATGGGTGGGAATCAAGAACCAGTGCTGAGTTCTCCAGAGATTTCAAGCATAGCAATTGTCCTTTTGTTAAAGGAAGAGCATTCTTTCCTGTCATCTCTTCTATGGGCTGCTGAAATAGAAACTACTGTGGTTTTGTATTTATAGAAGATCTGTGATCACATGTACAGATATAGCTAATTTGTGTGCAGAATGAACTCCCTGTTTGGCACTTTCTATGGTACTCTTGTCAACTGGGAATGAATCTGTTGTTTTCTTTCCTGGTAGGGGCTGTGATCACAGCCCTGCTGTATATGCACAGATCTCTGTGGGTTTGATTTGGATTGGTCTGATAAGTTTGACAGTGAATCTGAGCCACTAGTTAAGTTGGGAACATGCTGCAATGTTAACAGAAACTGTGTTTGGGGATGCAGAGTCTGAGTTTGGACTGCTTAGCTGCTTCTCCAGTATTAGAAAGAACATTTCCCCTGGAGTCATATTGCAGTGGTAGCAGTAAAAGACTTAGGGTGCCATTTATATTTCTTTAAACAGGGTATGAGCTGTTTGGGTTCATCAGCCACATGGGAACATCCACGATGAGTGGCCACTATGTTTGTCACCTCAGAAAGGAAGGAAGGTGAGTGCAGCTGGGAGAGACACTTGGGATGAGTAAATGTTTGATTTGAAGCATCTGTGCAGAGCAGGGCATGCTCATGGCAGACAACATGGGCTGTTACCATCTGTAGGTTTCTCAACAAAAAAATGAAAATTGTCACAGAGTCAGTTCTGATCCCACTGAAGTCTTTGGTGAAATGTACCTTTGGCTCTCCTGTGCTTGCCATTCTAAATCTCTATTCATTCTGGGGCATTGGTTCTGTAGCTGGCTTAGTTTATCTGAGTTCCCCCCAACTTCCTTTTGTTGCCCATCAATAGAAACCCATGGAGCTATGGGCTGATACTGATGTGGTACTCCCATTATTTGACACTGGGAATCTCTGACTTCCCTTCATTTGAGCTGTAACTACACATGCCTCTGCACATCCCTCCTCCTTTTCAATTCCTGACTTTGCCAGCTGGTTCTGCTGTTTCTCTGATCCTTTGTTCTCGTTGCAATGCCTAATTTCTAATTTTAGATTTTAAACTCTTTGACGTTTGGGTCTGAGAAGTCCCACATAAACCTGTGGTGATTTTTATACTCATGCAATGTCATCAATCTTGTTTTCCTTTCAGATGGGTTATCTACAACGACCTCAGAGTCTGTGCCTCAGAACGACCTCCCAAAGACCTGGGCTACATTTATTTTTACCACAGGATACCGAGTTAGGCCTCTAATCTAACACCTGGCCTTAAGAAGCCATAAGCCTTTTTAACCTGCCCAAAAAAAAGCATACAATAAAAATGTAAAACCAACAAAAGACCCCTTAACCCTTGGACTGCCAAAAAGCAAAGGAAAACGTGGGGTGTTTATAGTGTATTTAAAAACAATCATTTGATGCCGCCTTAAGTGTTAGACGGAAGATTTCTATTAGGTGCTGTATAGGACATTGTTTTAAATTTATACACCTTACAGGCCATGTGGATTTCTGGTGGAGTTTGCAGCTAGTGTGTGGAGAATATGGAAGCTTCAGTGTTGAGCAAAAACAGTTCAGCCCAGCTCCTGCCTGCCCTGTCTGTGCATCCTTTGAAGACCACAAACAAATATTTATGTCTTTGGTGACTGGGAGCCTGAGTTTTCATCCAGAATACAGATCATGTAGAGAAATCATTTGAAGGGAGGGGGTTTGTGGCTGTTCTTCAATGCAGAATGTTTTATTTCAGAGATTATTTTCAGTGCAGTGAGAAAAGTCAGCTGAAGTTCTATCTGTTGGAATTCAGTGGTACAGTATCTTGATTTGACTTTTCCAGGCATAAGCCTGAGACTAATGGAGACAGGAGCAATCTCCTGTCAGTGCCCTCTGCATTTTTTGCCAAAGAAAAATTTTATTTTAGCAGACATAGGTTTCTTCATCTTCACTTGAATGTTCATCTTGTAAGTTCTACCAACAGTTTCAGGATTACAGATGGCTAAAGGCAGAAGACTTTCTGACTACAAAATCAAATGCACACCCTGAGGAAAGGCAAGGCTGTATTTAAATTTGGTTTTCTTATGGAGGAGGGGAAGAGGGGTCTAATGTCCCATTATATTTATGTCAGGGAAATTTGTATCTAGACCACTCATATTCCATCTGAAACCAACCTACTGACAAAGTACTCACAGTGCAATCCTGCCTTCTGCTAAAGATTGCTTAAACATTGACTTTCATATCTGAGTGGGGGAAATTGCTTAGCAAGTTTTCTGATTTATTGATTTACCCCTCTTTTCCTCCCTTAAAAAAAAGAAAACAACAAGAACCAACAATAACAAAAACCAAACAATAAAAACACCCTTGAATTGCTATTTTTGCTTTCTTTAAACTTACCAATGTATCAATAATCTGATCTCTTCAAGAGATACCTTCTAAAAGGGGTTTGATATCTCTGGCAGGGATGATGGGGTGGGCAGGCAGGGGCTGGCCTTTCCTGTCCTTGTGGGGTTTGTTTATTTTATTTTTTTTTTTGGTGTGTCTTATTTAAGTGTTTTTCACAGGTGAGAATACGTACGTGGGTTTTAAAATTATATTTGAAAACACTCATTGTAGAAAAATTACAATGGTGAGTGCAAAACCTTCCATGGTTCCAAAAAAAAGAAGAAACCCAAAGGTTCACAGTGTTGGACACTGCTTAGAGGCTGGAGTTGCCTTGTACAATGTTACCTAGCCCTCAAAATAAATTGCAGCAGTCAAATTTTTTTTTTTTTTTTCCCAGAGTGCAAGAGAGCCAGAGGTGTTATTACATTTTCTCTGCAGTTAGTGCCTGCAAGTTTTAATAGCAAAATTCAGGCAGCTACACATTACAGAAGAGAACCCAAATTAAACATCTGGTTATGAGAAAGGCATTTTAGTTTTTGCAGTGTCTGGGGAAAAATAATTCTCCTGCTGGTCATAAAGCCTCACAGAGAGCCAAAAAACCACTGTTGGTATTTTAATCAGGTTTTTATCTTAAAAGATTGTGAGAGAAATTCCAGTGCAATAGTTCTGTAGAGTGTAAAGGTATCTAATTGCTGGGAAAGCTGCCTGCACTTAGAGCTCTTGTGGACACATTAGTGCAATGTCCTGGCACATTAATGAGTGGCCCCTGTGAGATTCAGCTGCCTTGTGCTTATTGAGCCACCACTTCTGGATGAAATAAAAGCTGCCAGTAATTTCTCTCCTTCTTCCAGGTTTTGGATATTTGAGGGCTTTACCAGAAAGTGACAGGTTTGAAAATGGGATCAGCAAATTATGCAGTGATACATCTTCTATTTAAAGTGAAAGAGCAAAACTTCTGTGTGTCTGTGTGTTTTTTCATTCTGGCAGTAGAAGAAGGAGAAAAGGCCTTTTTTCCCACCCTTTCTTTAACTTTTTTCTTCAATTCCCATGTATATTCCAAGGAAGTCCAACACAACAGCTTCCCTCTTGCCTCATGAACTTAAAGGGCTATTTAGAAACTACCAAGATCTAGTGGCTGCTGCCTTTTTATTGAGAAATGTGGAGTAAATGAAAAGAGAGGGCCCTTGGCTGGCTGTGGTAAGTGAATTGGAGCAGCTCAGGTCCTGGAGTTCTTCTCAGTTTGTAACTTTAATGTTTTACCTGCCCAAACCAAAGTTAGTCAGGAGTGCAGGGAGCATTTTAGGGGAAAGGATTGCAGGTTTTCTAAAGTAAAACAGTTTAAAATATGTTAGAAGTTTTTCAATCAGGTGCTTGAGGAATTACTTTATTCTCTCCCAAAACAGTGGCCTCCCTCCTTTTTTCAAGGGACTGGTTCAGTTGTCTCCCTTTTGTGATGGGTTTTGTGTGAAGAGCATCATAAACCTGGAGGAGCAGAATATAAACTCCTGACTTCTCAGGGGGGAGGAGTTTAGTTGGGTTTGGGGTGTTTTTTACACTCCAGCACTGCAGAAGCCCCTCTGAAACAGGCTGTACTGAAGAGATGAGTGACCTGCCAGGCTGTGCCTGCTGCACTCTGAATGTGCTAAAGCAGGGACACAGTCTGGGCACTGCCTGTCTGGTGCTGGGGAGCTGCTGGGAGCTTCTTGAGAAAAAAGAATGGAGAAAGAAAAATCACTGTGAGCTCTTTGAGACAATCTGACCCAAGAATCGTGGCAAGCCAGGACCTGGCAGTAAATAATGCTTTTGTTCCTCAGACTTATTTTTCCTTTTTTGTATGATACATTTAGGTTAGGAGATAGAAAGGAAGAAAAATTCAGTAACTTTTCCTTGATTTTCTCTTCTTCTCTCATTCCTAGCAGCATGCTGGATCCAGTAGTCTCCTCATTCAGAGTCATAATCTCCAGTCTCCAAAACACATGTAGACACAAACTCCTATTTAATTTTCCTAGCTAAAATATAATTAGGATAAAAATAAATTTATTCAGAGCTCTGGTTTTAAAACAAGTGTAGATGTTTCTGAGCTCCAATTGAGCTTGTAACTCTACTGGGTTCAGTGCCATTACCTCTGACTGACTTTTGTGTAAGTGAAACCAACATCAGCCCAGGTCTTTGATTCAGGCAGCCTCCACCAGGTCCCAGCACACATTCAGAATGTGGGTGCAACCAGAGCTCATTTGATTTCTTTAGAAACCTCTCCAACTGATTCCTTTTGTTCTCCATCCTGGCAGCAGCCATTTTTACCCTCTTTGCTGTTTTCATGCATTGGAAGTCTATGCAAAATATGTAACTGGACATTTTATTATTTTCCCTGTCACCCTTCCTACCTTAATGGCTGAGATTGGTGTCTGATTTCTGCTCACTTTTCAGTGGTTTTACTGTTGTATCCTGGAAGTGTCTGTCCTGGTTTACTTTGCACCATTAAGAGTTGTTTGCTTGAAGCACTGTTAAATTTCTGGAGAGTATTTGTCTGAGATGAGAAAGGCTGTGAATGACATTGTTGCAACTGTTTTAAATTAAAAAGAAATATTCTCAGATCTGGTGACTGTGTGGATTCTTGTTTCTTTATTCCTGCCTAAACTGAAGAGGAAAAGACAGGATGTGTTTTGATGCTGCCTCTCACTTTTTATGGTCACATTTGGTGTTTTACTTAAAAAAACTTGTGCACAGGGAACAGAGATATGTGTGAGAGTCTTGATTTCTTGTGACTCCTGGCATTTCTGTGGATTTAAAAAAAAACAAAAGTAAAATCCCCAAGTGGATATACATCATAGCAAAAAATAGAAAACAGGTTTTGAGTTGTATTTGTTTGTTTGTTTTTAACTTTTAAGCCTGTTGATGTTCTTTGATCACTAGAGTTGGCAATGTTTGTGTGGAATAGTGCTGTCATTTTACCCCAAATTTCTGCTTTATCATGGTCTTCAGTTCTTCATACTCAGAAATTTCCTCTGCTGCTCTGTTTTCCTCACGTGTAAGGACTTCACATAGAAATGTGACTTTTGGGACTCTGGTAGATGCAATAGACTGAAAAAAAAACCCCTGAGGGGTGACAACTTTTATAGGATCACAGGACCAGCAGCAGGAGGAGAGGTGAGAGGTAAATCTGCTGGGCTCAGTGACACTTCATGACAGAAGTAGAGGACGTGTGACATGTTGAGTAGTAAGAAATGTAGGGATGGTTCAGCTTCTGAAGTCTAAACTGAATTATCTGTTTTGGTTTCTCTTCTATCACAGATGTCCTTTGTGACTATGGCAGCTCAAGCCATGCTGTTCACACCACTTGTGGCAACTGGAAGAGGTGGGAGAGTGGCTCCCTGTACAAGCTTCAGAGCTCTGTTCAGAATTTCCAGGAATTTCCTGTATAGGATTTGTGCCTTCTAGCTTTTGCAGACTGTTTGTGGGAGGCAGGATTGGATCAGTGACAAATTACTACCCTCTGCTTGCCCTCACTGAAGTGGGAAGCAGCACCTTTGTGTCCCTCAGGTGTACTGCAAGCTTAACCTGAATAGGGGCAGCACAGACAGCCACGGTGGACAAATGCTATAAAATTGTTGAAAACAGTTACTGCATGACTGGAGTGGGTGATTTATGTTTTCAGATCTCTTTACCAGTGATTTTTGAGCAGTTTTCTATGTGGATTTGCTACTGATGCTTTTCTCCCACTGTGTTCCTGTGTCAGTGCTGTGTTCCTGATCTGGGTTCCCTATGGAGCACATAACCAAAGGATTTTCCTGCTGCTGCTTTGTCAGTGCATTTGAACAAAAAGAACTAAATTAGCTTTAACATTTTCCAGCAAAACACACCAGTGTCAAGAGCCCACAGTCAGTTTTGTCCTAACCTAAGGGCTAATGGGGTTTTAGTGTCTGTTCCCTTTGTTTCTTGGTGGAAGGTTCTGGTTAAAGCCATAGGTTTTATCCAGTTGTTTTTTCTGACAGAGCTTTCCTTCTGCAGGCAAACCATGGCTGTATCTGCTGTTTGCTTGGGAGCAGCCCACATGTCCATGGAGGGAGTCCTGCTTCTCCCTGTGCTGTCACTGTCACAGCTACTCACTAGCTCTCAGCTTTTCTGTCCACAGCAGCTCACAGGAATTTTTATCCCTCATGTGCTTACGTTGATGTCTCACAGCAAAAGCAGAGTAGGAATAACTTCATCCTTGTCAGCACTTTTACCTCATCCCATGAAAGACAGAACTGAAAAATGCTGTTCCTATGGTGGTCTATGGGAAATTGCTTGACTAGTGATCTCAGTCATTGCATGCTGGCTTTGCTTTTCACAAAGTTTGGGTTGTGATATTGTTATTTCTGTTTTAATTATTGCATGGTCTTCAGGAAAAATTCTTATCTGCTTTTTCCCCATTTTCCTCATATGGGCTGTATGTGCAGAACCCTTTGGGGCAGCCTCAGCTGGTATAAATTCCAGTTGTAAGTATAATTGATCAGCATGTTGAAATAAAAATCAATTCTAAAAATAACTCTGCCTCAGAGAAACAATGAATTTAGGAAAAATGAGAACATAAGCATCTTCTGGAGTTGATTTTTAAGTAGAGAAGCATGTTCACACGGTAAACAATAGAAGACCTAATTTTAAAAATCCTTTCAGATGGAGACTTTGATCCCTCCTTTCAGTTTAAGTAATTGAAGTCAAGACCCTTTCCAGGTCAAAAAGAGATTTTGAAATATTTGAAGCCACAGACAAAGTTTATTTTTAAAACATATTTAAAAATCGCACAGTTATAAATACAGGTAAATAAATACAATTTAATATGTGGAAAAGAACCCAAGGAAGGCATGCTTCCATTACAGTACAAAAATACTACATTAAGTGTGGTGCTCTGCAAATAGTCATCTATGACCTTAATAAATTTAACACATCCAGTATGCATATCATTCTTTTTTGAGGAAATAGATTATTTTAAACAGCAGTGCAGGGAAACACCAAATTAAAGCATCAGTAAACTATATGCCTGTGTTTAATATTATACACAGCTGATAATGCACTAAGCACACAGAGGCAGAGTTACCTGGAGTAAGAAACTGACCTTTTACCCCGTGTGTTCTTACATTCAGCTTCTGGTCTGGGTCAGAATGAGCCTTTGTAAGGGAGTGTAAACATTCAGGTGTCGGGCTGGGCTCCCACCTTGCCAAGCCCTGCCCCTGCACTGCCCCAGGGACACCAGGAGTTCAGGGGCACTGGAGGGGTGTGCAGCAGCAGGGCTCTTCACCTGGCCCAGGTGAAAGGATCTGCCAACCCTGTAATCACTTCTTTCCTCTATGTTGGCTTAAAAATAAAGCCAAAAGAACTGATGCAAGATTGCAAAGGTTTTCAAACAGTTTACAGCATATAGAAGAAGCCACACAGAATGCCTCTCAAAACTATATAGTTCTATTTTACTCTAGGTATGTTTTATACTCTGATATATAAAATATATTTATAAATTTTTTTTTTATTTTCCTGAATTTACAATAGCTTACTGATATTAAAAAGGCTGTTTAAATTAAAGTTTAGCCAATGTTGATGGCATTCTGTAAATGTAGAAGGGGAAAAGAGATCAAAGCACATCAAGTCTTGACCATGCAAGCTTGCTCAATGGGCTGTCACACTGCAAGCATTTGTAAAGTTACAGCATATTTTAGGAAAATTTAGATTCCTTCTGTCTCTTTACCTTGCCTGATGCCTGTTACTTTCTGGGCTGAGGCTCTGAAACTTTCCATGGATTTTCTGACACTTCTGGTTTTCATTTTGCCTACGTTTGTTCAAAGTGTCAGTGATGTCTTCATGCATGGCCCTCCTGTTCTCTGATTTATCTACCAGTCCAAAAATCAGCAGAACCATAATGAAGGAATCTGATTCTAGCCTAGGTAATGTTTGAATAGTAGATAATACTGTATTGCATATCCACCATTTTTTTTTTCACAACGTGCAGTGCATTTGGTCTTACCATTTTTGTGAATACTTGGTATATTATTAACATTTATTACATAAATTCACTGTACAGACTGCTAAGCTGACAACACTGGTGACCAG
Organism: Erithacus rubecula; assembly: GCF_903797595.1. Taxonomy (NCBI): domain Eukaryota; kingdom Metazoa; phylum Chordata; class Aves; order Passeriformes; family Muscicapidae; genus Erithacus; species Erithacus rubecula. Next base: position 6,480,134 of record NC_136663.1, read on the forward strand.
AAATCACGTTTTTTTCAACTGTGCAGGTAATTCATGCGAAAATAATGAATAATGTCTTGTTTTGCAGATGCATGTTTGGGCAAAAGAGACCTACAACCAATTTATGCTTTGCTCCATTTCTCACTGGCTCCAACAGACAATGATTTAGGCCTCGGGCTCTGGCTGTGCCAGAAAGGACAGCAGTTGTTATTTCTGCCATGGAGAGCCTTGCTCTGGGATATCTGGCTGTTCTGTGGTTTAGACTAGAGATGAGAATGTGAAAATCCAAACAACCCAGCCTCACTGAGAAAGCTGTGCAGATTAGCTTTTTAGTTCTTGAGAGGGTACTAAAACATGTCTGCAAAAGCTGTTATACAGATGCCTGTTATTAATCAAGCACTTGGAGCAAACATGAAACCCAAAACACAAGGTGAATTTTAAGGATGGGATTTTAAAAGGGCTCTGCATTTGGTCTAGCCTGTTCCAGATAATATGAACAACTTAAATTTGAGTCTGGCAGATGCAAAGGAGTTGTAAAATGTTCCACAGATGATACTAATCAATAGTTTAAGAATACCCTATGTGTGAGCCTTCTGCATGCATTCTCTAAACACATGCTCAGGTAGCATTGCTGCATGCTTGGGGTTAATCTTGCATAGTGGTTACTGGTTAATGTAGTTGCATGCAATATTGTCACATGAGGTTTTGTGTCATTTGAAACACCCCCTCCATATTTTTACAGGTGCTGTGATTTATCAGATCATAAGAAAATGCCAGTAGATACAGATATGTTTATGTGTGTGCCTAAAAGTCAAATGAGTTCTTCAAGCTGACATAAACCAGTCTGTGGCCACAAGGCTCCTCTGGTCATTCCAGTTTAAAGAGGTCAGCCAGAAATGAGCCTTTTGCCTTCATGGCAAAGCCTCATTCCCTAAACTGGGATTCCAGTGCCTGTTCAGCACGTGCAGTGGTCCCAGAGCCATCCCTCTCCTGGTAATACCTGCATATGAACTGGTCATGCAAAGTGCTGAGCACTCTTGTGAGACTCCAGCCTACAGGGTTCAGCAGCTTGATGGATCAGGCTTCTAGGTCATAACTATTCCTAAAGCTTTGCAGAGGACAAGGAGAGTCCCAAGCTGGGGCTAGGAAAATGTGGTTTTTTTAAAATTGCATGAAATATAAAAAAAATTATTCAAAAACTTGGAATCAATTACTTGGCAGTGATAAATCACCTCTGGAAAAAGAGAGGAGTAACAAGAAAGGGAAACAGAGGTGGGACATGGTGATACACCATTGCAGCACTCTGGGCCTCACCTCATAGGTGCTCTACAGCATCCTGAAATGTCTGAGTCTCTCTTCTGCTGAAATCAGTAGTCTGTATGTGAAATTGCTTCCCTAGACCTGAGCAACCATGTGTTTGTGTCACCTGCCACCCCAGAGAGATGCGACCTCGCCCCTGCAGCATGAGACAGTGCTAGTCTCCTGCTCCCAGGTGGCACAAGGAATGCTGCTCCCCATCCTCCTTCCCTGCACACCTGGGCAAGTCAGGATGGCAGGAGGCTTTGGCTTGGTCGAGCTCCCAGGGAGGCTGAGAACAGGACCCAGATTTGCTGTCTCTCACTCTCAGGCTCAATCTGCTACTGTTCAGCACCCGCCTTATTTATTCCACCTCATGCTTGGTTAGAAGCACAAGTAGATGAATTTTCTGTTCAGGTTGTTAATACGCTGCAGTTTTCTCACATGTTTCCTCTTGCTGCTTCAGGCAAATATACAAACTTGTCCTGGATATTTAAGGAATGCCAAGAGGAGGTCAGCTCAAAGCTGTATCTAATCCTGTCTGCTGCACTGGCAGTGCTTGGCAGAGGGAGCTAAAGGAGAATGATAAAGCCCAGGATCCTAAGGAAGTGCCCAGAAGTCCCTAGAGCTGCTGGGCCTGACCTGTTAGAGTGAGTGAGTTCAGTCTCCAGCCACTCTCCCACACTGACCAGTCCAGAGCTGTGTGAGATGTGCCCCTGTCCCCTGTCACTGCCCTGCCTTAGTTTTTCCCAATGCCTCTGTCAGTGGCACAAGCCTGAGTGGCCACAGGCTACCTACAACAGGAGAGGACAGCTGGGGTAATCTCCAAGGCTGTCCTCTTGGGACAGGCTTTGTAGCCCATGTCCTGTACAGCAGAGCTGAGATGGGCTGGGGGCTGAGCCTCCCCTGGGATTTCTCTGGTGAATTCTCTCAGGGTTACACACACAGCTCATGCCAGTCCCATGGGTGTGGACATAGATCAGCACATTAACGAAGTTTTGAGCAGTGCATCCCAGGATAAATGAGCTACCTACTTAGTCTGTTCTTTTTGGAGAGGTTTGGACTTGCATAAGGTTTCCCTAATGATTTCTGTGTTACTCATCCACAGGCTGGAGGAGATGTTCAGTGAACTGCCATGAAAATCAAATACCCCTTGTCATTCTGACTCTGAGAAGTGCTTTTTTTTTTTTTTTTTGTTAATTTCAAAGATAAAAAAATTAAGTCCCTGAACAGCTTATTCCTCTGGGTAAGCACTGGTTATCCAACACAACAGCACAAAGGATATTCTAGAAGAACTTGTGTGATGGCAGGGCATCAAGCAAAATCTAAGCACATATGCCTTTGCTTTACAGCCTCTTCTCAAATATGCCTCCCTTCTCTCTTATCACTTCCTAGATTCAATTGCACTGCACCTTCTGCTCTGCCTTATCAATAAAGAGCTGTCATCACACATCGCTGTCAAAGCAAAAGAGCAAACTGTTGTCAGCAGATATGCATACAGCAGCCCACTTAGCTCCAGTGACATTCCCAGGCAGCCCCATCCTTAGAGAAAGCTGCAGGAATCAGTTATGAAACACCTGATAGATAAATAGGAATATATGTGTAAACAATGAATTAATAAAGCACTCTTAAAAAAATTTCTGTAGCTGTTTTGGCATCTCTATTCAGTGAGAGAAAGTGAGAAGTGTAAGCCTTTTATTTTTCTAATGACAATTATTTTTATTTAACAACCTATATATGGTGATTAGATGCAGTGATTACACTGTCTTACATGGAATTTTCCTTTAAGTGGTGGCTCAAAATAACAGACAGCTGCAAGAAGCTTTAGGTTTGTACTGGTGAAACTGTCCAACTCCCACAGAGCATCTTTCTCTGTGATCTGTGCAGTTGGGTTTCTTTTTTTATCCCTCTGAGCTGGATTTTTCTTCTAATGTTGTTTATAGGAAATGTGATATTTGCCCCACTTTAACTATTCCAGTAGCTGCTCTGCACATTGAATTCCTGACCACAGATCAACACATCTAATTAAAACTCCTTATCTTTCATTATTCAAGAAAAATATTTAAAATATCAGCAACTGAAAATCACCTCCTAAAAATCTCTCTTCCTTCTTTGATTGACGCATTCACCCTGAGCTAAATGTGTTTGATTGTAGCTGAATCAATCCATTCATCAGGGATTGGTTCTGCCCCAACCCTGCTCCCCATTCATGCAGCTAGGGAAAATGAAGACAGTGTGTTTATATACACATTTCTAAGCAGCTACACATAGTGGAATTGTCTAAGGATCTTCTCTGTTATCATTTTCTCTGGAGGTCGTGGAGACTTTTGCTGCTGTTTGCCATAACAAGCAGGATCAAGGCTTGGTCTCAATCCTACAAGCATTATATGGACCAGTTTCTTTAGGGAAAGTTTTCCCTTGAGCATGGTCTGCAGGCAGCAACTCCTACAAATATTTTTCTTCATTTGCAATGAAGATCTGTAGCTCCTTATGTTCTGAAATGACATCATTTGCATACAACATGTGTGTGCATGCACATGCATGTATATGTGTAGTACCTGATGGATGCATATAATAATCTTTCTAGTTAATGCAGTTTATACTGTATTTGCATTTTTAAACATAAGAATATTGAAAACCCTCTCATTACATTTCAGGAAATTACATTTGGTTCTCTCTGCCAACAAGGCCATCCTGTACATTCCATTGTTGATGACTAAAATAAAAGCATAGCACTATTTTACAAAAAGAAGGATTAAAGTGCATAAGTACACAGAAAGTTGCAGACCCTGCCACAAGCTCCTTCAGACTGCCCCAGATCAAGGACAGCTGGTTTGAACAGTAACAATTCCAGTGCAAATTGCCTCTTCTGCTGGCAACACTTGGCTTCCCCAAAGGTACCTGGCCTCAACCCATAGCCCTCCATGGACTGTGGTCCTCTTGACATTGCACAATGAGCCTGCACAACCAGGCCCAAATTAATCCAGGTACCTTTGGAAGCAAAAAACTGATTGCCAGCTAATAAATATATTAAAAGCAAAACACATCCTTTTTACATGCATATATTTTTAGAGCTGTGTTAAAAATGGACCTTGAGAAGATTTTTCATCAAAGAAACCAAAGGATAAGGAATCCCCACTGTGGGGCAAAGTGGTGTCAGCATAGTGCAATGAGCTACTAAGCAGGTTCCTTGGATGCACTGCTTGCCATTCTAATGTGCAATAACTTGCAATCACCATTATCTAGGTTTCTTCTTAAGATACTTTTCTTTTTACAGCTGTATGTATATAGAGAGATATAGCTTGCATGGGATGAAAATTCTTCAGAAATTGCTATTTCATCTAGTTCAGGGCTTTGTCCGATTAGCCACAGCTCATTTCAACCCTTTGAGTTTGAATTTATTCACACCATTTTTGTGCTTTTGAACTTTTCCTTTATGAATAATGTCTGAAGGAATTCCCCTACTGATCTACAGTCATGATCTTTTGGAAAATGTGGTCATTTGGGAATGAGTAATAAAAAAGTTCTCTGTTTCCTATTACACTTTAATCAATTTTTGAATCCTTTTTATTACGGCTCTAGATTAAAAGCTCTTAAGAGAATGTCTAGATCACCCACGTTGGCAGCTTGAAACAGTTCTGGCTGGTCCATCATAGACAGGGCAATCCGAAGTGCTGCCCAAATATTGCCTGATAGAGCAGGGTGGGGAACCTGCTGTTGATTTCTGCTTTTTCTTTGCAAACTGAGAGCAGTGAGGAAATTGCTGACAGCCTCTCTGTAGGGAAGAAGAAAAAAAAAAGAAACAAGCAACATAGTTTGCTTAACAACTAGAGGGAAACTTTCTAAAGTTCCATGCCAGGCTTAAATAGCTTATTTTACAATTTAATTCATCAGCCCCTTTGTGTTGTTCTTGCTGGATTTTCATCAAGCAGGAGAGTGTGGCTTAGAGTAACAGAAAACTCAGTCTACCCAAACATTTGGGGGTTCTGTCTGTACCTGACAGCTGGGACCCTGGAAGACCACCTTCATTCCTGAAGGATTTTTTTAATGGCATGAACTACTTGAAGTAGTTTAGCTCAAGTCACCCTTTTAAAGACAGGCTCTTACATTTTCTTTTACAAAAGCTCTTAAGAGCAGGACTATTTTAAGTGCAAGAACAATCCCACTGATTATGAGTACTTGCACTTAGAGCTAAAAAAATGCTTTTTAGTCCTTTGTAAAAAGTTATGATCACATTTCACAATAGCTGAGATTACACAGCAATATTCTGACTATTTTTTCTTGGATACCTCCAGCTTAAAAATGAATCTTCACTTGGCAGTTGTGATGCCTGACTTTTTGTTCACACATTTCTCATGCTCACCTGTATGCCCCTAGGTTGATGCAGCTTATCCCCAGGTTGTATCTGGACCTGATGAAGCCAGGCTGTATTTCCAGAGCTCGTGTGTAAGCCTCCACAGCTTCCTCACTGCGATCCCCGTTGGCCAAGGTCGCCCCAAGGCGGTTCCATAACGTGTAGTCCTGGTGAGAAAAGCAGATTTCTACTGTAGGTGTCAAAAAACAGACAAACTCTCCCATCTTTGCTTGCAAAGGAAGGGAGACTGCTGAAAATAATAGCGTTGTATCTTAATTGACAAGGATTGTGAGGTTCTGATCGTGATCAAAGGCAACTTTGTATATTAATACCATTAATCAGCACACAGGTAGGAATTGGACATGCATAAATCTGCTTCTATACAGGGCTGTCTTGTAATTAACATTTCTATTCTGGGTCTTAAAATTTTAATGGCAGAAGTGACATGTCATTAATAATAGCCTGATCCAGACAGGGAAAAAGAATTGGCCTGTAAAGCTAAATTTTTAAAAATGTGAAAGTATAAAATGTACCTCTGGTCGAACAGTTAAAGCAGCACTAAATGCATCTATTGCTCTGTTGAATTCTCCATTCAGGTGAAAAAGGACCCCAAGTCCTGTCTGCAGATCAGGGTCTATCATATCACCATTCTGGTGAGCAGCCTCCAGGTATAAATCCTTTACTTCTTCAAGTAATGAGCTAGACAAAGGAGAAAAATAACTTAAAGATCCATCATATAGATATTTACAAATATTTCAATGTTGATTGCATAGGCTGAAATGAAATTCTTTGTAGTGGATTTATACTCCTCAAATTTGTGAATGGGGTTTCTCATTGTGGCAAAGGTTTACTTCAGGGTGCTGTTGTAAACTCACAAAATTAAAGAAAGAAAATAAAATAAAACTTCTTGAAATAAAAAAGTTAATCTATGAAATAAGGTTGAAGGACAGATGTGGACCCAAGTGGAATGACATGAAGGTTTATTGAAACTATTCAAATTAGATGAGTTTCTCAGACATAAAACAGTTCTTTACTGGCAAAATAGTAGTATTTTTATAAGGAATAGGTAAGGGGCCTGCCAAGATCCTTGGAGAAAGATGCCAAAACATGACTTCTGTGTCCACTGGAGCTTCTTAAAACCTTTGCACTAACAGCACCAGATGTCAGCAGGATGAAGCCAAAGTAGAATAACACACTTAGCAATTAAGCAGAACTTGCATATTTTATTTTTGCTCATATGAAATTATCTTGTCAACCAGGACTTGTAAGTGATGAGGGTAAAACATAAGGCCTGTCTTCAAAATGACAAGCAGTGAAATAGCTTGAGTGGTTTGGTTCTCTAAATCATGTTTATGCCTTTAATGACTTTATTATGCATCTCACAGTCCAGAGCTACTTGTTTATTGTCCTCATGAAATCACGATGAAGGGCTGCCAAATCATGACTTTTATGTTATTTAAGAGAGCTGAAGGTAAATCAAATGGCTTCCAGGGATGGTGTAAAGTATAAAGCCTTCAGTCTTTAAATCAAATGTTCTCTGTTGGTTTCCCTCTCCTGCTATTAGAATCATGTTCTTCCATCATAGGGAGCAGGCTGGACTTCTATAGAACAAGGGGACATATCAGCTCTGGGGATATCCTTTAGTATTTCCACCAAGAGGGTTTCCACTGCATTTACCTTTCATCTGCTGTCTTAGACATCCTCCTGGTAAGTGCTGGGGACCCTTTTTTGCTTCTCACTATATACTTGTATTTTGGATTTTGCTTTATCCAGTTTCTCAGGGATTGATAGGCTTCTTGTTGATGGCCAGTGTTTGTGTAACTCACAGCCAAGGCCATCAGAGCTTTCAAGTTGTTTGGCTGCAGTTCCAAGCACCTAGGCAGAAAATAAAAAATATATTGAGATAATTCTGCAGCCAAGCATAATGCTTGAATTGTGTCCAAAATAATCCATGTGAAGAAAATCACAATCATCACTGTTGCTCTTTTGAAAGCTGGGGATGAACAAGCTCCTACATCAGGCAGCCCCTTGGATTTCTATCCAGGTAAGCTAATAAGGGACATATAAATAAGTGTGAGTATCATTAGGTGAAATAACTTCATGGTTATCAGTGCTGATGTAATTGAATATTGCTCCAAATGGAAACATAAAATCCCATTACAGAAAGATAATAACAATAATAATGACCATATTTTGGAGCTCACATTTTATGTACAAGAATTCTGTGATCTTCACATCTCCACCAACCTAAAAATGCTGGCAATTCAGCATTCAGCAACTGAAAGGAGCTCACTCCAATTAAGAAAACCTCTTAATTAAAGACAGACTACAGAAAATAGTCCAAGTGGCTGGAATGTAAAAAAGGCACTTTATTTGCATCATGCCTAACTCATATTTATTAGGCCATGTAACTTCTCTTTTGTGCATGTACTTAAATTGTAACAAATGTACTCCAAGAAATATTCTACTTATTTAATAAAAGAGAAATATTAATCATCAGTTATCCCTCTGAAGTCACTGGGAATTTCTATATCTGTGTCAATGCTTTACTCTGTTAAATCAATAACATCCCAAGATGGGAATGACATTAAACATCCCCAGGTCTCCATAACCCAACATCCATCAAACCCCAGATTTTCCTCTACCTTTGGAGGGCCACGATGGCTGCCTGCTCATTTTCATTTTCTGCCTGTGTTATACCTAGGAACTGCCAGGCCTGCAAAAATAATAATAATTGACTTTGTTAAATACATCCAACTGCAAACAGAGCTACAACCAATATCACTGTTAAACACAGGGGTGAGGAAAAGCAGCAATGTCCAGCACTAACCACAGATTTCTCTACAGTGTGCACAACAACAGTCCCAATCAATGCACTTCTGAATATCTTTGGGCTTAATAAACATTTACAGACAATGAATGCATGGGTATTCTGTCAGTTTATAATAACATGCTGATTTCTTAAATTTGAGTTACTGTGCATTTTAAATTTTGCTACAATTTTATGGAAAATAGAGAAGAATAATTATTTGATTGTGTATTATAGATGTTGGGGGTTTATAGGGAACTTGGGATTCTCTGCTTTTTTGAAGTATACTGTTTAATTTCATGTAGCAGTAGATTCAAAGAGCCCTAGGTACAGTATAAATATTTTTAACATTTCACACAAAACAGACTTTAAATATAGACTAGTTGAAAACAGCAGTATTAAAGAAATTTATATAACTTTATAAAATTTTTCAAGTCTTGTTAAATCAAAAATATTAATCTTTTTGATAGCAGTGTTTACAAGATAGTTTGAAAGCATCATGATACGAAGAGACTGTTTGAAATATTTCAAACAATATTTCAAAACCAGATTCTCATCCTATGAAGAACTCATTGATATCTATTTAAAAGCACACACTAATTCCTAACCCTTAGAATGCAATGTTTCAGTCAGTCATGACTGCAAGGTTTGAGCCCAGAAACCATTCCAGCACTCCATGCTCCCTTTTCTTTTGCCAGGGAAGGCACAGCAGTGAATACCTCGGCATCGTTGGGCTCCTGGAGAATTGCAGCCTCCAGGTATAAAATTGTAACAGGCAGGTCACCTTCTTTCATTTTCTTCAGTCCTTCCTCAAAAGCACCAGGCCAGTCTTTGAAGGGATTGTCGGTGTGGAAATAATAACCCTGGAGAAGAGAGATAATGGGCCTGCGATGAATGACAACTTGCAGGGAATGACGAGTCTAAAAAATGCAATGACTCACCATCTTCCTGCTGGGTGTAAACAACCTTTGTTCCGTGGAAATGGCACGAGCTGCCCCGCGGAATTTCAATGACAAAAAGTGTGAAAAGTCACATCACCGGGCATTTATGTTTCTGCTGTCTTTATTTTGACTCTAGCTCTGAAGTTCTACTGACAGGTGCTTACGCTGGGCTCTCCATCAAAGATAATGTCAACAACTCACAGTGCCTGAGTAGGAGCAGAACTGAACTTCTGAGCCCAGGACATGCAAGGTCATGGTAAAGAACACACACCAAGCAGCTGAACTCCCTGCATAACATCCTGACTGCTCAGTTAAAATCCTGCAATCTTCAATTAACCTTCCAGATACAGAGCAGTGCAGCAAGCACCTGCTTATGTTAGTATGCCTTTATGTTTTGCCTTTTTCTCTTGTCACTGCAGTGCAAAGGGTGTGTGGTAATATCAGCTACATAACAGAAATCAAATTAAAATATGGAGTGGAAGGAAGGAAGAAAAGAGCTGAAATGTCCACAATTTCTATCTTCAACAGGATATTTATTTGTTTCTTTTCCTTAAGTGCTTGTCTTCAGAAGTGCCCATAAATCCATCAGTTGCTTTGTGATCTGTTCAGCTGAATTTAGGCTATGTGCAAGTCTAAACATATTCTCACTGTGGCAAAGCTCTTCCAAATCTGCCCCACCCACAGACAATTGAAGAGGTTGAGCTCTTTGGGGTAAAATTAATTTCCATATCCAAGGAGTTTCCCTGGGTTCCCTGGAAGAGCTGAGGCTCATCTCAAATTTGCACAGGGGGATGTACAGCAATAAAAAACTTGGTGTTACCTTCTCAATGGTTGAGATGGTTACTTGCCCTGGTGCTTCCTGGTTCTCTGAAATCCAATTTCTGCGAGCCATTTCTTCCCATTCTGCTTGCATTTTATCCCAAAACTCTGTGTCAGACTAGAAGAAAAGGAAGAAAAGAGGAAAGGAACAACATAACTTTAAAATAAAGCTTTGTTGGGTTTTTTAAAATTTGAATTTCTTTCTACCAGTGTGCTGAGTGTCAGTTTTGCTGAGCAGTATTAGTTCTATTAATAGTCACATGGACTGAAATTCTACAGCTCCTGTTTGGAATTCCATATAATTAAATTTCATCTCTTTTATTGGAATGCATTTTGTCAACAGAAAACTCTTTATCTCAGAGGCAGCGTATGTCCTGTTTGAAGCAGGATTTGCAGCAGCTTACACTGCATCTTATTGATGTTAACAGCAAATTGTTACATAAAATTTGAAGGCAATAAATGCTCCAAGTCCCTGGACAAAGAAAATAAAGGGGAAAAAAAAAAGAAAAATCAACTTAGTATATATGCAAAAGTATAACAATAGATAAAACATTCTGAAAGAGAGCAAGCATTGCTTGCTTTGGTATATTCAGCATAATTTTCAGCTATGAGAAAGAGAAATGCCAAAGCTTAGACAGAAAGTGTTTGAATAAGGGATGTAATACAAATTAGGCTTTTTGACATAGTGGAGAAATCTCAATACTGCATTGTATATTCTGCTGGTGAGAGAAATCTACAAGAGATTATAAAATCATACAGTAAGATTAATATTCAGCTCAAAGATGAGGGAAAAATGCACATACAAGGGAAAGAGAAATTATGAAAAACAGATGAGAATTAGGACAAAGAATGAGATTAGCAACGACCAGAAGGAGGGAACAACTGTGGCCACTAGAAAATGATGCCAAGAAATAGAAACAGAATTAGAGAAGGGGAGAATCCAAATTAAGGTGCTACTTTTTCAGCCTCCAGACATTACTCATGGGTCTCCAAAAAGGAGATCCACAGCAGAATATTTACAGAGCACTAAAACCTTTCCAAAATTCTCCAGCACTGAGGGCACAGTTTCTCACCCTATTTATGTCAAAGACAACAGCACAAATAAATCTATTGAGATTTAGACAGAACCATTTGAGAGTGAGGTGCTAATCAAAATTAATTGAAGGTTTTATGAACTGGTCTGGATAGTTTTGTGTGAATCTTTGTTCCAAAGCTGATGACTTTGGTACAGCTGCACAGCCAGGCATGATTGGAAAAACAGAGCTTAGACTGTGATTGCATGACTTGCTGCAATCCTCCCTAGGTGCTGGGGAAAAGGAAAGGATTCTGTCTTCCACTCAGAAGAAATTCAGGATGGTCTGAATTGAGTCTTCAATACAGGATTGTCTGAGTCATGCAATTACTAGATCTGTGAAAGAATCTGCTATGTTCCTTTGTGGAAAAGGAAATAAATTGGGAATCATTCACTCATGGAGAGGAGGTTTCACTCCAGGTAATGGAAGTGAACTGCCCCTGACTACCCTGTTACACCACTTCAGAATTCAGTCTCATTCCTGACTTGAAGAAAATAAATTCCTCTAAAGAGTTGTGAGATTGTACTGAAATACCCATTTAGGAGTTGAAAAGACTGGGATAATGAATCAGATCACTCCCTCTTTAACTCTTATCAACCATGACCAGAGACAATTGAATCCCTAAAAAGATCCTGTTCAACAGATGCCTCCATCAACCACTTCTCATTCAGCACAAATCTGCACTGCCCTGAAATGAAAATTATGTGATCATATTTTAACTAGCAGTAATTTTGAGATTCAGCATGAGGTAAAAAAATGGAAATGTCCCTTTCCTTCAGATTGAAATTAATAAAACTACTGAAAATGAATTATTAATGGTTTGATTTAGCCAGATTAATTTATAGAAATATATATATATATATGTATATATGATATTTATATTAGGATTTTTGCTTGCATTTTTTCACAAACATTCCTTATGAATCAATGGTATGGAAACATCAAATCATATTTCTGCATATAGTAAGCAAAAGTATAAGTGGATTTAGGTATTGAATTCAAATTCTGCTGTTTAATGATATATTTATAATTCTCACAGAAGTTCACTGTGTTTACACTGCACATAAAAAGCCAGTGAATTACTGTGCACTCAAGTAGCCACACTGATTTCCATCTACAGAGAGCCAAAGGAGGAGGGAAAATGCAATGAGGAGAAGACCAGCTTTGCTATAACCTCTCTCAGCTCATCCTACACTGCTTGGGCACAGGACCAGCAGTCATTTTGCAATGATAAGGAAATATTTGCTGGTTTGGGCCAGGCTGCAGCATTCTGAGGACATTCAGCACAAGGGGCTCTGAAACTGCTACAGCAAATCTGCTCTGAGCACCTGGGCCAGACACTGACCCAACACCAACAGCCAGCAGCTCAGTGTCCTGGAGGAAGAGAATTGTAAATATCACACACAGTTTAATATTGCAAATATTGCAGTCTTTGCTGAAGACCTAAGTCTATTTCAACTGCCATTAGCAGCAATTTTTTCATTGACTTCAGTGGCAGGAGGGTTAAATTAATATTGAGCCTTTCTAAAGCTTTGGCTTTGGATCAAGGCTCCTAGATCTAATTTTAGCTCTATTTGCTACACCACCAATGCCAATTAACCTCATTTCAATGTTTTTGCCACCTTAAGGCTGGTGAAATACTTTGCACCAACCAAAAGTTTTCAGACCAGTTGAACACATTTAACACATTCTCAGATCAGCTGCAGTTAAGAGGAATGACAACCAGGAAAAATGTTCATACCATCTGACTGCTTCCAAGCAGAAAATTCTGCATTTTGTCAAAAAGGCTATTTTTACTCTTAGTATTTAAAAATATGCTGAAGCAGTTAAACAAATGGGAGGCAAAATATTTCCAGGCTCTTTATTTCTTGCAATCCAATGAAAGGGGGCAGGGGATGTATTTATAAATTTACCTGTTGTCATAACTTTTAGAATTTTGCCTGTCCTGTTTTGTCAAAAAGTAGTTTGCAATATTCCTAATTGACCAATGCATAAGAGAGGTTCTGTCATTGTTCTCTGAATTACTGCCTTACCATACTCTCTGATATGAGAAACACAGTAAGTTAAATTGTGTGCTTAACTAGGTAAGATTTCCTTAGCTGATATCTTCTTGAAACAAAATCTGCAAATTTTGCTAAGGTTTAGACATAAATATGTTTATCAAGGCAAAGATTCCCACTGTGTTTTGCAAGAGTATCAAATAAAATGCATGTGAATGACTCAAGTTCCTAGTTCCTAATTTAAAATATGGTTTAACCAGTTTTAGGTCCATCCAAAGAAATGTCTAAATAGTGAGACAGGAATATTGGAGGTACAGAAAGGACTCCAACCAGTACTCATGGGAACTACAAAGCTGATGGTCCTGGAATATGTTTTCCTGGGCTAGAACAAATTAATCCCATCTTTTTCCTCCTATTGTCACATAATTTAGCTGTAATGTGCTCTGATGCTTTAAAGTAGTACATTATACAGCAGATGGTTCATGTGACATTGTGTTGTAAATAAAATGATGCTGGGAAGGACAGCTCAAAATTTCTTATGCATAAGCTCACAAAACAGTGTGGCATCTGCAGTTTAATCAGAGAAATGTGGAATAAGAAAATAACAAAGCAGCTTTTTTTTTTTTCCCATCTCTGAGACTTCTCAGTTGGAAGTTTTTGCACCTTCTTGCTTTTATTTTTATTTATTCTAACTCATCACCAGTAGGATGGTGATTGATAAAACAATTGCTTTAATGGAATAGAAGTACAGAATAAATCTGAATCCCCATCTTGGCACTTTTTAAAAATTCAAAAATACCCTATTTTTGTGAAACAGAGCTAATTATTAGAAAGATTGTGTTAAAATATAGTTCTTATGGAACTTGGAAATTATAGAGGCAAAGAATCGTGAGGCAAAAATCAAACTCAATTTTTAGAATAACATAAAGGGAAGCCAGGTCTGCAAGCAGCCAAACACTGCAAGAGGATCTGGACCCTCTCATGAAAAAGCTGTTTTACTCACCACTTTATTCTTAAAAGATTCCCCAATGGCATAGACATCTTTAAACCTTCTTAAGAAAGAATTACCTCACAAATCTTCATTAATCTCAAAGTTTGACATCTTAAAACCATTCCCAAATCTCTCAAGTGAATACTGGGTGGAGGATGAAGTTTGGTGTCTTCATTTACTGAACTGTTAATTAATTCCTTTCGAACTAGGCCACAAAGAACCTGAGATTTACTTCCTTTTCTTGATCAGTTTTCTGGCTAATCTTTTCACTTGGAGCTTTCCCAGTTGAAGAATATTGCAGAAACATCCAAAGCCTAAAAAATGAATTTTTGACCTGTATCTATTCTCTGCTTAAGAAAGCACTAATCTTTCAGAGATGGGTTCCAATTTATTTCAATCACTCCAGCTTTCTTACCACTTCATTTTAGCTAGGATGAAAATTCAGCTCTTTTCATATGCAAATGGAAACAACTGCTCTATAAGGTCTTGAAGAATCCTTTCCTTTACATTTTAAATGCCTGGTCCAAGGTTCTATTTTAAGCAGAAAGAATAACTTAAGGCTGCCAGCTACAGTTGGGGAAACATTTAATTTGATTCTTTTTAACAGCTATTTTTGAGACTACTTTAAAGAATTTTAACAACCTGTCTCTGTTGCCTCAGAATGACCTCTTAGTCTGCAGGGTGGTTTTTTAAAAATGTTTTTTAACAATACATTCTCCTCCTTGCTTTACTCTGCAAAGACATTCAACAATGGCTTGTCATCTGTTGTTGGACTCAACTAATTTTTCTTCCTGCTGAGTGTCTGGAAACTCTCCATCACACAAGTTCCTAGCAATTGCAGGAGTGCTGACATCATTTGCTTAACCACTAGTACTGGGATGTTCAGCATCAGATTCTCTGTGCTGCCTTCACAGGTCCCACCCCGAGGATCAGCCTCAGTGCAAGCAGGAACATCTAAAGCATCTTAAGCAGTGGCAATTTGAAAGCAAGTTCCCTCCTTGCCTGCCAGGAGTGAATGTGTATGATGTGTGACATCAAAAACATCTTCTGTGCCTGACCAGCAGTTGTTGATGATGAGTTTATTTGATCTGGAAAGAAAAAATGCTTTCTGTGCTTAGTTTATGAAAGAGATAATTTACTCGTTGTGTCCATTTCAGCCTTGTATGCTGAGACCAGATTTTTTGTGTGTGCAATAAAATCCCAAGAAATTATGGTAGGAACCCTGCATCTTACCATAGCATATCATGATAAAACCTACAAATCAGCTTAATTACTTCAACAAGAAATTCTCTTTTTAGCTAGAAGCCAGTATCAGATTTAGGTATAGTTTTCTTTCTCATCAGCCAATATTAATCTAGAATAGTTCAATTGTCAACACTGGAATAAGAATGGTATAAAACTTGAGTTAGAGGAGTATTAAAATACATGACTAAAATTTAAATCTAAACTCAAACATCCTTAAAGTGTTCTAGATGGTTTGAAGACTAATGAGCCTGCAGTCCATGCTAAAAATAACCAGTTGTGAGGAACTGGTTTCACAGCTTCATCTTCTGTACCCTAAGAACTCATTTCAGAGGCTGTTACATAATTTAGCCTGAAATTCTGTCCTTGCTGTAATGGAGCTGTCTTGGCTCTTTGTGGCAATGGGATTTTGAAGGTTGCCCATGGAACCCCTGAGAAGATAATGATGCTCCAGGCCAATACTTATATCTAATTTTTTGTTGAGTTCTGCTAAAAACCTGTATTCTACTTTGTGTCTAGTTAGGATCAGTTTGGACTAGTGGTATAGGACAACACTCAAGAGATGTTTTAGATGTTGGAAATGTAGAAGTTAGTGAAAAAAAAACCCCAGAAATACAAAGCAGAGCTATCCAAATACATTTATCTTCTCAACCCAAATAGATTCACTAGGAAACAAGAATACTCCTGTGTTTAGCATTCTGCCACTAGTTGCAAAAATGTGAAAATGATGCATGATTGGTGCTTATGTACAGCTCTGCTTTGTACCAGGTAATTGTGCTGTTCAGGGATTCTGTGCTCTGGTTTTGCAGTGGAGACTTTGGCTTAAGGAACTTATGGCACACAGTTGCTGGGGAGAAATGTTTCCCTTCCTTTACCTGTGGTTTGGAATTAGATACATTTTTGGGCATTTACCCATTTGCTCTAACATTAAAAATCCGTCTTAAAAACTTGGTTCTCTCTAATGTTTTTTTATTTCTAAGGGTTTTGGATTTCCTTTTGTTTTAAAGAGACAAGCTGCTACTTAAAATTAATAGCTGCATGAATTGCTCTGCATGAATCTTTTCTCTGCTTTAAATAATCCAATTCCAACTTTCTCTTCTTCCTGTGCTGCAAGATAAAAAAGAAATCTATAGAACATAAGCTGAAAATGAAAACAGTAAATGAAATATTACCTCAACAGCAGCCTTTGCTCTTTCAAATTCCTCCTCCAAGGAGTGATTTCTGGAGAGAAGGGGTGTTCCCCAACGCTGCTCCTTACTTGACCGTGCCTAAAAAATAAAAGAATAAATCAGAAAGGGATGATAGACTCTGTCACACTTCTGAGTTATTTCCTTAATTGTCTAGATCCCCAAATGGCCTTTTTCTTGGGGAAAACTGCTTGGTTCCCTGCATGAATTCCTCTGAATTCTCTTACACTGTAGCAGAGACCACTTCTCATGGGAAGCAGAGTAATTTATCTTTTCCAGATTTTTCTTTTGCTCAAAATGTGTGAAAGATAAAGAGACATCTGAGAAAAGGCAATGCAAGGGTTGGACTATAAAAAGACAGAGCTGACTATTTAGTGTAAGACTTTTGCCTTCCTTGTTCCTTTTGCATTGTGTCTGTGGAAATGCATTCCACTGACCATGAACCAGGAAAAAACACTTTTTTTCCCCCTGCACATTTTGTAGTTTTCTTTCAGATTTTTTTGGGAGCACATTGGAGAGCCAGGTTTGCCCAGGATTCCATTGGAAGGGCAAATCCTTTTTACAATCAGCATTTTTCTTACATACCATACAATTGGCCAATCCCATTGGAAGCACATAATAACTTTTCCCCTGTTCTTTCCTAAGAACAATGGTTTTTGTTTGTTTTTTGCTTTTTTTTTTTTTTTTTTTTTTTTTCAAATAGCACTATACAAAACTAAGCCATATTTAAGGATGGCAGAAAAAGCACAAAGTGGCCTAATCTTGCTAAACAAAGCTCTGACTGCTAATCCCTTCCCTAGTGTTTGTCAAGAGGTTAAACTCATTAGCCACTTGTGTGCCTGTTCTTCCAATTGCATTAATTTCCCTGATTATATTTCTGATGACTGTACTTGTAATATTCAATTTCTGTGAACCACACTGCTAAAAGGCTAATTTTGATCACATCAGACTCATTGGGCTGTCTCTGCAAATGCTGGAATGGGCACTGCTGGGATGGAACATCTGACAGGTTTCTGAGCTCTCATATATGTCATGTGTAATGTATGGTCAAACACATTTCTCTGGTTGTACACACATGGCTTTTTCCCAGAAAGATGACATTCATTTGTCAAATGAGCCCTAGGTATTCTGTTTGTTCCTGAGGCTTTGGTCTCTCAGTTAGAGAGTGATGAGTGAAATGCACATTGAGTGGATGAAACACATCAGGTAAGAGAACAGTGATACAACACAATTTCTGTGAGCAGCCGGTGGTGATGGTGGCACTGTGTGTGTTCCCCTGTGCTGGCCTCTGGACTTTGCTCTGACAGGAAACTCAGAGAGTGAAGGAATGTCTACACTGAGGATATATTTCTTCTTTCACATCTTGTGCCTCTAGACCATGTTTGGAAAATAATATTTTCCTTTGGTGAGACCAGGAGGAGATTTCAGGTTGTCATTGAAAACAAACCAAAACCCAGCCCTATAGATAAAGCAGCCCCTTTACTGATTAATAGAATTTAGGGCAGAAGAGATAACTGGTTCAGATCCTTCATTTGTCTGTGTATCACATGATGGCATTTGTCACTCAACACCCATGGAACCAAAATGACATTCTTCAGAGAATGAACTGAGGTTGTCTGGAATGAATATCTTTGAGGAAGCTGCTTGGGTTTAATTTGAAGTTATCAAGAGACTTAATGTC
The DNA here is from genome assembly GCF_903797595.1 of Erithacus rubecula. Classification (NCBI taxonomy): domain Eukaryota; kingdom Metazoa; phylum Chordata; class Aves; order Passeriformes; family Muscicapidae; genus Erithacus; species Erithacus rubecula. Next base: position 6,498,506 of record NC_136663.1, read on the forward strand.
ACCACTTTCTTTGCAATTCGTTTAACTGTCCTCCTTGTTTCTTTTATTCATTTTAATTTCAGTTTTCCTCTATTACTTCTTTTTTTTCCCCATACTTTTTAATACTCCTTACTTTCTCTATAGGAAGATACTGATGATTTTAATCAGGTTTTAATGATATAAAGATGTTTAATGATATAAAAGCATCACAATATTAAATATTATCAATATGAAACATTCAGATTTTAACCTTTTTGTGTCACTTTTACTCTGCCTCTTAATTTTTATAGCCATACAGACAAGCAAAATGAACCCTTTATTCCAGCACATATCCTGCAGCTTCTCCATGCAGAAATCAGGTGATCTCCTGTCTCTCACTAATTATTTGTTTCTACACACTCCTCTTTCCCCCAGTACTGCACAGGGAGCACTCATAGTGCTGTAAGTAGAGCCTGCATTCTTGCTCTGAAATGTGTGATTTTCCAAGGGACTGTATTGCAATACATATTTATGCAGATGCCTTGATCACCAGCTCCTTTAACACATCTCTTATTTTCTTTTTTTTTGATTCCACTGTTGCATCATATGGAAATTTTCTGAGGAATTGGCTTTCGTGTTTATTTTCAGATCAATAAAACAGAAGAACATTGTTTCTGTTTGGAATCTCAGAACAATCTCTATGTGACTGCAAAATTCCCAGTAAATATCTACTGCTCCTAAGACCTCAGGTTGGCCAGTTTTAATCTGCTTAACAACTGCTTTATTCACATTGTGTTGTCCAATTTTACAACCAGAATATGACATATTAATTCAAAACTCTTGTAGACTATCACACATCAACATTTATCAATTTGACCTGTAATCTGATCAAAGAATTAAATTTGTTTTTCTTGACACAGGACTCTGTTGATAGGCTCTAATTATGTTCCTGGCCTTTTCATTATTTATGAGTTGGCTCCTGCAAACTGTTTGATTACTTCTGCTTTTTACCCATTTGTTTCCAGTGACTGCTGTTCCTTAGGTCAAGGACAATCCTGTAAATGAGGATGCTCAGACTGAGCTGTGCTGCAGCAGGGCAGAGTGAGCTTCCAGGGGCAGCACAGAGCTGAGGGGGAAGAGGACAAGAAGCACAGAGGTTCCCTCCCCTGCCACATGGCAGAGTATGGACTCTGTCCCCACACCATCCCACAGAAACAGAATTCCTCCTCCATTAAATGAACAGCAGGAGGGGAAAAAAGGTCATTAACAAAAGCCACGTAAGCTGCTATTGCAAAGGGCAATGCAGAGTCCTGCTGTGGGTTGTGACACCCAGAAATGAAGAGCCGCAGGAAAAGCCCCAAATTCGCTGCTTTTTTCATTCCAGGAGGATGGGAATGGAATGCCAGGACTGGAGAACTGCACAGCTGCAGCAGGGGATGGGGTTGAGCCTGCAGCTGTGTCCAAGGCTGAGCACTGCACATTGTGCTGAGAATATATTTGATATTCTCACCTCTCTACAATGGAGGTGCTGTAGCTGATCATGGCTTCTATGTTCAGGGACAAAACCTTCCATTCCAATGCATTTGCATACACTTTGCTGCACTAGTATTCCCCTCATGTGCTGCTGAACCTTAGGTGTTGGTGAGATACTTAAATTACACTATTGACTTTTGATCAAGTCTTCAAATAATGAGATAAATCTGTCCCTCGAAACTCTTCACTTCCTTAGAGTAAGTGGCACGTCCAAGGAAAGTTAGGGCCATTAGTTTTTCTGTAGATATTTGGGAGAAGTGGGGAATTAATTTCACATTCTAAATATTGTTGCATCCAACTGTAGATTTCTAAGTTTTACATGGTTTGCACTATATCTTTGTCTAAGAGCATTGACATATTAGAATTAGGTACAGATTTTTAGTATGTTAGGGGTTTTGTATGCTCTGTGTGAGCAATGAAATATTTAAAATATCCAGGAAAATAGTTAAAGAGTTAAAATATGAGCAGACCCTATGCATAAACAAAGGAACATATTATCTCCCTCTGCAGTTTGTAATTTTAAGATTAAAAATAAACCTTCAAAATCCCTCTCCACCTCCCCCAAACACTCTAGGATATCTCAGTACAAATAAAAGCATAACAAGGAACTTTTCAGAATGGCAGATAAAAGAAAGAACAAAGCTACTTTAGGCCAATGCAGTTTAAGGGTTAATAATCTGTAAAACATGATATGAGTAAATGCTGAGAAGCAAGACAGCCACCAGTGACCACTGCCCATTACAGCCTTCAAACACTTTTCTCCCTTCTTAGTTCAAAGCTTGTCTTTTGGATTTTGTATTGGCACAAGTGCTGGTCAACAAAGGATTTTGTTAAGAAGATTGCATAATTTTAATGAAAATATGACCTAGTTTCTTAGCATTTCACTTTGAGGAGCTAAATCTAACTTGTCAAAGATGAGTGATGAGGTGATTGGGAAACTGCTGATGGAAAACTGCAGCAAGTTTGACAAGATGAAATCTTTAGGGTATGGCAGAATATGTTGCATTTGGAAAGGTTACCCTTAAATGAGACAGACAAGACCTATAGAGGACAAAGTATGGGAAACATATGCTTTGATAAAAGCCCTAACGTGATTTCTTCTGCAAACAGATTAAGAACTCGGTCAAGACAGATGAGCCTGTGAGTTGGGAGCTGACAACTCTGACAGTCCAAGTACGAGCAGGATGAAGCAGGCAGTGAACAAAACCACATTTCTGATTAACCTACCTAGAATAAAAACACATTCTCACTTCATTTTCTCTGCATTAATAATTACCAGTTTAACATTTTGTTGCTCAAATGTACACAAGTTTGAAACAAGCAGGTAACGACAAACCAAAACAAAACATGAAATGGACCAAGACAACAGATAAGAAATTTAGTTCCTGCTTTTTTTTCAAGTTGGCTTATTCAACTTCACGTTTTTTATTTTGAAGTATCAATCATTTTACAAAACGTTATGGAGCCTCAACTGACTGAACTTAAACTGAGTGAAAAATGTGGATTTTTGCTTCTGCAGTGGAAGATAAAAAGGAAGTAGATCATAAAAAGTAGAGATAGACTGCATTTGTAATTGATTTTATAGAAAGCCACAGCATTTGAATCCTGTGACTGTCTACCTGACTTACACACATCTTGGTTTTGCACAATGTCCTGGAATTTAGATCTATTGGGCTGAGGAACAGCTTCCTAAAAGAGGGTCAGAGGTGCTGCAATATGAGCTGGACCAAGCACATGAGAACACACCATCCATTTCAAGTGGATGGCTCTGTGTAATAGATCTTTTCCATTGCTAAGATGTACAAATCTATTGTAGAGAAAGGAAAGATATCATGCATTACAGCTAGTGTGAGGCTTTCCAGAGGGAAAATCCCCCTGTTTGTAATGCAGAGATTGCAGGGAAGTAAAAGATACTCTTTTCCTAAGAAAAACTCCAAAATGGATCTGATAACTGGGTTCTGTTTCTATTCTCTGCAAAAAAAAGAAAACGTTGCATAATCTCAGGATACACATTTGGCGAGTAATGTCTCATTTTTCCATTTTCAAATGAGACTATTATTTTTCACTAATTTCCAGATTTTCAATCTGACAGAAAGTTTTTGAAGTCCAAGCCTAAAAATAGCTGTGGAAGGTGAGAAAATTATTTTCAACTGGAAGTTAATCCACCAGAAAACTCTCTCTTCTCCCTTTCAGTGACAATGGCTGAAATATTTTGGTTAAAAAGCAAGAAGCAGCAAAGAAGGTGTGTGAACAAACTGCCCTATTGGAATACATATAAAAATATTTGTACCTGTATGTGCAGACATACATGCAACCCTCAGCAATCATATCCAACAAGACCTGTCCAAGACACAATACAACAGTGGAATTGGGCAAATCTACAAACCTTTAGCCCAGAGCCCTCCGTATTAGAGTTCCTTTTCCAGCAGGAAAAAGTCCTGTGACCACACTGCTCCCCCACCTGTGGAGATAAACTGCTAATGAACATTGGTGTAATGATTGCTTCCTGCTTTCCTTAGCAATTTCCCAATTCTGGGGATTCCTGCCTGACCAAGAGGCCTAAAGGACAGATATTTAACATGGGAAGGGAACCACTAGAAGTCTGAATTTGAGAACTGGAGGAAGTGAAAAAAGATGGGGCTGTAAGCTGTAGTTTGAAGTTTTTCCTGTGTACAGAAAGGTCACAGTTCACTGCAGTATTAAACTCTGAAAGTTTCAGATGCTGACAGTTAATATCAGAACCTATTCATTTCAGAGGCGTGTGCAGATATTTTCCATGATGATCCTGAAAATACCCCTGAAATAATTCTCTCAGAATTGGAGCTAGCCAGTGGGAAGTTCCTTCTTGTCTTTTTATTGTTAATGAATCTACCAAATCCTCTTACCTGTATTGCAGGTGCAAGTTCTAATTCTGATGCTGAATCAGAGTCCAAGGCACTCTTGACATTAGTGAGCTCAGACTGTGATCTGTTTTCTGTGGACCTAGAAATAATGCATTTACACACTCAGCACCAGGACACTGTCCTATGTCTTTAAAGCACACAGTGATGAATTAGGTTATTTCTTTCAACTGAATTGTTTAACTTGAAGTTATCAAAAGTGCCTGGACCCTTCTTTGTGTTATCATTGTTGCATTTCATAGACAGGGAAACTGAGGCTAGACAAAGACCCAAGACTGTGCCTCAGTATGTGTCTAAAAATCAATCACCAAAATAAAGGTTTTCACTACATTTCCCTGTAGAATTCTCACCTCCATTTATTAAATATTTGCTACTTTCCACATGATTAAAAATTGCTGGCAAAATGGCATTTTACAGTAAACTTGCTTATGATACATTGTCCAAAATATGTGCTTGCACATATTTAATGTCATCATAACATATTTAATAATATGATTTGTTATCAAGCAAGCATTTCTGTGGATTAAGAAAGCTGGGCTGGAATTTTTTTTTTTAAGGAAAGCAAAAAGTTGTACCATAAAATCTCTTTTGATGGAGCTCTGGATGATGATGATGTTCTCTCTGCAGAAGGGTGAACCTTGGTACTCCTATCTCCATGAAAACTGACATCATCCCATTTCTCTATCTGTGTCTGAATATCAACTGAAAAATAAAGAATAGAAAAATATGAATCTTTTAAAGAAACTATTTCTGCCAATTTTATCTCCTCTGTTAAATGTGTGTTGTAGAGAAAATAATGCCACCAAAATAAAGCTTATATTTTAATAAAGGTCCAACATACAGCAATATCATGCACCTTTCTAGTTGATATGATGTAAAAATATTTGGAAATTCACAATGTTTTTCTAAATCTGTTAGTATTCATGGTCAGAATGTCAGTGTAACTTGACTTAAAATCAGTGATTTGTATGGTGATTTATATGTAATTTAGACAAATTGTAAAAATGAAGCTTCTTTTGGAGACTAACATGTAAAAATGATTGTGTAGGCAACTGATATTATTCAGTTGTGTCAGACTCACTTTGCAATGAGCAGATGTTCAGCTCCTGTTTGAAGATATAGGTCCCTAAAAGAATTTCTGTGGTGATGAATGGAAAATTTGCTGCCTTGGTATAAATTACATTTACCTTGCAAATTTCTCAGTTGCACTGCAAGTAATTTAGTTTGGATGGAACTAAATCAAATTCACCTTTTCCAAAGCTTGTCAATTGATCAGGCTTGGCAGGATATTGAGTTGTTTTGGGGACTTTTTTTCAGTCTGTATAAATATATCTCTCTTGTCAAGAATGGATTTTTTTTTCTAGTATGAATAGATAAAGCAGTATTTACAAATATAGATGTGCCTTTCTGACACCTGCAGTTCTGAAAAAGACATCAGTATAGGCTGCCTGTCATTTCTGTGCTTTACCCATCTCTCATCACATCCCTACAGATTTTTCTACCATTTTACACACCCTGACTACATTCCTTTTTCCAAAGAAATTTCAAAACTTTATTAGCACACTTAGTGACAACTTAATAGGTATAATAGCAAAGGCAAAACGTAAAATGTGTTCACAGTGTTTAAGATTTAAAGTAGTTTATAATGGGGAACAAAGGTTACACTGCTGAAATGAAGTGCAGCAAAAATTCTGGTGTTGCTCATCATTTTGTGATAGTAGCCAGGAGAAACTTGTGCTAAGCAGGGCTATGGAGCACTGATAAAAGAGCTACACTCTTACCTAAATCTAGAGAAGACTTGTCTGCAACTCTGACAGCCTGGACTTTCTGCTCAGAATCCACACTGATCAGGTCAGGATTCTCTGTCTTCTTTCTGTGGGTTGAAGCTTTTAAGCATTCACTTCTTGAAGGATTCTCTGATTTCTTTGCTTTATTTTGGGTTTGTGAGACAGGTTCACTAAGATCCAAGAGATCCAGACCTGCTGATAATACTTAGAGACAAAATGTTAAAATTCAATGTTGTTTTAATTCAAATAGCTCACTTCTTAAGAGTTGTTTTAATTGGGGAAAAAATTATGTGTTTGCATTTGGCCAGAGCAGGTGTGTATTTTCTGGCTAAAGATGCTGACCAGTAAATTAAAATATGGCTGGGAATTTCAAGTGCTTAACTGAATGCAGTTTAGTGGATTTGCAAAAAAAAGGCTTTTCTTCTGAACATCTTAGACTTGTGAGGTCTTATGGCTTCACAGATTTTCGTGAGGGCTCCCTGTTCAATTGAGCTTGTAGATAAGATTTGGTTTAATTTTATGATTTGTTAAGCCCTGGTAACAGCTGCTTAGGGCAGTGCTGTTTGGAATCCATTTGGGAGTGGCTGGAGCTGGGTCATAAAGGAATGAATATGTTTATTAATGATTTCTACTGTTGTTGGTGTTTGCCCTTTGGGCCATAAATGCTGAATCTAAAGTCTAATGCCATTTCTATTAAGGACTGTATCAGTATGAAAGGAATATTCCATTTTCTCTCTTCTTTTAAAATTTGCCTAAGAGTAACATTAACAATTCTTTAGCATGTAAAAGGTAGAAAAACTCAGCATCATATTACGGGGCAGCTGTTTTTGACAAATTAATTTGCATTATCTCTTGCAGTGCTCTATCTGTGTTCTTGGAAATAATTGAATTTCATCAATCTTCATAGAATTATTATTTTTTTTAATATTATATAAATAGAATTAACACCCCACCCCAATCTGATAGATATTTAAGGAAGGTGTAAAATTTACAGGTACATTTTAAAACAAAGACCGTTCTTAAACATCTGAAATAGTTCTATACATCCCTGTGATATCTTCAGCTATATTTTCTAAAGGAAAAAATACTACTTACAATTGTTACCTAATTTGATATTTCGGCTTTTGTTACTAGAGCTTGCATGATGCTTTAGACCCATATTAATTAATGTCAAGATAATCACTCAGTTGCCAATTATTCATTTAATAATTTATAAATTTTTACTAAATGGCATCTAACAAGCCAAGTCCTTTAATGAGACAGCAAGACACCACAGCAGTGCTATGCTGATATTATTGTCTCAGCTGATCTGCTCAACAGCATTGATTACCTTTGCCCAAATACTGAGTAGGAGGGGGCTAATTTCTAAAAATACTTCCAAAGGACAATATACTTCAAATAGAATTCAGTGTAATTCAAAAGGTTTTCAGGATTCACTCTTAGTTTCTATTACCTTCTCTACTGCCTCATTGCAACACAAAGGAGATATGAAATAGATGAGATCCTTTCACTAATGAAATGCTTGAACTCAGTGTGGGTGAAGTATTTTGATACCTCCCCTTTTTCTCTCTAGCATCTCATCCAAGATTTCATTTAAAAAGTCTTTCTAGAGTAAGGAATGTGCTTGATTAAAACCAGACTAAATGTGGATTTCCCCATAGGTTAAATTTTTGTAAAACCAAATACAGAGAGTTGATTCAAACTCATATGTACACCCTGTGAGACTTAAACAAATTGAATAAGTTTCATCCCCAAAGATCTGCTAGAACTGATTTGATTTGAATCACATCAGATTCCCCCTAAAATGTATTAAACAAAGTTTTTCTCCTAGAAGTCAGGCAATTATAATTTAATGCCAGCTTGTGATTTTGCACACACAGTAACAAACCAAGAAGCCACTTGACAAAAAAAGTGCTGTAATTAAGCTAAAACTAAAACTATTTTTCTCTAGTGAGGGATAGTAAAGAATGTTGTTTACCTGCAGTGTTCGATGTTACAGGCCTTGCAACAGCTTCTGGCTTAGTTTCACAGAGAAAGTCATCAATGGAGGGGCTCAGGAGGGGTCTGCTCTCCTGTTGCTCATTCACCAGCTAGCAACAAAGAACCCCAGGTCACAGAGCATTCTTGGGATGCAGAATTTACAGAAATAAAACATATTCTCACAATATCATGTGCTTTATTTTTGATTGTGAGAGTAAGATATCGCAATTAGACGATGCACAAATAGCACTGGGATTAAAATAACAAAAAGGTATAGTTACCCTTTTGGGGCAAAATTATATTCAAACAAATATTATATTAACAAATCACACAAAAAATAAAGCAGCAAGATGATTTTTCCTTAGCAGCTATTGCACACTATTGCTTATAGGGCTAAAGTTCCAGGGCCTGATACAGCTCCCTTCAAGTCCATGGTGAAGTTGCCCTTCTCTATCACCAGGAGGTTAAGCAGGGCTTTGCTTATTTTTTTTGGAAGTGGTCTTTTTTCCCCCTCACAGATAACATGCTTCCCCTCAGGACTTCTACAATAACATTTCATCTTGCAAATAAGCATTAGCCCATTAAACAATAACCTGCAGAGACAAGAAACACTTGTCTGTCATACAGTGACATGTGAATGGCAGTGGATGGAGCCTGGGGAGTGTATAAACTTTCTGCATGAGTTCTGACTTCATAAAACACCTTTTTATTTATGAGCAGTTTTCCATTTTCAATTGGATTAATGCACTGGTGTTCTGCTACCTGACGGAAATCCCAGAAATTCCCTGACAGAAATTATGGACAGAAATAAAAGTCTCCTCTTTGTCGTCTATCTCTGATTAGAGAATCATGACATAAACTGAACTGGAAGAATGTCTGATGGTGTTCCCTGCACTTATTTTTATCTTAGAATCTTAATTTCTTGATCTGAAAAAAAATGTTTTCCCACGTCACTTTTGTCTGGAGCTCTCTCAGCTTTATTTTATCCTCTTATCTTCTCAACCTTCTAACTCTTTTTCCATTGTTGAATTTTCAAAATTTTCTCTCAGATAATTTTTAAATTTAGGATACTAAGATGGACTAAACTAGCCAAAAAGGGTATTTACTCATCCTCATATTTGTTAAGTACTGGCCTTGAGCTACTCCAGCAGCAGGATGATCTCTAAAGTTATTACAGCAAACCAGATTAGATTCACTGCTGTTCACTACTTGATTTCTGTGTTGCAAAGCTGCAGCAAAACACTGGAGCTATTGAAATAACAAGCTCACTACTTTGATGGATCAAAGATTTAAGCTGATATCCAACACTGACTTGCTCTGTGTGTGCACAGGTGCATCTGCCCAGGACCTCAGAGACTGGCACTGAAACACCAATTTCCAAGAGCACCATGGAAGACAGATGAGTGATTGCCTGCCCAGTTGAGTGCAGCCCAACGTGCAAATGTGGGATCTGAATTTAGAAACATGGCAGTGATGCTGTCCCAAACTCCAGATGTACATGTGCTAAACCCAGGCTGCAGATGCACCTCACCAGGGAATTAATTGTGGGGGGTTGACTCTGGATTGCCTGTCCAGGTTGCTGTCTCATTCAATGCACAGAAGGCACCTGCTTAATTTGGTGAATCTCAACACTTGATTGGAAATTACATTTATATCCATTGCACATCTTTGTTTTCCATTATCCCCAGGTCTACAAATTTACCTAGTTATGATATTTAGGACTTGAGCAGGCCTAATTTTTATGACTTGGTGACAGTCCTTACTCATAACAATTTTGAAAAACATGTGGATGCCTTATAAGTTGAGTCTTTTCCAAACTACCTTTAGTATTTTAAAATTTTATCTTGATATCAGCAAAAGTTGCTTGTATATATTTTTCTTTTTGCATTTACACAGCATAAAGAAAAGTCCTAGACTGTTTGGAGGGGGACAAGAGGGAAGAAGGGGGTTCTGTGGTAATCATTTTAAATATAAAAACTTCATAGGAAATACTCTGTTTCTGTATCTATAAGACTGTCAGTAGGGTACATTATCAAATATGTATCAAATATGATTCAGATGTTTGTCAAGTTTTCCACTACATTCCATGGAAATTGTCTTTAATAGAAAAGAATGGGTGAAGGATAAAATGAAGAAAGATTATGAGAATTAAAGTATCCAAGATCACTCATTGCAGAATGAATAGAATAGAAAATCTGAAGACCAACTGGAAAGGCAGTTTACTGTCCAAACCTGCTGCAGAGGTCAGAGGATAAACTCTGGGAAGACCAGAAATAATGTTATGAATTAGAGTCATGGAGGGGAAGGAGACAAGACTTAATAAAATTTTCCAAGGTCTAACTAAAATATGAGGTCTGATTTTGTTTCCTTTTCAAAGATGGTTATCATGTCCTTAGAACTTTCTTTACTGTGTTCATTGCATTTTAAAGGAAGACTAAAAGAGTTTGCCTTCCTTAGGCTAACAAAATGAAGACTAAGTAGGAATGTAGTCATTCTTCATGTACACTCTCCTTTGGAGAGTGGTCAGATGACACTAGAGGAGCAAAGTTATTTCAGCTATAGAGAAATGTTGCCCCAATAACAGAGTTCTAAATTGGGCATGAAAACATCTGGTCTGGGAATTAAAAGGACTCAACTATCACAGCAGTGAACTGCATGAACAGTATTTTTTTCTTATTGTAGGGGGGGCAAAATACCCATTTATTTAAAATGGCTTTTGTCAAGCCCCCAACATCACTGTTTCTGATGGGACTGTGACCCAGAGCATCCCTCCTAGTTCTGTGTCCTATGCTCCCACAGCTAAGGACTAGAAGCGGTAGGAATTTCTTATTCAGAGGTTTATTCCTGTGAAAAATAATCTGCTTTCAACTCAAGTATTTTTGTCAAAACAGATTGCAAAAAGATGACCACATCTACTAATTCTCAATAAACACAAACTACCTATGTATAGCAATAGAAAATATTAGAAAAATATTATTTTGACATGAAGTAGATATTTAATGATGAGCTAAGACTTAACAAGTTAGAGTGCAACGAGATGATATTTTTTCTGTAGGGAAGTGGGCAGTGGGGTATGTTTCTGACATTACTTGTAAGAAATGCCACTTGTTAAGCCCTTGCCCTCACATTTGGATTTTCATTTTGCTGCCTCATATACTGTACCAAATTTATCCCTTGCTTAATACTGCTCAAGTTATTAGAGTTATATCAGGCATGAATTTAGAGTAGTACATAAAGGATTTATGAGATGAAAACTATGATCTATATTAAACCAATAATTTATGGTTCTCAAGCACCTTTCAGGTTGAAAATCACAGAATGCCTTAAAACATTCTTGAATCAAGCCTGGCACCACTGCAGAGGTGAGGAGTAATATCTCTGTGTTGCAGATGAGGGAAGCAAAGTGAAATTAGGGAAGTCACCCAGCATCCCTGGGTGCTGGCGGAGCAGCACTGGGGGCAGCAGCCAGGAGCCAATCCTGCATGGGATTTACGTGCCCAGTATCTGTACACACACCAAGTGGTGCAGACTCAGCCTGGGAAAATGGGGGGAATCTCAGGACTAATTTAGCCAGTGGGTGCCATAAATTCCCATAATGTCTCTAAGAACTTAAATTCTCTCTATAAGATGCACTTTAATTAAAGCAGAAGCCCACGCACTCCTTTAATTGTGGGATATGTGAAATCTGTGGAGGCTGATATTCCCTACTACCAGCTCATTTGAAGACACTCATCTATAGTATAAAATACTCCTAAATTCAAATGAGTCTTCTGGGAGCAGCACAGCAGAAAAAGGTGGTTTTCTTACCCCAGTACTGCTACTGTAATGTTTCATTCCACAAAAGCATGTAAGTGGGGCTTTTGGGTGCTTTGGGAGAGATACTGGGAGAGCCAAAAGTGTCTGATATCAGCTCCACTCCTTCAAAATATGCAAAGCAAGGATCATTTAGCAGCAACTAAAGTATGGTCCTTTCATCCCATTTTATATCCTCTCTTACTGCATTCCTGATCTTGATCTGTTTGCAGTGCACAAAGCATGCTAGTTTGTTTCTGTTAAAAAAACTTTACTAGGGCATAACATAATGCTAGTCTTTAAGATAAATTATTTAGACTCTAAATTGGGAGGGTTTCCAGTCAGGCATGGGCAGATAATTAGCACCTATGTTTTGGGCACAGAGTGAACTAGTTCTCTTAAATTAAGTGCCTAAATTCCCTCCATGTTCAATAGGGAGAGAGAAATGCCTAGAAAAGCAACTCCAAAGGGAGATCGTGCCTGCCCAATTTAGGTTGTCCCTCAGGAGGCTCTCAAAGGCACCTAGCTTTTCCCCTGGCTATATATGGGATATATTTTAGAAGGACTGGCTCAAAAGGCATCTAAAATTTAGATGTAATTTGCTACTGAAGTGAGTTGGATTGGATCCATTTTGTTGCCTGAGCCTGACTGAATTACTCATGGCACTAATTTAGGAAACCCTAAACTACTACAGGGTAATCCCCTTTACAGTTCAGCAGCAAAGCTGCTCCTGGACACTGAGAATTTTTCCAGTGCTACCCAGTCAGTGGGGTGAGAGGGTGGTTGGGCTGCACCAGTGACATGAGGTGCTCCAGGAGGCTCAGAGTGTGCTCATCAGCGTGGGAGAAGGCAGGAAACATTTAACTCAGATTTTCTAGTGGAAAAAGATTATATATGAACTTTGCTCTGAGAAACTTGTTTGCTCTTTGAGTGACACTAGAAAACAAGTAAAAGAGTCAGATCAATTCCAATAGCTTTTAAGTGCTGTGCTTAGGCAGAGACACCAGCTAATTTCAGTCATTAATTATTTTGACCATACACAGCAAAGGTTTTCTGTCAGGTTCTCTGTGCACACCTGGCACCTCATGACCTTTGGTGGCACTCACTGGGTTAAGAAGAAACAAAGAAATTGATTTCTATTACCAGGCTCTTTCTAAATACTGATAAATGGGAACTCCAACTAAGAATCTAGGTTATTGTTTTCTAGAGCATAACTGGAAGTATTGGCCTGACAGTTGTGTCTGTGGATCATTTCATGGCAGGACAAGAACTGGAAGACCTCCTTTCCTGGTTGGAGTGGGGTGTTTGGAGAGGGAGCTCCTGACAAAATCAGTAGTCTCATGACAACAGTTAAATTGCATGAGTTTTGGTTTTCTTATTTTCTCACTTTCCTGGTATGTTTGTAAAGATTTTGCAATCAAAATTACTGTTTCACACACTTTATTTACTCTTGTGTAATGTGTGATTACTTCTTGGCTTTTTGCCCCATCCTTGTGCTAGTAATACACTAATTTTCTCTGGCACTCTACTGTGAATGCATGTCCCAATGAAGCTGATATTTGGTTTTGACCAGAAGAGAGAATGGATTCACTTGGCACATGGTATAACTGACTTCTGCTTCGCATGAATTGTGGGAAGCTCTAAAACTGAGATGAGCTCATTGCACCCTCTTGCAAAGAGCCCTCTAGTGTTGCTGCCTCTCTGAAGACCAGCCCTGCTCACCATTGATAACCACTGCTCTCCTGCTGGGAGGTGGGAAGATTGTGATGTGGCCTGAGAACCAGAGCTACCTGTAATCACAAGCTAAGTGACCCCCAGAGCTTCCCACAGCTGTCAGGGTCTGTGTGAAGTCAGAGAAGCTGTGGGAGGACTGTTGTAGATACTGCATTGGACATTTGAATTCATGTGCCAACTGTGTTGTTTAGAACCTTTGCTTATGTTACATCTCCATAAAGAGCAGCTGCACTGCTGGGTGACAACTCTTGTGTCACACCAGCATCCTTCTTGTGTTTCTACTGCCGACCTGAACAAGTTATGGTGTGTTGTTCCAAGCTAAAATTAAACATCTCACAGCTCAGTATCTCCTTCCCTCTCTTCAACCTTGTCTCACAAAAGGAGGTTTAACAAGGGAGTTGTGTCTGGCTCCTGCTTTTTGGCCTGACTCCAGCTAAGCACTTAAACATGCTCTGCAAAACTCAAGGTTAAGCACGTGCTTAACTGTCCTGCTGGACCAGAGCCACAGGGGAAGAGGAGGAAAGTTACTCTTGTCATATTTTAACTGTGACTGACAGGTAGTTTGGCCTTTACACACACAGAAATGCGATTTATTGTAAATCTGCCTGTTGCATTTATGCCTGCGTGCTCCATGCATTTTAAGTAAAAAGGAAGCTGTTATCAAAAATGAGTGCCTCACCCTCCTGGGTGTTAGAAGACTTTATTGATCATTTGGCCATGAGTTTTCTTTGTGATATTGCCTGGTGACTTGTTTTAGCCTCTCCCCTGTCCCATATCATTATCTAGGCTGAAGATCTACAGCAGTGTTCAAAGACAACATTTTGTCATCACTGTAGAAGATTTGGAATCCCTGCTATGTTTTTAATATGGGCTGTAATTGCTTGAAAACCACATGGATATTTTCTTGTCCTCTCTGTGGATTTTTCTTCTCAAAGTTCTGCAGCATATCTAGAGATAGGCTGTGGGTTTGGATCTGTTACTGTGTCTGGTCATAGGAACCAAATCACAAGTTCTTGTTACATGGGCTTTCCCTGTCATGGCATGTCTGGTTGCTTTGGGATGTTTTCAGCAGATTGGAGAGCTTCAAACTCATCAGCTCTTTGTGAACTGCAATTCAGTAGAACAGTTTCACTGGAAAAACAGCAAGTTTAGTGTTCTAGAGCTGTAGCACATGGTGTGCAACTCTTCAACAGGACAGTATATTCATACTTGGAGTATTCATGAATGAAGAGCCAAGAAGTCCTTAAGGAATAACAAGGAATGTATGAAACAATATGGTTAATTTTTTTACTTTATTAAAAATATTACATTATCAATTCCCATGGTAATTTCAAATTAAAATTGTAATTTTGTGAAAAATGTATTTAATTTAGTTGACAGATCTATATAACTTTAGGAAAGCAGCCAATTTATGACTTTTAAGCTTATTGTCAAGGCAATTTTATTGTACTCATGAGAATATTTCTACTGAAATTATGCATATGGCCCTTAATGCAATAAATGTTGAGCAATATTTAACTTAGAGGTAAAGAATCAATTAATATTTGTACTGCTAAGCATGAATTTATTCATTTTTGTGCTTCTTTTTTTTGCTTTTCATGTATTTATGCTGCCCTAATAATAGATGAAAAAGAGTTTTCAGTAGGACTTAGAATGTGTCCCCAGATAAACTACTCAAAGCTTTGATAATAAATCAGATTTGAGCCCTATAGAACATCCTGGTAATGAATTTATCATGAATCATTTAAAAAGACTCAAAAAAAAAATAGATCTCAAGCATAGTTATCCTATGATCAGTGAAGAAATTGCCACAGTTCTCAGAAGGCAGATTGGAATGTACAATGAATTCTTGCACTCCAGACTTTGATAATGACAATTATTTAAACTGGCATGAATTTTGCCTTTTTTACCTGAAGGTATTTCATTTAGTTAAAATGGGGTGACTGCTGGTTTAGGTTGGTGTAAAAGAGAAGGGAAGCTAATTACTTCCACTGGAACATCCCACCATTCTGTTAAAATCTTATTGAGAAAACATTTGTGGAGTGGGCTGGAAGTCAGTGCAAGCCTAATGCTAAGAAGCTTAGAATGAACATGATTGATTCAAATGGGACTGTTAAGTTTATATGGAAAACTGTGATTATGCAATCAAATTCATGTAGTGAGCCCTTGATACACACATCAGAAAATCTACTAACAACATTGGGAGCTGAATATTAGCTGTCTTTAATCTGCTTCCTCTATAAAATTGAATGGAAGCATTCAAAAATCTCCTGTTGCAGATTAAAAAACCCCAAACAACCCACCAAAACCCACAAGAAGGCCCCAGAACAAAACAAATACAAAAAAAGCCTAACACAGCAAGCGAGAAAAGAAAACTAAACCTAAGCAAAAACATACCACCATTACCAAAATAAGTATATACATACACACATACAAACATACATAAAAGCAAATGAAAACCAAAACACCAAAACAATGGAATTTAGGCAGTGGAAATGTTTGAGTATTTTATTCACAACCCCTTAAGCAAATATAAATATGCTTAGATCAACTAAGTATTGGCATGCAAATGAAGTTCACTTAAAAAATAATAGTTCCTACTCTGAATACTAACTCATACCTCCTAGACCATAAAAAATGCCTTAAGCATCTGGTGGAATTAATTGGGGTGTAGTAATGAAATCTCTCTTTTTCTGACATGTGCTGCAGCCTGCATTTTTTCACAGGGGAGGATGGATTTCAGCATGGTTCTTATAATGTAATTCCAGCTTTTAAAAATTCTTATTTCCAATTCAAATCCTAAACCCTGAAGTGTTCTGTGGGTTAACTTTTTAAATTATAAGTGCTCAAGACCAAAACTGTGCTCTGAGCAATGTCTGTGTGGGTCCCATAAATTCTAAGTAGGCAGCTCCTGTATTTTTCAGTTACTAGCAGTAGTGAGGAATAGTTTTCAAGATATACTTTGCATTTCTTTTTCCTGTTGGTGAATAGGACTCCCATTTCTGTTCTGTATAATTCCAGAGTATATTGACAACAGGACTGTCATGGATGTAGATACCCTCTTGCAGGTTTTCTTTCTTTCTGTTTTCTTTTTAGGGATCCTACCATGAGCAGCTTTCCAACCTGTGTACTCTGATAAGTAACCTAAATTAGGTGTGATGGATTTGGGACAAATAACTCCTGTGACACTGTGAGATTTCTTTTGTTTTTGCTGGCAAAGTGTTTAAGCATGAACATTTTACTGCTCAATAAAGCAGTTAATCATATTTTAAAGTATAAGTCTGGGTCGAAGTATGTGATTGAATCACATCCTTTGAAGTTCACTGACCTGTAGCAAATTGGGAATTTCACAGCTGACTGCACAATTCAACTTTGACTTTGGGGCATATTTAGGTTTAAATTTCTCATTAGAAAGTAATTCTGAAGCAAGATTTTTTTTCTCCTGATAAATGCAAAGAAGCTGTGAAGAGGTTAAACAAGAATTTTATTTTGCAATTAAAACCAAATTTATGCATGATTTTTCTCATTTATTTCTCTGCTTCAGATAGAAGTAATTGGTTCATAGCTTAATATCAAGATAATCTTTGAACCTTCAGCAAGCTTTCTTACACTTTTTCTAGGTTCTATTCATGTGAAAAAAATACCTCTTTTTCATTTGTCCCAGTCTATTAGGAATTATCTTTTAAAAGATAAAGGGAGACAGCAACATGGATAGAGTTATATTCTATAAAACCCCATTAGAACTGAAAGATCACTCTCTTGATGCTTAAAGTATTAAATTTGGCAACTACCAAATCCTTTTTCACACCAGTAAGTGTGAAGAAAGTGACTTTTACAGAAGGTAATTGAGACAGGAAGACAGGATTACAAAAAATAGACACTGAAAGGTCCATTCAATTATCAGAAATACCCCTCTGCTCACTGTAGTACACTCATTACTGCTGGAATGGTGATTGAGATTCCCAGTTGCCATATACTGCCACAGCCCCACAGATGCCTGCAGTACTTTTTTGGTTCATGTTATTTGAGGATTTGCCTCCAGTTATGATGATATAAAACCATATCTGACGATATAAAATAATCTGAGAATTGGAAAGGTAATTTAAATTTAATTCGCAGTATTTATTAAAAAAATAGGTGTCATATTTTAAAAGCTCCTGGGAGCTTTAATATTTTAAAATGTTTTGCTAGGAGCATTGCAAGAAAATGGGACTATTTATCTGTCTTGTTCTGTACTGGATGAGTTTTTACCATTTTCCATAGGAAGAGAGCAGAGAGACATATTTTAAACTACAAATTCAGGGGCCTATGTACATTATCACTATCAAAAAGCAGGTTTAGACACTCTTCTTTATGTATCAGATTCCAATTATGTTTCCTGTGGAGTCTGTCTCCAGACATAATTAATCCTCCATTCACGAAGGATTTTGGAAAGTGGGGATTTCACTTTTTTTCCTCTTAGAAAAGCCAGTGCTCTCGGTTTGGGCTTGATCCTTGCATTTCAGTTGCAGATTTTTTGCTTAGGTAGCTGTAAGGTTGGAGCAGCACAGCTACTTAGCGCATTAAATGATCCCTAAGATGTGGACCTGCCCACACTGGGTTTGGTGAGAACTTTGTAAAGACCAGGCTTTACTCTCCTGACCCATCTGGCTTGGGAATTTTGCAGTCAATTTGGAACTTGTTCCACCCTGTGAGCAGCAGCCACATTCACCTGTTTGGTCATGTAAAGAGCAGAGACAGACACTGGGATGGGGATGGCTGACACAGCAGAGCGTTTTCCTGCGTGGATGGTGGGGATGAGGGGTCGTGGACACACTGCAGTGACAGCATCTCAAACCAACACTTCAGCCAGACAAGTAGGGGACAAATGATGTATGCAACGTGGTCACACAACTGCACAACAACACACATACATGATGCAGAGATGGCTATGGAAAATACTCACTTTTTCACTTGATTCTGCTTCCTTTTGGCTTCTGCACCCCTTTGGTGCATAGCAGGGAAGTAGGTATTTGTGTTTAGTGGAAGAAATTACACTGACTAACAGACACAAGCATTTTACTCATAAATTTATCATAGACTACTGCTGAGGAGAGTGACAGACAGCCACTACAAATGGTGTGTTAGACATTTAATGAACCCAGGCTGAACTCCTGGCCCTGTTGAAGCCAATGGAAGGTTTGCATGTCAATTGTTTTTTTGAGTGAAGGTTTAGAGGGTATGTCACTTTATGTGTGTTTCTAATTGTTTGCTAATCACTTGGTGAAAAATTAAGAGATGATGCCTTAAACAGAGCATCTTTTTCCTTGGTGCAATTTCTTCATGGACATTGGAATTGACCATTGTGATAATTCTCATTTATAACACCATGAACAAAACTTGGTGTTCAACAGGTGCTGAGGAGGAGGTACCAGACCTGGTTTCCAAATTAGTAGATGGTATTTCTAGAATGTGTATTAGTGCAGCACATCTGTGACACCCTGCTAGAGATGTACATGCTGGTGTGTGTGCATCTGAGAACTTTCTGAAGTTCTTTCAGTAGCTGTTATCCTAAATCGTGAGAGGAATAAAACACGACTGTGGATTTCATTTAAGGCTCTCACATAAAAACAGCTTCCAGCAATTTCCA
Source organism: Erithacus rubecula (assembly GCF_903797595.1). NCBI lineage: Eukaryota > Metazoa > Chordata > Aves > Passeriformes > Muscicapidae > Erithacus > Erithacus rubecula. The sequence goes on from NC_136663.1 coordinate 6,517,819, forward strand.
TTCCTAATGAGCTGGAATTATTTGTGAGCTGTAAGTATCGGCAGTAAACTAAATGCCCTTGCCTGGGGAACAAATTCATGTACGTGAGCAGCGTGAGAGAATAAAATTCACTCTCGTACAAGAGTGCTGTGATTTATAGCAGTGTTCGGTCACTATCTATAAGAAACTAATGGAACCACCAAATGCTTGGTGGCCACTCCAAGGTACGTGTAAGGATTAGTGTGGGGACATATGCCCTTCCTTTGACTGAAGGTGTAGAAATGAAAGCAATGAGATGTGCAAAATCACATATTCTGATCCAGGCCAGGAGCAGAACCCCAGTTAGAGCTTAGGAATGGGATCTGAGATATTGGAAATGACACTACTGTGAACTGGTTGTTTCTTATTTTACATATGCACCGAATGGGAATATTTTATACATGAATTGCAAATGAGTATTTATGGCATGACAATTGATGGCATGGACTAGAACCGAGATTTTAAACTAGAGTTAAACAACTTTCTGGCAACTGAACTGGGGGGAAAAAAGCATTTTTGTTTATATTTTCACATCAAAACATCTAAACCCCCAATATTCACCCCGGGCTATTCCCCCCTCAGCGAAGCAGCGGGGCCGGGGACTCGCGCAGCGCCCGCGGCCCCCTCAGAGCCCCGCGCTCTGCCCACCTGGGATGCCACAGTGAGGAGGGGCTTTTCTTCTGCAGACTCCTCCCTCGGAATCTCCTTCATCACCATGGCCACAGCCTTATCGGCCGCCCTAGCGCCTTTGCCCTACAACAGCGAAACCAACAATGGCGCCAGGTCAGCAGCGGGCTCCCACGGCCTCCGCGCTCCCACCCGGCCTGGCGGACGCAGGCCGCGCCCGCCTGGAAGCGAAGCTCGGTTGGAAGCAGAACACACACCACTGTTCAGAAATCGCAATAACAGTAATAATGTAACAAATGGTCCGTCAACCCCGCGGTTAAGGAGGCAGTTGGGGTCTAGTCGTGGTCTGGTGGCTCGTTAGAGTTGCCCCAATGAAGCCAACAGGAATCCGGCGCTTGCCCAAGCCAAGGCCTGCTGGAAATTCCCCAGTGCCAACCTTCCGCAGGATAGGATCCCCAGAGCAATAAGGGCTGGAGGATCAGCTCCTTGATTGAATTTCAGTTATCCGAAAGCTTATACCCAAAATAACTCTTCATGGGTTTTTTGTTGTTTTTCCTTAAGAATAGCATCAAGCAGAGTTGTCAAATAAAGCACAGTTCCTTGTTGTTCACTGAGGCAAACTCTCCCTGAAATTTGAATGTATAATCTGGACCCACAGAGTTTATAGCTCTAGTAACATTTTAAAAAGCAATTTACATCATATAAACAGTCTGGGTTTTTGCTAACAGAACATATGGAGCCAAATTCTGCCATCGTAGGCATTGCTACAGCTCTCCCCAAAATGATCATTGTTGTAGAACGTACTGTAAGGTTTTTGTTTTCACTTCACTTTTCTTAAAATTTTCTTAATATGTTCTAAATATTCTGGAAAAAATTAAGATATTTTGGCATTATTTAAGATACATTAGCCAAACTAAAAGTGCACCAACATTATGCGCCATGCTGTTTGATGCCATTCTTTTTACTTAATGAGAGTCTTTATAATCTTGAATTCATGAGGGTTTCTGTATCTTGATCTTTGGTCTTATTTTGATCTCTGCCTCTTGCAAGTGACAGAGAAGGTTGGAGCTTATACATAAAGCATCACAGCAGAGCTGTATTATGCCAGTGACCCTGGGTAGGTCCTTATTATTATACTTGAAAAGCTCCCATTGATTTTCACGGAAGGTTTAGCTGTGCAAAGACTGCAGGATCTGGCTCCATAAAAGAGGTATTTTATACTGGACTTAAATATATTTAAATCCTTAAAAGTCTATTAAAAGAAGGGGTTCTTTGCTAAGACATCATATCGAAGAATTATCTTCACTAGCAATGTATCCTGTGTCAAGTAAATCCCACTATTGCTTATACCAAACCACAGATTGTTTCAGGAACATTTCATCAATTGCAGGTGAAACCATTACGTACTATTGCAGGTTCTAAACAGATTTTATTAGTGGTCAGGTCAATATTAGATTAGCTTGCTTGTGCAACACATCACAGATACCCTACAGAGAGTTCTTTGCATGCTGCAAGAAAATCTCAGAGCAGAAGTGTCATAAATGATAAGCATGCTGGACTTGTGATGCCTTTGATATCCAAAGAACTGCAAAGTCATTGTAAAATTAAATATCTTAAATTCAATGAGAATTGCATTGGTAAGCAATTCATTTAATTGGTAAGCATATCAAAGGTTCTGGGCCAATTACGTGTTTGTTCATGATTCATATGACATATTCCAGGTCTATGAAGCTTGTTTCCAGTATGACACATGAGCTATCATTAGCTAGCACTAATAGCATGCTATTGGTCCATATAAATATTGGTCCTTTTGTGCTGAGTGCTAGAACAAAATTGTTTATCAGCTAGGAAGGATGCATTGGAAAGCATGCAGTGCTTTTTATTTCTTGCAGAGTAAAAACCCACCAAAGCAAAGGTCAGGTCACTTTTTTGAAGACAGAGCCACTTTTTCTTCAAGGTTTCACCTACTGCCTGAAAAGAGTCATGATACTCGTATTAGTGCCTGCTGTTCATCCTCCACACATGTAACTGCAAAGCCCTGGGTGTGGCTGACACCAAATACAAAATCTGTCTCACTAGTTTAAAGTGGCTGTGCTACAATGGAGAAAAGCAACCCAAAGGATACCTCTGTGCTATTTTTAATGAGCAGACTTAGTTTATTTGCTGGGCAAAGCAAGTAGTTTGATGCTAACTTATTTTTAAAGTTAGAAAACACACTTTCCTGTGTGTATGTCAGGCTGACATTTCTGACTGCTCATCCTATGGTACATGAAACATTTTGAAACTAGAAGTTGGTAGGAATTTCCTGGACACCAAAGAGAAAGTCAATGTAGTGGAATAGTTTAAACTGTCTGATTCTGCTGGAGAGGTACACAGGGGAGAAATTCACTGGAAAAAGGAGCTTTTTATTCTGTTGACTAGAGAGTAATATTGTTGTCCTATGTAAGGTAGGCAACCTTGAAAATTTTAGTCTCCCTTCCATGTAGTGACCACTATGTAGCCAATTCTTGCCTATGAAGCCATAAGGCCTAAGAACTGGAGAGAAATAAAACTGTTTTTAATATGGTCAGGATAACCTTGTTACTGTTGCCAGCTGCAGCTGAAATTAAAATCTCCAGCAAATTTATTACAATAACTGTTGAAGAATTATTATTTTTTAAGGTGTTTATATGGCCTCCTTCGATACTAAGTGTTGTTTCTCAGCAAGCCAGAGTGTTATATAAATTTATCTAGTACAGAAGTTTATTGCTCAAACCCTCTAATTATGTAACAGTTAATTTTATACATGCCAGGCCCTCATAAAAAACCAATTTTTTGGTAGTGGAGGTTTGCAAGGTAAGTATTTTTCTCTGTAAACCACAGTATAACAATTTAGTAAATAAAAGTGATGATTCCTTATTGGTTTGCAATGGAAACAGTTGTGATGTAGAACATGACAACCCATGTGCAAATCATGACAAATATGAATTGATGGAGGAAAAAATGTATTATTTGTTTTAATGGAACATATTGATGAAGAAAAATGAGAAACATGTCAGTATTTCATTATTTGATACATTTAAAAAGTGCAACAGTTCCTTTAGGTAGTATCTCCAAAGCAAAATAAGGAGTAGAGTTCAGAGTATCCCCCTGATGCTAAATATTTATAATAGCATTGGATTCAAAACTTAGTAACACTTTTCCTAAATTTATCCTTTGGGATCAGATAATGGGTAGTAATAGACATTTCCATAGGAGCATGCTAATTTAGCAGGATTTTGTAAGGAAATACTTTTTTCTGCTGATGTTTCTGAACAGTT